>NC_086452.1:48385343-49585343 GCF_028390025.1 Pseudophryne corroboree
TACTGTGCGCCGGGATCCCGACAGTCGGCATACTGAAGACCACCCTGTGGTGTATATGTATATATGGTTGTGGGTGGGTGCTTTATGTGTGTGTAGTGTGCGCTATGTTTGCATATGTGGTGGTGTGTGTACTGTGTATGTACTGTATGTGTGTGTAATGTGAGTGTGTATATGCAGTGGTGTGGGTGTGTACTGTAGGTGTGTGTGTACTTTGTCTATATGTGGTGGTGTGTGTGTGTACTGTGTGTGTTTGTGTATATATGGTTGTGGGGGTGTGTGTACTGTATGCGTGTGTATATGTAGCGGTGGTGTGTGTAGTGTTTGTGTGTATATGTGGCAGTGGTGTGTGTGTACTGTGCGTGTATATATGTGGTAGTGTGTACTGTGTGTGTGTATATATGGTGGTACGTGTGTTTAGTGTGTGTGTGCTGCGTGTGCATATCTGGTGGTGTGTATATGTATCGCTAGTGTGTGTACTGTGTGTGTATATATGTGGTGATGTGCGTGTGTGTGTACTAGGTGTAGTGTATGTGTGTGTACTGTGTGTGTATATGTGGTGGTGCGTGTTTGTTGTGTGTACTATGTGTGTGTATGTGGTGGTAGGCAGGGATAAAAGTGAAACAACAAATGAATACCTAGCGCTTATCAAGGCATCAAAACTGTTTGGCCAATCGCTATATTATTGTATGTAGAATTCTCATGTAATGCTGCAGTACTGTGATGCCAGGGTTAAGTAACAACAAAAAAAGGTAATAGGAATACTTAGGGCGTGCCATAACATATTTATTAAAAATGAATATTACTGTACATACACATTATGCATACATAATAACAATACTGTAAGTCATTAAAAATATATTAAATGAACAAGACTTGTCTTATTTCTAATCATTAAGGTTACCCAATAATCGATGGTATCCAATCCTAAAAAGTGCCAAATAGAAGTTTAGTTTCAACAGTTGTATTCTGATAAAGTTAGTGCTTGTTTATTCCAGCAATGTCAGTCTCTGGAGGGGGGGAGCCTGACTGTACGGCACAAATAGGTAAATGTATTATAGCCGCACGCATCATGCCGCTATAACACTTCCTGCGTCGCCTCATTACTAAGGCGAAGCAGGAAGGGACATCAACAAGATGTATTAACATCTTGTCTGCCGAAGCGCTCCCCCCTCCGGTGATGTTCCCCTGAGCACACAGCGCGTCAGCTCAGTGCTGACGCGCTGCGTCTCCTACCCGGCCGGCTCCTCTGTGCATGCGCAGGAACTCGTTACTCCGGTGAGAACTTCAGCGCAGTCCGGTGCCGGCACCCGCCACAGGCAGCGACAGCTCTGTACCTGCTGTAGTGTATTGTGCAGGTGTATGACACCTGCAGCTGTCCAAATCGACAGCTGCAGGTGTCGGAATGGTCAGCGATGCTGACCGTTCATATATTGCCCGCGCATATCCGCCTGCTATGTTTTAGATAGCCGCACCGCAGCCATCATACATGGGGGAGAAGTGGTATAACGCACATCATGTGCGCTGATACCGCTTCTTCCCCATATTGCCAGATCATACATTTACCCAAAAAAGAGCACGGCGCTATGCTCCACCTCCTAGATGTTACACTTATCCCCACAGCAATGATGTAACGGAATAACTTTTACGCTGACAAAAGGAGGTCGCCGGGGCTCTGTATGTAACGTACCAGCGCTATGCTCCACCTTTGATGTTTGTAGTTATTGTACAAAGTTACTGTATATCCAAGATGCTATTAACAAACATTAGGAATGGAGAAGGCCAGCAGCTGTTAAAGTACTTTACCCACGATGCTGTGGGAATAAGAGTAACATCTAGGAGGTGGAGCATAGCACCGCGCTCTTTTTGAACCGTACAGTCAGACGCCCTCTCTCCAGAGACTGACATTGCTGGAATAAATAAGCACAACTAACTTTAATGGAATACAACTATTGAAACTAAAATTCTATATGACACTTTTTAGGATTGGATACCATCGATTAAGGATTTCTGTCCATAAACCCTTATTGGGTAACCTTAATTATTTGAAGATAAAAGGAGTCTTGTTCAATTGTTCAGTTAATATATTTTTAATGATATATTGTTATTATGTGTGCATAATGTGTATGTAATATAAATTTTTTATAAATTTGTTATTGTGCTCCCTAGGTATTCCTGATACCTTTTTTTGTTAGGGGTTAAAGTGTATCAGAACGGGGCAGAACTGCGTTTCCGTCAGTTGTATGTGGAATAAGCGGCACTGCTACCATGGGCATTTATTATGTGTATAAGCGGCACTGATACCATGTGGGCATTATGGGTATAAGCGGCATTGATACTGTGGACGTTAACATGTATGTAAGTGGCACTTCTACCACGGACATTTATTATGTGTATAAGAGGCACTGCTGCCACGGGGAATTATTATGTGTATAAGGGGCATTCCTACCGTGGGCATCATTATGTGTATAAGCGGCACTGCTATTTACAGGGGGTTTCCTTTTGTTTGTTAACTTTCACATTACACTGTTGATATAAGTGAAGTGGAGATGGCAATTAAGGTGACTGAAGGAAGGCCACACCCCCACACCACTAATCATTCCCCCAACACCACTAGCCACACCCCATGTGGCGGCGCACAATTAGGCCCTTTGTAAATTTCAGCTCCAGGCCCATGTGGACCTTAATCTGGCACTGGGCATGGGAGAGACTCGAGGACAGTCGCTGACAGTCTGTGACAGGAAAAAGTTATTTTCCTGTCATGGCTGTCAGTCTCCTGTGGGCCTGTTTGCAATGGGGGGCCTGGAGCTGCAGCTCCATCCGCCCATTGTTAATCCGGCCCTGAGGTACCGTACATATACGGACCTAAATCATGTGACAGTGCTGAGCCAATAACAAAGCCGGAATACCGGCAATTTGAAAGGCTGAGTTACTAGGGACCTGCATAATAAAATCAACTGAATGCAATGCTTATAGGGTGCGATCCCATACTAGATGGGTATTCGCAGTGTATTTATATTTAATAAACAACCTTATATTAATAACACCAATACTAGACTAATGGTATAGAATTCCCTTGCTGCATAAGGCAAAATGGACAATAAAATAACAACCATACATGATTGGATATATTTCTAAATTATCTAAAAAGGCACATCTTCCATCCTCGCAGATAGAAACAACGATCTAGTGTGGTCCTGCATATGTAGACGCTCCTTAATCTGATCCGACTTTGAATATCCCTTGGAATAGATATTGATTTCCTGTGTCCTCTTTCCATTTGCCATATACAGGTATAACGTCCCAATTTGTGTTGCATGGGCAAAGATGATATATACCTCAGAAAAGAAGGAGGCAAAAAATGATAACATACAAAACCATTAGTAAAAAGTTTAGATAAACCACTTGGTCTCAAAATCCATATTTAGTCCATTAGGAGTTAAAGTTTTCAATTCAAATATAGTTCTCATCTCCAATTTAGCTAAATTTGACTCAATATTGTGCATCCTCCAACTGCCCTTTGCAATCTTAATTCCACAAAAACTTTTCAGTTCATTTGTGTTGCAATTATGCTTTTCCTCAAAATGTGCCGACACACTATGTGAATCCAATCCTTTTTTAATATTTCTAACATGTTCATTCATTCTATCCATTAATCTTCTACCAGTCCTTCCTACGTATTGAGTGCCACATCTGCACTCCAGCAGATAAATAACGTTCTTACTAAACACATAATAAAGTCCTTTATAGGTAATATTTGTTGTGTTTGATTAGATTTATAGTGTGTTATTTTCTTGTTCTCTGATTTGCAATGTTTACACATACTGCAGCTACCACATCGGTAGAAACCCTTAGACACTATACGAGTTTGTCTCTTTTCTACCTCACTATTTACTAGTATATTTTTAAGATTATCTGCTCTTCTTTATACAAAATGGGGCCTATCTTCTATATGTCCTTTTAATAGAGGATCTCTAGTAAGAATCTTCCAATGTTTTTTTATAATGGCCTCCATTTGTTTGTGCTGTGATGTGAATTTACTAATAAACATAACATTTTTACCCCTATCTTTTAGTATTTTCCCTTTCTTAATTATACTTTCTTGTGTCAAACCTCTATTTCTTTCTTTGGCCTCTTTTATTAATTTTGCATCATACCCCTGTCCCTCTCTATGGGCTGTTAGCCCTCTCTCCTCCTTTTCTAAAAATACATTTTTCCTTTCTTTTCGTGTGTATGATTGCGTTGTCTTATATAGTGTTATATACCCAGAATTGTTTTTAAAGCCAGGTCACATTGTGAAGTAGCCGGTGGGAAGGGTGGACCAGAGGGTGATGGTGACGAACCCTTTTATAGGATGTAAGCCATAACCTCACCCTCTCATACATACGATATCCCGGCGGATGGGATGCCGGCAGTCATATGACCAACACTGGCATCCCGATGCAGAGAATCCCGACAGGGGTTGGGTAGTTATGTTTACCCTACCCACCCTTCCTGAAGCCTAACCCTCCCCAGTGGTGCCTAAACCTAACCCCCTCTTCCCCGCAGCCTAACCCTCCCCAGTGGTGCCTAAACCTAACCCCCCTTCCCGCAGCCTAAATCTAACTGTCCCCGGGGGTGCCTAACTCTAACCCCCCCTCACCACAGACTAACCCTAACCCTTCCGTCCTCTGCAGCCTAACCCTAACCCTCCTCCCGCAGCCTAACCCTCCCCAGTGGTGCCTAAACCTAACCCCCCTTCCCGCAGCCTAAATCTAACTGTCCCCGGGGGTGCCTAACTCTAACCCCCCCTCACCACAGACTAACCCTAACCCTTCCGTCCTCTGCAGCCTAACCCTAACCCTCCTCCCGCAGCCTAATCGTAACCCTATCCCCAGGATAGCGCAATTGGAATTCCGGCGTCCGGGATCCCATTTCGGTCCTTGCCTGCATCACCATTTTGAGCAGTGTCGGGATTCCGGCGTTGGCATTCCAACTGGTGGGATGCCGAATTCCGGTATTCTGAACGGATCTCCTCTCACCTAGCATCTCATTTACTGTTTGGCAGGCTCTGGATAGGAGATGATCTGAGTCTGCAGTGTTCCCTCCAGGGCAGGGTGGGCCAGGGTCAAGAATGAGGTAGGCAACAGCTATGCTGTCCATGGTGCTAGCCACGCACCCCATGTGCAGACCATGCTGATCGAACCCACTGCAGCAGCACACATTAGGCCCTTCATAAATTTCAGCAACAGGCCCTTGTGGACCTTAGCCTGACACTGGTAGAGGATGAATAAGCTGGAAGGTGGCCTGTGTCATAACGACCAATGGACTGAAGACTGTTTAGGTCAAGGCAGCACTGGGTGTGCAGCACAGGTACAGAAGGCATCTAGTAGCATTTGCAGGCATCGGAGAGGTCCTTGCTGATAAGAATGGAGTAATGACCCTTACACTTTGCTCTAAGAAGATAATTGATTGCATTTTGCAAGGGCGATCTCAGTGAAATGTTGGGTGCCCACTCGACTGCAGAGAGTCAAGAAGGGAGTGTGAGGAGAGAACGTGAGATACAGTAAGTGGCAAACATGAGAACACTATGGCTGAGGGTGGAGAGAGGGGCTGTGACCAAAATGGTTTCTTTAGAATTGTTGGGATGAGCACATGCTTAGAAAGGGATGGAATGTGCCAGGGGAGAGGGAACGTGTGAATAGGTGGGTTGAGCTGAGTGTAGAAGAAGGGTTGTGGCCATGAAGAGATATATAACATGGAATTGTTTTTCTCTTTGACGTAGGTGGCAAAGGTGTAGAGGGGGGAGGGGCAGGGGAGCAGCTTGGAGACTGTAGGCCTAATTCATGGTTACACGCAGTTGCCTAGGCAACTGAATTTTTGGGGGGCCAAAGAATCATTGCAAGTGAAGCTGTCGCCCAGAAAAGAAGATAGATGCCCACCGGAGCCATCGCAAATATTCGCAATTGCGCACACATACGCAGACTATATACAATAGTATGGAACATGAACTGCTAGGGTATCCCTATAGTTATGCAGACTGGCCTAGGCAGTAGCAACGCTTCTGCCATGTTTCTCTGCGTTCATGATCACAGATGACAGCATATACACGCCCCCAGAATGACCATGACATGCCTGGGTTTTGACTTCCACTTCCCGTTATACCCCCCCTCCCCCCCAGTGGCAAACTCAGGATTTGCATTGGGGGGTTTCCAGAACTGGGTGGAGCCAAGCACGGGGGTGGGGACTGAGGTGACCCAGTATATGCTGGGTCCATAAAACTAGTGTGTGTGTGTGTGTGTGTGTGTGTGTGTGTGTGTGTGTGTGTGTGTGTGTATGTATATATATATATATATATATATATATATATATACTGCTCAAAAAAATAAAGGGAACACTAAAATAACACATCCTAAATCTGAATGAATGAAATATTCTTATTAAATACTTTGTTCTTTACATAGTTGAATGTGCTGACAACAAAATCACACAAAAATTATCAATGGAAATCAAATTTATTAACCCATGGAGGTCTGGATTTGGAGTCACACTCAAAATTAAAGTGGAAAAACACACTACAGGCTGATCCAACTTTGATGTAATGTCCTTAAAACAAGTCAAAATGAGGCTCAGTAGTGTGTGTGGCCTCCACGTGCCTGTATGACCTCCCTACAATGCCTAGGCATGCTCCTGATGAGGTGGCGGATGGTCTCCTGAGGGATCTCCTCCCAGACCTGGACTAAAGCATCCGCCAACTCCTGGACAGTCTGTGGTGCAATGTGGCATTGGTGGATGGAACGAGATATGATGTCCCCGATGTGCTCAATTGGATTCAGGTCTGGGGTACGGGCAGGCCAGTCCATAGCATCAATGCTGTCGTCTTGCAGGAACTGCTGACACACTCCAGCCACATGAGGTCTAGCATTGTCTTGCATTAGGAGGAACCCAGGGCCAACCGCACCAGCATATGGTCTCACAAGGGGTCTGAGCATCTCATCTCGGTACCTAATGGCAGTCAGGCTACCTCTGGCGAGCACATGGAGGGCTGTGTGGCCCCCCAAAGAAATGCCACCCCACACCATTACTGACCCACTGCCAAACCGGTCATGCTGGAGGATGTTGCAGGCAGCAGAACGTTCTCCTTGGCGTCTCCAGAATTTGCCAATCTTGGTGTTCTTTGGCAAATGCCAAACTTCTTGCACGGTGTTGGGCTGTAAGCACAACCCCCACCTGTGGACGTCGGGCCCTCATACCACCCTCATGGAGTCTGTTTCTGTTCGTTTGAGTAGACACATGCACATTTGTGGCTTGCTGGAGGTCATTTTGCAGGGCTCTGGCAGTGCTCCTCCTGTTCCTCCTTGCACAAAGGCGGAGGTAGCGGTCCTGCTGCTGGGTTGTTGCCCTCCTATGGTCTCCTCCACGTCTCCTGATGTACTGGCCTGTCTCCTGGTAGCGCCTCCATGCTCTGGACACTACGCTGACAGACACAGCAAACCTTCTTGCCACAGCTCGCATTGATGTGCCATCCTGGATGAGCTTCACTACCTGAGCCACTTGTGTGGGTTGTAGACTCCGTCTCATGCTACCACTAGAGTGAAAGCACCGTCAGCTTTCAAAAGTGACCAAAACATCAGCCAGAAAGCATAGGAGCTGAGAAGTCGTCTGTGGTCACCACCTGCAGAACAACTCCTTTATTGGGGGTGTCTTGCTAATTGCCTATAATTCCCACCTGTTGTCTATTCCATTTGCACAACAGCATGTGAAATTGATTGTCAATCAGTGTTGCTTCCTAAGTGGACAGTTTGATTTCACAGAAGTGTGATTGACGTGGGGTTACATTGTGTTGTTTAAGTGTTCCTTTTATTTTTTTTGAGCAGTGTGTGTATATATATATACATATACATACATATATATATATATATATATATATATACACACACACACACATACACATACACATAGCATATTAAACATGCATACACATATATATATATATATATATATATATATATATACACACATACAGTACACGTATATATACACATGTATATATATCGTGTGTGTGTGTGTGTGTGTGTGTGTGTGTGTGTGTGTGTGTGTGTGTGTGTGTTTATATGTATGTATATAGATGTGTATATATGTATGCACATGGATATATATGTACTATAATTAAAAAAAGTGAACTTTTATTAAGCACTTACAAGTGCCACCAGGAAGACAGCAGGCTGCAGAGGACACTAGACAGCCAATTATAATACTCGGCTTGCAAAATGCAGCAAAAAAGGAGGGGGGGTTCTGGGTGCTCGGAAACCCCCCCTGCGTGCGCCACTGCCCCCTTCCAGTCAATCACTCTCTGATTAAATGAGCGCAATTGCATAGTTACCTTGCCGCGTACAGGGGGCGAACACACACATGTGCAGTCTGCGGTGTGAAGGGTTGAGGAGGGGTAGCTAGTGACAAAATATCACTGTATTTTTCTCGAAAAATACCCTGAGATAAACTGTAAGTGGATTCACAGGGAAGAGCCTTCATGCAAGCTCTGTCCCTGCATGTGATAATTGTTACATCGCTGAGAAGTATGCAATTATCGCATCGCAGATTTGGTTGTATTTATGCCCCTAAGAAATTGTTGTAACAATCAAAAGAAAAAAAAGAGAGGTAAGTATATATTATGAAATGGAAAGATGAAAATAAATAAATAAAATAAAACTAAAAAGCAAAGAGCATAGCTCCGTAATAAAAGTAGAATATTTGCTATAATTCTGTTATTGCATTGTTTGTGTCCCCAGAAAACACATGGTGGCATTTGTGTAGTTGTAGCTCAGAAATTAAGTACAGGCCTGTGACTCATCTGGGTGAAGGAATGTCGCAGCACACACGCCTGCGAGACACATGTACTCTAAATGTGCAGACATGAATTATATCACAAAAAACTAATGACATTTTTTTGAAGAGATACAAAACTTCACATTAACAAGAGTTACATAACTTTATATCAACAGTTACATAAGCCTTGCAATATTCATTTGTAGTTTCTATATTAAGATAGGTAAACACACACACACACACACACACACACACACACACACACTCTCATTATTTGTTGGTGTCAGATTATTTTTCCTTATTTTAAGACTTGGCTTTTTCGTTTGAATCATACTTGCTGATGACTGGTTTTGGGGCAGCCGGAATGGTGATGTAGGGGGTGTGGCAGAAGTAGGCTGCAAGGCAGTCATGGTGGCATTATTACATTGTTGTGGCCCCTCACCTCACAATGACGGCTGCCCGGACCACCTACTAAACACTCGTGAAGTGAATGGCATCCGGCGGCTACAGGTGGCCTCCGTAAAGTTTGACTATTCTTCTGAGAGAGCCACTCAAAATTCGGGAGGCTTCCAGCCGTTCCGGGAGAGTAGACAAGTATGATTCAAATACACTTTATGGAGGCAGCCATTTTGTGCGCTGTTCCATTAGCCATTGAGAATGCATTAATGCTTCATTGATGTCACTAGCTGCTGGCTGTATTCTCAATCATACACCGTGGTTCAGCACATAAAATATGCTACAGAAATTCATTAGTTATATAGAAACAACAATAATGGGCTATGATCGTTAGTACTGTAGCTTTAAGCTTTCTAATATAAGTAAGCTACTACAGTATATTGTCATACATTACAAAAATATTTCACCCTAATCACCCATTTATATTGTGCACTTTGTTTAGGCTATATTATGATGAATAATGGAGGTGCAATGTTATAGTCCTCTGTCCGTAGAAGTAGGGGCGTAGCCAGAACTTTGTGGGCCCCATAGCAACAATTTTGAAGGGGCCCCAGTCCCAGTGCTACTAGAGAGAAACTTCTCTTCAGCAATTGTTAATGTTATGCCCTATAATAGTGCCCTAGTTCATTTTCTGAACCATGGTAGAGCCTTATTTAATGTTATGCCCCATAGTAGTGCCCTATTTCTTTTATGAATCGCAGTAGTGCTTAAGTTCACCCTATGTCACATTTCAGAGCTGCCAGTACACATTATGCCGCACAGTACCCCCAATTCACATTATTATATACAGTGCTCCCTGTTCATATTGTGCCTCATTACAGTGCCCCTGATCATATTATATAACATTAACATGCCCTCCAGTTCATTTTATACCACACTACAATGATCAGGTCCAGGGGCATACCTAGTGTTAAGTTCATATTCCTAGTTGCGCTAAAACAAGATGTCCGCTACAGATGCAAAGTGAAACAATGGCCAATTTGTCTTAGCCGGTACAATGGATGCACAAATGACGCCATGTGTGGTTCAGTATGCTAAAACCCAACAGAAAGTGAATGCGACACCAATTGTAGTTATTAATGTTGTGGTCCAACGCATCAACAGTTTGTTTACTAATTCAAGCAAAGGTAAAACAATACAATGAAAGCTACAGCCATTACAAACATATGCATGCGCTCCTGGATCCAGGCTTCAGTCGTCTAGCAAGATGACCTCTGAGAAAGGTGACTGAAACCTGGGCCATGTGCATGTCCTTTTATACAATGTTCCAAAAACAGTACAATGGGGAATGTAAGATCTTCTTCCATTGGTCCAGGGGCGGGACATATTCAGTACACCATGGGTCGTTGGTCAGGTCGAACATTGGGCGATGCCTAATCTTGGGCTGTGATTCCAGTTGTTTACCTCTGGGCTCCCGCCTAAAGACAAGTTCAAACCGACCACAGTATCATACAGGAATATACATGAATCCGGTATAGCTAATAACTGGTTGCCGCAATATGTGACAATATCCTCACAACCACCGGATTACTACTTATGTGACCCTGAACAATTTGATCCCACACATGGTGTCCTTATGCAGTCCCGTCTCTGTACTACACGTATGGCTTGATATCTAATGAAACAATGCCTTTATATTTATATATATAAACAGTTGACCAGCTGTGTAAAGACTATGTGTAACTCATTGTGTAGGAAACAGGTCAGTAGTGTGTAAGCCACAAAGCCAGAATACATAATACATTTGACATATCACTATTAATTCAAATATCAATGTCTGGTCTGTATTATATTGAACACAACTTTTGATCACCTGGCCTAGTTCACTTAAGATGCACACAAGATTCTGGTATGTGCAGGGGTGTGTTAAAAATGCAGCGAGAACACACATTCAGGAATCTGCATATCCTTAGCAATTGTATGGTATCTGGCTTCTTGTTTGTTATACTGTAGTTCAGAGACAATGACAGCACAGGATCAACTGAATCACCACCAACTCCCAATTGTTCATGCTAACAATTGAGGCAAACAATGGCATTTAGACATCCAATCAGTCAAAAGCCTATCTCCCACGAATAAAGGAATACCACATTTTATGACACAATACCTGGTTGTTCTCTTTCACCAGGTCATAATTTGAACACATTTGAGTGTATATTGGCCCTCATTCCGAGTTGATCGCTAGCTGCTTTCGTTCGCAGCGCACCGATCAGGCAAAAAAAGGCACTTCTGTGCATGCGTATTGTGCGCAATGCGCACGCGCGACGTACTTTCACAACAGCCAATGCAGTTTCACACAAGGTCTAGCGACGCTTTTCAGTCGCACTGCTGGCCGCAGAGTGATTGACAGGAAGTGGGTGTTTCTGGGAGGTAACTGACCGTTTTTGGGGAGTGTGTGTAAAAACGCAGGCGTGTCAGATACAAACACAGGTGTGCCTGGGGTAACACAGGCGTGGCTGGCCGAATGCAGGGCGTGTTCGTGACATCAAAACAGGAACTAAATAGTCTGTAGTGATCGCAAGCTAGGAGTAGGTCTGGAGCTACTCTGAAGCTACACAAAATTATTTTGTAGACACTGTGCGATCCTTTCGTTCGCACTTCTGCTAAGCTAAGATACACTCCCAGAGGGCAGCGGCTTAGCGTTTGCACGGCTGCTAAAAGCAGCTAGCGAGTGATAAACTCGGAATGAGGGCCACTATCTCTAAGTAAGAAATATTTTGTATATGTTACAGTATGATATTTATTAACAAATGCATCTTCTACCGTAATATGCACAGTAACTCGCCGTTACGGTCATTCGCACCCTACCGTATTACCTATAGCATGCGTATTTGACGCATGCATTGTAGACGTGTCCATTAGTAAATGTCATAGTGTATTCTAAATATTGAAATATGCAATTTGACTTTGACACTAGATATATTGCAGGCTCCAAGGAAAAAGTTTGAAAGGACCCCTACGTACCACCCAATGGCGAAAAATGTATATAACACATGTAACTTTGACAGGGAAGGTGGGCCCCTCTCAGCTCTGGGCCCCATAGCAGCTGCACTGCCTGCACCTATGGTAGCTACGCCCTTGCGCAGAAGATATTTTGGAAGTATGAGGCATTTGCCCCTTGAGCTTCAGTTGTTTTTATAGATCACAGCCTGTGGTGAGGGATAGAATGGGATTTTCGTTTCCAGACCAAGGTCTCAAAACCCTTCTGAGTATTCTGGTTTCTTGCTACAGTCATTGAATATAGTATCTAGGGGGGCACTGTCAGCTCATTCCAGCAGTGTTAATTTTGACAAGGATTTTCAGTTTAGTTTTAGTCAAGATTTAGTCAGTGGATCCCAGCTTTCATTTTAGTCTAATTATGAATCAATGTTTTAGTTATCATGTTTACAGTTTAATGACACTATAATGGATTGCTGTAGATCATTTATCTTCTCAATTCCCTTGAGAAGTTTGCATAACTTTAACTATGTGTTTACTAGTAATCTAGGCTCAGTAGGCTGAGAATGTGTCACATACTAAGTCTGACTTACCGCTGTACTCCCATATATCATATGCATGTGAATGTCTTAAGTTTGTTAGAACAAACAAGTGCAATACACAATCATATTTCCTTCACAGCAGGTCATATATATTTTATGCAAATATCTAGAACACATAATTGTTCTTTAAAAATGTAAAACCCTACTTCCAGTGTTCATTTTGACAAGGATTTTAAATTTAGCTCTAGTCTTAGTCGCTTCTTTTTTTGCTTTGTTTTAGTTAAGATTTAGTCAGTGAATCTCAGTTTTTATTTTTGTCTAATTTAGTCTAATTTTAGTCCTGAAATAAACTGTAATCGACGAATACTTTTAGTCAGAATTTTCCTCGACAAAATTAACACTGCATTCTAGCGGACATACAGCAGATTTCCCTCAATGCTGCAGGAAAGAATAATCATAGCCATCGCATACTATACCTCCGAACATGCTGAGTGCCTTGATTGAGACAGGGAGCCTTGACTCATTACAGGGAAGGAAACATGCCACACAATAAGAGGGGGGCATGTCTAGGGCATACCTAGTGCTGCTAATTGGTAAATTTCCCTCCATCACCCTTTCATGGAACTCATGAGGAACAGAATTAAACATGCTCCCCACCAAATTTGCCTACTTACCTGGAACGATAAATCCACAAGGTTTGGGTGTTCCCCAGGTTCGCAGGAGAGCAGGTCACCCTCTTGCATCCAAAGTTCAAAGTTTCAGTTGGTCATCATTGTAGTTGTATTCTGTACAGTATGTAGCTTGTAGAACCTTTACCCTGCCAAAAGCCGTTGCTGTTAGCATTTATAGAGTACAGATGCATGCTACACAGCTCCAGTTTCCCGCCATTCTTCAGTGATCCATGGCAATATACAAGTTATCAGAGGAGTGGAAGTGATGGCTAAATGTCTCCGAAGGAATCGATCCTCTGGTTTTTGATGAGCACATCTCAGACACTTGGTTGAAGTTCCACAAAAAGTGGCCCCAGTAGTGTTACACAGGGCTGGAAAACATGTCCAAGAAGGTAAAAGCTTATACTCTCCTGAATCTTGCTGGTGCTGTGGCGTTGGCTAAAGCTCTACACTGGGAGTAATCACCCCTGTGGAAGAGGACACTCCATGGGTGTTTGCAATGGTGCAGCTGTCAAGAAAGTTTCTGTCCATATATGCATTGACCCAGTTGATTTGAACATAGTGCTCATTCATCCTCATCACCACCTGAAGTCGGTGGAACAGGTGATTGCTAATATGCCCAATGCCAAGGTATTCACTACTTTAGATGCCAAATGTGGATTTTGGCAGGTCACTCTGGATAAAGAGTCTTTAATTACTATTTTCATGACATCAGTTGGCAGATATGCATTTCTAAGAATGTCATAAGGAATCTGTAATGGCCCATACACACGGTGAGATTCGGGCTATGCCCAATTCTCACTATGCGACAGGGGCTAGGTCGGTACATAGACAGTATGTGCGATTTGGGCTAAGTGTCAATTTTGACCATCTCTTCTATAGCGATAGGCAAAACTGACTTGCCTGCACAGTCTATCTATTCTTGCGATGCCGACCGAGCGGGACTGCGCATCGGCATCGAATTGGGATCGCAAGGTGACTTTCACCTTGCGATCTGCACTAACTTTTCTTACGATTTTGACTATATAGTCAAAATCGTAAGAAAAAAATCTTACCGTGTGTACACACCATAAGTTTTACAATGCTGTATGAGGCACCTACTTCAGGATTCCCCATGTGAAATAAATATACACAGCATCTTGATATGGGATCAACATCTACTCAAAGTCCTGCATAGGATAAGATCGCTCAACATGAAACTCAACTTTGAGAAGTGCCGCTTCCGTGTCACTGAGGTTTTCCTACATGGGTCACTTGCTCACGTCCCAAGGTGTTAAGCATGACCCTGTGAAGAAACAAGCCATACAGTTGATGTCCACAACCTCAGCCCACAATGATTATTGGGCATGACCAATTATCTCTCCAAGTTCCTGCCTCACTGCTGCAAGGTAACTGTCCCCCTTCATCAGTTGTTGCACCAGGATGCTATATGGTGTTGGGATTCTGAATATGATGATGGAGTTGCTCGCCAGCAGTCCTGTGTTACGGTTCTTTAATGTACACCTACCTGTGCTAATCTTAGTGCTGTTTTCATGCAGTGGGACTGTAACTGTGCACCTGAGTAAAACCATGTTGCACTGTAGGTGGGGAAGTTGTAACATGTGCAGAGAGAGTTAGATGTTGGAGTGGTGTGTCCAAACTGGCATCTAAATTGCAGTGTAACAATAAAGCCATCCAGCATTTGTGGACTACATGCAAAAGCAGCCAGTATTTACCCTGCATGCAAAATGCTGTATGTATATCTGCACACCTTGCATTGCAACATGGTTTGTCCAGGTACACAGTTCCTTGCTCTTTCTTTCTTCATCAAATCACAATCAGGCCCAAAGTACGCTCCAACAGAAAAAGATCTTCTGGCTTTTTGCTTGCAAAAGTACCATGGCTTCATATGTGGATGCCCATTCATTGTGAAACCTGACCACTAACCCCATCATTAGCCATAATCTAGCTCTTCATGTTAAAGCTTCAGCATTAACTCTTGGACATCCAAGGACCTCTGTCCCTTCTATGCCAAGCATCATACCTCATTCCCTCACACAATTGTATGCCCCTCAAGTGGATCATCTTGGAGTAGAAGCTGCAAGCGCAAATCCACAGATGATTTATTTTGTCCTATTACGTCCACTGACATTGAACATGTTGTTGCTCCCTGGTCCCCGTGCAATAGCATCCCCATCTGGCATGCTGTACAAGGTCCCTGATCTACCATAGTCTATTGTCATAACTGGCATCTTTGATTGGGGGGGGGGGGACACCTGGTGTTAGTGGATGGTTTTCACTGGGTGGTTTGAGCTGGAATATTTGCCCAATATTACCAGCACGGCTGTGATCACGTCTCTGTACTTCTCTGTACACGGTATGCTAGTCATGGATGATGCCGTGAGGTTGGTGAGTACAGATTTCAAAATGTTTGTACTTTGTAGCTCCCTGGGACACTACAAATAAAACCAACAGCCCAAGGTACCCCCAGTTTAAAGGGATGGCAGTTTGATCAGCCAAACATCTTCTCAAGATATGTTCCAGTCAGAGCCGGATTAAGGTCTGTGGGGGTCCCTGGACAACAAACTTTTGGTGGCCCCCATCTACAACCCATGAGGGGGGTGCTGTTGGGGGGTGAGCAGTATGTCTCACCTCCAGTCTGTCCCGGCCTGCCTGGCTGCCAGAACCGGTAGCCCCCCCTGCTCCCATTGCGCTGCCCTCGTCAGTGCCGTTCTGTCTCCGCTGCTAGGCCCCCTCCTGCTCCCGTTGCACTGCGCATGGCAGTGCCGCACTGTCTGAACTGCTAGGCACTCTGCTTCTCACGTTGCACTGCTGTCCATCAGGGTCAAAGGAGCAGTGGCCTCAACTGCGTGTGGTTTGGGAGCCTGTAATGGTGCCAACTCACAAGGCAAATAATGATGGGCAAGTTTTGGGAACAGTGTGCACGGGCCCCTAATGTGTGGGGGCCCTTGGGTGACCGCCCCTGTCACCCGTCCTATAATCCGTCCCTGGTTCCAGCTCCTTGACCAATTCCAGACAGCAGCTAAAGTCCAGCTTTGACGGACCATCACACCATTTGAATTGCCTACACCCTGACCAACCTGTTAGCATCAAAACCTCAGTGGATTCTGAGTACAAGAACTTGCCAGTATGCCCAACAGCTACATTGTGGAAGTAGATGGTGCCCTGTACAAGCACAGCAGATGCCAGTTACTATGTGTTCCTGTATCCTTGCCCGGATCCAGTTCACTGGTTAATTGCAACCAGAGAGCTTGTCACTCCACACACCGAGACTCTATCTCCAATACCTCCCTGTGGTCTCAGATGATGCTATGCATGTACCTTATGTACATACAGTAACTCTCAGAGTCCTCTCAGTTGACCCCATTCTTCCTCACTAGACTTGGCAGGGTCTCAAGGCACAATCCCAAGTTCCAGGACTTTGGACCCTGATCTCCATCCTTCCCTTTTGTTACTTATGCATACTAGTAGGTATGTTCATTGCACAGTGTTCTGCACTTAGCATTGTTATTGTTACACTGTTCTGAACACATACTGTACTGTAAACTTTGTTGTTTATCTTATAGGGAGGGTGTAGATTAGAGATGAGCGGGTTCGGTTCCTCAGAATCCGAACCCCCCCGAACTTCACGCTTTTTACACGGGTCCGAGGCAGACTCGGATCTTCCCGCCTTGCTCGGCTAACCCGAGCGCGCCCAAACGTCATCATCCCGCTGTCGGATTCTCGCGAGGCTCGTATTCTATCGCGAGACTCGGATTCTATATAAGGAGCCGCGCGTCGCCGCCATTTTCACACGTGCATTGAGATTGATAGGGAGAGGACGTGGCTGGTGTCCTCTCCGTTTAGATAGAGAGTGAGACACTTGATTTACTGGAGCATTAGGAGTACTCAGAGAGTGCAAAGTTTTGCTGATAGTTATACTAGTGACCACCAGTTTTATTTATTATTTAATATAATCCGTTCTCTGCCTGAAAAAAAACGATACACAGTCACATACCATATCTGTGCTCAGCCTCAGTGTGCTGCATGATAATATCATCTATGTATATCTGACTGTGCTGAGTAGTGCTCACTGCTCACACAGCTTAATTGTGGGGGAGACTGGGGAGCAGTTATAGCAGGAGTACATATTTAACAGTGCACACTTTTGCTGCCAGAGTGCCAGTGTGACTGACCAGCAGTGACCACCAGTATATTGTCTGCCTGAAAAAGTTAAACACTCGTGTGGTGTTTTGTTTTTTATTCTATATATAAACGCATTCTGCTGACAGTGTCCAGCAGGTCCGTCATTCATTATATTTCTATCTTCTTCATACTAGTAGTTTAGGAGTCTGCAGTGCTGACAGTGTCCAGCAGGTCCGTCATTATACAATATATACCTGTCCTGCAGTAGTGATATATATATATTTTTTATATCATTATCATCCAGTCTATACTAGCAGACGCAGTACGGTAGTCCACGGCTGTAGCTACCTCTGTGTCGGCAGTCGCTCGTCCATAATTGTATACCTACCTGTGGTGGGTTTTTTTTTTCTATCTTCTTCATACTAGTAGTTTAGGAGTCTGCAGTGCTGACAGTGTCCAGCAGGTCCGTCATTATACAATATATACCTGTCCTGCAGTAGTGATATATATATATTTTTTATATCATTATCATCCAGTCTATACTAGCAGACGCAGTACGGTAGTCCACGGCTGTAGCTACCTCTGTGTCGGCAGTCGCTCGTCCATAATTGTATACCTACCTGTGGTGGTTTTTTTTTTTTTTCTATCTTCTTCATACTAGTAGTTTAGGAGTCTGCAGTGCTGACAGTGTCCAGCAGGTCCGTCATTATACAATATATACCTGTCCTGCAGTAGTGATATATATATATTTTTTATATCATTATCATCCAGTCTATACTAGCAGACGCAGTACGGTAGTCCACGGCTGTAGCTACCTCTGTGTCGGCAGTCGCTCGTCCATAATTGTATACCTACCTGTGGTGGTTTTTTTTTTTTCTATCTTCTTCATACTAGTAGTTTAGGAGTCTGCAGTGCTGACAGTGTCCAGCAGGTCCGTCATTATACAATATATACCTGTCCTGCAGTAGTGATATATATATATTTTTTATATCATTATCATCCAGTCTATACTAGCAGACGCAGTACGGTAGTCCACGGCTGTAGCTACCTCTGTGTCGGCAGTCGCTCGTCCATAATTGTATACCTACCTGTGGTGGGTTTTTTTTTTCTATCTTCTTCATACTAGTAGTTTAGGAGTCTGCAGTGCTGACAGTGTCCAGCAGGTCCGTCATTATACAATATATACTTGTCCTGCTGTAGTGATATATATATATTTTTTATATCATTATCATCCAGTCTATACTAGCAGACGCAGTACGGTAGTCCAAGGCTGTAGCTACCTCTGTGTCGGCAGTCGCTCGTCATCCATAAGTATACTAGTATCCATCCATCTCCATTGTTTACCTGAGGTGCCTTTTAGTTGTGCCTATTAAAATATGGAGAACAAAAATGTTGAGGTTCCAAAAATAGGGAAAGATCAAGATCCACTTCCACCTCGTGCTGAAGCTGCTGCCACTAGTCATGGCCGAGACGATGAAATGCCATCAACGTCATCTGCCAAGGCCGATGCCCAATGTCATAGTACAGAGCATGTAAAATCCAAAACACCAGTAAAAAAAGGACTCAAAAATCTAAAATAAAATCGTCGGAGGAGAAGCGTAAACTTGCCAATATGCCATTTACCACACGGAGTGGCAAGGAACGGCTGAGGCCCTGGCCTATGATCATGGCTAGTGGTTCAGCTTCACATGAGGATGGAAGCACTCAGCCTCTCGCTAGAAAAATGAAAAGACTTAAGCTGGCAAAAGCACAGCAAAGAACTGTGCGTTCTTCGAAATCACAAATCCACAAGGAGAGTCCAATTGTGTCGGTTGCGATGCCTGACCTTCCCAACACTGGACGTGAAGAGCATGCGCCTTCCACCATTTGCACGCCCCCTGCAAGTGCTGGAAGGAGCACCCGCAGTCCAGTTCCTGATAGTCAGATTGAAGATGTCAGTGTTGAAGTACACCAGGATGAGGAGGATATGGGTGTTGCTGGCGCTGGGGAGGAAATTGACAAGGAGGATTCTGATGGTGAGGTGGTTTGTTTAAGTCAGGCACCCGGGGAGACACCAGTTGTCCGTGGGAGGAATATGGCCATTGACATGCCTGGTGAAAATACCAAAAAAATCAGCTCTTCAGTGTGGAAGTATTTCAACAGAAATGCGGACATTTGTCAAGCCGTGTGTTGCCTTTGTCAAGCTGTAATAAGTAGGGGTAAGGACGTTAACCACCTCGGAACATCCTCCCTTATACGTCACCTGCAGCGCATTCATCATAAGTCAGTGACAAGTTCAAAAACTTTGGGCGACAGCGGAAGCAGTCCACTGACCAGTAAATCCCTTCCTCTTGTAACCAAGCTCACGCAAACCACCCCACCAACTCCCTCAGTGTCAATTTCCTCCTTCCCCAGGAATGCCAATAGTCCTGCAGGCCATGTCACTGGCAATTCTGACGAGTCCTCTCCTGCCTGGGATTCCTCCGATGCATCCTTGCGTGTAACGCCTACTGCTGCTGGCGCTGCTGTTGTTGCTGCTGGGAGTCGATGGTCATCCCAGAGGGGAAGTCGTAAGACCACTTTTACTACTTCCACCAAGCAATTGACTGTCCAACAGTCCTTTGCGAGGAAGATGAAATATCACAGCAGTCATCCTGCTGCAAAGCGGATAACTGAGGCCTTGGCATCCTGGGCAGTGAGAACCGTGGTTCCAGTATCCATCATTACTGCAGGGCCAACTATAGACTTGTTTGAGGTACTGTGTCCCCGGTACCAAATACCATCTAGGTTCCATTTCTCTAGGCAGGCGATACCGAAAATGTACACAGACCTCAGAAAAAGACTCACCAGTGTCCTAAAAAATGCAGTTGTACCCAATGTCCACTTAACCACGGACATGTGGACAAGTGGAGCAGGGCAGACTCAGGACTATATGACTGTGACAGCCCACTGGGTAGATGTATCACCGCTTTCCAGAATACGCACACAGCTAAAAACCTCTTACGGCAACTGAGGAAGATCATCGCAGAATGGCTTACCCCAATTGGACTCTCCTGTGGATTTGTGGCATCGGACAACGCCAGCAATATTGTGTGTGCATTAAATATCGGCAAATTCCATCACGTCCCATGTTTTGCACATATCTTGAATTTGGTGGTGCAGAATTATTTAAAAAACGAGAGGGGCGTGCAAGAGATGCTGTCGGTGGCCAGAAGAATTGCGGGACACTTTCGGCGTACAGGCACCACGTACAGAAGACTGGAGCAACACCAAAAACCCCTGAACCTGCCCTGCCATCATCTGAAGCAAGAAGTGGTAACGAGGTGGAATTCAACCCTCTATATGCTTCAGAGGTTGGAGGAGCAGCAAAAGGCCATTCAAGCCTATACAACTGAGCACAATATAGGAGGTGGAATGCACCTGTCTCAAGCGCAGTGGAAAATGATTTCAACGTTGTGCAAGGTTCTGCAACCTTTTGAACTTGCCACACGTGAAGTCAGTTCAGACACTGCCAGCCTGAGTCAGGTCATTCCCCTCATCAGGCTTTTGCAGAAGAAGCTGGAGACATTGAAGGAGGAGCTAACACAGAGCGATTCCGCTAGGCATGTGGGACTTGTGGATGGAGCCCTTAATTCGCTTAACAAGGATTCACGGGTGGTCAATCTGTTGAAATCAGAGCACTACATTTTGGCCACCGTGCTCGATCCTAGATTTAAAACCTACGTTGTATCTCTCTTTCCGGCAGACACAAGTCTGCAGGGGTTCAAAGAACTGCTGGTGAGAAAATTGTCAAGTCAAGCGGAACGCGACCTGTCAACATCTCCTCCTTCACATTCTCCCGCAACTGGGGGTGCGAGGAAAAGGCTCAGAATTCCGAGCCCACCCGCTGGCGGTGATGCAGGGCAGTCTGGAGCGACTGCTGATGCTGACATCTGGTCCGGACTGAAGGACCTGCCAACGATTACGGACATGTCGTCTACTGTCACTGCATATGATTCTCTCCCCATTGAAAGAATGGTGGAGGATTATATGAGTGACCGCATCCAAGTAGGCACGTCAGACAGTCCGTACGTATACTGGCAGGAAAAAGAGGCAATTTGGAGGCCCTTGCAGAAACTGGCTTTATTCTACCTAAGTTGCCCTCCCACAAGTGTGTACTCCGAAAGAGTGTTTAGTGCCGCCGCTCACCTTGTCAGCAATCGGCGTACGAGGTTACTTCCAGAAAATGTGGAGAAGATGATGTTCATTAAAATGAATTATAATCAATTCCTCCATGGAGACATTCACCAGCAGCAATTGCCTCCACAAAGTACACAGGGAGCTGTGATGGTGGATTCCAGTGGGGACGAATTGATAATCTGTGAGGAGGGGGATGTACACAGTGATGAATCGGAGGATGATGATGAGGTGGACATCTTGCCTCTGTAAAGCCAGTTTGTGCAAGGAGAGATTAATTGCTTCTTTTTTGGTGGGGGTCCAAACCAACCCGTCATTTCAGTCACAGTCGTGTGGCAGACCCTGTCACTGAAATGATGGGTTGGTTAAAGTGTGCATGTCCTGTTTATACAACATAAGGGTGGGTGGGAGGGCCCAAGGACAATTCCATCTTGCACCTCTTTTTTCTTTCATTTTTCTTTGCGTCATGTGCTGTTTGGGGAGTGTTTTTTGGAAGGGCCATCCTGCGTGACACTGCAGTGCCACTCCTAGATGGGCCAGGTGTTTGTGTCGGCCACTAGGGTCGCTGAGCTTAGTCACACAGCTACCTCATTGCGCCTCTTTTTTTCTTTGCGTCATGTGCTGTTTGGGGAGTGTTTTTTGGAAGGGCCATCCTGCGTGACACTGCAGTGCCACTCCTAGATGGGCCAGGTGTTTGTGTCGGCCACTTGGGTCGCTGAGCTTAGTTATCCAGCGACCTCGGTGCAAATTTTAGGACTAAAAATAATATTGTGAGGTGTGAGGTGTTCAGAATAGACTGAAAATGAGTGGAAATTATGGTTATTGAGGTTAATAATACTTTGGGATCAAAATGACCCCCAAATTCTATGATTTAAGCTGTTTTTTAGGGTTTTTTTTAAAAAAAACACCCGAATCCAAAACACACCCGAATCCGACAAAAAAAATTCGGTGAGGTTTTGCCAAAACGCGTTCGAACCCAAAACACGGCCGCGGAACCGAACCCAAAACCAAAACCCGAAAAATTTACGGTGCACATCTCTAGTGTAGATGAACACCTGTATGGTGGAACCTTTCCCCGGAACCTTTCCTCTACCAGCATTCCCTTTTCCCCGATGTTAACCGATGCCATTGCTGTTGGTTAGTGCTGTCCATACAGTAACGATGCCTGCTGCTCAGCTCTGGTTTTCTGTTACTCTTCAGTCATCCAGTAATATCTATATCCATGCGGGCACCTTTTTTAAGGTCTCTCAGCTGAATCCATGCTGCCATTTAGTATTTTTTAGAAACATTTTTTGTAACACTATTGTTGGTATATTTTTAAATATAATCCCTGACTAATGATCACACATTTGCTCTTATAAATTAACTATATTAATTAATATATGATTGAAAGAGAATTTTGTGAGGAAATACAACTCTTGGAAACCATCATCTGGGTGACACATGTTGGCTGAAACAGGGTCTTCACCATGACCATGACTGAGGCTTGTGTGTGGCCGGAACCGGCTTATCTATAAAGTCCTCTTGGAGGGATAATATAAATCAGAGCTGTAACAATGTGGTTCAATGGTTTATACTTTTGTGTATACTCTTTACATTTGATTTTATAAGTATTCTTCGCAGCCACATCTTCATACTATGTCTACATTCTCACTGAAGACAAAACTTATTTCTAAACGTAGAAACTTAGAGGAATTTGGTGATATTTTTTCGGATACTTTTCAGAACTCAGGCACTCCCAAAGATTGGAGGTCTGACCTCTTAAAGTTACAAAAAAGCTTACAAAGAAGGATTAGGCTTACCTGGGATATCACCACCTTAGAGAATTATCATAAGACCAAGATCTCCCCTAGAGGGTTACGACCTCGAGTTTTTCCCTCTTTTCCTCTGGCCACAGAAAATGTAAAGGCCCAATGGGAAGCCACCTTATTGAAATGTTCCCATGAGCTCACCCTGATACTCATCAAACATGACAACTTGGTGTTAGATCAGGTTGAGAAGAGTATAGAGGAGCTAGGTAAAACCCTTGAGACCTGGGAAAAGGACCCCATCTTCCAAAGTACATTTGACAAATATAAGAAAGAACTGGACACATATGAAACATCAATCATAGATCGCAAACAGAATAAGTTCCACAGAGATAGAAACGATTTCTCTCAAGGGAACATTTTCCGTTGGAACTTCCATACCCAAAGAGGCAGAGGAGGACCCACAAGAGAGGACATTAGTTCCTCGGAAATTGAATCCTCGTATAGTGAAGATTCCTCCACAGAGCACTTGGAAGGGGGATCACAGACATCCAAACGATACAATAGCGAGGATCCTTTTTATAGGCAAAGGTCAGCGCCCAAAAGGCAGAAAGAAATACAGAGGAAGACAAGACGAGGGGGGACGAAACACCGACAGAAACCATCGGGACTGGGACGCCCCAAGGACCTCCCATTACCCCATACGGAATACCAGGAAACGTGAGTGACGGATAAATTACAAATCATTAACCTTAGTACCCGTATCTTAACAGGAGATCAGGCAGAAGTCCTAAGTAAAGGGCTATCATTTTCACCCACACTGCCATTTAATAGGTTTATGTGGGAAAAGGATCTGAGACTTTTTGGCCGGAAATTATTATTAAAAAAATTCTTTGCGAAAGCGTCCAACAACGATATGATTGATTTACCATTATCTACTGGTACAATATCTCCGACGAATACATCCCAATCTGAGGAGCCATCTACCTCCACATCATTGTTCCGAATCTTCTCTTTCCGGCTGCCTGAAGCATCCTCGTCCTTACACACTTATCGCTGCCCGACGCCTCTCCAGCCCAGCAACATTTCGTCCTCCGAACGACTTTCATCAACCGCACTACGGGACGCCCGCGCCTGTCCGTGTGGAGACTGCACAGCTCTGGTTCCAGACGCCTACATCAGTCCGCCGGCTTGTGTCTTTTCACCGGGCGGCCACGTACCATCCTCTACGGACGGCGCCACACTGCTTTGTGGCCAATTAACTTTATCATACATTTGGACTCACTGCCTTTGGAATTAGGATTTTTCCACCGGCTAATCACTGCCACAGACTGATCGCAGCAGGAGATGTCCACACCCGCCCGTGTTCTACACTTTTCAAGCACGGCCGCCAGATTTACTCCTCACACCGATGGTGACTCAATTTAATAGGACTAAGGATATTTCTTCTGTTAATCACCACTGGTAATATCAGTATTTCATTACCATTTTTTTCCTACACTCTTAATCTGTCCTTCCCTCTGTGACAGGATTTTTTTATTATCATCTGTGCGGTTTTTGTCAGTTCATGTAATATTATTACTCATCTCTATATGCCTATGTGCCTATCACCACTTAATTATTAAGAACAATATGTGCTCTGTGTGCAGTTATCTATTGAATTTTTGACTATACCCACCTTTTCAGACATTTATTTATATTGTCCTTCTGCACTCTCAGCCTCTGAGTGGCGGTATCCGGACTCCATGTCGACAGCACAAAGGTCGACACACCTTAGGTCGACGCCAATTGGTCGACACGTCTTAGGTCGACATGGACAAAAGGTCGACAGGGACAAGGTCGACATGGAAAAAGGTCGACATGAGTTTTTCACGATTTTTCTCTATTTTTTGAACCTTTTCATACTTAACGATCCACGTGGACTACGATTGGAACGGTAAAGTGTGCCGAGCGAAGCGGTAGCGGAGCGAAGGCACCATGCCCGAAGCATGGCGAGCGAAGCGAGCCATGCGAGGTGACGCGGTGCACTAATTGGGGTTCCCGGTCACTCTACGAAGAAAACGACACCAAAAAAACATAAAAAACTCATGTCGACCTTTTGTCCATGTCGACCTTGTGTCCGTGCCGACCTAAGGTGTGTCGACCAATTGGCGTCGACCTAAGGTGTGTCGACCTTTGTGCTGTCGACCCTCAGTCCCAGACCCCTGAGTGGCAGTCTGTGCATTTGTTACAATGTTTATTCCTATCTGCTACATGCTACATAAGTATCATCATTGTTGAAACCTCTAAGCACAGAATACTATAGGTTTAAAGTCAGTTTCTATGTAATTGCTACACTGTTATTTTTTCCAATTTTGGGCATATATCAATTTTTCACTTGCTGGACTTCTGTATCTGTCTTCAGAACCAACTGTTCCAGATAATATTAGATATTAATTTATCCAGCTTAGCTAAGAATGTCATTATATTTTGCTTGATTATAGCAGCTGATAAATTGACATTTCTAAATCAGATCTGATACACTTTTCCTATATAGCAATATAGAGCATACTTTTCTTTCACTTGTTTCAGTCTTTTTCTATTTTTCATGGACTCTCACCACTGATTCAGGGTTCGCCCCTGTCTAACATTGGCAGCAGATCCATCTTATCTCTGGCACTCTTTTGATACTGTGTAATTCGTGAACTCTCATTAGTGATTCCAGAAGCATTCTATCATCATTCATTTTCGTCTCTACTATCATACCACACTGGTAACGCCCAAAACCGTCCGATCTTGGAAGCTAATCTGTGTAGGGCTGGGTCAGTACTCAAGTGGGCGACCCTTGAGGAATACTCAGTTTAGTAGAGATAAGACTGGCCTATTACGCTCAGAGTCTAACACTGACAGCAGATTCACTCTGCCATCTTACTTCTTACTTTTCCCTTCCTTTCCTTATGACAGCTGGGTACATTACGCCTGTTTGCTAGCACATATTCAAATCTCCACCAGGCATTTTAACCATATTAACACTGGGCTAGTGCATCTAAGTGTCTTATCTTTCACTTAAACTGGTTGGGTTAATCCCCCATAAAGACTTTGGACACTGGCAGCCGGAATTTATCATGCTAAAATTAGCATCTGATTATTACTGATTATATCACAGTATTGCATTACTCTATCTAGTATCAGCAAACTTACTGCTACTCAGTTCACTTGTTTGATTACTATTTTATGCCATTGACCACTGATTACATTTTATCGTTGTATTATTAATAAAAGTTAATTTTTAGATCAATTTTCCAATTTTTCATATATTAATTTAAGTTAAGAGTGCGCCCACAAAAGAGTCTCTTTTTTCTCCTTCTGTTGTCTGTAACAATGTGAGACAGATCTGTACAATAACATTTCATCAAGTGTTAAACATGATAGAGTCCGTGACATCTGCAATCTTCCGAGCGTCTCATCTTCTGGACATTGTGGTCAGTTGGAGGCTTAATGAGCTCTTGTATATCCAGTCCCCAGATACCGACTGTAAATCATTAAGCAGTTTCAGCAGAATGGTCATAAAACAAATATTTATCTGTGCTGTTTCCGGCTAACTGTAGAGACTCGGTTACAGTCGCTCCTCCATGTGTCCTAAATGACAGGTCCTGGCTTCCCCCATGTTCCTGCCGGTGTACTCCTTTGGATCCGATGGGAGGCCTACCGTGGAAATGATCTAAATACACTGCTTTGATGATGGCTACCACAACATAGCCTTAAAGCCTAGGCCCTGAGTGTGTGGCTACAAGATATTACAAACATTATGACATTTATTTACTAGATGCATTTACAGCAAAGTTGTAAACTCACATTAGACTACTCCTATACCAGGTGTAGGCAACAACGGCACTCCAGCTACCGTGGTACTACACATCCCAGCATGCACTGCTATTAGAGCATGCTGGCATATGTAGTTCCACAGCAGATGGAGGGCCACAGTTACCTTCTCCTGGTATAGGTGATGGATGGCCACATGTTGGAAATCTCTGCTATTTTGCAATGTACTTCAATTGTTATCACTAGCCGGTGATGGGAAAAGAAAAATTGCTTTATTATTACCATTTAATGGGGGTCATTCCGAGTTGTTCGCTCGCAAGCGGATTTTAGCAGATTTGCTCATGCTAAGCCGCCACCTACTGGGAGTGAATCTTAGCATCTTAAAATTGCGAACGATGTATTCGCAATATTGCGATTACACACCTCGTAGCAGTTTCTGAGTAGCTCCAGACTTACTCGGCATCTGCGATCAGTTCAGTGCTTGTCGTTCCTGGTTTGACGTCACAAACACACCCTGCGTTCGCCCAGACACTCCCCCGTTTCTCCGGCCACTCCTGCGTTTTTTCCGGAAACGGTAGCGTTTTTTCCCACACGCCCATAAAACGGCCTGTTTCCGCCCAGTAACACCCATTTCCTGTCAATCACATTACGATCGCCAGAACGATGAAAAAGCCGTGAGTAAAATTCCTAACTGCATAGCAAATTTACTTGGCGCAGTCGCAGTGCGGACATTGCGCATGCGCACTAAGCGGAAAATCGCTGCGATGCGAAGATTTTTACCGAGCGAACAACTCGGAATGACCCCCATAGTAAATAAAGTTATATACATTTTGTTTTAAATTTTTCACTCATTTTAATTTTTATTATTTTTTTAAACTGCAACTGGTAGCCCAAGTCTGGACTCTGAATGAGCAAAGCTGGGCCGTGCATGAACAGATGGGACTTGGCTTGGTCGACAAAACATAGAGTATTCGTACAGCGGCACCGCACGTCCCTGGCGGTCAGCCTGTATCGCCGGATACCTAAGCATTGCCCAGCTGCCCTGGGGTAATTTAAATTGGTAAACTTCCATAAGCGTGAATAGGAAATCTTTACTATCACCTCATAATATTGATAAATAGGCCCCCACTCCGTTAAGTGACCGGACCCTTGCTGCAAGGTGCAAAATAAGCACAGACTGCTGGTAGCCAGGATAGGTTACATATAACTAGGAGATCAGTGAGTTCCCGCCAGGAGATGAATAATACATCAGGAAAACCTTGCTAGAAAGCCGTCCGTCACTGAGTAAAAGCATACTTGCCTACCTACCTGCCCCTCTCCATGAGGGAGAAAATACTCTGTTCCTGGACTTTCCTGGTAATGTATGATTGCCATCACCTGTGGTGAAACACCTTTCTTATCAATTAACTAGCTCACCACAGGTGATGGCAATCATACATTATCAGGAAAGTCCAGGAACAGAGCATTTTCTCCCTCATGGAGAGGGTCAGGTAGGCAAGTATGAGTAAAAGGCAGGTGGACCGTGAAGGAACAAGCTCCAGACTTTAATCTGAAGCCAAGCAGCCATTATAAAGTCTGCACCTATGCTACATGACTCACTGGCAGGGATGTGCAGTCAGGGGAGGCAGTGCCTCCCCTGTCATTAATGATTAAGATTATACAAAGAAGATGCATATGACACATATTCTGTGTCATATGTATCTTCTTAATATTATTCTTTGCATTGCTCCCCTCTGTATGTGTTTGGGAGGCACCGATCGTGGTGCCTCCCGTTGTCTCTGGGGAAAGGTATGGGAGCGGGGGGCGGGCACGGGCGGGGACAAGCCATGGGCAGTAAATGCCCATTGAAAATATATGGGAAAGCGGCACCATTAGAGGTGCCGCTTTCATACAGGGACGTGCTTTCAACCTATGAAAGCACGTCCCTGTCAGTGAGGCCACAGTGATTGGCCAGCGGATCCGTCACTGGATCCGCTGTCAATCACTGTGTGTGCGATGCTGGCGGAGGAGGTGCGGGCGGCTGGATGCAGCGATGTTGCAGGCGGCGGGATGCGGCGGTGGTGCGGGCGGCGGCGGGTGGCGGCGGCGGTGCGGGCGGCGGAAATTTACCTTTATCTTGCAGAGTTTGGCAGCGGAGCGGTACCAGTTTCAAAAATGGCGCTTCAGCGTCATTTTTGAAATTCAAGAGGGCCGCCGCGAGCCAATCACGGCTCGCCGCATCATCGCCCCGCCCCCTCCCGCTGACTTATATAAGTCAGCGCGAGGCAGCGGCTGTCAGTCCGACGGCGGAGGAGGAGCGGAGAAGAGCTCCTGAAGACGCCGTGGAAGTCCTGGATGGGCGGCGGCTATGCAAAAGAGCTCAGCAGCCGCCGCCCACCAGGTGAAGATGCTGGAAGTCCTGGGAAGGCGGCGGCCATGCAAAAGAGCTTAAAGGCCGCCGCCTCCCAGGTGAAGACGTCGTGGAAGTCCTGGATGGGCGGCGGCTATGCAAAAGAGCTTAGCACCTGCCGCCCACCAGGTGAAGACGCCGGAGCAAGACCCCAGAAGCCCTGGGGAGGTGGCGCCCCCTCAGGTGAAGACGCTGGAAGCCCTGGGAAGGCGGTGGCCATGCAAAAGAGCTTAAAGGCCGCCGCCCCCAGGTGAAGACCCAGTTTAATAAAGGATTTTTTAAAGAATGTGTTGTGGTTTTTTTTCAATATTTTCTTTACAGGTGGACTACAGGTGCCAGCGGGCCCTTTATGTCCGGGCATGCTGGCACTTGTGGTTCTCCAAGTGCCAGCATGCTGGGGCAGGCTTGCTGGGACCTGTAGGCCACCTGTAAAGAACAATATTACTATTCTTTGCAGGTGGACTACAGGTGCCAGCGGGCCCTTTATGTCAGGGCATGCTGGCACTTGTGGTTCTCCAAGTGCCAGCATGCTGGGGCAGGCTTGCTGGGATCTGTAGGAAACCTGTAAAGAACAGAACATACAATGAACCCCGCACCCACCGCCACCAGGGCTGCGGGGCATAGCACTGGGCTATCAGCCCAGTGCTGGTTGTTGCTCGGGAGGGGGGACCCCATTTAGATTTTTTGGGGGCCCCACTTTCTGAGAATTCCAGCCCTGGGCTGACTGGTTTGGGGGGTGTTTAATGGCATGGCAGGGGGACACCACACTGAGTGTCTCCCCTGCTATGGCATTATCCCCCCTGGCTGGTTCTGCCTGGTGCTGGTTTTAGTGGTGTGGGGGGACTGCACTTTTTTTTTTTTTTTTTGGGGGGGGGGTGTTTAGCTGCAGTGCCTCCCCAGGCCCTGACCTCACCGCACGTCACTGTGACTCAGTATGCATGGTGAGGGGATCCAGAGACATTTAATCACACCAGACAGAAAGTTTTCCTGGAAGTGAGGTCCATCCTGCCTGTATCATTACTAGGTGATGCTCTTAGGATGAATCAGTAATACGTACACTGTGCGCCTGGAGGTACAAACCACACTGCTTCCACAGTGTAAACACAAACACAGACACACAGTAATGTACATATCCATTTACATCACAAGCTTAGGGGATTCATGCTCGATTTAGCGAATCGCTGCATTCCTCATCCCAAACTCACACGTCTGTATTAATGTTACTCGCTATCGAAGAATCTATTTCTTTTCCTTATTTCAAGAGTTTACCGAAATAAAATAGGGAAGGGAGGGGGTTTATTACCCCCAGTGGATTATTCAGCCAGATCCTCTCAGTGTTTTTACTGTATTACACAATTCTAATTTTCATTTTTTAAAGCAAAACAAGGATTTGTTACTCAGTGGCTTGGGGTCTGTTCATGAAGCAGTGAAAAAAGTGGAGAAGTGAGCCTGTGGAGAAGTTGCCCATAGCAACCAATCAGTGTTGAGGTGGCATTGATAAAGTGCATTCTGTAAAATGATACGTAGCAGCTGATTGGTTGCCATGGGCAACTTCTCCACTGGCTCACTTCTCCACACTTTTCAGTGCTTCATGAATAGACACCCTTGGGTACTCAATGATGCTGAGTTTAGATGTACAGCAGCAGACAGGTGTCTTTCATTTTCTGCTTCCACAGCCGGATGCACCTTGAAAATATACAGTGCATCCGGAAAGTATTCACAGCGCTTCACTTTTTACACATTTTGTTACATTACAGCCTTATTCCAAAGTGGAATAAAATATTTTTTTTCCCTCTAAATTTTACACACTATACCCTATAATGACAATGTGATTTTTTTTGTGATTTTTGCAAATTTATTAAAAATAAAAAACTAAGAAATGTACATAAGTATTCACAGCCTTTGCCATGAAGCTCAAAATTGAGCTCAGGTGCATCCTGTTTCCACTGATCATCCTTGAGATGTTCCTACAGCTTAATTGGAGTCCACCTGTGGTAAATACAGTTGATTGGACATGATTTGGAAAGGCACACACCTGTCTATATAAGGTCCAACACTAAACAGTGCATGTCTGAGCACAAACCAAGCATGAAGTCAAAGGACTTGTCTGTAGACCTCCGAGACAGGATTGTCTCGAGGCACAAATCTGGGGAAGGGTACAGAAAAATATCTGCTACTTTGAAGATCCCAATGAGCACAGTGGCGTCCATCATCCCTAAATGGAAGAAATTTGGAATCACCTGGACTCTTCCTAGAGCTGGCCGGCCGTCTAAACTGAGCGATCAGGGGAGAAGGGCCCTAGTCAGGGAGGTGACGAAGAACCCAATGGTTACTCTGTCAGAGCTACAGCATTCCTCTGTGGAGAGAGGAGAACCTTCCACAAGGACAACCATCTCTGCAACAATCCTCCAATCAGGCCTGTTTGGTAGAGTGGCCAGACGGAAGCCACGCCTTAGTAAAAAGCACATGGCAGCCCGCCTGGAGTTTGCCAAGATGCACCTGAAGGACTCTCAGACCATTAGAAACTAAATTCTCTGATCTGATGAGACAAAGATTGAACTCTTTGGCGTTAATGCCAGGCGTCATGTTTGGAGGAAACCAGTCACCGCTCATTACCAGGCCAATACCATCCCTACAGTGAAGCATGGTGGTGGCAGCATCATGCTGTGGGGATGTTTATCAGTGGCAGGAACTGGGAGACTAGTCAGGATAGAGGGAAAGATGAATGCAGCAATGTACAAAGACATCCTGTATGAAAACATGCTCCAGAGCGCTGTTGACCTCAGACATCTTTCAGCAGGACAATGACCCTAAGCACACAGCCAAGATATCAAAGGAGTGGCTTCAGGACAACTCTGTGAATGTCCTTGAGTGGCCCAGCCAGAGCCCAGACTTGAATCCGATTGAAATCTCTGGAGAGAGCTAAAAATGGCTGTGCACCAACGCTTCCCATCCAACCTGATGGAGCTTGAGAGGTGCTGCAAAGAGGAATGGGCAAAACTGCCCAAAGATAGGTGTGAGACTGTAATTGCTGCCAAAGGTGCATCAACAAAGTATTGTTCAAAGGCTATGAATACTTATGTACATGTGATTTCTTAGTTTTCTATTTTTACAAAAATTTGCAAAAATCACAAAAAAACTTTTTTTCACGTTGTCATTATAGGGTATTGTGTGTAGAATTTTGAGGGAAAAAAATAATTTATTCCATTTTGGAATAAGGCTGTAACATAACAAAATGTGGAAAAAGTGAAGCGCTGTGAATACTTTCCGGGTGCACTGTATTGCCCATCCAAATGTTATATGTCTTGTCAGCAAGTTACATATCTCTTCCCTCCATGCTGGCTGCATGTACTTTACTGTATACTTCACTCATTGACCACCAACAGCCAAAATGCAGGGCAGGATTACAGGTTTGTGCGACACTGCTGGGACCTGACCCGGGAACAGGTAGTGCTGGTAAGTGGGTACTTAGTGATTGCATCTAAGGACGCACCTTCAGGGTAAAGATTATGGATATGTTGGGCCCTTAATGAGTGGGCCCCCTCCTGGGCGATCGCCCTGCCTATAATCTGACACTGCCAATAAGGGTTTCTCATAGTTAAATCTGCAGACCTGGAATAATTCTCAATTGTCACACAATGCCGATTTTCTGGTAGTCGTGTGTTGTTGTTTTTTTGCAACTGTGCAAGCATGAAAATTTCTGAAAACCCTTACAGTGCATGTGTTATGCAGAGCACAGAGGCATACAGTGGCTGTTGCAATCGGCTCAGATGGTATAAAAAATTTTATCGAAAAGTGATGAGATGTTCCTGGGCGGTGACTGGGAGTTGGCTACTAGTGCACTCATAAATGTTACGTCCAGCCCCTTTGTATGCACCAATGCACCAACTTGTTCACCACAAGCATTTCAAGGTGCAATATTTGAACAGAGTATTTAATTGACATCCTGGCTTGGATGCCCTTGTTGAAAGGTGCTGCCAACCTGTTAGTGGTATGTGCTTATCTCACCTGGATCATTGCTCTTGTTGCTTTTGAGCTTTATAGTTTTCTTTTCTCCTTTCTTTTCCAAGAAATAAAGCTGCATGCTGGATCTCACAGCCGAGCCTGTATATAGCAGATTAATAAAATTACTTTTTATTGTAGCTCCTTAAGAGTTTCACAATTTTTCAGCACTGTCTTATTGCGGTTTCACTTTGAACTTGATGCCTTAAAAACCTGAACAGTCCTGGAAGCTGTAAAATGTTAGAGTGTAAAATTCAGCCCAATAGGAATTATTCTTCATATCCCAGGAAACTCAATCAGCGAAACTAGCTTGTAGGGCAGCCTGTTTTTGTAATAAAAGGCTTAGGGGGAGATACATTTCACGGTGATAAAGTACCAACCAACCAGCTCATTTTATTTTTAAACCCGGCTTATAACATGACAGTTAGGAGCTGAGTGACTGGTACTTTATCACCGTGAAATTGATCACTTTTCAAGGCTTAGTACATCTCCCAAGGCTGCTCCTCACCTTTGTTATGTGCGCCTGTGGCCACTAGAGGCCGCCACACGGACCAAATGACTCCTTTGTGTGCTGAAAGTGAAAGTGATAGTGCAGGGAGATGTTACAGCCTGCAACCCCTACCACAGAGGTTCCCAAACGCGGTCCTCAAGGCTCCCCAACAGTCCAGGATTTAGGTATATCCATGGCTCAGCACAGATGGTTAAAACAACTGACTTAGGTGCTAATTAAGTCACCTGTGGCCAAGCATGGATACATTTAAAACTTGGACCGCTGAGGTACCTTCAGGACCATGTTTGGGAACCTCTGCCCTACCATATACTGCCTCTATATACACTGCACCTCCATCATCTTCCATATTCTGCACCACCCACCATATACTGCCCCCCATAACTCGCCATATAGTGCCCCCTATATGCAGGGTACCACCAACCTCCATATACTGCTCCCGCTATATAACGCACACTCTGCACCCCCTCCTCCATATACTATGCTGCAACCCCAGGTCTCTTGCCATCACGGGACTTGGCAACAAGTTGCAGCAGTAACCAGGAAACAGATTCAGGAACCACCAGACGGGCCCACAGGGCTCAAAGCAGAGGCACCCGGGACACGTGTGGTCACTTACTGGCAGGGAAAGAAGGTGATTCAGTCCAGCAGGAAGAGGTGAGACCCTGTGTGGGGTGAGCAGTGAGGTGACCGGGAGGAGGAGGGGTCAGTGCTGGGGCTGCAGATGATGTGGGTGAGGAGGAGATAGATAACCGGCTCAGCTGCTTGATATATACTGTGTTCAAGCGGAGGGGCAGGGTCCTGTGCATGCCCCTCCCACACCCCGTAGAGGCCATGCCCAGACCCCTCCGGCCAGCTGCTGGCGGACACTGGTGACCTGGGAGTCTTTCTGCGTATGTGCAGTGCGACGCAGCGGCCACTGGGGGTGCTTGGAGAGATCCGTTTGGAAGCCCAAAGAGAAGCCCATAGGCTTCTATAGGGTAACGCCAGCTAAAGATAATTGAGCAATGACAATCATTGGTGAAACGCGTGTATTGCCAAATGTCCACTTGAAATTGCAAGGTACAGCTAAAAGAAGATGCACCTCCCTAAAGATGCATTATCCACCGGGTCCATGGAACGTATCGCATTCTGGAGCTTGGTACATATGGGAAATGCGGACAAATTCAGAAAATGGCAGTTTTTTTTATTTTTGGACACATTTTCCTTTTAGTGCATCCCGACATTAATGTATTCTGCATAGTGTTGAAAATCTTGCCCCACTACTATGTATGAAGTTTGGATTCTCTTTGGGAGGAAGGGGGGTGGAGAAGTAGAAGAGTTCTACAACATATGGTTACTAAAATTAAATTAAATGAAAAGAGAGATAAACAATAGGATATATAGATGCACAATTACAAACCTGAACTTTGGCTCATTCCCATTAATTTCTTTATTTGTAAGTCTGCTCTTGTTTGTCCACAATGATCTATGAAGTGGGGTTACTGGGTTATAGAGTCATATTTAATGTTCGTGGAAGAAGTTTTGAAGCCAAACACTGCTTGCCGGGTCTGTCCTGATGGATTCCGCAGTAAATATTATTGTGGGAAGTTTCAGAGAACTTTGGAAGTATTCACATACTCGAGGACAGCTGGAAAATAGATCCACAACTTAATTAACCCTTTGATTTTTTCCCCCTATATATACCGCTATAAGTAACAATAAGTACCCTCGGTTGCCATTTATTAGCAGTTTTCAGGGAAGAGTAATGGGACGGGTTGGGTATGAATGACCGCCAGACGGGACGCTGGTGGTAAAAATACCGACACCGGCATACCGATGAATAAAATCCTGGCAGGGTTGATTTTACTAATGTAACTCCTGTTCCCTACCCTCTAACCCTCGCTACCCGCAGCCAAAACCTAACCTCCCCCCTTAACGCCTAGCCCTAACCTCCCCACGATGGTGTCTTGACCTAACTTCCCCTGCCTCGCAGCCTAACCCTCCCGCCTTAGTGACTAACCCTAACCCCCCTTCACCGCCCTCCGTCCACAGCCTAACCCTAACCTCCTACCCTCCGCTGCCTAACCCTAACTACTCCATTGTCGGCTAAACCTAAACCCCCCCGCCCCTCCCACAGACACTAATTAGAGCTCAATGGTTATACTTACAACTGTCGGGAACCTGACCATTATCAGGTTGACCCTGTCGGAATTCTTGACCCCGTTGGGTTGGGGTATGGGACTCCAGGTCGACACCAAAAAGGTCAACACACCTTAGGTCAACACCAATTGGTCGACACACTTTAGGTCAACACCTGAAATAGGTCGACATGGACAAAAAGTCGACGTGGACAATGTCGACCTGGAAAAAGGTTGACATGAGTTTTTAATGTTTTTTTGGTGTCGTTTTCTTTCTAGAGTGACCAGGAACCCCAATTAGTGCACCGTGTCCCCTCACATGGCTCGCTTTGCTCGCCATGCTTCGTTACAGTTCCCAATTGTAGTCCACGTGGATCGTAAAGTATGAAAAAGTTAAAAAATTTAAAAAGTGAAAAACTCACGTCGACCTTTTTCCACGTCGACCTTGTTCACGTCGGCATTTGCCCATGTCGGCATATTGCAGGTGTCGACCTAAGGTGTGTCGACCAATTGGTGTCGACCTAAGGTGTGTCGACCTTTTTGGTATCGACCTGGAGTCCGGATACCGTCGGGTTGACCCTGTCGGAATTCTTGACCCTGTTGGAATTCAATTGTCTGGATTTTGACAGGGTTGTGTGAAGATTCTGGCGTCGGAATTTCATCAGCTGGGATCCAGAAAGCCGGGATACTAACCACATCCCCTTTTCAACAGTTGCTTCCTGCCCGATGCTGCAATAAAAAGGTGATCGCAACTTCATTACTTCTTAGTTAACTGGGCCTGATTCAGTATCGCAAGCTTTGCCAATATTCATGCAAAAAGCCATTTGGTAATGGCTGCTCTTTATCGGAACCCAGGTTATGGTCGGAAAAAAAAAAAAACATGACGAACACCAGATCAGACAGACGCTGGAATGATTCTCATTCACTAGTTAGAGCACCCACAATAGCATTTAATTGTTAAGTTGCTGCCTTTTGTTCTAGAAGTGGTAAAATGAGTAACATCAGTTTGTGATGAGTAATCTCTCAGCGACCGTCTCTAGACGCGCTGTGTGTTGTCAGAAACTCGCAAAGATTGTTATTCTACAGTCAATTTCTGTTTAAACCTTAGGGGAGATTTAAGTTATTATGAAAACACAAAAGCAATTAGTTCGGAGTGTAAGCCTTTATCTTGCCAAAGATATCATTCCGTCCCAAAGAGGAATCTTTCCTTTCTTTGGAAAACCACAACTGCTCTAGTAATAAACACCGGCGTGTGTGTTTTCCTACATGCAGGCAACAGACAAATACACAGTGACATGTTCAATGATACATATGTTCTGCATAGATTGTGATGCGTAATTTATCACTGTTTTTCACAGTAACACTACACGCCCTGTAGTTACTCAACACATTCAAGGTTCTATAGACGTGTACATCGTTCCTTGGCACAATTAACGAGTCTGAATGTATGAAGTTTTGTTTCATACAGAATTGTGTTTGACACAGCAATCTTCCTGCATCAGTATGACAGAAGCTCAATATCACTAGTCTGTGCTGCTGAGGGACCATACTCCTTCCATTATATAACTCTCAGTCTGTGTCTTCCTGCTGTCTTTATTCCCCTCCTCACATCATGTCACTGCCTCTGTCACATGCAGCCCTGTCCTCACTAACACACCACTCATCTCCTGATATACTCTGTGCTGCTTGGGACCCTGCTCCTCCCACTATATAACCCTCAGTCTGTGGCTTCCTGCTGCCTCCATTCCCCTCCTCACATCATGTCACTGCCCCTGTCACATGCAGCCCTGTCCTCAATGACACATCACTCATCTCCTGATATACTCTCTGCTGCTGGAGACCCTGCTCCTCCTATTATATAACACTCAGCCTGTGGCTTCCTGCTGCCTCCATTCCCCTCCTCACATCATGTCACTGCCCCTGTCACATGCAGCCCTGTCCTCAATGACACATCACTCATCTCCTGATATACTCTGTGCTGCTGGGGGACCCTGCTCCTCCTATTATATAACACTCAGCCTGTGGCTTCCTGCTGCCTCCATTCCCCTCCTCACATCATGTCACTGCCCCTGTCACATGCAGCCCTGTCCTCACTGACACATCACTACATCCTGATATACTCTATGCTGCTGGGGGACCCTGCTCCTTCCACTATATAACTCTCAGTCTGTGGCTTCCTACTGCCTCCATTCCCCTCCTCACATCATGTCACTGCCCCTGTCACATGCAGCCCTGTCCTCACTGACACATCACTCACCTCCTGATATACTCTGTGCTGCTGGGGGACGCTGCTCCTTCCACTATATAACCCTCAGTCTGCAGCTTCCTGCTGCCTCCATTCCCCTCCTCACATCATGTCACTGCCCCTGTCACATGCAGCCCTGTCCTCACTGACACATCACTCATCTCCTGATATACTCTGTGCTGCTGGGTACCCTGCTCCTCCCACTATATAACTCTCAGCCTGTGGCTTCCTGCTGCCTCCATTCCCCTCCTCACATCATGTCACTGACCCTGTCACATGCAGCCCTGTCCTCACTGACACACTACTCATCTCTTGATATACTCTGTGCTGCTAGGGACACTGCTCCTTCCACTATATAATTCTCAGTCTGTGGCTTCCTGCTGCCTCCATTCCCCTCCTCACATCCTGTCACTGCCCCTGTCACATGCAGCCCTGTCCTCAATGACACATCACTCATCTCCTGATATACTCTATGCTGCTGGGGGACCCTGCTCCTTCCACTATATAACTCTCAGTCTGTGGCTTCCTGCTGCCTCCATTCCCCTCCTCACATCCTGTCACTGCCCCTGTCACATGCAGCCCTGTCCTCAATGACACATCACTCATCTCCTGATATACTCTATGCTGCTGGGGGACCCTGCTCCTTCCACTATATAACTCTCAGTCTGTGGCTTCCTACTGCCTCCATTCCCCTCCTCACATCATGTCACTGCCCCTGTCACATGCAGCCCTGTCCTCACTGACACATCACTCACCTCCTGATATACTCTGTGCTGCTGGGGGACGCTGCTCCTTCCACTATATAACCCTCAGTCTGCAGCTTCCTGCTGCCTCCATTCCCCTCCTCACATCATGTCATGCCCCTGTCACATGCAGCCCTGTCCTCACTGACACATCACTCATCTCCTGATATACTCTGTGCTGCTGGGTACCCTGCTCCTCCCACTATATAACTCTCAGCCTGTGGCTTCCTGCTGCCTCCATTCCCCTCCTCACATCATGTCACTGACCCTGTCACATGCAGCCCTGTCCTCACTGACACACTACTCATCTCTTGATATTCTCTGTGCTGCTAGGGACACTGCTCCTTCCACTATATAACTCTCAGTCTGTGGCTTCCTGCTGCCTCCATTCCCCTCCTCACATCCTGTCACTGCCCCTGTCACATGCAGCCCTGTCCTCAATGACACATCACTCATCTCCTGATATACTCTGTGCTGCTGAGGGACCATACTCCTCCTATTATATAACTCTCAGTCTGTGGCTTCCTGCTGCCTCCGTTCCCCTCCTCACATCATGTCACTGCCCCTGTCACATGCAGCCCTGTCCTCACTGACACATCACTACATCCTGATATACTCTATGCTGCTGGGGACCCCTGCTCCTTCCACTATATAACTCTCAGTCTGTGGCTTCCTGCTGCCTCCATTCCCCTCCTCACATCATGTCAGTGCCCCTGTCACATGCAGCCCTGTCCTCACTGACACATCACTCACCTCCTGATATACTCTGTGCTGCTGGGGGACGCTGCTCCTTCCACTATATAACCCTCAGTCTGCAGCTTCCTGCTGCCTCCATTCCCCTCCTCACATCATGTCATGCCCCTGTCACATGCAGCCCTGTCCTCACTGACACATCACTCATCTCCTGATATACTCTATGCTGCTGGGGACCCCTGCTCCTTCCACTATATAACTCTCAGTCTGTGGCTTCCTGCTGCCTCTATTCCCCTCCTCACATCATGTCACTGCCCCTGTCACATGCAGCCCTGTCCTCACTGACACACTACTCATCTCTTGATATACTCTGTGCTGCTAGGGACACTGCTCCTTCCACTATATAACTCTCAGTCTGTGGCTTCCTGCTGCCTCCATTCCCCTCCTCACATCCTGTCACTGACCCTGTCACTTGCAGCCCTGTCCTCACTGACACATCCCTCATCTCCTGATATACTCTGTGCTGCTGGGGGACACTGCTCCTTCCACTATATAACTCTCAGTCTGTGGCTTCATGCTGCCTTTATTCCCCTTCCCCTTCCTGTCACTGACCCTGTCACTTGCAGCCCTGCCCTTCTGACACATCCCTCATCTCCTGATATATTCTGTCCTATCAAATCAGGCGCCGATTCGTCAGCCAATCAGAGCTCATGGACTGGCAGCAGTGGCTCCTGATTGGCTGCCAGACTGCGAGCTTTGAGTGGCTCACGAAACGCCGCACATGTGCAAAAATCACTTCATAGCGATTTTGCACACTTGCAACATGGTCTGAATTAGGGCCAAAATTCTCATGACTACTGGTCTGTAACAGGATAAAGCTGTCACTAGGGGGGGCTAGAGTGTGGCCTGTCTCCTAAAATGTCACTTGGTATGGCTTTTTTTATGGTTTAAATTAATCATCAAGAACTTCTGCTGTTTTTGCGCAGTGTACATTGGGCCTACTGTGTGATTAGATAGTACGTGTTCCTTCAATAATTCATGGCTATACAGTTACAGGAGAACTGCAACACCCAGCATGGCTGCCTACCCATTGCTGCAATTCAACAGCAGGTCGAAAAGCACAGGTTTCCAGTCACTGCTGATGCTAGGCAACACTACTGTCACACAACATAGTCTCTCTGGGCTGGACTCCTAATAAAATGATGATGTTATTTTGCCAATATGGTGTTTGTAGTGGAACTGGATTTCATGCTCTCCTGCCTGGCTTCCTCAGCGTGTCATCTGTGTGGAGTTTGCAGAAAAGGAAATATCTCTCCCGAGCCAAACAACCTGTCCTGCGGAATGGTGACAAATCACTTTTATTATTTAATGCTTGGACACAGAAAGAGAAAGTAATACCTCTATAGAGTTATTTCCAAGTCAGGGTCAGACTGGCCAACAAGGGTAAAGGGGAAATCCCTGGTGGGCCCCGGTCCCTCCTCTAGGGGTCAGGTTCTATCTAGAAGACTGTGCACTCAATTTATACCCTGTTACTCTGGAGGAGTAGGATGAACAAAACCTGTCGTTCAGACAAATGAGTAAATCACAAATGTAACCAATTTGTACGAATGACAGTTTTTGTCCATTTTCCAGTGTTTGGGAACAAATGGTCAATTGTCATTTGCTCTCATCCATTACCAGATTTTCATTCCAACCAGCTAGATCTGGCAGATTAGCTGCCAGACAACTGTATAGTGCATGCACAGCTTCAGATGCTGTACTACTATGGGTAGCTTTGGGAGAGGAAAATATGAAGGGAGTAGGTTATATAGAAAAAAGAATGAAAGGAGTAGGATTATCTCCAGGCAACATTATAAAACGCTCCGGTGGAGCACTGTGGAGGGGAATGCTTCTCTAGAAGCATTGGGGGCCCCTCCAAAATTTTGCTATGGGGCTGACTTTTCATTCTTCTGACTTTTCAGTCTTCCTCTCCTGGAGAGTAGATGCAGATGACCACTCTGGGGGTGGGGCCTAGGATCTTGATGTCATTAGGCCCCACCCTGTCATGGCAAAATGGCGCAAACTGTGGGTCTGCTGGGAGGTGATAGCTAAAATGAAGCAAATTAGGAAAGATATTACAAAGAAAATACTACTGCACTGTCTCCTTACTGTGCATACATACTGGGCACTAGGACCCAGGGAGGTCTGTCATCTAATCTGTTGTACTGCTGCACCATGTGACTGCAGCCATCTTTACTGTGTGAGATTAATGTAATAATAGTGGGAGACACAAGTCTCCATGCTTAGCTCCAGAGTGACCTGCATATGAAGCTGTTCCAGCATACCCGCACCGCTACACTTTTGCAGTATGCACTCACCGGCTGGTGAGCAGTATAAACCCCTAGTATGCTATGAGCTCAGTCCATCGCCAGTGTGTATAGTGGCTGTACCAAGTGGCGTCACTGAGGTCAATGACACCCGTTGCATCTAATAGTACCCCTGCGTGTGCCTCTGCTGCATGCATTCAAAAAGGGTGCATGGCCTCCGGGGAAGAGGATGCGGCATCAGGAAGCCCTGTTTACATCTTATCGGGGTGTGCCCAGCATTCCTGGCAACGGGAATGTCACAATGCAGCACCAGGCTCCCTGTCACTACGGTAGAGCCAGCATTGTGGTGTCATTTCCTGGTAGGGGGAAGTCTGGGTCTGGTTCACACCCCCCTAGTGACACCTCTGGCTGTACCAGTTATGCTTCAATAAACCAACACCACTGTTTAAGTAACTGGACTGTTCATAGTTTAAGTCATCTGCTGGTGTGTGTCTATATAACTCTGCATATAGCAACACCTGCATGCAAATGGTTCACAACAAAAGAACCCTAATTGCTCGATTTTGGACAATGATCTGGTGGGGCTGGCTAAACATTTAGGTCATACTTACCGACATTGTATTTCTCCTCTCCGGGAGAAGCCAGGAGAGGAGACGCTCCAGGTGTCTTCGGGGGGCGGGGCCGGACTGTGACTTCACCAAGCCCCGCCCCGCACCGGGAAATGCCGCGATTCGCGGGTCCGCGGGAAGGGGGCGGGGCTAAAATGACGCGATTTGCGCCATTTTAACCCCTTCTCCACCCGACGGACCCGCGAATGCGGGAGGTTATCTCTCCATCCTGCACGCATCACTAGGGTGCGAGCAGGATGCGGGAGACCTGCCCACTCTTCCGGGGGTGCGGGGGGTCTACCCCAAAAAACGGGAGCCTCCCTCAGCTTCCGGGAGAGTAGGTAAGTATGATTTAGGTAGGTACTTTCAGTAGTGCGGGTAGGTGCACACTTTCCAGGAAAAAAAACATTTTTTTCAGGAGGCCAGAACTGCTAATATCCAAATATATGTTATGGTAAGAACTTACCATTGATAACGGTATTTCTCCTAAGTCCACAGGATCCACAGGATAACAATGGGATATGATGAAGTGACAGCGGATTTGCACCAATCGATCAAAGCTGTCCGGCCTCCCAGCATGCAACGGGCCCGTCTATATATCCCCACATCCTGGCACAGGCAAATCAGTTGTATTCCAAAGCTCAAGGCAAGAGCATCATAGATAGCCCTAATCAGGCGATAAGAATACACATGCACACCCTTCCGTACAAGAAGGAAGAGGTTAGTGAATAAAAGGATCCTCAAATCAGGTGCGTTAGGGTGGGAACCCTGTGGATCCTGTGGACTTAGGAGAAATACTGTTATCAACGGTAAGTTCTTACCATAAGGTATATTTCTCCGGCAGGGTCCACAGGTTTTCCATAGGATAACAATGAGATTTCCCAAAGCAATTTAGTGGTGGGGACGCTCCTGATTGGACAGGAGAATCCTTCGCCCGAATTCAGCGTCATGAGAGGCCAAAGTATCAAAGGCATAATGTCTAATGAATGTGTTAATGGAAGACCATGTGGCTGCCTTACATATCTGTTCTGCTGAAGCACCACGTTGTGCTGCCCATGATGGACCTACCTTATGAGTAGAGTGAGCAGAGCCATTAGCTGGAACAGCAAGATTAGCTTGAGAATATGCTTCTGAAATCGTCATCCGAAGCCATCTTGCCAGTGTCTGCTTATCAGCAGGCCATCCTCTCTTGTGAAATCCGTACAGAATGAAGAGAGAATCTGTCTTTCTGATGGTACTGGTACGATCCACGTAGATTCTAGGGGGGTCATTCCAAGTTGATCGCTCGCTAGCTATTTTTTGCAGCGCTGCGATCAGATAGTCGCCGCCTATGGGGGAGTGTATTTTTGCTTTGCAAGTGTGCGAACGCTTCTGCAGCCGAGCGGTACAAAAAAGTTTTCTGCAGTTTCTGAGTAGGTCTGAACTTTCCCAGCTGCTGCGATCACTTCAGCCTGTCCGGTCCCGGAATTGACGTTAGACACCCGCCCTGCAAACGTTTGGACCGTTGAAAACGGTCAGTTGACACCCATAAACGCCTTCTTCCTGTCAATCTCCTTGCGATCGGCTGTGCGAATGTATTCTTTGATAAATTCATCGCTGAGCAACGATCCGCGTTGTCCCCGTACTTTGCGCCTGCGCATTGCGGTGCATGCACAGTTTTGCCTAGTTTTCACCTGATCGCAGCGCTGCAAAAAATAGCTAGCGAGCGATCAACTTGGAATGACCCCCTAAATGCACGGACCACGTCCAGCGATGCATCTCCCGCAGTAAGTCCCGGTACCTGGAAAGCCGGGACTACAATTTCTTCATTAAGGTGGAATTTAGACACCACCTTCGGAAGATACCCAGATCTAGTTCTTAGAACTGCTTTATTTGGATAAAAAATCAGAAATGGGGAACAACAGGATAATACCACTAAATCTGACACTCTTCTAGCTGACGCCATAGCCAGTAGTAAGAGAACTTTAGCTGTCAACCATTTAAGATCCACTTTATTAAGTGGTTCACTTCAAATGGGGCAACTTGAAGGGCTTTCAGGACTAGACTTCAGTCCCAAGACACTGTAGGAGGAACAAAAGGAGGTTTTCCAGCATTCCCTGGAAAAAAGTACGCACATCCTGTAAGTTGGCAATTTTCTTTTGGAACCATACAGTCAATGCCGACACTTGCACTCTCAAGGAAGCCACCCTCAATCCTTTATCCATTCCTGCCTGAAGGAATGCTAAGACCCTGGAAACTCTAAAAGGCTTAGGGTCCATTTTCCGTTCACTGCACCAATAAATACAGGTTTGCCATATTCGGTGATAAATGCGAGCTGAGGAAGGTTTCCTTGCTCTGAGCACAGTTTGAATTACCTGTTGTGAGAACCCTCTTGACTTCAGGATAGAGGTTTCAAGAGCCACGCCATCAAAGACAGTCGATCCAGGTGTCTGTGATAACAAAGACTCTGCATCAGTAGATCTGGACGCTGAGGGAGCAGAAGTGGAGCATCCATCGACATTCTCTGCAGATCTGTGTACCAATGCCTTCTGGGCCAACTGGAGCTATTAGTATCACGGCATCTTTCCCTTGCTTTATCTTTCTCACCACCATGGGTTATAGGGTGATTGGGGGAAACACATAAGCCAGATGAAAGTCCCATCTCAACGACAGGGCATCCACAAAGATCGCTCTGGGATACTTTGTTCTTGACCCATTTGCGCAGGGCCGTCTTTTCATATGGGCTCAATGGGCTCTTGCCCAAGGGCCCCAGGAGTATAAGGGCCCTAGGCTGATATCCGAGGGTCTCCTCTTTCCAGGGGTACCAGATTTTTGAAAATCGGCCCTGTGGAACCAGAGATATCTGACTTCAAAGCAGTGGTCCCCATCCCAGCCTGTTAATTGCTCTTCCCAGCCAGATATCTCAGGTTCTGTCTGACGAAGAGTTTTTCTGAGGGTATACTCCAAAAGCTGGGATTCTCCCCTTTTGGATGAGACTGGCAGTTTGTCTCTACTATGCCTAGAACCAGATATATCAGCCTTTCAGCAGCTGGTCCCTGCTCCAGCTCCACTCGTCTGGTATGCGGTTTAAAATATTTGTCTAAGGATTGCTCTGGCTCCTGAACTCTGATTTCCAAGTCCCTAGTACCGCCTGAAAGGTGGGACTCTCTAGTTTATTATTTCATTGAAACCTAAGAAATCTATTTCCAGGAACTGGAGATATCTACAGTCAAGGAAGCTGACCTCCCACCAAAAAATTATGAATATTAAGTAGAGATGAGCGCCTGAAATTTTTCGGGTTTTGTGTTTTGGTTTTGGGTTTCGGGTGTGTTTTGGATTCGGGTGTTTTTTTCAAAAAACCCTAAAAAACAGCTTAAATCATAGAATTTGGGGGTCATTTTGATCCCATATTATTATTAACCTCAAAAACCATAATTTCCACTCATTTTCAGTCTATTCTGAATACCTCACACCTCACAATATTATTTTTAGTCCTAAAATTTGCACCGAGGTCGCTGGATGACTAAGCTAAGCGACCCTAGTGGCCGACACAAACACCTGGCCCATCTAGGAGTGGCACTGCAGTGTCACGCAGGATGGCCCTTCCAAAACACACTCCCCAAACAGCACATGACGCAAAGAAAAAAAGAGGTGCAATGAGGTAGCTGTGTGACTAAGCTCAGCGACCCAAGTGCCCGACACAAACACCTGGCCCATCTAGGAGTGGCACTGCAGTGTCACGCAGGATGTCCCTTCCAAAAAACCCTCCCCAAACAGCACATGACGCAAAGAAAAAAAGAGGCGCAATGAGGTAGCTGTGTGAGTAAGATTAGCGACCCTAGTGGCCGACACAAACACCGGGCCCATCTAGGAGTGGCACTGCAGTGTCACGCAGGATGTCCCTTCCAAAAAACCCTCCCCAAACAGCACATGACGCAAAGAAAAATAAAAGAAAAAAGAGGTGCAAGATGGAATTGTCCTTGGGCCCTCCCACCCACCCTTATGTTGTATAAACAGGACATGCACACTTTAACCAACCCATCATTTCAGTGACAGGGTCTGCCACACGACTGTGACTGATATGACGGGTTGGTTTGGACCCCCACCAAAAAAGAAGCAATTAATCTCTCCTTGCACAAACTGGCTCTACAGAGGCAAGATGTCCACCTCATCATCATCCTCCGATATATCACCGTGTACGTCCCCCTCCTCACAGATTATCAATTCGTCCCCACTGGAATCCACCATCTCAGCTCCCTGTGTACTTTGTGGAGGCAATTGCTGCTGGTCAATGTCTCCGCGGAGGAATTGATTATAATTCATTTTAATGAACATCATCTTCTCCACATTTTCTGGATGTAACCTCGTACGCCGATTGCTGACAAGGTGAGCGGCGGCACTAAACACTCTTTCGGAGTACACACTTGTGGGAGGGCAACTTAGGTAGAATAAAGCCAGTTTGTGCAAGGGCCTCCAAATTGCCTCTTTTTCCTGCCAGTATAAGTACGGACTGTGTGACGTGCCTACTTGGATGCGGTCACTCATATAATCCTCCACCATTCTTTCAATGTTGAGAGAATCATATGCAGTGACAGTAGACGACATGTCCGTAATCGTTGTCAGGTCCTTCAGTCCGGACCAGATGTCAGCATCAGCAGTCGCTCCAGACTGCCCTGCATCACCGCCAGCGGGTGGGCTCGGAATTCTGAGCCTTTTCCTCGCACCCCCAGTTGCGGGAGAATGTGAAGGAGGAGATGTTGACAGGTCGCGTTCCGCTTGACTTGACAATTTTGTCACCAGCAGGTCTTTGCACCCCAGCAGACTTGTGTCTGCCGGAAAGAGAGATCCAAGGTAGGTTTTAAATCTAGGATCGAGCACGGTGGCCAAAATGTAGTGCTCTGATTTCAACAGATTGACCACCCGTGAATCCTTGTTAAGCGAATTAAGGGCTGCATCCACAAGTCCCACATGCCTAGCGGAATCGCTCCCTTTTAGCTCCTTCTTCAATGCCTCCAGCTTCTTCTGCAAAAGCCTGATGAGGGGAATGACCTGACTCAGGCTGGCAGTGTCTGAACTGACTTCACGTGTGGCAAGTTCAAAGGGCATCAGAACCTTGCACAACGTTGAAATCATTCTCCACTGCACTTGAGACAGGTGCATTCCACCTCCTATATCGTGCTCAATTGTATAGGCTTGAATGGCCTTTTGCTGCTCCTCCAACCTCTGAAGCATATAGAGGGTTGAATTCCACCTCGTTACCACTTCTTGCTTCAGATGATGGCAGGGCAGGTTCAGTAGTTTTTGGTGGTGCTCCAGTCTTCTGTACGTGGTGCCTGTACGCCGAAAGTGTCCCGCAATTCTTCTGGCCACCGACAGCATCTCTTGCACGCCCCTGTCGTTTTTTTAAAAAATTCTGCACCACCAAATTCAAGGTATGTGCAAAACATGGGACGTGCTGGAATTTGCCCATATTTAATGCACACGCAATATTGCTGGCGTTGTCCGATGCCACAAATCCACAGGAGAGTCCAATTGGGGTAAGCCATTCTGCGATGATCTTCCTCAGTTGCCGTAAGAGGTTTTCAGCTGTGTGCATATTCTGGAAAGCGGTGATACAAAGCGTAGCCTGCCTAGGAAAGAGTTGGCGTTTGCGAGATGCTGCTACTGGTGCCGCCGCTGCTGTTCTTGCGGCGGGAGTCCATACATCTACCCAGTGGGCTGTCACAGTCATATAGTCCTGACCCTGCCCTGCTCCACTTGTCCACATGTCCGTGGTTAAGTGGACATTGGGTACAACTGCATTTTTTAGGACACTGGTGAGTCTTTTTCTGACGTCCGTGTACATTCTCGGTATCGCCTGCCTACAGAAGTGGAACCTAGATGGTATTTGGTAACGGGGGCACACTGCCTCAATAAATTGTCTAGTTCTCTGTGAACTAACGGCGGATACCGGACGCACGTCTAACACCAACATAGTTGTCAAGGACTCAGTTATCCGCTTTGCAACAGGATGACTGCTGTGATATTTCATCTTCCTCGCAAAGGACTGTTGGACAGTCAATTGCTTACTGGAAGTAGTACAAGTGGGCTTACGACTTCCCCTCTGGGATGACCATCGACTCCCAGCAGCAACAACAGCAGCGCCAGCAGCAGTAGGCGTTACACGCAAGGATGCATCGGAGGAATCCCAGGCAGGAGAGGACTCGTCAGAATTGCCAGTGACATGGCCTGCAGGACTATTGGCATTCCTGGGGAAGGAGGAAATTGACACTGAGGGAGTTGGTGGGGTGGTTTGCGTGAGCTTGGTTACAAGAGGAAGGGATTTACTGGTCAGTGGACTGCTTCCGCTGTCGGCCCAAGTTTTTGAACTTGTCACTGACTTATTATGAATGCGCTGCAGGTGACGTATAAGGGAGGATGTTCCGAGGTGGTTAACGTCCTTACCCCTACTTATTACAGCTTGACAAAGGGAACACACGGCTTGACACCTGTTGTCCGCATTTCTGGTGAAATACTTCCACACCGAAGAGCTGATTTTTTTGGTATTTTCACCAGGCATGTCAACGGCCCTATTCCTCCCACGGACAACAGGTGTCTCCCCGGGTGCCTGACTTAAACAAACCACCTCACCATCAGAATCCTCCTGGTCAATTTCCTCCCCAGCGCCAGCAACACCCATATCCTCCTCATCCTGGTGTACTTCAACACTGACATCTTCAATCTGACTCTCAGGAACTGGACTGCGGGTGCTCCTTCCAGCACTTGCAGGGGGCGTGCAAATGGTGGAAGGCGCATGCTCTTCACGTCCAGTGTTGGGAGGGTCAGGCATCGCAACCGACACAATTGGACTCTCCTTGTGGATTTGGGATTTCGAAGAACGCACAGTTCTTTGCGGTGCTACTGCTTTTGCCAGCTTGAGTCTTTTCATTTTTCTAGCGAGAGGCTGAGTGCCTCCATCCTCATGTGAAGCTGAACCACTAGCCATGAACATAGGCCAGGGCCTCAGCCGTTCCTTGCCACTCCGTGTGGTAAATGGCATATTGGCAAGTTTACGCTTCTCCTCCGACAATTTTATTTTAGGTTTTGGAGTCCTTTTTTTACTGATATTTGGTGTTTTGGATTTGACATGCTCTGTACTATGACATTGGGCATCGGCCTTGGCAGACGACGTTGCTGGCATTTCATCGTCTCGGCCATGACTAGTGGCAGCAGCTTCAGCACGAGGTGGAAGTGGATCTTGATCTTAACCTAATTTTGGAACCTCAACATTTTTGTTCTCCATATTTTAATAGGCACAACTAAAAGGCACCTCAGGTAAACAATGGAGATGGATGGATACTAGTATACAATTATGGATGGACTGCCGAGTGCCGACACAGAGGTAGCTACAGCCGTGGACTACCGTACTGTACTGTGTCTGCTGCTAATATAGACTGGTTGATAAAGAGATGTAGTAGTAGTATGTATGTATAAAGAAGAAAGAAAAAAAAACCACGGGTAGGTGGTATACAATTATGGATGGACTGCCGAGTGCCGACACAGAGGTAGCTACAGCCGTGGACTACCGTACTGTACTGTGTCTGCTGCTAATATAGACTGGTTGATAAAGAGATGTAGTAGTAGTATGTATGTATAAAGAAGAAAGAAAAAAAACCACGGGTAGGTGGTATACAATTATGGACGGACTGCCCAGTGCCGACACAGAGGTAGCTACAGCCGTGGACTACCGTACTGTACTGTGTCTGCTGCTAATATAGACTGGTTGATAAAGAGATGTAGTAGTAGTATGTATGTATAAAGAAGAAAGAAAAAAAAAACACGGGTAGGTGGTATACAATTATGGACGGACTGCCCAGTGCCGACACAGAGGTAGCTACAGCCGTGGACTACCGTACTGTACTGTGTCTGCTGCTAATATAGACTGGTTGATAAAGAGATGTAGTAGTAGTATGTATGTATAAAGAAGAAAGAAAAAAAAACCACGGGTAGGTGGTATACAATTATGGACGGACTGCCCAGTGCCGACACAGAGGTAGCTACAGCCGTGGACTACCGTACTGTACTGTGTCTGCTGCTAATATAGACTGGTTGATAAAGAGATGTAGTAGTAGTATGTATGTATAAAGAAGAAAGAAAAAAAAACCACGGGTAGGTGGTATACAATTATGGACGGACTGCCCAGTGCCGACACAGAGGTAGCTACAGCCGTGGACTACCGTACTGTACTGTGTCTGCTGCTAATATAGACTGGTTGATAAAGAGATGTAGTAGTAGTAGTATGTATGTATAAAGAAGAAAGAAAAAAAAACCACGGGTAGGTGGTATACAATTATGGACGGACTGCCCAGTGCCGACACAGAGGTAGCTACAGCCGTGGACTACCGTACTGTACTGTGTCTGCTGCTAATATAGACTGGTTGATAAAGAGATGTAGTAGTAGTATGTATGTATAAAGAAGAAAGAAAAAAAAACCACGGGTAGGTGGTATACAATTATGGACGGACTGCCCAGTGCCGACACAGAGGTAGCTACAGCCGTGGACTACCGTACTGTACTGTGTCTGCTGCTAATATAGACTGGTTGATAAAGAGATGTAGTAGTAGTAGTATGTATGTATAAAGAAGAAAGAAAAAAAAACCACGGGTAGGTGGTATACAATTATGGACGGACTGCCGAGTGCCGACACAGACGTAGCTACAGCCGTGGACTACCGTACTGTACTGTGTCTGCTGCTAATATAGACTGGTTGATAAAGAGATGTAGTAGTAGTATGTATGTATAAAGAAGAAAGAAAAAAAAACCACGGGTAGGTGGTATACAATTATGGACGGACTGCCGAGTGCCGACACAGAGGTAGCTACAGCCGTGAACTACCGTACTGTGTCTGCTGCGACTGGATGATAAATAATGATATAAAAAATATATATATATCACTACTGCAGCCGGACAGGTATATATTATATAATGACGGACCTGCTGGACACTGTCTGTCAGCAGAATGAGTTTTTTATAGAATAAAAAAAAAAACACCACACAAGTGAAGTCACACGACGAGTGTTTAACTTTTTCAGGCAATCACAATATAGTATACTATACTACTAACTATACTGGTGGTCAGTGTGGTCAGGTCACTGGTCAGTCACACTGGCAGTGGCACTCCTGCAGCAAAAGTGTGCACTGTTTAATTTTAATAATAATATGTACTCCTGGCTCCTGCTATAACCTATAACTGGCACTGCAGTGCTCCCCAGTCTCCCCCACAATTATAAGATGTGTGAGCTGAGCACAGTCAGATACGAGTGTTTAACTTTTTCAGGCAATCACAATATAGTATACTATACTACTAACTATACTGGTGGTCAGTGTGGTCAGGTCACTGGTCAGTCACACTGGCAGTGGCACTCCTGCAGCAAAAGTGTGCACTGTTTAATTTTAATAATAATATGTACTCCTGGCTCCTGCTATAACCTATAACTGGCACTGCAGTGCTCCCCAGTCTCCCCCACAATTATAAGATGTGTGAGCTGAGCACAGTCAGATATATACATAGATGATGCAGCACACTGGGCTGAGCAGTGCACACAGATATGGTATGTGACTGAGTCACTGTGTATCGTTTTTTTCAGGCAGAGAACGGATATATTAAATAAAACTGCACTGTCTGGTGGTCACTGTGGTCAGTCACTAGTAAACTCTGCACTCTCTACAGTTCTACAGTACTCCTAAGCTCCAGTAAATCAGGTCAATCTCTCTCTCTCTTCTAATCTAAATGGAGAGGACGCCAGCCACGTCCTCTCCCTATCAATCTCAATGCACGTGTGAAAATGGCGGCGATGCGCGGCTCCTTATATAGAATCCGAGTCTCGCGAGAATCCGACAGCGTCATGATGACGTTCGGGCGCGCTCGGGTTAACCGAGCAAGGCGGGAAGATCCGAGTCGCTCGGACCCGTGAAAAAAAACATGAAGTTCGTGCGGGTTCGGATTCAGAGAAACCGAACCCGCTCATCTCTAATATTAAGCCCACTCCACTATCCACCCCTCCCCTACGTATTAAACACCCCCTACCACCCTGGAAGTTATGTACTGGGGCCCCTTCATTCAGCCCAATGCTCCTTCTAAAGTTTAGTGTTCTGCCTCCTGCCCCATCTGTGCAGTTAAGGAGTAATTAGCAGAATTACTGCTCCAGGTCCTACATACTGAGCTGAAGATAGAACACCCCCTACCACCCGTAGGACATCAAAGCTGCCACTGATAGCACCCCCACCCCTACCTCTGGAGAATGGGTAGGGGCCCCAATGCATTGCTTTGCCCAGGGGCCTACACTACTGTTAAGACGGCCCTGCATATGCAAGCACTTTGTTGTTCAGACGGGACGCCATGAGATCTATCTCTGGCAACCCCCACTTGTCTACTAGAGTCTGGAAGACCTCCGGGTGTAGAGCCCATTCGTTTGCCTGAATGGCGTGTTGACTGAGAAAGTCTGCTTCCCAGTTTAGGACTCCCGGAACAAACACTGTGGACAAGGCTGGATAATGAAGTTCTGGCCACTTTAGTATGCGACTTACCTCCTTCATCACTTTTCGGCTGAGAGTTCCTCCCTGATGGTTGAGGTACGCTACTGCCGTCATATTGTCTGAGCGGATCTGGACCGGTTTTCCCCGAAGAATGTTCTTTGCCTGAATCAGTGCCATGTATATGGCCCGAAGTTCCAATATATTTATTGGCAGGAAAACTTCTTCCTTGGTCCATTGCCCCTGGAAACACAACCTTTCTGACACTACTCCCCAGCCCTGGAGACTGGCGTCTGTCATCAGAACTTCCCAATCTGATATCCAAAAGGGTCTCCCCTTGTCCAGATGAGATGTCTGTAGCGGTATCCATTCGACTGATCGACCTACGCTAGATCGACACTACAAAGGTTGACGCCACACGATCGAACACCGAATAATCGACACATACTATACATCGTCAAACATAAGATCGACACACACTGAAGATCGACAACAAACACATCGACAAGTAGCCACCAGGCTAATGACCTTCTTACTTCTGTAGTAAGAACCATAGTCTGTGTTTTTATTGTCTGATGCAACCCATTCCATTTGGCAAGAATCAGACGCTGCAGAGGCCTCGAGTGGAATTGTGCATACTCCACCATGTCGAATGTTGACACCATCAAACCGATCACACGCATTGCTGCGTGAATGGATACCTTTTGACTGTGTAGCAAGTCCTGAATCCTTGACTGAACCTTGGATATCTTGTTCAGAGGTAACATTACTCTCTGAAGACTTGAATCCAGTACAGCCCCCAAGTGAGTCATACGCTGTGACGGAACCAGAGACGATTTTGCCCAATTTATGAGCCACCTGTGCTTCTGCAGACACGTTATTGTCTGTTGCAGATGACATAAGAGCAATTCCTGCGACTGTGCCAGGATTAAAAGATCATCGAGGTATGGAAAAATTCTTATCCCCTGCTGGCGGAGATAAATTGCCATTACCACCATAATCTTAGTAAATACTCTGGGGGATGTGGCTAACCCAAAAGGTAGGGCCTGGAACTGATAATGCTGTTGGAGGATAGCGAACCTGAGATAGCACTGATGGGACAGTGCTATAGGAACATGTAGGTAAGCATCCTGTATATCCAGGGATACCATATAATCCCCTGGCTCCATGGCCAAAATGATGGAACATAAAGTCTCCATGTGAAACCGAGGTACCCAAATGTATTTGTTCAGCACTTTGAGATTGAGAATGGGCCTAAATGACCCATTTGGATTCTGAACTAAAAACAGGTTGGAGTAAAAACCCTGTCCTCGTTGTGCAGGAGGAACTGGAATGACTACTCCTGACTGAAGCAATTTCTGAATTGCGTCTTGCAAAGCCCTGGCCTTTGTCTTTACCTGAGAAGGGCTGGTACAAAAAAAACCTTCGAGGAGGGTACTTCTTGAAAGCAAAAGCATAACCTAGAGATACCGCTTCCTGAACCCAGGCATCTGTTGTAGACTGCTGCCAGATCTGTGCAAACTGCAGAAGTCGGCCCCCCACCCTGGGGTCCCCTAGGTGGAGGCCCGCATCATCAGGATGATGGCTTATTATCTGTTTTACCAACCGATCCTCTGGTAGCCCAATGCTTTTTAGTCCTACCAGACTTGTTGCGTTGGGACTGCCTGCTATCACTTTTACCTTTAGCTTTTCTTTTAGACCGAAAGGGACGAAAAGCCTGAAGTTTAGGTTTGAAATTGTATGTGGAGGGAAACTTGACTTTCTTGGAGTCTGCTTCTGACTCCAAAATATCTGTCAATTCTTTACCAAAAAGAATATCTCCAGAAAAGGGCAAAGATTCCAAAACCTTCTTAGATTCTGAATCAGATTTACATGTACGTAGCCAAACTGCTCAGCGAGCAGCTATTGTTTAAGCTGATGCCCTGGAGGCAATAGTACCCATATCCAATGCTGCTTCTTCCAAGAACATTGCAGCCTGTTTTATATGTGCTATATGGGATTTTTGCTCTCTAGATGCTATTGAAAAATTCCCCCTCCAATGCATCAGCCCAGGCAGCCACTGCCTTTGCTATCCAAGCTGAAGCCATGGCTGGCCTTATGACTGCCCCAGACAGGGAAAAAATGTTTTTTTAGAAAACCATCCACTCTCCTATTCGTGACATCATTTAATGATGTTGAAGGCAAAGGTAATGTAGATTATCGCACTAATCGAATCACATGCGTATCTACTTTAGGAGCCACCTCCCTTTTTAAACAATTCCCAGCTGGAAGAGGATAATTAGAATTCCATTTCTTAGGAATTCTAATCTTTTTATTAGGCGTAGCCCAAGCCTCTTCCATGATCTCCGTCAGCTGCTCTGACCCTGGAAACTCAGTCTTAACTGTTTTGGGATGTTAAGATACAGGTGCCTTGGGTTTTAACAAAGGCTCTGCTGAATTCTCTAAGGATAGAATGGCTTTCATTGCTTTAATTAACTCAGCTATATCCACTGAGCTGAGACCTTCCTCTTCCTCCTCTTATGCCAAAGTAGAATTAATTGAGCTTTCATCCTCCGATGAATCCTCATCTGAACCATGTGTAGCCTGTGAGGATGAAGATTCACTTACCACCGGCTTATCAGCCTGTTTCTTTTGAGAGGCTGCTGCTGGAAGTGATACACCACAGGTGGGAAGCTGCATGTAAGGGTTATTCGTGTAACCTATCCCCGGTGCAGGAGTTGCAGGAATTTTCAGCTATACTGAATAAAGTCTGTGCAAACATAGTCCAAGGTGGATCAACCTGCACCTGAATCTGCCTTGTATTTTTCAAGAACCCCTGGTGAAAGCTAAAACAATTTGCACACAAACCATCCTGAACCAGATCCTGAGAGGATAACACAGCTTTGCAAGACAAACATGATATGAGGGTTGGTGTTGCTGTGAGTGTATCTTCCTCACCTTTGCCACTCTTAGACATGATAAATAATCAACACTTCCACAGTGTACTACACAATTTGTGACTGTAATCACTTTAAGCTTTTTAAAGTGACATACAATCCGACCCTACCCATGCACCAGCATTGAGGATCGGAATAAAATAAAACTGACAGAATATAGTAAAGTCAGCAATCACACTAGCAGTCAGTCACATGTTATACATTAGTATAATAAGCAATATGAGCACATCATCAACTACAACTACATTTGAAGTATGTAGAACATATTACTGAATCATGTGTAAACAGATCTACCGTATTCAGACGTATTGCAAAAGAAACAACAGTAAATGTATACAGACTCATATGCAATAGGCACTTATCTAACTATTCATACTCAAAAAGGTAGATAGAGACTTAGTGCTGTATAACCCGTACTCAGTAGAGTGGGATACAGGGAGACTCACCTCGCTTCCAGGACCGATCAATACGTTAGCGAACGCTGAGTGGATCCAGACGCTACTAGTCTACACTGCCGCTCCATGAACCTATAGTGAACACAGACGCTCAGGTTACACAGACGCACCAGTCACACAGCCGCCTATGCTGCGACTGGGTCCCCTTCTGAGAAGGAAGTGGGAAAGCAGTTCATGGCGGGAGACTCGGAGGAAACTGGTCATGATCCAGGGTGAGGGGCGACCAGGAGAGCGTCTGACTCGCCACTGCTGACATCAACCCTAAGGGATCGCGGCCTCGTACTATTCCTGGAGCCTATGATCCCTAAGGCCTAGCGCTGGTGCACCCAAGGTGGCATCCGCGTCAGCGACTGTTTGGTAGTCTCCTCCCAAAACAGCGTGGTTGTGTCCGTATTCCCCTTCTAAGCAGAACCGATGCCTTACCTTCTCCCCGTGCTCCGGCCACAGCCTGGTAACGTCTGCTGGACCTGCTAGTATATCCGACACAGACGCCCATCGAAACAGCACTGTACTCGTGGGTAAGCTTTGTCGCGACCCGGCGGAGAGTTGTTGGAGCGACTCTTTCTAAGGTACGTATAAGACGCTGTTTAGAAAGATTGCTCAGAAAAAATAGTAAGACTATAAAAATAAAATAAGAAAGCTTAGGGCTGCTAAAAACCAGCAGCCCTCTGACCATGGTCCGGCTCCTGCCGCACCAAACAAAAAATTGATTTGCCTGAGCCAGGAAGCGGGGATATATGGACGGGCCCGTTGCATGCTGGGAGGCCAGAAAGCTTTGACCGATTGGTGCAAATCCGCTGTCGCTTTATCATATCCCATTGTTATCCTGTGGATAACCTGTGGACCCTGCCGGAGAAATCTTATATAGTACATCTGCCCCAATAAGTGCACATTCTGCATTTATTAGTTACACTATTGTGGGAAACTGCAATTACGTCAACCGGTGTAACATTCTATACTCCGCAGTGACACACCGAATAACTGTTACTGCTGTCACCTTGATAACAGTTCCAATTTAAAAGGTTAAACAAATGTTTTATTCATGTCAGTATCCCAATACCAACAGTGACCTCTAGGGGGCCCAATGCAATAAAATGACCTTACTGTACATCACATCACACATGGCAGCCCCAGTTTCAGATACGTGTTCATATCATTCATTCCTTTTGTCACCTACATAATTTCGGTGACCGACCTGTCAAATAATTTCTTTACCTTTCATATGACTTTCTTCCACTAGTAGTTGTCAATTCATAAGTGTACACAATATACAGCACAGTCGCACACAAATCTTTCTCGCGCCTTCTGTGATGTATTGGCGAGATGAAGTCCCACACGTTGTAGAAGTGAGATCTGACCAGCTAGCAGCTCGTAAATTAGTTGCCTAAACACAATGGACATTCTGTTCTACGTAAACAACTTTTTAAAGGTAATTGAACTTATTTTTTTTTCAGTAGCGGATTTTATAATTTATCAGAGTAATTAGCGCTGCCTAGAGAACCGTTGCTGTAACATAAATATAAAGGATATTGAATAGACTATTATTAGACTTTTCATGTTTTATGACGTTTAGCTTTACCACCTTCCAGACACTAAAAAGATTAATTAAAGATTATTAATATACTAGGGGAAATTGCGGGGGCTATTATTTATGCTCTCAATGAAAATACTGCAGAAACATTAAAAAAAAAAAAGGTACTACAGTGATTTATGTTAGGTTACTATAAGATTCTGTTTGAAATTGTTCATTTTAAATTTATTTGGAGTAAATAATAATATACTGTAACAAGTGAGACTAGGGGGAACATTTACTAAGCAGTGATAAGAGCGGAGAAGTGTGCCAGTGAAGAAATTTCCCCATCAACCAATCAGCAGCTCCGTATCATTTTATAGTATGCAAATTATAGATGTTACTTCTGTGCTCATTGGTTGCCATGGTCACCTCTCCACTCTTATCACTGCTTAGTAAATGTACCCCTAAAAGAATTATGGGCTCAGTTATCAATGAGTGATAAATTTCACTGTGAGTGCTAAATGGTACCAGCCAATCAGCTCATAACTGTCATTTTTCGAACTCAGGGGCAGATTTATTAAGCCTGGTGAAGTGATAAAGTGGAAGGTGATAAAGCACCAGCCAATCATCTCCTAACTGTCATTTTTCAAACCCAGTTTGTGACATGACAGTTAGGAGCTGATTGGCCGGTACTTTATCTCCGTTCACTTTATCACTTCACCAGGCTTAATAAATCTGCCGCACAGTCTGTAATATGACAGTTAGGAGCCGATTGGCTGGTCAAAGTACTGATAAGGTCAAAATACCGACATTTAAAATGCTGACAGGTCAAAAAGTCAACATGAGTTTTTCATGATTTTTTCATTGAAACCGACTTGTTATATAATAGTGTGCCGAGCGCAGCGAGCCATGCGAGGGGACATGGTACACTTATACGGTGCCCATGTCGACCTGTGTCGACATACACAGAAAAAACCTATGACAAACTTTTTGACCTGTCGACATTTAAATGTCGTTTTTTTTTTTACCTTGTCAGTATTTTAAATGTCGGAATTTTGACCTTGTCCGTATTTTGACCGTCGGTCAATTGTTGTCTGGGTTTTGACCATCGGGATTTTGATTGTAGCTATTTCATATTTAAACCCCCTGTGATGGTGGTGGTAAGACTACTGCACAGCTCGCTATATAGGACAGTTCCATTGTTTGCACTCTTTTCTCCATAAGTCTTTAATATGGCTCTGCCGTCAGTCTAATTGAGATTTATAATCCTCTACTGATGCAATAGTTTGGCCTAATGGCAAAGCATTTGAGTGACATCGTTTGGTGTTTTGGTGCCGGTTTAGAAAGCTCTGCAGATATGACGGAGGGCAGGCAAAGAGGTTTCAGACACAAGGCTGTAAATCTGACCACATGCTGCCAGAGGCAGAACATTATAGGCCAGATGCATCATCGCTTCGAAAGTGATAAAATGGAGAAAGATAAAGTGCCAGCCAATCAGCTCCTAGTTGTAATTTTTCAAACAAAGCCTGTGACATGGCAGTTAGGAGCAGGGACGGATCTAGACTTTTCTTTAGGGGGGGCGGTTTACTGTTTAATCTTAACTCCTCCCTCTACAGTCCCAACTCCTCCCATCTGCAATCTTAACTCCTCCTCTCTCAATTCTGACTGAACTTTTTGAGTGAGACTGAGATAGAGCTTTGTGATTGTTCTATGTACATGTGACTGTGCTATGGGGTAATTGTATTTATTAGCCCTAGTACCCACACACCAGCAAGTGAGGGGCAAATGCTCTGTAACCCTTGCTCTCCTGGCTCCTCTGTGCTGCTGTGGTATGAGTTGCAGCCCATTGTTCTGCCTCGGGCTCTCCCAGGAGAGCTCTCTTCTGCTCAAAAGTGGGTGTGGCTATGACTGTTAGGGGGGGGGGCGGTTGCCCCATTCGCCACCCCCCTAGATCCGGCCCTGGTTAGGAGCTGATTGGCTGGTACTTTTTCTGTCTCCATTTTATCAGTCTCCAAGCGATGATGCATCTGGCCCTATGTGTGGTACCGCCATACCTTTGTGCCAGGTACAGTACAATACAGCGCAGTTACAGTGTACAGTTCCGTTAACTCTATTGCCCTTGTCAGGGAGACTTTTGAGGCTAACATAATACTGTCCTACATCTTATCTTCATTCTGTCAGCCTGCATAGAACCAAGCAATGAAAGCTGGCAGAGATTTTAAACTATATCTCATTTTTGGAGACTCTACCTGGGCTCTACCTGGGCTTTGTCCTGCTTGTTAGCAGGATACCAATGCGGATGGGAGGACATCTGTACAGTCAGAGACGTCACCAAGGGTGTGTGGGCCGCTCCTGGGTGTCGTCCTTCCAGCGGGTGACGCCAAAATGCCAGTTCTTCTGCAGTGACAGGAGCCGGCTGCTGCAGTGTGACATTCTCTTTCAACACTTAGCTCTGGTCACTGGAAGGAGCCGGCAGTGCAGACACTAGTCTCCGGGATGTTAGGCACCCCACCCCCCTTCCACAGAGTGACGTAACTGTGCAGGGTTTCCCGGAAGGCCACTCTCCCAAAGTGGGAAAAATGGGGGCTTCCGTGGGGCCACACCCCTATGCACAAAGTCATGCCCCCTTTTCAGGCGGGCTCTTGGAGGCACCGGGTGTCACTGTCGACAACCCCGACGCTGCCACTGTCTGCCTACTTCTTGTCTATTTGTAAACATTATTTTTCAGCCCTAGAACTGTTTTCAAACCACTGTACCCCCAATGAAATGATTGCTAGCTCTGCTGGCCAGACATGGGGCTGCAAAAGCTCAGAGGGCAAGATTTATGACTATTTTTTCAAAGAGAAAAACCTGGGAAACACAGTATGACAGGCAATCCCCCTTTTTTACACATTATGGCAAGCAGTCCCCCCCTCTTGTTTTTTTTTTTACACATTATGGCAAGCAGTCCTCCCTTCTTCTTTTTTTTTTTACACATTATGGCAAGCAGTCCCCCTTTTTTTTACACATTATGAAAGGCAGTCCCTCTTTTTTTTTTACACATTATGACAGGCAGTCCCCCTTTTTTTACACAATATGGCAGGCAGTCCCCCTTTTTTACACATTGTGACAGGCAGTCCCCCTTTTTTACATTGTATGACAGGCAGTTCTCCTTTTTTTTACACAGTATGACAGGCAATACCCCTTTTTTACACATTAAGGCAGGCAGTCCCACTTTTTTACACAGTATGACAAGCAGTCACCTTATTTCACATTAAGGCAAGTGGGGGGGGGGGGAGGAGAGAGAGAGAGAGAGAGAGAGAGAGAGGAGGGAAAGACTTACCTGTGACAAGCCGGCATGGTAGATGTGCCTTCCCTCTCCTCTTCATTTTCTGCGCTCTTCGCAGCGCAGGGCATTGTGGGTGGGCTGGGAGAGACGTCATCTCTCCCAGCACAAGAGATGGGAGGGAGTGATTGGGGAGCTGGAGCGCTGCCCGGCTACCTATGTGAGAGGTAGCCGGGTGTTGCGGTGGCCGGTGACGGCGGGCAGGGGGGACGCGGGCGGCGGAGCAGTCAGGTGTTGCCAGTGGTCCTGCACCTCCAGCGCATCTGCGCTGTGTGCCAGGCACCACGAGCACACACTTAGTTACGGCTGTGCCATCTATATTTTATACTGGACAGATACAATGTTTACCTATAGGCAAAGAACAAACATAATAAAAACACAAATGCCGCTTTATATATAAAAACTGTACTTTTCAAGTCATCGTGCCATTTATTAATCCCTAGAACCATGAAAACTCTGCGCTACACAGTAATTAAATGTAATATACAACACAAGTGTAATAGATCTATTTTAAATATCCCGGCCAGACATAATTAATTGAAGTTATATTTTTAGCTCTTGGCATTTCCTTACTGCCGTAGCCTTATAGCAATTGAGACGGCTGAATGTACGTGTGGTGCAGCACTGGTGAAGTTGGCCTGAAAAAAGATGTTAAGAAAACAGAATCAGTTTAACTTCAGCAAGATCAGAGGATTAATTATCTGTGATTTATTTCAGCTTTTTAATGACAGACATCAGAATTAAGAGCGTAAACTGGCAGAGAGTTAGTTTAAGGAAGCAATCACAGCTCAACATTAGGGCTTCAAAGGAGAATTCTTTTAGCGTCTGTGTAACCCTCGGAACATAAATGTTATCAAAATATGACCATGAAAAAGAAAATGAGACTGGCGAGGAAACTGATTAACAATCACAATAAATATGTGTCTGATGGCTATAATATGCTAAAAATAAAATAAAAAAACATAGGAATCACGTAGCTCTATCTGGACCCGAGCTCTAAGGAACAGGGTAAGGTTAAATCTAGGGCCCTATTTATCAATATTATTTTTACTAAAATAATGCAAAAACAGGCGCACACCCTTTTTCGCATTATTTTAGTTTCACTGAAACGTTTTAAAGGGATTTTGGAGCAGTTTTTGTGAAAAACTCCTCCAAGCCCTTTAATTTACATTTTCTTAGTAAGCAGATCACATTTCCCATACTTGTAATGGGAAATGCGATCTACTAAGATTTGCTAAAAATAAATTGTGAAAAAATACCGAAGGGAGCCCTGTGATAACAAAGCCATCTTCAGATGGCAATATCCACAGTTCCCTGGCTCCTTCTTGACTCTGGCAGAGTCTGGAGCTGGCATCTGTGATCAGCCACGTGTGTCTAATAAGTAGTGATGTGCACCAGACATTTTTCGGGTTTTGTGTTTTGGTTTTGGGTTCGGTTCCGCCGCCGTGTTTTGGGTTCGAACGCGTTTTGCCAAAACCTCACCAAAAAATTTTTGTCGGATTCGGGTGTGTTTTGGATTCGGGTGTTTTTTTTCAAAAAACCCTAAAAAACAGCTTAAATCATTGAATTTGGGGGTCATTTTGATCCCATATTATTATTAACCTCAATAACCATAATTTACACTCATTTTCAGTCTATTCTGAACACCTCACACCTCACAATATTATTTTTAGTCCTAAAATTTGCACCGAGGTCGCTGGATGGCTAAGCTAAGCGACCCTAGTGGCCGACACAAACACCTGGCCCATCTAGGAGTGGCACTGCAGTGTCAGACAGGATGGCCCTTCCAAAAATACTCCCCAAACAGCACATGACGCAAAGAAGAAAAAAAAGAGGCGCAATGAGGTAGCTGTGTGAGTAAGCTAAGCGACCCTAGTGGCCGACACAAACACCTGGCCCATCTAGGAGTGGCACTGCAGTGTCAGGCAGGATGGCCCTTCCAAAAAATACTCCCCAAACAGCACATGACGCAAAGAAGAAAAAAAAGAGGCGCAATGAGGTAGCTGGATGACTAAGCTAAGCGACCCTAGTGGCCGACACAAACACCTGGCCCATCTAGGAGTGGCACTGCAGTGTCACGCAGGATGGTCCTTCCAAAAAATACTCCCCAAACAGCACATGACGCAAAGAAGAAAAAAAAGAGGCGCAATGAGGTAGCTGTGTGAGTAAGCTAAGCGACCCTAGTGGCCGACACAAACACCTGGCCCATCTAGGAGTGGCACTGCAGTGTCACGCAGGATGGCCCTTCCAAAAAATACTCCCCAAACAGCACATGACGCAAAGAAGAAAAAAAAGAGGCGCAATGAGGTAGCTGTGTGAGTAAGCTAAGTGACCCTAGTGGCCGACACAAACACCTGGCCCATCTAGGAGTGGCACTGCAGTGTCACGCAGGATGGCCCTTCCAAAAAATACTCCCCAAACAGCACGACGCAAAGAAGAAAAAAAAGAGGCGCAATGAGGTAGCTGTGTGAGTAAGCTAAGCGACCCTAGTGGCCGACACAAACACCTGGCCCATCTAGGAGTGGCACTGCAGTGTCAGACAGGATGGCCCTTCCAAAAATACTCCCCAAACAGCACATGACGCAAAGAAGAAAAAAAAGAGGCGCAATGAGGTAGCTGTGTGAGTAAGCTAAGCGACCCTAGTGGCCGACACAAACACCTGGCCCATCTAGGAGTGGCACTGCAGTGTCAGGCAGGATGGCCCTTCCAAAAAATACTCCCCAAACAGCACATGACGCAAAGAAGAAAAAAAAGAGGCGCAATGAGGTAGCTGGATGACTAAGCTAAGCGACCCTAGTGGCCGACACAAACACCTGGCCCATCTAGGAGTGGCACTGCAGTGTCACGCAGGATGGCCCTTCCAAAAAATACTCCCCAAACAGCACATGACGCAAAGAAGAAAAAAAAGAGGCGCAATGAGGTAGCTGTGTGAGTAAGCTAAGCGACCCTAGTGGCCGACACAAACACCTGGCCCATCTAGGAGTGGCACTGCAGTGTCACGCAGGATGGCCCTTCCAAAAAATACTCCCCAAACAGCACATGACGCAAAGAAGAAAAAAAAGAGGCGCAATGAGGTAGCTGTGTGAGTAAGCTAAGTGACCCTAGTGGCCGACACAAACACCTGGCCCATCTAGGAGTGGCACTGCAGTGTCACGCAGGATGGCCCTTCCAAAAAATACTCCCCAAACAGCACGACGCAAAGAAGAAAAAAAAGAGGCGCAATGAGGTAGCTGTGTGAGTAAGCTAAGCGACCCTAGTGGCCGACACAAACACCTGGCCCATCTAGGAGTGGCACTGCAGTGTCACGCAGGATGGCCCTTCCAAAAAATACTCCCCAAACAGCACATGACGCAAAGAAAAATGAAAGAAAAAAGAGGTGCAAGATGGAATTGTCCTTGGGCCCTCCCACCCACCCTTATGTTGTATAAACAGGACATGCACACTTTAACCAACCCATCATTTCAGCGACAGGGTCTGCCACACGACTGTGACTGAAATGACTGGTTGGTTTGGGCCCCCACCAAAAAAGAAGCAATCAATCTCTCCTTGCACAAACTGGCTCTACAGAGGCAAGATGTCCACCTCATCATCATCGTCCGATTCATCACCCCTTTCACTGTGTACATCCCCCTCCTCACAGATTATTAATTCGTCCCCACTGGAATCCACCATCTTAGGTCCCTGTGTACTTTCTGGAGGCAATTGCTGCTGGTGAATGTCTCCATGGAGGAATTGATTATAATTCATTTTAATGAACATCATCTTCTCCACATTTTCTGGAAGTAACCTCGTACGCCGATTGCTGACAAGGTGAGCGGCGGCACTAAACACTCTTTCGGAGTACACACTGGAGGGAGGGCAACTTAGGTAGAATAAAGCCAGTTTGTGCAAGGGCCTCCAAAATGCCTCTTTTCCCTGCCAGTATACGTACGGACTGTCTGACGTACCTACTTGGATGCGGTCACTCATATAATCCTCCACCATTCTTTCAATGGTGAGAGAATCATATGCAGTGACAGTAGACGACATGTCAGTAATCGTTGGCAGGTCCTTCAGTCCGGACCAGATGTCAGCATCAGCAGTTGCTCCAGACTGCCCTGCATCACCGCCAGAGGGTGGGCTCGGAATTCGTAGCCTTTTCCTCGCTCCCCCAGTTGCGGGAGAATGTGAAGGAGGAGATGTTGACAGGTCGCGTTCCGCTTGACTTGACAATTTTCTCACCAGCAGTTCTTTGAACCCCTGCAGACTTGTGTCTGCCGGAAAGAGAGATCCAACGTAGGTTTTAAATCTAGGATCGAGCACGGTGGCCAAAATGTAGTGCTCTGATTTCAACAGATTGACCACACGTGAATCCTGGTTAAGCGAATGAAGGGCTCCATCCACAAGTCCCACATGCCTAGCGGAATCGCTCTGTTTTAGCTCCTCCTTCAATGCCTCCAGCTTCTTCTGCAAAAGCCTGATGAGGGGAATGACCTGACTCAGGCTGGCAGTGTCTGAACTGACTTCACGTGTGGCAAGTTCGAAGGGCAGCAGAACCTTGCACAACGTTGAAATCATTCTCCACTGCGCTTGAGACAGGTGCATTCCACCTCCTTTGCCTATATCGTGGCCAGATGTATAGGCTTGAATGGCCTTTTGCTGCTCCTCCATCCTCTGAAGCATATAGAGGGTTGAATTCCACCTCGTTACCACCTCTTGCTTCAGATGATGGCAGGGCAGGTTCAGGTTTTTTTGGTGGTGCTCCAGTCTCCTGTACGCGGTGCCTGTACGCCGAAAGTGGCCCGCAATTCGTCTGGCCACCGACAGCATCTCTTGCACGCCCCTGTCGTTTTTTAAATAATTCTGCACCACCAAATTCAAGGTTTGTGCAAAACATGGGACGTGCTGGAATTTGCCCAGATGTAATGCACGCACAATATTGCTGGCGTTGTCCGATGCCACAAATCCCCAGGAGAGTCCAATTGGGGTAAGCCATTCTGCGATGATCTTCCTCAGTTGCCGTAAGAGGTTTTCAGCTGTGTGCGTATTCTGGAAAGCGGTGATACAAAGCGTAGCCTGCCTAGGAACGAGTTGGCGTTTGCGAGATGCTGCTACTGGTGCCGCCGCTGCTGTTCTTGCAGCGGGAGGCAATACATCTACCCAGTGGGCTGTCACAGTCATGTAGTCCTGAGTCTGCCCTGCTCCACTTGTCCACATGTCCGTGGTTAAGTGTACATTGGGTACAACTGCATTTTTTAGGACACTGGTGAGTCTTTTTCTGACGTCCGTGTACATTCTCGGTATCTCCTGCCTAGAGAAGTGGAACCTAGATGGTATTTGGTAACGGGGGCACACTACCTCAAGAAATTGTCTAGTTCCCAGTGAACTAACGGCGGATACCGGACGCACGTCTAACACCAACATAGTTGTCAAGGCCTCAGTTATCCGCTTTGCAACAGGATGACTGCTGTGATATTTCATCTTCCTCGCAAAGGACTGTTGGACAGTCAATTGCTTACTGGAAGTAGTACAAGTGGTCTTCCGACTTCCCCTCTTGGATGACGATCGACTCCCAGCAGCAACAACAGCAGCGCCAGCAGCAGTAGGCGTTACACTCAAGGATGCATCGGAGGAATCCCAGGCAGGAGAGGACTCGTCAGACTTGCCAGTGACATGGCCTGTAGGACTATTGGCTTTCCTGGGTAAGGAGGAAATTGACACTGAGGGAGTTGGTGGTGTGGTTTGCGCGAGCTTGGTTACAAGAGGAGGGTATTTACTGGTCAGTGGACTGCTTCCGCTGTCGCCCAAAGTTTTTGAACTTGTCACTGACTTATTATGAATGCGCTGCAGGTGACGTATAAGGGAGGATGTTCCGAGGTGGTTAACGTCCTTACCCCTACTTATTACAGCTTGACAAAGGCAACACACGGCTTGACACCTGTTGTCCGCATTTCTGTTGAAATACTTCCACACTGAAGAGCTGATTTTTTTGGTATTTTCACCAGGCATGTCAATGGCCATATTTCTCCCACAGACAACAGGTGTCTCCCCGGGTGCCTGACTTAAACAAACCACCTCACCATCAGAATCCTCCTTGTCAATTTCCTCCCCAGCGCCAGCAACACCCATATCCTCATCCTGGTGTACTTCAACACTGACATCTTCAATTTCACTATCAGGAACTGGACTGCGGGTGCTCCTTTCAACACTTGCAGGGGGCGTGCAAATGGTGGAAGGCGCAAGCTCTTCCCGTCCAGTGTTGGGAAGGTCAGGCATCGCAACCGACACAATTGGACTCTCCTTTGGGATTTGTGATTTCGAAGAACGCAGTTCTTTGCTGTGCTTTTCCCGCAAGTCTTTTCTTTTTTCTAGCGAGAGGATGAGTGCTTCCATCCTCATGTGAAGCTGAACCACTAGCCATGAACATAGGCCATGGCCTCAGCCGTTCCTTGCCACTCCGTGTCGTAAATGGCATATTGGCAAGTTTACGCTTCTCCTCAGACGCTTTTAATTTTGATTTTTGGGTCATTTTTTTACTGATCTTTTGTGTTTTGGATTTTACATGCTCTGTACTATGACATTGGGCATCGGCCTTGGCAGACGACGTTGATGGCATTTCATCGTCTCGGCCATGACTAGTGGCAGCAGCTTCAGCACGAGGTGGAAGTGGATCTTGATCTTTCCCTATTTTTTTAACCTCCACATTTTTGTTCTCCATATTTTGCGCACAACTAAAAGCCACCACAGGTATACAATGTAGATGGATGGATAGTATACTATTATTACTTATACTTATGGACAACGAGTGACGACACAGAGGTAGGTACAGCCGTGGCCTACCGTACTGCTGCTTATATATATATAATATACTGTATAACGGACCTGGTGGACACTGTCAGCAGGCTGCTAAACTAGTATGAAGAAAGAAAAAAAAAACACCACAGGTATACAATGTAGATGGATGGATAGTATAGTATTACTTATACTTATGGACGACGAGTGATGACACAGAGGTAGGTACAGCCGTGGCCTACCGTACTGCTGCTTATATATATATATATATATATATAATATACTGTATAACGGACCTGGTGGACACTGTCAGCAGACTGCTAAACTAGTATGAAGAAAGAAAAAAAAAACACCACAGGTATACAATGTAGATGGATGGATAGTATAGTATTACTTATACTTATGGACGACGAGTGACGACACAGAGGTAGGTACAGCCGTGGCCTACCGTACTGCCGCTTATATATATATAATATACTGTATAACGGACCTGGTGGACACTGTCAGCAGACTGCTAAACTAGTATGAAGAAAGAAAAAAAAAACACCACAGGTATACAATGTAGATGGATGGATAGTATAGTATTACTTATACTTATGGACGACGAGTGCACTGACGAAACAGAGGTAGGTACAGCCGTGGCCTACCGTACTGCTGCTTATATATATATAATATACTGTATAACGGACCTGGTGGACACTGTCAGCAGACTGCTAAACTAGTATGAAGAAAGAAAAAAAAAACACCACAGGTATACAATGTAGATGGATGGATAGTATAGTATTATATTACTTATGGACGACGAGTGCACTGACGACACAGAGGTAGGTACAGCCGTGGCCTACCGTACTGCTGCTTATATAATATACTGTATAACGGACCTGGTGGACACTTTCAGCAGATTGCTAAACAAACTAGCATGAAGAAAGAAAAAAAAAACACCACAGTGTTTTTCAGGCAGACAAACGTATACTGGACTGGTGGTCACTGTCAGCAAAACTGTGCACTGTACTCCTGCTATAACTGCTCCCCAGTCCCCACAATTAGGCAGTGTGAGCAGAGCAGTGCACTCAGCACAGATATATCATGCAGCAGTGCAGCACACTGAGTGAGCACAGCCACAGATATGGTGGAGCGTTTTTTTCAGGCAGAGAAACAAAGGATTAAAATCACTGGTGGTATAATCAAAACCCTGCACTGTACTCCCTAACAGCTGCTCCCCGTCCCCAATCCTCCCCACAATAATAACAATGTCACTCTTACACTTAGTCTTTTCTATTACGGAGAGGACGCCAGCCACGTCCTCTCCCTATCAATCTCAATGCACGTGTGAAAATGGCGGCGACGCGCGGCTCCTTATATAGAATCCGAGTCTCGCGAGAATCCGACAGCGGGATGATGACGTTCGGGCGCGCTCGGGTTAACCGAGCAAGGCGGGAGGATCCGAGTCGCTCGGACCCGTGTAAAAAAAAGGTGAAGTTCGGGCGGGTTCGGATTCCGAGGAACCGAACCCGCTCATCACTACTAATAAGACCACAGGCTGATCACCGTAAAAATGAAGAAAAAAAAAACGTTAAAAACCAAACAAACACAAGCAGTGCTATTTTTGTAGAAAAATAGGTACAGGAATTCCCGTGGGTGGGTAGTGGTGGGCGGGGCTGTGGGTAATGTGTGGAGGAGCTACAGTGTGTGTGTGGGCCTTTGCAAGAATAAAGAATTTGTCGCAAAAGAAGTGGCGTGGCTTTGCTGCAAGGGACATGGCCTTGCAGGAAAAGACTACCTTATACCCCAGTTTTGCAACCCACACGCCCAGACATTGCCCACCACAGGAAAAAAAAATCCCGATTCATGCCCCTTACATTATTTGTCATTTTTCCTCCTTATAGTAATGACCATTACACATTATGCCACACGCCGTAATGCCCATTACACAATATGCCACATACCATAATGCCCGTTACACATTGTGCCGCACTCCGTAATGCCCATTACACAATATGCCACACACCGTATTGCCTATTACACTATATGCCACACACTGTAATGTCCATTACACAATATGCCACACACCATAATGCCTATTACACAATATGCCCGACACCGTAAAGATGGTTACGCGTTATGCTACACACCGTAATGCCTATTACACGTTATGCCACACACCGTAATGTCTATTACACATTATGCCGCACACTGTAATGCCTATTACACATTATGCCACACACTGTAATGTCTATTACACAATATGACACACACCGTAATGTCTATTACACGTTATGCTACATACTTAACACCCATTGGGGCAGATGTATTAAGCCTGCAGATGGCATAAGGAAGTGATAAACCAGTGATAAGGGCAAGGTGATAAACGCACCAGCCAATCAGCTCCTAACTGTTAATTTACATATTGGAGATGATTGGCTGGTGCGTTTATCACCTTGCACTTATCACTGGTTTATCACTTCTATGCCTTCTCCAGGTGCGTTATACCACACCCTGTAACGCCAATTACATATTATGCCACACTCAGTTATGGCCCTGACACCATGTTATGCCACACACACAATGATGCCCTTTACAAATGTTGCCGCACAGTAAGGCTTCTAATTACTTTTAAATGACCTGCCTGTTGTCAGGGGTCTCATGCTCGTTGCCAAGGGTTTCATGCATGTTGTCAGGGGTTTCATGCTCTAGGTTTCATGCTCGTTGCCAAGGGTTTCATGCACGTTGCCAGGTGTTTCATGCGCGTTGCCAGCGGTCTATTGCGCATTGCCAGGGCTTTCATGCGCGTTGTCAGGAGTTCCATACGAGTTATCAGGTGTCTCGTGCTCGTTGTCAGGGGTGAGGGCGGGTGCGGGCTCACCGCCGAGGAGACAGGCACTAGAGGTCAAATGTGACCTCTAGCATCTGTGTCCTCGGCGGCGGCCATTCTTGGTGGGTTTTTTTTATGCTGCACCCAGCGCATCTCAATCCACTGCGGGGGCTGTGAGGGCTGCTAGGAGACTAGAAATATACTTACTGATGCCCGCACCCACCCTCCCAAACTTTAATGGGGCAGCGGCCAGGACATTCCAGAACACCGTTCCAGGTGACGTCATTTTGAAGAACACCTTCAGGAACAGCGTAAGGGCCAAAAAATAGCCCTGAACACAAGCACCAAGGTCCGGTGATCGGCGACCCACAGTGAGCTCCTTCATGATTCGGGTCATTGTATCAATGGCTTCCTGCTATTTGATCTCGGTCATCTGATGTCTGCTGTAAACCGGCATCTCACTTTACAGCATCGATCAGTTGACAGGGGTCACAGAGCTGGAAGCCGGCGATCAGATGACCGGAGTCACGGAGGAGCTCACTGTGGGTCACCGACTGCAGGGTAAGTGCAAGAGGGGGGTAGTGGGGTGGCGGTAGCTGACAGCAGCTCATGCGCAGCACATTCTCAGGATATTTTTTCTGAATAATACCCCGAGAACTGTGTGGAGAGGATCCTTGGGATGTATTCAGTTATCGAATTGTGAGTTTTGGCGATTTTATCACATCCCATCCGCATATGAAATACGGATTGTGATAAATATGCCCAAACGTGAGTTTCATGGCAGAAAAGGTTGGAACAGAGGCGCGAGTCTGTTATAGAACCTTCATCTACAGCTAACGGTGTAGAGAGATAAAGTAAAAAAAACAATCAGCTCCTAACTGCCATGTTACAGGCTATGTTTTAAAAATGATAATTTATCTCTATCAACTTTATCTCTCTCTAAACCCCTAGATTGTAAGCTCATTGGAGCAGGGCCCTCTGCCCTCGTGTTCTCACAGCCCTCTTCTCCTGCACTTTAATTACAGCTCTCTCCTACTCAGTGACTGTCTATCGCTGCATCTCCTCCTGCTCGTTACTGTTCATCTCTTCCTATGGATGCCCGCCACCAGCAGTACACCGATCACTCCTTTGCTCCCTGACATCTCAGCTGTGTTGTGCACTGAGAGCTATGCTGCTATCTGTTACCTGTGCTCTGCTTTAGTTTTCTGTGATGTTAAGTTCTGTACAGTATCATACCTTCCAACTTTTGTCCATTTGGAAGAGGGTCATGTCGCGCTGACGGCGCGTCCGTGAGCGAAAAGGGGGTGGAGCTTTGAGTAGAGGGGTGGGGTCTCTTGGTTAAGGGGGCGTGGCCTATTGCTGCGATACCCGTTTTAATCATTTTGGGGGAGTGTCCAGCGTTCTATGAGCTGCTGGACAGCCCCCGGCTCTCCTCCTTGGGCTGATTGATGCCATGCGCATGCGCACGACATCTATTCAGTGTGATCACCGGCTGCTTTGCAGAGCAGGTGTGATCACTACCTCTCCCAACTGCACCCCTGCCCGCGGGACACTGCGACCCGCAGGAGGGAAAGCGGGACAGTGTCCTGTCCAATTAGCGGGACTGTCCTGCGGAAATCGGGACAGTTGGGAGGTATGCAGTATACCCTGTATTGTTGTAATGTGTGTTGTGTGTACGGCGCTGCAAAACACTTGTGGCGCCTCATAAATAAATTGTAATATTTGCCAGTATTTGTAAATGTGCCGTTTGCTGAATACTGCAAGTCTTCCTCCTTATACACTGACCCCCCTTCTCACTTTACCCTGGTCTTCCTCAGTGACCCCCTTACTACTATCCTTTGCCCTATTTAATACCACCCCTTACCCCACTCTCTCTCTCCCTCCTTCCCTCCTCATTGCTCCTCCCTGCTCACTTCCCCTAACATTCTCCACTCACCCTTGGCCCACCTGCCTTCCCCTCTTGGCTATGTCCCTGGTTCCTCTCCTTTTCATTCACTCTCCCCTTCTCTTTCATTGCCCTTGAGAAAAGCACAATTAGTGCAGAAACGCATAAAAAAAGCTCCACCTGGGATGCAGCACTTTATACTCCAGCTTTCTCTTGAAGATACCACCACTGTTACCAGCAAAGGACTTTGCTTTGTTGTGATAGCGCAATCCTGCATGGACCGGGGAAATCAGAGAGACTATTGCTTTTAAATCTAATTGCATTTAATCATTAATATTTCCCATTGGAGAACTGTATTTTACATTCTGTTGCTGCTCTGAGACTGTACTTATAACCTGCAATACTTTGTGCACCGCATAACCACCATATTCTCTGAGGTTATGCAAAAGAACCAGCAATGCACTATAATCTAATCCACAGGTTCTCAAACTCGGTCCTCAGGACCCCACACGGTGCATGTTTTGTAGGTCTCCTCACAGAATCGCAAGTGAAATAATTAGCTCCACCTGTGGACCTTTTAAAATGTGTCAGTGAGTAATTAATACACCTGTGCACCTGCTGAGTTACCTGCAAAACATGCACTGTGTGGGGTCCTGAGGACCGAGTTTGAGAACCCCTGATCTAATCAGTTCTAAGCATTGTTTTCCACTTGTCAGTTTTTCATTTCTTTGTTTTATTATTTTTTTTATGTGCTGTTTTAATAAATAATTGTCACTTATGGTACATTGGAGATACTTATCATTTCTTTAAACGCAGGTTTGTAAATTTTTTCTGTCCCCTTCTCTCTCGCCCTGCTACGCCCCTGGTCAATTTCACTGCACCATGGACTCATTCAGCCCCCACCCGCATACTCCATCAGTTCTGAACAAACTAGCCTTTATCCCTGACCGTTTTATCTCTGTCTTCCTCAACCTCATAGTCATTGCTGAAACATGGCAGTTTCCATCTGACACTATTTCCTCTGTTGCTGTCTCAGCTGGGGGTTTCTCCCACTCCCCTCACCCTGGTGATTGAAATAGAGGTGGTATGGTAGTCTTTCTCTCCCCCTGCCACGGACTGTGCATTCAAATTGATGACAATGACTGTTTAAATCAGAATTGTGGTAGAAATTCCAAAGTGCAATGTGAGAACCAAACAGTAAAACAAACTCTGATGCGTTTCGTTGCCAGTATCAATTTCCTCAGAGCGATTTTCCTGACATGCATACCTGATTCCTGACTCCTTTGCTCCATGAGATACTATTGTAAATTTGGTGAAAGGTGGATGTGGACTTCAATTCTTCATGCCTTTTTAGTTAGACATACCAGGTGGCAGTTATTCCTCATTGAAACACAGAATGGTAGTTTCTTAAATCAATGTATTGACTGACCCATCACAGATGCATGTAAGCAGGGGCGCCAAAACGTGTTGTGGTTTTGGGGGCGTATATAAAAATACATTTTGGCGCTCCCCCCCACCCCATGCAGGGACCGCTTACCCCCAGATCACCGAGGAGAATCTGACTACCAACGCTCCGGCGCCGCAGCGTGCTGCCCCGTATCCTCCTATCCTAGCCATCTCTGAGATGAATTACTGGGAGGAGGTGTGGCCTTGCTGAGCCTGCTGGGACATCTCCCCTCCCAGTAATGCCTCTGAGAAGAGCCGGCTGGATGGGAGACACAGGGCAGCACGCTGCGGCGCCGGAGTTTTGAAGTCAGTGTTTCCATAGTGATCTGGGGGTAAGCTCTCCCCCTCCCCACGCCTGTGCCTCTGACATGTTTGGGGGGGGCATGCTGCCCCCTTGCCCCCCCCATTCCGATGCCTATGCATGTAAGGGATGGGGTTAATCTAGAGAAGAATACACAGTACACTACATCATGACAGCACACTTTAGGTCATACATTGATGTATTTCTATATTGAGAGCCATTGAAAGCACTGCAAGATCCTGCAATATGGCACAACAAGGATCAGCAGACCCAGCTATTGATCCCATCCGTGCCCCTCAGAACAGTGGTACACAGAATGGCAGTTGCTCAAACCAATTTATTTGCCCACAACAACTCATCATTTTCCCAGTACACTCCAAATTGGCCAGCAAAAGAGTCTTATATCCTACATGATAATAGTAATGCAGAGATCTCAGCTACATATATTTGCAAACATATGGTAAGCCAACAGCCATGGTGTTTGCAAATGTATGTAACTGACATCAGTTATTGAACACTAGCTACTTTCCATAGAACAACTTTAGGCTGATTCTGAGTCAGGTTCACTGCTGATGGTGGATACCTTTGAGCGATTTATTTTCTTCTACGCATGTGTTCAGAATCCCTGCACATAGAGTCACAGTAGCAATTGAAAGGTAAGGGAGACACATGGGGGTAAATGTCATAGGGTGCGAGAAGCCTGAAGTACAGGAGTCTGTGCGAGAATGTCCATATTTTTAAAGCGGCAATCTTTTACAAGTTAAAACTAACCTGGTTTTGCTTTGTAAAGGGATACCGCCTTAAAAATACAGGCACTTCCGGCTTCTCGCACCTTATTACTTTTACTCCATGGTCTCAGAAATGTCTTGAAAATGTACTGGACATCCCTGGTAGATGACGGGAGGCGGACAAGCAGATACACGGAGATGATCTATCCTACATTTGTGCGTGTTATGAGATTGTCGCTAGCGTGTTGCAGAAGATGTTGTGAACTAAGGGCCTAATTCAGACCTGATTGCTGTTGTGCGAAAAGCATCAGATTATGAAACGACTGCGCATACGCATGGATCGTAATGCGCAAGCACGAGGCCAAACTGCGGAAAAATCCTGCGTCTTTCTCTAACGTCCTAGTGGATGCTGGGGACTCCGTCAGGACCATGGGGGATTAGCGGGCTCCGCAGGAGACAGGGCACATCTAAAAAGCTTTTTAGGTCACATGGTGTGTACTGGCTCCTCCCCCTATGACCCTCCTCCAAGCCTCAGTTAGGTTTTTGTGCCCGTCCGAGAAGGGTGCAAACTGGATGGCTCTCTTAAGGAGCTGTTTAGTAAAGTTTTTTTTTAGGTTTCTAATCAGTGATTCCTGCTGGCGACAGGATCACTGCAACGAGGGACTTAGGGGAGAGACTTGCAACTCACCTGCGTGCAGGAGGATTGAAGTTTTAGGCTACTGGACACTGAGCTCCAGAGGGAGTCGGAACACAGGTCAGCCTGGGGTTCGTCCCGGAGCCGCGCCGCCGATCCCCCTTACAGACGCTGAAGAAAGACGGCGGAACGGAGGTCCGGAAACAGGCGGCAGAAGACTTCACAGTCTTCAGAGAGGTAGCGCACAGCACTGCAGCTGTGCGCCATTGTTGCTACACGGCTCACTGACACGGTCACGGAGGGTGCAGGGCGCTGCTGGGGGCGCCCTGGGCAGCAATATAAATACCTATTTGGCAAATAAATACATCACATATAGCCATTAAGGCTATATGTATGTATTTAACCCAGGCCAGTTTTCCTAATAACCGGGAGAAAAGCCCGCCGTGAAAGGGGCGGAGCTTATTCTCCTCAGCACTCAGCGCCATTTTCCTGACCAGCTCCGCTGGTGAGGAAGGCTCCCACTCTCCCCTGCACTACAGAAACAGGGTTAAAGAGAAGGGGGGCATAAATTGGCGATATAATTATATATTAAGAGCCCATATATAGAAACAACACCTTCTAGGGTTGTTATATACATTATGGCGCTTTTGGTGTGTGCTGGCAAACTCTCCCTCTGTCTCCCCAAAGGGCTAGTGGGTCCTGTCCTCTATCAGAGCATTCCCTGTATGTGTGTGCTGTAGGTCGGTACGTGTGTGTCGACATGTATGAGGAAAATGTTGGTGAGGAGACGGAGAAAATTGCCTGTAATGGTGATGTCACTCTCTAGGGAGTCGACACCAGAATGGATGGCTTACTTATGGAATTACGTGATAATGTCAACACGCTGCAAGCCGGTTGACGACATGAGACAGCCGGCGGACAAATTAGTATCGGTCCAGGCGTCTCAGACACCGTCAGGGGCTTGTAAAAACGCCCATTTACCTCAGTCGGTCGACAGACACTGACACGGACACTGACCACAGTGTCGACGGTGAAGAAACAAACGTATTTTTCCTTTAGGGCCACAAGTTACATGTTAAGGGCAATGAAGGAGGTGTTACGTATTTCTGATACCACAAGTACCACAAATAAGGGTATTTTGTAGGGTGGGAAAAAACTACTTGTAGTTTTGCCTAAATCAGATAAATTAAATGAAGTGTGTGATGATACGTGGGGTTCCTCCGACAGAAAGTTATGGGCGGTATACCCTTTTTCCCGCCAGTAGTAAGGGCGAGTTGGAAAACACACCTTAGGGTGGACAAGGCGCTCACACGCTTATAAAAAACATGGCGTTACCGTTTCCAGATACGGCCGCCCTCAAGGAGCCAGCTGATAGGAAGCTGGAAAATATCATAACAGTATATACACACATACTGGTGTTATACTACGACCAGCAATCGCCTCAGCCTGGATGTGCAGCGCTGAGGGGGCTTGGTCGGATTTCCTGACTGAAAATTTTGATACCCTTGACAGGGACAGGATTTTATTGTCTATAGAGCATTTTAAGGATGCATTTCTATATATGTGTGATGCGCAGAGGCATATTTGCATTCTGGCATCAAGAGTAAATGTGATGTACATATCTGCCAGACGAAGACACGACAGTGGTCAGGTGAGGCAGATTCCAGACGGCATATGGAAGTATTGCCGTATAAAGGGGCGGTCCATTGGACCTGGTGGCCATGGCAACAGCTGAAAAATCCACCTTTTGTTACCCCGAGTCACATATTGGCAGAAAAGGACACAGTCTTTTCAGTCTCAGTCCTTTCGTCCCCATACGGGCAGGCGGGCGAAGGCCAGTCATATCTGCCCAGGGGGAGAGGAAAGGGAAGAAGACTGCAGCAAGCAGCTCATTCCCAGGAACAGAAGCTCCTCACGGCTTCTGCCAAGTCCGCAGCATAACGCTGGGGCCGTACAAGCGGACTCAGGTGCGGTAGGGGGTCATCTCAAGAGTTTCAGCAACACTCGCAAGGGAACTCCGGGATCCTACATGTAATATCCCAGGTGTACATTGGAAATTCGAGACGTCTCCCCCTCACACAATTCACAGGCTGTATTCCCAGCAGGTGATAATCAAAGTACCCTTCTTACAACAAGGAAGGGGGTAGTATTCCACACTATATTGTGGTACTGAAGCCAACCGGCTCGGTGAGATCTGAAATATTTGAACACTTACATACAAGCGTTCAAATCAAGATGGAGTCACTCGGAGCAGTGATAGCGAACCAGGAAGAAGGGGACGATATGATGTCACTGGATATCAGGGACGTTTACCTACAGGTCCAAATTTGCCCTTCTCACCAAGGGTACTTCAGGTTCCTGGTACAGAACTGTCACTATCAGTTCAGACGCTGCCGTTTGGATGGTCCACGGCGCCCCGGGTCTTTACCAAGGTAATGGCCGGAATGATGATTTTTCTTAAAAGAAACATGGACGCTTTCCTGATAAGGGCAAGGTCCAGAGAACAGTTGGAGGTCGGAGTAGCACTATCTTAAGTAGTTCTACGACAGCACGAGTGGATTCTAAATATTCCAAAATCGCAGCTTTTTCCGACGACACGTCTACTGTTCCTAGGGAAGATTCTGGACACAGTCCAGAAAAACGTGTTTCTCCCAGTGGAGAAAACCAGGGAGTTATCCGAGCTAATCGGGATCCTCCTAAAACCAGGAAAAGTGTCAGTGCATCATTGCACAAGAGTCCTGGTAAAAATGGTGGCTTATTACGAAGCAATTCCATTCGGCAGATTTCCCGCAAGAACTCTTCAGTGGGATCTGCTGGACAAATGGTCCGGATCGCATCCTCAGATGCATCAGCGGATAACCCTATATCCAAGGAAAAGGGTGTCTCTCCTGTGGTGATTACAGAGTGCTCATCTTCTAGAGGGCCGCAGATTCGGCATTCAGGATTGGATGCCGGTGACCACGGAGGCCAGCCTGAGAGGCTGGGGAACAGTCACACAGGGAAAAAATTTCCAGGGAAGTGTGATTAAGTCTGGAGAATTCTCTCCGCATAAATAAGCTTAGAGCAAATTTATAATGCTCTAAACTTAGCTAGACCTCTGCTTCAAGGTCAGCCGGTATTGATCCAGTGGGATAACATCACGGCAGTCGCCCACGTAAACAGAAGGGCGGCACAAGAAGCAGGAGGGCAGTGAAAACTGCAAGGATTTTTCGCTAGGCGGAAAATCATGTGATAGCACTGTCAGCAGTGTTCTTTCCGGGAGTGGACGACTGGGAAGCAGACTTCCTCAGCAGGCATGACCTCCACCCGGGAGAGTGGAAACTTCATAGGGAAGTTTTTCAACATGATTGTGGACCGTTGGCAAAGACCAAAGGTGGACATGATGGCGTCCCGCCCGAACAAAAACGGGACAGGTATTCCGCCAGGTCATGAGACCTTCAGGCGATAGCTGTGGATGTTCTGGTAACACCGTGGGTGTACCAGTCTGTGTATGTGTTCCCTCCTCTGTTTCTCATAACCAGGGTATTGAGAATTATAAGACATAGAGGAGTATGAACTATACTAGTGGCTCCGGATTGGCCAAGAGGGACTTGGTACCCGGAACTTCAAGAAATGCTCACAGAGGACTAAGGGCCTGGGGAGCTAAGAAGGGACTTGATTCAGCAAGTACCATGTCTATTCCAAGACTTACCGCGGCTGCGTTTGACGGCATGGCGGTTGAATGCCGGATCCTGAGGGGAAAAGGCATTCCATAAGAGGTCATACCTACCCTGGTCAAAGCCAGGAAGGAGGTGACCGCACAACGTCATCACCACATGTGGTGAAAATATGTTGCGTGGGTGAGGCCAGGAAGGCTCCACGACGGAAATTCAACTAGGTCGATTTCTACACTTCCTGAAAACAGGAGTGTTTTGGACCTCAAATTGGGGTTCATTAACATTTAAATTTCGGCCCTGTAGATTTTCTTCCAGAAAGAATTGACTTCTGTTCCTGAAGTCCAGATTGTAAAGGATGTATTGCATATACAGCTTTTTTGTGCCCCTAGGGGCACCGTGAGATCTCAACATAGTGTTGGGATTTCTTAAAATCATATTGGTTTGAACCGCTCAAATCTGTGGATTTGAAATATCTCACATGGAAAGTGACCATGCTGTTGACAAATATCTCACATGGGAAGTGACCATGTTGTTAGCCCTGGCCTCGGCCAGGCGATTGTCAGAATGGGCGGCTTTGTCTTACAAAAGCCCATATTAAAATTTTCCATTTGAACAGGACAGAACTGGGACTCGTCTCCAGTTTCTTCATGAAGGGGTGTCAGCGTTTTCACCTGAAACAACCTCTTGTGGTGCCTGCGGCTACTAGGGACTTGGAGGACTCCAAGTTACTAGACGTGGTCAGGGCCCTAAAAATATATATATATATATATAGTTAGGACGGCTGGAGTCAGAAAGTCTGACTTGCTGTTTATACTGTATACACCCAACAAGCTGGGTGCTCATGCTTCTAAGCAGTCTATTGCACGCTGGATTTGTAGTACAATTCAGCTTGCACATTCTGTGGCAGGCCTGCCACAGACGAAATATGTAGATGCCCATTCCACAAGGAAGGTGGGCTCATCCTGGGCGGCTGCCCGAGGAGTCTCGGCATTACAACTTTGCCGAGCAGCTACGTGGTCAGGGGAGAACACGTTTGTAAAATTTTACAAATTTTGATACTCTGGCTAAGGAGGACCTGGAGTTCTCTCATTCGGTGCTGCAGAGTCATCCGCACTCTCCCGCCCGTTTGGGAGCTTTGGTATAATCCCCATGGTCCTGACGGAGTCCCCAGCATCCACTAGGACGTTAGAGAAAATAAGAATTTACTTACCGATAATTCTATTTCTCGTAGTCCGTAGTGGATGCTGGGCGCCCATCCCAAGTGCGGATTGTCTGCAATGCTTGTACATAGTTATTGTTACAAAAATCGGGTTATTACTATTGTTGTGAGCCATCTTTTCGGAGGCTACTTCGTTTTGTTATCATACTGTTAACTGGGTTCAGATCACAAGTTGTACGGTGTGATTGGTGTGGCTGGTATGAGTCTTACCCGGGATTCAAGATCCTTCCTTATTGTGTACGCTCGTCCGGGCACAGTACCTAACTGAGGCTTGGAGGAGGGTCATAGGGGGAGGAGCCAGTACACACCATGTGACCTAAAAAGCTTTTTAGATGTGCCCTGTCTCCTGCGGAGCCCGCTAATCCCCCATGGTCCTGACGGAGTCCCCAGCATCCACTACGGACTACGAGAAATAGAATTATCGGTAAGTAAATTCTTATTTTTTTGATCGATATGTGAACGCAAATTGATTGACTGGAATCGAACGTTTGGCGGTGGTAAATGGCCATTTTCTGGGATTGTCAGGAAAAACGCAGGCGTTTCAAAGTGCTTTCAGGGCGGGTGTGTGATGTCATCTCCGACCCGATCAGCCTGATTCTATGGCACTGTAGGTCCTGGGCTGCGCACAGACTGCACAGAATGGAAAAATCATACGATGGTGAGTTGGGAATGGATATGCAGCTGACCGGCGTTTGCAAAGCTTTTCGCACGGCGTACGCAGACTTGCACGGGGAGGATTTTAACTCTGACTATCTGATCGCAAACCTCTGCAAATTCGCAGAGGTGCGATCAGGTCTGATTTAAACCCTAAGACACACCATTGCTCTCATTGGAGGCCATACTCTGATGGAGATTCTGCACCTAGTGTGAATCATCCTTAAAAGATGTTTTCCATGTCTGACAAATCTATATGTTGTGTACTCATGAGCTACAGTCCAGCCAGCACAGCGAGAAGTGTGGTTCTAGGTGTTATTTACCATGCAAGCTGAATTCTGTTCCTATCCTCCCCTCACCGCTTATCTGGAAATGTTGCAGCAGAAGCTCAACCTGTTGTCAAAATACACACAAAACAACCTTAATTCTCTTGACATCTATTAGTGTTATTAAATCAGTATAATTATTATTTATTTACTTTCCTGCATTTTCGCCAAGATAAAATTCCTGGGCGATGGGTCGTATCAGCAGATATATGTTTTATTAAGTACTTTGGAGAATATGTTGCAACCTGAAGGCATTTATCTCGATGCCAACGTATATGTGACGCCATTTTTTCCTGCAAACGCATCATGCGCACGGTGGATCTACCCCCCCACCCCCTCCCAATGTTTATAGAGAGGCTAAAAGCAGGAACCATTCGTTTTATAATAATCTTAATGACTTAGCAACGGCATCTGTTTCTGCTAAGAACGGTTTAACAACAGCAGAGGGGTACACACAACATAATCCTCTTAAATGTCAATGAATCGAGCTGGTGCCCATTTAGTGTTTATTACCGCGCCCTTTCTTTCTCTGTGTGAAGGAAATGGGACCTTACTCTCATTAAGTAGAAATGTTACTCACTTTTCACGTGCCAGGATATTGTTGCATAAATTATGAGCGCTCCTGTCTTATAATATGGAATGTCGAAATGTTATCCAAGACCCCAAACCATCCTGAACTCCGCAAATCAAAAGCAGATGTTTTCTCTATTCTGTTGGCTGTCGATCGGCTTGGTGTGTTAACCCTTCTCCGCGCCTAGTATTTGAAAGTTCTCATGTAGCGTGTATGGCATATAGAGCCTTTTAAATGTGTGATGCCATAGAATCGGTAGGGAAACCAGTGGGATACTTATGGGGTTTTACTTCCTCTAACCAGTGAATAAAGGTTTTGTCACGATCCGGGTATCTGGACGCCATTACCTGCCGTTTAGGTGTCTTCTGAGACTGGCCCAGCATTCCAAGTCCGGATCTCAGCTGTGTCAACACTCTGCACATCCCTCCTGTCATTCTGAAACACTACCACAGCGGCGCCATGTTTGAATCCAACATGGCGTCTCCCGTCCTCCGCGGCCTCCACCGCCGTTCCTGTGTTATTGCTGCAGGTTGTCAGAGTGGTGCATCATACCTGCCGCGGCCTCCGCTGTCCTCCACGTGTCTCAGCATGTAATTGTCATCTGGCGTCTCCTGTCCTCTGCGGCCGGCGCCGCCATTATCACTATGTTTGCACATTTCATTTCAAACCAGTTTTCCCTCCAGGTTCCAGCATGGGCGCAGCCATGTTGGTTTTGATCACATGCTCCAAATTCCTCCAATCCACTGTCCCTGGAAATCTGCATAATTGCCCAGCAAATGCCTGCATAGCTGCAGGTATAAGTATCCTGTGTCTGGGCCAGATAGATGTCAGTGCTTTGAAAGTCATACCTTGTTCCAGTCTCTCTCTCCTGTGGCTTGTTTCTCCAGGTTCCAGTTCCTGTCTCCAGCATCCACAAAGAGACCCGCACCTGCTTTCCATCCTGCGGTGCAGCCTGACTCTACAGTCCTCCGTGGCTGTCCAGTTTCCAGCTATCTACTATCTGCTTCCAGCAGCCAGCTTTCTACTGTTTCCAGCTTCTACAAAACACCGGTGCTGATCCAGCGGATCCTATCTTACCAGCAGTATCCACTACCACCGGTAATCATCTATCAGCTAATCTGTTTCTACACTCCCTAGCATCTCACATCATTTACTCTGTGTTTCATCACCTGGCTGGTTCCATCCAGCATCCACTCCGTGACTTTAGTACCTAGCTGATTCCATTGAGCATCCACTCTGTGTTTTACCACCTGGCTGGTTCCATCCAGCATCCACTCCGTGACTTTAGTACCTGGCTGATTCCATTCAGCATCCACTCCGTGTTTTACCACCTGGCTGGTTCCATCCAGCTGATACAGCAGCTTACTCAAGTTACCAGATTCACCTGTTACAACTACTGGCATGTTCCTCGGCTATCTCCACTACTACAACCAGGCCTGGTAAGGTTATTCCATCAAAGGACTTTAACATCTGTTCTTAAACCTACCAGTGCTCTGTGATACCTTCCATGGTTACGTGTTCCAGGAACTGTGTTATTTGCCACTGTCATTGCTAAACCTTAAATGCTGCTTGTCATTACACGGAGTCTGTTAATAAACTTTTATTTTGAATTTTAACCTGGTTGTCATGGTCACACCTTCGGGTAATCATTCTGCACTTACATGTCCAGGGGTCTGATTAAACCTCCCAAGTTTAATTTCATCTCAGCCCCTACAACTGAGGCTTCCTCCCGTCAGCCTAAACCCTCAGTTGTGACAGGTTTATTCCTGCCTCTAAAAATTGACATGACAGGACTCTTCTTCATCCTGTCGACGCGGTCTGTTTTCATGCTCTAAGAAACATGTATTAGGAGGCAGGGCAGTAAAAAGCCTGGAAGGGCCCAGTTACTTTTCAGGGGGTGTGACCTAAGCACAGGAGGCGTGGCCATGCACCATTAGAAAAAAATACAGAAAAAAATAGTATTTTAAGTGCATCCCTGGCCACACTGCAGCCCAGCACACTGAGGAGAAAAAGGTGCAACTGCTACTGCCAGACAAGGGGAGTGGACCTGGGCCCAGGTAATTAGTACCCTCTCGCTGCCCCTGTTAGGAAGTAGCAGAAGCCATGTACAACACACTTACCTGAGTCCGGTGCTCACAGAGGGGTTTGATGTATACAGCCGATCGCACCCTGAAAGAGCAACAATTGAATTGCTCCGTTGGGCGCCATCTAGTCGCTGCCTGCGAGAAAATAAATTGAATCTCGCCCTAAGAATCTGAATGGTTGTGTTAGTAACTTCTCCACTGTATCTCTCTACAATGGTTGATACAGTACCTATCCCCCGTAGCCTGATGGGTCAACAACCAACGCTCCCCTTGCTCTGAAAGTACATATCATCTAAGGCAAGAAGGTAAAGTGGGTCATCTGGAAGGAGAATGCCTTCATGCCTGCCACACTCACCACACACCTGGAAAGGGGGGAGATGTATCATGACCTTCATAAAGAGGACAGATGGAGAAGTTGCTCATGGCAACCAATTAGATTCCAGCTGTTATTTATAAAGTGCATTCTAAAAAATGATAGGTAGAAGCTTATTGGTTGCTGTGGTTTGATACATCTCCCACCTGATCTTCTTTCAGAGCTACTATGGGTTCATGCAACAATTCAGTGGACAAAGTCACGTGTCTCCCAATTGCTCAGATTGAAGTGGCATCGTCCGGATTTTTATGGGGCTGTCTCAACTTTCCACAGGTTAGGACCTTGATTCCAGGACTGTTGGACGGTATTTCCCACTAATGTCCCAAATAGGGCATGCAGGTGGTGGTGAGGTTAGGGGCGGGAGCTGGTGGTGGCCCAGAACTTTGGATACATTGGATATGCCCTTGGGGTAGATGACATGTCCCAATGTGATGTGACCTCGCTCTTATGTAATAGAACCTTTATCTTTGCTTTCCCTTGTCCACACGGTATCCTGATGATTAATCTACAATGTCTAGGTTCACAGTCAATGGGTAGATACCATATGGTCGACAGGTACAAAAAGTTGACAGATAAAAGGTTGAAATGACAGTGGACGACACACAAATAGTCAAAATTTTGGGAGGTTTTCTTTTCACATGTTTTCACAACATTTACTTGATTTACTATCCATGTGGGCATCTATTGGGAAAAGTAACCTGTGGCGAGAACAGCGGTAGCAGAGCGAGCCACCGTGCACGACGTGTGGAGAGCGACGCATGCCCACGAGGATCTACGTTTGCACTGATGGCGGTCACAGAACATGAAGTACTCAAGATGTGGCCTAAAAAGAAAAGTGACGACTATTTTTGTGTTGACCACTGTCATCCCTGTTAACCTTTTGTACCTATCGACCTAATGCCTGTCGACCATATGTTGTTGACCTATTCACTTTTTTCAAGACATTGTAGATCTATTATACCACACCTGATCTACACACTCCCCTCCTTCCTATACCGTACCGTAAGACAGGTAGGGGTGGTTCTGTGTTGACCAACTGTGGCATCCCGACATTGAATATGCTGGCATTGGAGGGTGTAAGTATTTTTAACCCACCTGTCCCCTACCTTAACCCTTGGAGGGTGGCGGCTAAGGCTAACACTCAAGGGGGAGGGGCTAGGACTGACCCCCCCTACTTAGTGCCTAACCCTTACCCCCCTAGTGCCTAACCCCCCCCCCCGCCCTAACCCTAAGGGAGAACCCCGATACTCACCTTCGACATCCTGTCTGTCGCTGATCCGGCACCGGTCTCCTGAGTGCCGACGGGATTCCGGCGACGGTCACATGAACGCCAGCATCCCGGCAAGCGGGATGCTGAATGCATTCCTTCTGGGTTTACCTTTGGCTGCACCAGCCCAGAAGTATTTTTTTTTTAATAGGACCTGAACTTACCAACCTCAAAACTGCGCTATCGCCAATATTGAAACCGCTCATTGGCAGAGCGCCCCGTTACCCTTATCACAAAATTAATCACTTTGTCAAACTCTCTGCAGATCTGCTGTGCTCTAACTGCATCTAGAGACAGATATATTTTGCAGAGCATCAACAGAAACATAAAACAAACAATCCCAAAATTGGATTTATTTCAGCCCGTGTATCCTGAACATCTGCTATCTGAAGGGAGAGCCGCTCCTGCCAATGATGACATGTGCGCTCAGACGGATATTTTATTTAGACTGAACTGATAGATGTCAGCTGAAGCTTCAGGCTTGTTAATAGATAGTTTAGATAAAACTTTAACATGCTTATTTTTAAAACCAGAGAACCGGGAGGCATCAGATAAAGTGCTAGTATACTTATAAAACATATATTTTTATTCAACACCTTAACTCACTTACCCCGAGGTTACTAGTGAATCTCATGGAGTCTCTGCTAAATACACAAATAGGTTCTCCTTATCTCCTAGGCTACCCTGTGTGTGCAGTTCTTCTAGCCTGTGGGGTGTAGCGGAAGGTGGGAGTGCGGCTCTGCAAGATGATAACCAGGACAAGGGGACGTTTGTTGTGGTAGTTATATCACTATGGGGGAGAGATGTTTCAAGCCTTGGAGAGAGATTAAGTACAGAACTTGCCCAAAGCAACCAATCCACTGGGCATTTGACCTCTCTCAAAGGTTTGGTACATCTCCCCTCAAGTCTGACCCCACATAGCATAAGGGCTGAGTATTGGAATGGTGTAGAGGTAATGGGGTAAATGTAATAGCCAGCGGTGGATTTCCCATTAGGCACAAGAGGCACGTCCCTACGGGTGACACTTGCTGGGGGGCGGCACAGCATGCTCACTCGCATGGAGCCCTGCTAGGACGATGGGCAGGTCAGGCCAGGTGATTCTTTTCTTTTTTCCCCCGTCATTACTACTTGTTTTATTTTGTAACTGGTGATGGAGAAGGGGGCAATGGTTTGGGGGGGATGAGGTTGGTGATGCTTTAGCATGAAGGGGGCATTAACATGAATGGGGGTGACCAATAATGTGGTGCCTAGAGGTGGCCTGACCCCTAAATTCGCCCCTGGTAATAGACTGTGATGTTTAGGCATCGGCAACGATGGGTGATGTTTTAACATGGCAATCATTTAAATGTCAAAACCAGGTTGGGTTTGTAATATCTTATAACTCTTGTAGGAACTCTTTTATCTTGGCTCTACTGTGGCTTGTGGGTAAATGGAGAGAGATATCTCACCTGGCCATCTGACTGGAACCTCATTGCTAGGCTTCCTAAATGCTGGAGCAACACAGTGTAGGCCTGAAGCCTCTGTGTAATTATGTTGGGTGACTGCAGAAAGTCAGCCATATTGGGAGGGGACCATAGAATGAAAACCTGTTGACTGGCAGATGAACTGGGAAGATGCAATATGAGCTCCTTACAAGAATCTAACATTCTTCATAAGACACACAGGGGCTCATGGATGCAAATGCACAGTCAGGTGCAGCTCAAGACGGGTCCGGCTCTACAGTACTAATATACTGTATGCACCGGACTTGTACCATATGACCCAAGATAGCATAGGGATAGAATAAGGATGTGGCTTCAGAGTATTAGGTATTAGTAGTGTCATATACATAAGGAAGAACATCTATAATATAATGGTGACAGTCTGAATTGGTTAAGGAGGGTGAAGCCGGGTCTAGGGTGGCCAATCCCGGGATTGGGATCGGTGAGATTCAATCCTCTGATTGGAAGCTCCAATACCGGAGATTTCAGGATCAGGCGGTCCTATGTTTTTTTAATGCCGGGCAGTGTTGAGCGTCCTCAGTAGGCTAAAACGCTGCCCGGCTCCCTCCTCCCGGCTCTGACATGAAGTCAGAGGTCACGCTGCGCAGCCAGCCGCCCGCTACACACACCACATGGACCTCACCGAACTGATTACCCACCGACCCTCTCAGATACCTTGGTGGTGAGTTAAGTGTGCGGGGTGGGGTCTGGCGGGGCAGAACGGGGCGGGGGACATAAGGAAACAAACCAATCCCGGGTATGCCGGGATTGACTATTTTTCAATCCCGATACCCGGGATTGAAAAATGGCCCGAGATTGGCCACTCTAGCTGGGTCTACCCACCCACAGACAGGTGTAAAAGTAGTGCTAGTGGCCCATGTACAGTAGGCTGTATAGTCTTCCTAGGGCGGGTACTGATTACCTGACCCCGGCCGTTGGAGATGCCCAGCAGGAGCCCAGGCCAGCTGCTGAGGGAGACAAATGTACCCTTACTGGTTATAGTGTTTTACAGTGGTTTTTTTAGGGGTCATGGTCACCCCACCCGATTTGGCCCTGCCCTCCCCTTTAGTCTCTCAATGGCCCTGATTCTTATGGTGTAAGTCAGGGGTGGGGAACCTTTTATCCACCAAGGTACATTTAGATATTTGTTAAATCCCTCGGGGGCCATACAAAAATGATAAACTTTAAAATTAGCCTGCCCCCCAGTAGTTATGCCCCCAGTAGTTATGCCCCTGAGTGGTACTGTGTACATGCACCCAAGGCGCGTGTACCAAAAAATGGGCGTGGCCAATTAAAATGGAACGTGATATACATATGCCCCCAATAGTGCAGTGCCAGATACACATATGCCCCCAGTAGTGCAGTGCCAGATACACATATGCTCCCAATAGTGCAGTGCCAGATACACATATGCCCCCAGTAGTGCAGTGCCAGATACACATATGCCCCCAGTAGTGCAGTGCCAGATACACATATGCTCCCAATAGTGCAGTGCCAGATACACTTATGCCGCCAGTAGTGCAGTGCCAGATACACATATGCCGCCACAGTGCCAGATACACAAATGCCCCACAGTGCCAGATACTGATAAAGCTAAATATTTATCTTTACTTAAAACCCTTTAAGAGGTCTAAGAACATTGGGGCTGATGTATTAACCTGGAGAAGGCATAAGGAAGTGATAAACCAGTGATATGTGCAAGGTGATAAACACACCAGCCAATCAGCTCCAATATGTATATTAATAGTTAGGATCTGATTGGCTGGTGCCTTTAACACCTTGCACATATCACTGGTTTATCACTTCCTTATGCCTTCTCAAGGTTAATACATCTGCCCCACTGTACGCTATTGACGTATGGAATACCGTAAGGGTACGCACGTTGCGTAACAATCGCTTAGCCGTAGTCGAGACGCTCAAGCGTCACGTTCGCTCACGGCCAAGAGATCACAGGCAGGCATGCTATTGGCTGCCGACTAACGTAATGGTTCGCTATAGCGTAGCGAACGCTCGGGACCACGAGGAGATCACCAGCGGCGCTGACGCTCACAATGTTAAACCTTTATATGTAAACCATGAACAATGTATTATACAGGAAAACCTTAGTGTAGTGATAGGGTGTAGATGCAACACAGTGTAACCTTATTAACTTAAAAGCTGTTCGAGCGTCACCGACGCTCTGAGAATACTTAACACTATAAGAAATACACAAATACTGGGCTTAGGGTCTAACGCCTTATATGAATGTTATACTTGAAAAAGAATAATACAATACAAGTCATACGCTACAATATAACATAGACTAACTAACCAGATAACTACACAGGAAATACAATACAATACAATTACGTTCAAGGGAAAATGAGAGAGAAAGAGGAAGAGAGAGAGAGAGAGAGAGAGAGAGAGAGAGATAGAGAGAGAGAGAGAGAGATATGGCTCACAATAACAATAAAGACAATATGATTGCGGAGAAAACTTACGCACAAGGGGAACGATCGCATGCGCCTTTCTGAATATCCAGCTCCCGATTATCAGTGATGAGAACCGTTGAAGAGAGTGAGCTGGATCAGGTCGGCTTGTCTATTTATGCCCCACACACAATACAATTCAATGGTCCCTACAATCTCATTGTTCATTGGACACAGGAATTCGTCTTCGCATTATAACAAAAGGTCATAGGTTGATTCATACAGGTGGGCTGAGACCATTTCCAACTGCTCAGGTGGGTGGGAAACTAGGTTTCCCGCCGCATGGATAAGTAAGTGCAAATAATAGTAAATGGACATAAACTTCTTATGTCCATAACTATTCGCACGAGCGATTAATCCGCTCCAAACCAACACCGGAATATTGCTAATTAAATACTCTTCCGATGGATACTAAACACCACTGTATGACCCATGTCTGACCCTTCGTATCAAACAAAGAGGGATCTCTTTGTCCATGAACATGCTACATTAACTAAACTTTCAGATTCTATCAAAGGGACCATAATCTACAAAATACATTATATGGTTAAAATTAGAGATGAGCGCCTGAAATTTTTCGGGTTTTGTGTTTTGGTTTTGGGTTCGGTTCCGCGGCCGTGTTTTGGGTTCGAACGCGTTTTGGCAAAACCTCACCGAATTTTTTTTGTCGGATTCGGGTGTGTTTTGGATTCGGGTGTTTTTTTCAAAAAACCCTAAAAAACAGCTTAAATCATAGAATTTGGGGGTAATTTTGATCCCAAAGTATTATTAACCTCAAAAAACATAATTTACACTCATTTTCAGCCTATTCTGAACACATCACACCTCACAATATTATTTTTAGTCCTAAAATTTGCACCGAGGTCGCTGTGTGAGTAAGATAAGCGACCCTAGTGGCCGACACAAACACCGGGCCCATCTAGGAGTGGCACTGCAGTGTCACGCAGGATGTCCCTTCCAAAAAACCCTCCCCAAACAGCACATGACGCAAAGAAAAAAAGAGGCGCAATGAGGTAGCTGTGTGAGTAAGATTAGCGACCCTAGTGGCCGACACAAACACCGGGCCCATCTAGGAGTGGCACTGCAGTGTCACGCAGGATGGCCCTTCCAAAAAACCCTCCCCAAACAGCACATGACGCAAAGAAAAAAAGAGGCGCAATGAGGTAGCTGACTGTGTGAGTAAGATTAGCGACCCTAGTGGCCGACACAAACACCGGGCCCATCTAGGAGTGGCACTGCAGTATGTATGTATAAAGAAAGAAAAAAAAACCACGGTTAGGTGGTATATACAATTATGGACGGGCTGCCGACTGCCGACACAGAGGTAGCCACAGCCGTGAACTACCGCACTGTACACTGGTTGATAAAGAGATAGTAGTATACTCGTAACAACTAGTATGACACTATGACGACGGTATAAAGAAAGAAAAAAAAATACCACAGTTAGGTGGTATATATTATAATAATAATACAATTATGGATGGACGGACTGCCTGCCGACTGCCGACACAGAGGTAGCCACAGCCGTGAACTACCGCACTGTACACTGGTTGATAAAGAGATAGTAGTATACTCGTAACAACTAGTATGACACTATGACGACGGTATAAAGAAAGAAAAAAAAATACCACAGTTAGGTGGTATATATTATAATAATAATACAATTATGGATGGACGGACTGCCTGCCGACTGCCGACACAGAGGTAGCCACAGCCGTGAACTACCGCACTGTACACTGGTTGATAAAGAGATAGTAGTATACTCGTAACAACTAGTATGACACTATGACGACGGTATAAAGAAAGAAAAAAAAATACCACAGTTAGGTGGTATATATTATAATAATAATACAATTATGGATGGACGGACTGCCTGCCGACTGCCGACACAGAGGTAGCCACAGCCGTGAACTACCGCACTGTACACTGGTTGATAAAGAGATAGTAGTATACTCGTAACAACTAGTATGACACTATGACGACGGTATAAAGAAAGAAAAAAAAATACCACAGTTAGGTGGTATATATTATAATAATAATACAATTATGGATGGACGGACTGCCTGCCGACTGCCGACACAGAGGTAGCCACAGCCGTGAACTACCGCACTGTACACTGGTTGATAAAGAGATAGTAGTATACTCGTAACAACTAGTATGACACTATGACGACGGTATAAAGAATGAAAAAAAAACCACGGTTAGGTGGTATATATTATAATAATAATACAATTATGGATGGACGGACTGCCTGCCGACTGCCGACACAGAGGTAGCCACAGCCGTGAACTACCGCACTGTACACTGGTTGATAAAGAGATAGTAGTATACTCGTAACAACTAGTATGACACTATGACGACGGTATAAAGAAAGAAAAAAAAATACCACAGTTAGGTGGTATATATTATAATAATAATACAATTATGGATGGACGGACTGCCTGCCGACTGCCGACACAGAGGTAGCCACAGCCGTGAACTACCGCACTGTACACTGGTTGATAAAGAGATAGTAGTATACTCGTAACAACTAGTATGACACTATGACGACGGTATAAAGAATGAAAAAAAAACCACGGTTAGGTGGTATATATTATAATAATAATACAATTATGGATGGACGGACTGCCTGCCGACTGCCGACACAGAGGTAGCCACAGCCGTGAACTACCGCACTGTACACTGGTTGATAAAGAGATAGTAGTATACTCGTAACAACTAGTATGACACTATGACGGTATAAAGAATGAAAAAAAAACCACGGTTAGGTGGTATATATTATAATAATAATACAATTATGGATGGACGGACTGCCTGCCGACTGCCGACACAGAGGTAGCCACAGCCGTGAACTACCGCACTGTACACTGGTTGATAAAGAGATAGTAGTATACTCGTAACAACTAGTATGACACTATGACGACGGTATAAAGAAAGAAAAAAAAATACCACGGTTAGGTGGTATATATTGTAATACAATTATGGATGGACGGACTGCCTGCCGAGTTCCGACTGCCGACACAGAGGTAGCCACAGCCGTGAACTACCGCACTGTACTGTGTCTGCTGCTAATATAGACTGGTTGATAAAGAGATAGTATACAATACATACAACAATATACTACTATACTGGTGGTCAGGCACTGGTCACCACTAGTCACACTGGCAGTGGCACTCCTGCAGCAAAAGTGTGCACTGTTTAATTTTAAATTAATATAATATTATGTACTCCTGGGGGCTCCTGCTATAACAACCTGCAGTGCTCCCCAGTCTCCCCCACAATTATTATAAGCTTTGCCTTTTATACATTGATGTGCAGCACACTGGGCTGAGCTGAGTGCACACAGACTGAGTCACACTGTGTGACTGGCTGCTGCTGTGTATCGTTTTTTTTCAGGCAGAGAACGGATATAGCAGAGAACGGATATATTATATTAAAATAAATAAAAGTTAACTAACAACAACTGCACTGGTCACTGTGGTAAACTCTGTCTGACTCTGCACAATCTCTCTCTCTCTTCTAATCTAATTTCTAATGGAGAGGACGCCAGCCACGTCCTCTCCCTATCAATCTCAATGCACGTGTGAAAATGGCGGCGACGCGCGGCTCCTTATATAGAATCCGAGTCTCGCGAGAATCCGACAGCGTCATGATGACGTTCGGGCGCGCTCGGGTTAACCGAGCAAGGCGGGAGGATCCGAGTCTGCTCGGACCCGTAAAAAAAACATGAAGTTCGTGCGGGTTCGGTTTCAGAGAAACCGAACCCGCTCATCTCTAGTTAAAATATGTAACGGTTGAGTCGCCCGCTAGACGCACATAAACTTTACCGTAAATGCGCATACCGTGCGCCTGCGGGTGCACGCAACAGCGAGTATGCGCACGCACGGGAGAGCTCATGCACTCGCAGCAGGCACTCGCATGATGTGCATATATGGCAGTGTGTAGCGTGATATTTTTCTGACTTTGACAGTCCACCCTTTGGCAGTCACCAATAACTGCCACTTTCTAAAACATTTCAAAAAGAGAAAAATATATGTCATATGTAAATACATTTCTATGATTGGGTAAGGGAGGAGAGAAGAAGGTGGGAAAAGGGTATGACCTAGTGAGATAGCAGTAGCAAGTGTGTATGAATCCATGTTTGGGGGGGTCATGTATCATCGTGCCGTACGTGTTTTAAATCAAGCTTCGAGGTATTGCGAAGTATACATTTGAATTCCTTCTTATCCCGCGGTACGGGTCTGTGGATGGGCTGTCAAACTTTACCGAGCTCTTTTCGGATTTTGGTTGCAACAAAATGGGGGAGCACATTTTAGTTGATGATACATGAATGGGGGAATATGTGATTGCTGATATCTGTGCCTGTATTCCCTATCGACTATGTGTGTCATTACCTGAAGGTTGTAGAGATGAAGATAAAGAACACTTATGGTAAATGCAGTGGTATTCTATGTCAGGTTAATGAACATTTGTCGGTTGAGGTCTTGTTCGGTGTCTGTTGAATGCAGTCTTCTTTGGGCTTTTGCCAAAAAGTGTGGGCAAAAAGCTTTGTCAATGTCCATAGACTTACAAAAGTGTTAGGCTAGCGTAATTTTAAAATTTCTAGGGAAACTGGGGGTCTATGGCATAGTTCATCAAATATCTGTGTATAAGGTTGTCAAAACTTCTTCTTTAATCCATCAGTTGTCTGTATACAGGATCATCAAATTCCTTGTCCAAGTGGGTCTTTTTACCCACAGGGTTTGGTGATTTATACAAAGGCTGCCTTGTGGTCAGGGCCTGTATACTTACGGCCATTAATTTATCACCTTGTGATTCCCTGTGTCACAACTGAGGGCCTGAGCTGACGGGAGGCAGCCTCAGTTGTAGGGGCTGAGATGTAACGGAACCTGGGAGGTTGTATCAGACCCCTAGACATGTAAGTAACATGTAGAATAACTGCCCGAAGGCGTGACCACGACAACCAGGATAAAAGTCAATGATGTTTATTATGACAAACTCCGTAACACAGCAGCAGTAAAGGAAACATAAAAGTCAACAGAGGATAAATACAATTCCTGGGTACTACAGGGTGGCAAGGGCCACAGGCACTGGTAGAGTGAGACAGTTCTAATAATCTTCTAGTTGGAAAGTCCTTACCAGGCCTGACTGTAGCAATGGAGAGAACCCAGGATCGTACCAGCTGGTGTTCCAGGAAAGGCTGGGTTGCTGAAGATAAAACGGCTGCTGTGGATACTGGCTGGAACCAGACTGTTGTTGGTACGGAGTGGATACTGGCTGGAACCAGTTAAATAATAAACGAACTTGAGAGCGATGAAATAATAATGAAGTTTGGAGTTTGAGAGCGGTGAAATAATAATACCGGTGGAGAGTGGTAAACTGCAGAAAGGACACCGGCCCTTTAAGAGAAGCTGTACACTGCTGGAAGCTGGGCTGGAAGCAGGTGATTGATGAAGTTTGGAGTTTGAGAGTGGTGAAATAATAATACCGGTGGAGAGTGGTAAACTGCAGAAAGGACACCGGCCCTTTAAGAGAAGCTGTACACTGCTGGAAGCTGGGCTGGAAGCAGGTGATTGATGTAACTGGAAACAGGTGAGTCCAGAATGGATCGGAGAGTCAGGCTACACCGCAGATGGAATGCTGGTGCGGGTCTCTATAGCAGAAGTCTGGAGACAGGAGCTGGAACCTGGAAGACAACCACAGGAGAGAGACAAACTGGAACTAGGTTAGACAACCAAAGCACTGACGCCTTCCTTGCTCAGGCACAGCTTACTTATACCTGCAGCAAGGAAGGGGTTGGCTAGGCAATTATGCAAATCAACAATACAGACAGCAGATTGGTGGAAATGCTCAGATGACAAAATCCAAGATGGCTGCGCCCATGCAGACACTTGGAGGGAAGTTTGGTTTGTAATCCATGTGAGAATTGAAACAGTAATGGCGACGCCGGCCACAGGAGACAGGAGACGCCAGACTGACAAGCGCACATTTAACCACGCGGGCACAGCGGAGGCCGCGGCTGATGAAATCACCACTCTGACATTCTGCATGTGGAAACTCAGGAACAGCGGGATCCGGTCCTGGAACGCTGAGCCAGCCTTAGGAGGCATCTGAAGGGTAAGTAATGGCGTCCAGATACCCGGATCGTGACAGCACCCCCCCCTTTAGGAGTGGCCCCAGGACACTTCTTAGGTTTTAAAGGAAACTTTGCGTGGAAATTTCGGACCAAGGCAGGAGCATGGACGTCTGAGGCATTGGTCCAAGAGCGTTCTTCAGGACCATAGCCCTTCCAGTCAATGAGGTATTGTAACTGACCGTAACGGAAACGTGAGTCCAAAATCTTGGCCACCTCGTACTCGACTCCCCGTTGAGTCTGAACTTTGGGAGCTGGAGGAAGTGCGGAATGAAACCGATTCAGGATCAGCGGTTTCAACAAAGAAACATGAAATGTCCTGGGTATTTTCAAGAAGGATGGTAACTGTAACCTGTAGGCAACAGGATTGATGACTTGTTCAATCTTGAAGGGTCCGATGTAGCGAGGTGCAAATTTCATGCTGGGAACTCTCAACCTCAAATTCTTCGTGGACAGCCACACACGATCACCCACCTTGAGAGCAGGAACCGCTCTACGCTTTCTATCGGCAAACTTCTTATACCTGAATGAGGCTTTAAGCAGGGCTGCGCGGACGTTCCTCCAGTTATTTGAAAACTGACGCAAGGTGACATCCACTGCTGGAACAGAAGTTGCGGGAAGCGGTTGGAATTCTGGGACTTTAGGGTGGAATCCATAATTAATGAAGAATGGTGTAGAAGAAGATGAGGAATGGTATTGATTGTTGTGGCTGAACTCGGCCCAAGGAAGGAGTTGAACCCAGTCATCTTGAGAGGAAGACACATATATACGGAGGAAGGCCTCCAAGTCCTGATTCACCCTCTCGGTTTGACCATTGGTCTGAGGATGGTAAGCCGTGGAAAACTTTAACTTGACTTGGAGGGCTTGACACAAACTTCGCCAAAATTTGGCTACAAATTGTACTCCACGATCCGAGATGATCTCTTCAGGAAGACCGTGAAGTCGGAAGATCTCTTGTATAAACACTTGAGCCAACTTGGAAGCTGACGGAAGACCGGTGAGAGGGATGAAATGTGCCATCTTGGTGAACCGGTCAACTACCACCCAGATGGTATTAAACTTGTTGCAGATAGGTAGATCGGAAACAAAGTCCATCGACAAATGGGTCCAAGGTCGACGGGGAACAGATAATGGAACCAGTTGCCCCGCAGGCGACTGGCGGGAGACTTTGTGTTGGGCACACTTTGGGCAGGAGGCAATAAATTCCATAACGTCCTTCTTCAGAGTTGGCCACCAGTAGGACCTAGAAATAAATTCAAGGGTTTTCTGAATGCCTGTATGTCCAGCAAAACGGGAAGCATGGGCCCAATGCATGAGCTTCTTCCTTAGAACTGGCTTAACAAAACTTTTCCCTGGTGGAGGCGTAGAGTCCATCCCTACCGTGGAGAATGCCAACGGATTAATAATAGGATGCTTGTCTGCAGACTCGGACTCATTTTCTTGCTCCCATGAGCGGGAAAGGGCATCGGCCTTACGATTCTGAGAACCCGGACAGAACTGGAGTTTAAAGTCAAACCTAGAGAAGAAAAGTGCCCATCTGGCCTGACGAGGATTCAGACATTGTGCGCCTTTGAGATATAAAAGATTTTTGTGGTCGGTAAGTATGGTGATTGAGTGGGAAGCTCCCTCCAACAGGTATCTCCACTCCTCCAGAGCGAGCTTGATGGCTAGCAACTCCTGATCGCCAATGGCATAGTTGCGCTCAGCTGGGGAGAACTTCCGGGAGAAGAAACTGCAAGGATGTAGATGTCCATCTTTGGCCCTCTGGGATAACACTGCTCCTACTCCAACGGAGGAGGCATCTACCTCTAAGATAAACGGAGAGTCGGTGTCGGGCTGTTTCAGAACTGGTGCAGAGATGAACCATTGCTTCAGAAGGTGAAAGGCCTGTGTAGCTTCCTCGGACCACTTGCACGGATTAGCACCTTTCTTGGTTAATGCAGTGATAGGCGCCACAATGGTGGAAAAGTCTCGTATAAATTTTCTATAATAATTGGCGAACCCTAAGAACCTCTGGACCCCTTTGAGGCTTAAGGGTATAGGCCAATTCTGGATTGCTTGGAGTTTCTCAGGATCCATCTCTAGTCCGGAACCGGACACAATGTAACCTAGAAACGGAATGGTTTTAACTTCAAACACACTGTGACAGGACGGTACCGTACGAAAGCACTCGCCGCTTTCGCGTCCCGTTGACTGCGCACAGATTGGAAGGTCAAGCCGCACGAGGCCTGACCACATAGGGGATTCCCGCTTACCGTCAGTAACCGCCTGTTACTGACTCCACCCACTGCGCTGTGGGCGGGTTCTCGCTGCCACCACCAAACTCCTAACCTGCCGTGGCGTTTGGAACCACGGTTCTGCTCTGTATGTGCCGACGCACTGCCTTACCACACCTGTGTGGTGTTGACGAATCCCCGCTAGCCACTTGCTAGGCCTCTACCGGTAGCTGGCGGAAGGCGGAGCTTGGAGACGTTAGGTGCTTCCCTGGACAGCCGGAGGACGGGGCTAGGTTTGGCCTAACCCTGTTGGTCACAAGATGAAGCAATCTTCTTGAGGCAATGATGTTTATTTGCTCAAATATAGTTCTAAAGAGAACCCTTCCCTATTGCTAGGGGCAACAGCATACAGTAAGATGTTCCAGCAGAATAAGATGGTATAACTACAACCTGGAGGCACGCAGGTCTCCTTTTTATGTCAGTTTTCCACACAGTATCACAGGGGGGGTAAGCCCTCCCTGTCTTCTCCAACCAATCAGGTTATTTTACAAAATACCAATAAATTACATTTTACAAGGATATAAGTGCAATAAAACAATATCCTCCTTCCTGTCACCCAGACAACGTTTGGTATCAGATTAACATTCACTATTGATAAATTTATCACATATCTTCAAAATACAAATGTTTCTGGTCATTCCCATCTGCAGGCAATCTCAGTGTTTAAGATTACAACAGGAATGGCTACAATACAAACAAACGGTCTTCCTTCCTTTAACTTCCATTCAGGGATCATATATCAAATCCAAGCCCATAAACCCAGTGATTAGCATCTCTCTCTAAGGAACTTACACATCAAAAGGTATTGTCCTTCACACCTCACTGCTAGTACAGGGCCCTTAGCATGCCACTTCCTATTTCCAGAGGATAAGAGATGCGTATTCAGACAGCTATAGTAACTGCATTTTTCCTTTAAATATACACCAAGCCTGTCTTGAATATAAAATAGATACAGTTAAACATGTCGTCCTGCAATGGTGCACAGAGCACTACATATGACATGTTAAAAGTAAAACACATAATTAAACAAACTTTTAAACAGTCCGTAACATGGCGCCGGGCACGAGGGTTAACCCCTTCAGTGCCGCAGACGCCATTACACGTGTGGCCTGCTAGTCTCTCCGGCCACATTCCTCCCCCCCCATTCAAGCGGGTCAACCAGGGACCCATGTCCCAACGATTTGGGTCCTGGTCCCGCAGTCCGTTGGGGTGAAGGGCACGCTACCTGGGGGGTGTAGGCTCTGGCCTAGACAGTTCATCCATAGTGCAGTGGGCCGCTCTTCGTGGGTGCACAATGTTCAAATAGTCCACCTGAAGTCCAAGTTCAAGGCTCCACCACAAAAGTCTGTCCAATTCCCCCAAGGTCGGTTGCAGCCACCTAACAGGTAGGTGGTAAGTCACCACGGTGGGGGGCCGGTTACAAACAAGTGCCACCCACGGTGTCCCAACTGTGGCATACCCCACCTCGCACAATAGCAGTTTCCTGCTCAAACAGACCACAGGGTGCTCCTGCCCATATGGCTCTTTCTGGCTCGGTACAGCTCCCAGTCCATGCAGTGGCGCAATAGTTCGTAACACACAGTCCTGGTCAAGAATGTGCGCCATCAGCACTGGAGCGGGTACCCGAGCCTCCTTCAATGACTGGAATGCCAACTCGCAAGCGGGTGCAAAGTCCACTGACTTGGGAATGCCCTTCCTAGCCATCTCTGTCAAGGGGTTCACTACAGGACTAAAGTCAATGACAACATGTCCGTAGGGCCTTACAGGTTCTAAGGTCAGTACCGGTCTGGGTGATGTGGGTCGGGGACAGCCTCTGGTTGCCTCCACCCCCTCTGGGTTGGGCCTACCCCTGTCTCCTCCCACATGGTGCCCCAGGCACTGCACCTCCGTCATACCTATCTGGCAACTGTCTGCCCTAACTGTCAGACCTGCCCTCCAATCCTCCTCTGTCGACCTATGACTCGGGAAACCTACCCTGTCACCTAGGCCTACTCCTTCCTCCTCGTCCGCTACCTGTGCCACAGTGATGGCGGCCAGACCACCAGCCTCTGGATCCTGTGTGGCATCCACTACAGGGAGGCTGCGTGTCTTCCCCGATCTACTGTGCACAGGCAGGGGACCTGCTATGTCCACAGCAACTTGCTGCAAGGGTTCTCCTATGGGCAGAGGCCCAGAGACAACACAACCGCTGGAGTGCCCCGGCTGCCAACGCATGGCACCAGCATTACATTTGGTCTGGGCGTCATCCGACATTCCAGACCAGGGTAAGCTCTGTGTCAGGCACTTCAGGGTACGGTCTGTCTCCGGGTTGCTGTCCAAAGGGGTTTCGCTGGCAACCGACATCGGTTGCGCAGGAACGTTCCCTGAGGGGACCAGTTGGACACATTCCCTATCTGGTCTATCCCCTCCCACTTTCCTGGCTACCCTGTACCTTAACCCTTCCCGCCAGGTCAAACTTCCTGCCCCAACCCTGTCAAGGCCGCTGCCAGAGTGGCGCCTCATGCCTTTCGGGGATGGGTCAGAGAGTTGAGCCTCCCTAAACTCCTGCCTGTGGCCCTCAATCTCTCCAAAATTGGGACACTCTACAGGGGGATCTAGGTGGGGACTACTAGGGTCAGTCTGGTAGGGGTCAGTCATGGAAAAGTCAGTGTGGTTTTTCATACTCACCGCCGGAGTTGACAAACCACTTGGGTCAGGAGCATCATTGGGCACCCCCACAGGATCAAACGAGCTGGAACCGACATCCTCTGCGTTGCTAGGGGACGTAGGCATACCAGAGGCAAAAGGCATGCGGGGTCGATGTACTGATCTAGCCGCTGTGATCTTTTCCTCTGGGCTGGTTGATGCTGTGGTTGGCTGTGCTGGCAGTTGTCTAGCAGCTGTAGTCTTTTCCTCTGGGCTGGGCTGTGCTGGAGTAGCTGATGTCAACGGTGGTTTTGGAACTTGACTCCGGGGAATGGCGCCAACAAACGTAGTGACGATCCCACCACCCAGATCATTTCCTAGGACCACATCAGTTGGGAGACCATCCATGACGGCAACTTCTCGCAACTCTGGTCCAGCTCCCCAGTCCAGGTAGACTCTTGCCATGGGAACCGCTTTTTCTGTTCCTTCTGCCAGGGTGACCGTGGCAGTGCAACCCTGCAATACTGCAGCAGGATCTATAAGGTGGGGGCTCACCACAGTGATTGAGGCCCCAGAGTCTCTTAGGCCTTCTCCCTGCAGGGGTCCCACGTGGACTGGCTGCAGGTGCCTCCACAGGTTGTGTAGGGGCTGTTTGGCCATGCAGGTGACTCTCTCCGCAGAGTGCACCTGTCTCTCGCCACACTCCATCGGACTGACTGGAGGGGGAACAGTCTCTGTAGGCTCATCTCCTCTCGTCAAACAAGCGAGCCGGGCTCCAGCACTCGGATTTGGGGCACGAGTCTGGGGTGCTTGGGATGCAGGACAGTTCATCCTCAGATGTCCGATTTTCCCACAGCCGTAGCACTTCTTCTCCAGTCGTGGCACCGATGATCTCTGATCAGTTGCAGGGACGCTGCGGTGCGGTTGCTGGCCAAGAGCACCCGGGTTGGAAGATGCTTGTCTTTGGGGGTGATGAGCTGAAGAGGGGGGTCCCCTTGGTGGTACAGTCTGTTGGAGCTGGCTGCTGGCGGGGCGCTTCTGCCCCCGTGGCCGAATTGCCACATACTTGTCGGCTAATTGGGCAGCCATCTTTAAGCTGGGTGGCTCCCGATCTAGCACCCATTCCTTCACTTCTTGGGCGCACCGGCGGTAGAACTGCTCCCTGCAGATCAGGTCGATCAGTGCGTCCCATGTAGTGGCTTCCGAATCCTTCACCCACTTCACCACGTACTGCCGCAGCTGGGTGGCGAACTGCTCATGGGTGCTGCTAGGATTCTTGGGCAAGTCTCTGAATTTCTTCCTGTAAGACTCGGGAGTGATGAAGAATCGCTGGAGGAGGGCCTTCGCGACTTCGTCGTAGTTCCCACAGTCCTCCGTCGCCACTCCTCGATAGGCCTCCAAGGCCTCTCCATGCAGAGTGGGCACAAGGTGTCTCACCCACTCTGACTTGGGTAGATCGTGTAGTTTACAAGTCCTTTCAAAAACTTGTAAATGTCCATCAATGTCCCCATCACTGTCTGCAAACTTGGCAAACTGAATACGTCCTGATCTGCGTACAACAGCTGACAACGGCTCCCGGGGTACCACGGCCTGTGGTGCCCGCTCATCACGCCACATCTGGATGATGATCAAGCGCTCTTGCTCCGTTGCCCTTTCCCCCAATTCCGCTAGCCGATCTGCTAGGGTATCCGGGCCGCCCCCCCTGGGACGTTGGGATCCTGGCCCTGCTAGGGATTGCTGGGAAACATTGCTGCTGTGAGAGAGGGCGGGGCTTGTGGTTCTCACCGGTTCCTTACGAAGGTCCACTGGTGGGCCGTCCTCTGCGATGCTGACGCCGTCAGTGCTTTCCACCTCCGCCCGATGAGACTCCTCCCAGCTCCTGAGCGCCGCCTGCATGACGCTCCTGGACGCGTTGGAAGGGATATCCACACCCTTCCCCTGGCATACGATCTCCAGATCCTCCTTGGACATTCCGCTGAATTCCGCCATCTTGTGCGTTCTCCTGCGCTGCAGTTACTCCTCTCCTGAGTAACTCGGCTTCTCCAATCGGGTGATGAAAAGCCGCCTGGGATTATCCCACCACTATGCCACCAATTTCTGTGACAGGACGGTACCGTACGAAAGCACTCGCCGCTTTCGCGTCCCGTTGACTGCGCACAGATTGGAAGGTCAAGCCGCACGAGGCCTGACCACATAGGGGATTCCCGCTTACCGTCAGTAACCGCCTGTTACTGACTCCACCCACTGCGCTGTGGGCGGGTTCTCGCTGCCACCACCAAACTCCTAACCTGCCGTGGCGTTTGGAACCACGGTTCTGCTCTGTATGTGCCGACGCACTGCCTTACCACACCTGTGTGGTGTTGACGAATCCCCGCTAGCCACTTGCTAGGCCTCTACCGGTAGCTGGCGGAAGGCGGAGCTTGGAGACGTTAGGTGCTTCCCTGGACAGCCGGAGGACGGGGCTAGGTTTGGCCTAACCCTGTTGGTCACAAGATGAAGCAATCTTCTTGAGGCAATGATGTTTATTTGCTCAAATATAGTTCTAAAGAGAACCCTTCCCTATTGCTAGGGGCAACAGCATACAGTAAGATGTTCCAGCAGAATAAGATGGTATAACTACAACCTGGAGGCACGCAGGTCTCCTTTTTATGTCAGTTTTCCACACAGTATCACAGGGGGGGTAAGCCCTCCCTGTCTTCTCCAACCAATCAGGTTATTTTACAAAATACCAATAAATTACATTTTACAAGGATATAAGTGCAATAAAACAATATCCTCCTTCCTGTCACCCAGACAACGTTTGGTATCAGATTAACATTCACTATTGATAAATTTATCACATATCTTCAAAATACAAATGTTTCTGGTCATTCCCATCTGCAGGCAATCTCAGTGTTTAAGATTACAACAGGAATGGCTACAATACAAACAAACGGTCTTCCTTCCTTTAACTTCCATTCAGGGATCATATATCAAATCCAAGCCCATAAACCCAGTGATTAGCATCTCTCTCTAAGGAACTTACACATCAAAAGGTATTGTCCTTCACACCTCACTGCTAGTACAGGGCCCTTAGCATGCCACTTCCTATTTCCAGAGGATAAGAGATGCGTATTCAGACAGCTATAGTAACTGCATTTTTCCTTTAAATATACACCAAGCCTGTCTTGAATATAAAATAGATACAGTTAAACATGTCGTCCTGCAATGGTGCACAGAGCACTACATATGACATGTTAAAAGTAAAACACATAATTAAACAAACTTTTAAACAGTCCGTAACATGGCGCCGGGCACGAGGGTTAACCCCTTCAGTGCCGCAGACGCCATTACACGTGTGGCCTGCTAGTCTCTCCGGCCACACACACACTTCTCCAATTTACAATAGAGGTGATTGACACGGAGACGGGAAAGAACCTCTTTTACCCAGAAACGATGATCTTCGAGATTATTAGCAAAGATGAGGATGTCGTCTAGATAAACCACGACATGGCGGTACAAGATGTCCCTGAAAATCTCATTCACGAAGTGCTGGAAGACTGCTGGAGCGTTGCTCAATCCGAAGGGCATGACGAGGTACTCATAATGTCCGTCACGGGTGTTAAAGGCGGTCTTCCACTCGTCACCCTCACGGATTCGGATGAGATTGTAGGCACCCCTCAAGTCCAGCTTTGTGAAAATAGTTGCACCACTAACTCTATCAAAGAGCTCGGTAATCAGAGGGTATCGGTTCTTGACGGTAATGTCGTTCAGACCTCTGTAGTCGATGCACGGACGCAGACCACCGTCTTTCTTCTTAACGAAGAAGAAGCCTGCGCCGGCTGGAGAAGAAGATGGTCGGATGAAACCCTTCGCCAGGTTCTCTTTGATGTACTCTTCCATGGAGTGTGTCTCAGGCAGAGACAACGGATAAGTTCGGCCTCGCGGTGGAACCTTCCCTGGAATGAGGTCGATTGGGCAGTCCCATTCTCTATGAGGAGGAAGGATATCAGCAGAGGCTTTACTGAACACGTCCGTGAAGTCTTGATATGGAGGAGGCGGAACATCAGATGACCTGGGGAAGGAAGAACAAACAGGAAGAACTTTGGCTAAACAAGTCTCAGCACAGGAGGGACCCCATGCCAGTATTTGCGTAGTCGTCCAGTCAATTGATGGGTTGTGGAGACGGAGCCATGGAAGGCCTAAAACCACTGGATGTGTGGCTCTTGGAATCACTAAAAAAGAAATATACTCAGAATGAAGAACTCCCACTCTCAGACGAACTGGAAGAGTCCTTAAGGAAATGACTGCGTCAAAAATCTTGCTGCCATCCACGGCAGTCAAAGAGATGGACGAGGACAGTCTCTCGGTGGGTAGGGACCACCGTTTAACATAAGCTTCGGTTATGAAATTCCCAGCTGCTCCGGAATCAAGGAGGGCAATGACGTTCCTATAACGTTGAGCAATTTGGAGCGACACTGGGAGGTTACAGTCATGAGGAGATGGAGAGGAGATCATTACTCCTAGCCGGCCCTCTCCTTGGCGAGCTAGGATCTGGAGTTTCCCGGACGTTTGGGACAGGCATTGATAGTGTGCGACGGAGCTGCACAGTAGAGACAGAGAGACTCAGAGAGACGTCTTCGGCGCTCAGCGGGAGATAGACGGGAACGACTAATTTGCATAGGCTCATCCTTGGATGGAGATGGTTGACGAGGAGGAGGAGCAGAAGATTTAGGAGTAGATGATCTTCCTCGCTCAGTTGCTCTCTCTCTGAAACGTAGATCAACCTTCGTGCAAAGAGAAATTAGCTCATCCAACTTAGAGGGCAAGTCTCTGGTAGCTAACTCATCCTTGATGCGTTCTGATAAGCCATGCCAGAATGCAGCATACAGGGCCTCGTCGTTCCATGCCAGTTCGGATGCCAGGATTTTAAATTGTATAAGATACTGTCCCACAGTACGTGTTCCCTGGCGTAAACGGAGAATCTCAGATGAAGCAGATGTTATCCGGCCTGGCTCGTCGAAGATGCGCCTGAATGTAGCTACAAAGTCAGTATAGGAGGATAGCAGGGGATCAGACTTCTCCCATAAAGGTGATGCCCAGTCAAGGGCTGAGCCACTGAGAAGGGAGATGATATAGGCAATTTTGGTACGGTCACTGAAGAAATTGCCAGGTAGAAGCTCAAAGTGGATTTCACATTGATTGAGAAATCCCCTGCAGAACCTTGGAGATCCATCAAATTTTGCTGGCGTTGGAAGATGAAGATGTGGACTGGAAATGGGTAAGGTGGGTGGGGTTACAGCTGGTGTCACTGTAGTGGACGCACCGGACGTGCCAGGTCCACGGAGGGTCGTTTGAATCCCATCCAGCCATGTAGAGAGATCCTGGAGACAGCGGATGATGTGGCCCTGTGCAGCCTCCTGATGTTCAAGTCGGGCTGCCAGTTCTTGCATTGGCCTGGCCGCTTGATCCTGGTCTCCGGCTGGATTCATTAGGTCAGTGCTTACTGTCACAACTGAGGGCCTGAGCTGACGGGAGGCAGCCTCAGTTGTAGGGGCTGAGATGTAACGGAACCTGGGAGGTTGTATCAGACCCCTAGACATGTAAGTAACATGTAGAATAACTGCCCGAAGGCGTGACCACGACAACCAGGATAAAAGTCAATGATGTTTATTATGACAAACTCCGTAACACAGCAGCAGTAAAGGAAACATAAAAGTCAACAGAGGATAAATACAATTCCTGGGTACTACAGGGTGGCAAGGGCCACAGGCACTGGTAGAGTGAGACAGTTCTAATAATCTTCTAGTTGGAAAGTCCTTACCAGGCCTGACTGTAGCAATGGAGAGAACCCAGGATCGTACCAGCTGGTGTTCCAGGAAAGGCTGGGTTGCTGAAGATAAAACGGCTGCTGTGGATACTGGCTGGAACCAGACTGTTGTTGGTACGGAGTGGATACTGGCTGGAACCAGTTAAATAATAAACGAACTTGAGAGCGATGAAATAATAATGAAGTTTGGAGTTTGAGAGCGGTGAAATAATAATACCGGTGGAGAGTGGTAAACTGCAGAAAGGACACCGGCCCTTTAAGAGAAGCTGTACACTGCTGGAAGCTGGGCTGGAAGCAGGTGATTGATGAAGTTTGGAGTTTGAGAGCGGTGAAATAATAATACCGGTGGAGAGTGGTAAACTGCAGAAAGGACACCGGCCCTTTAAGAGAAGCTGTACACTGCTGGAAGCTGGGCTGGAAGCAGGTGATTGATGTAACTGGAAACAGGTGAGTCCAGAATGGATCGGAGAGTCAGGCTACACCGCAGATGGAATGCTGGTGCGGGTCTCTATAGCAGAAGTCTGGAGACAGGAGCTGGAACCTGGAAGACAACTACAGGAGAGAGACAAACTGGAACTAGGTTAGACAACCAAAGCACTGACGCCTTCCTTGCTCAGGCACAGCTTACTTATACCTGCAGCAAGGAAGGGGTTGGCTAGGCAATTATGCAAATCAACAATACAGACAGCAGATTGGTGGAAATGCTCAGATGACAAAATCCAAGATGGCTGCGCCCATGCAGACACTTGGAGGGAAGTTTGGTTTGTAATCCATGTGAGAATTGAAACAGTAATGGCGACGCCGGCCACAGGAGACAGGAGACGCCAGACTGACAAGCGCACATTTAACCACGCGGGCACAGCGGAGGCCGCGGCTGATGAAATCACCACTCTGACATTCTGCATGTGGAAACTCAGGAACAGCGGGATCCGGTCCTGGAACGCTGAGCCAGCCTTAGGAGGCATCTGAAGGGTAAGTAATGGCGTCCAGATACCCGGATCGTGACACCCTGTGTCTGGTGATATTCCGATCGTGATCAATAGCTGCCTCTCTCAAAGTAGCCACCGACAGACCTCGCCAACATGGTTGCGTGGTCTGTACCCTTGTCTTTAATGCTTCTTTTAAACCATCCATTAGTACCGATACTGCTACTTCTCGATGGTTTATGTTTGTTTTAATGTCCTCTATGCCTGTGTATTTAGCCATATCTAGTAATGCCCTGTGAAAATACTCTGCAGCTGTTTCTGACTCTTTTTGTTTAATGGAGAAAATCTTGTTCCATTTAACTACAGCTGGAAAATACTCTTTTAACTGTACATTTATTCTTTTTACGTTGTCTTTGTTGTACACATCTGTAAGAGGTACATCCTGATCCAATCCACAGTCAGCTAAAAATTGAGCCGAGTCGACATTGGAGGGTAAACAAGCCCTCAGCAATACCTGCCAGTCTTTGTTATTGGGCTCTAAAGTGTTCCCTAGGTCTCTGATGTATTTCTGGCTAGCAACTAAATCTTTCCTAGGGTCAGGGAATTCAGTCACTATGGTTCTTAATTCCATTCGGGAAAATGGGCTGTACATGGCAATGTTCCTAATGGGAGTGACTCCTGTGGTGTCAGTTTTTCCATTTGGCACTGCTATTACCCTAACAGGATTAAGTCTAGCAACATCATTCTGTGTAGATTCTACAGCCTGTGGTGAAATGGTTTCAGCATAGTGTATGGTGCCGTACTTACCCGTAGATACGACCTCACCTGTCCCTCCGCTAGGGGCCTTTGTTACTAATCTTAAGGGTTGGGCCGTGCCTACTGTAGTTTCTGATATGGTGGCTGCTAGAGAGAGAGCCGATATTGTTGCCGATTCGTCCTCTTGATCACACTCCTGGGGAAAGTTCAAAACAGGGTACAACTTGCACGGGTTAATACTTGCATTGGTTAACTTATTAACATTTACACAGTTGCTAAGTGTTTGTTTGTTACACCCTAGTGCGTCATTCTCCGCAACCAATTTCTCTCCTGTTACGTAAGGTGGTGGCGGGGCCGTGGCTATCAGTTTCTTGATAGGGTTAGATCCCGCCGCCTGAGCCAATCCTCTCTGTATTTCACCCTCCTGTTGCCATAACTGCAAATAATCATAATGTTTGATCCGTCTCTTTGTTGATTTAATGAGACATATCCTCCTCCTTAGATTTTGTAACACTTCTGGGCTAAAGCTGCCTACTCTTGGGAACTTCTCCCCGTCATGTACCGTCATTCTCTCCCATTCATCACATAAAACTTCTGTGTGCGAACCGTACTTTTCACACATTACGTACCTTGCTGACCCGATTGGTCGGTTCACTGAATCAACCCGAACCGAGGTTGATCGCCCCCTACCTGAACAATTGGCCCCCATACCTGTAGGTGTTGCTTTCTTCAGCGAACCTTTACAAAACCAAAATGTTCAAGATAGGCTGACGGTTGCGGTTTACCGAGTACCCCACTCACTCGCCCACGCCGACCAATACGACCTACACACTGTCCTAGTGCTGGCGTACTCGACCCAGGGCCCCTGCGACCTGAACCGCTATTTACTGGAACATGTGAGGGTGATCCGCAGAGCACTTACTCTTTCCAGTAACTATTGGTTGCTGGATAGTTCCCAAGTGACTGGCGAACCTCCCTTAAAATAAAAAAAATTACACAAATCACGTTAGAATGTACAAATAGCGTTTATGACCCGTTTCGTACACAAATGGCACTGGTCAGACTAACTAATGCACACAATTACGTGTGGTACAATCGTTCTGCACATAAGCAACTAATCTTATGTGCGGAGCGACCAGTGGAATCGAAAATTACGGCTGCGAATTCCTTCAGCCAGAGCTTTATGGCCTATATGGGTTCCGCACCAACCCTTCCTGGTGTTGTGCTACTTGTCTCTATAGCGGACTTTTTTTTTTTTAGTCTGCTGTAACTGGACCTCCTGGTCTTGTTATAAGACCTCCTGGTCTGCTGCTACAGTGTGACCTCCTGGTCTGCTACACTCTAATGCTCAAATTTTATGTTTAACAAGGGATGCCTCCCTAGCCACCATGTACGTCACTTACATGCATGTACCTCACGAGAACTCGACTTCTTGTGGTTCAACCTCAAAAATTGTATAACTTATATAATTGCAAACACTCACTCACCACATGTACACTTTTGTTTTTATTTCTATTTCTGCGCAGAAATTTCTTTCCTTTAGACCAGATGTGTTGTAAATTTGGAGAAGGATCTGTTAATCTAAATTTCGGACACTAAAATAGACTTGCGCTATTTATCGCGTTGCCACCTTTTCGCCTGTTAAAATAACACTAGCGTGTGATTTGAGTTACGTGGGCGTACCCGGACGTTCCGTTGCGTAATATACGCTGCGTGCGTCGGCCTTTGAGTTGCGTACGCGAGTCTCAGCCCTTTGTTAGAGACACGTGTACACAAAGCAAATATCCACCGTAACACAATTTACACGTTTATCAATGTAGATGATCCTCGATCATCTACCGAACACCACACCAGTCTCTCCTTGTATCTTAGGCAAAGCTGTGTGCGTGCTTTGCAATTTATCCCTTAATGTATTACTTTTACACTTTAACTATGAAATAGCGACAAATCTCTCTTAGCACGTTTATCAATTATAAAATGGCAAACAGGAGAGTGATATATGAAAATACACGAATGAAAAAGAAATGCAGATATGCGTGTGTGCGTACGCAAGACAGAAATAAACAGTTTTAAAAGACACTAGCGTGTTGTTCTTACCTCCGGTTCCGGATTCCATCAGCACCCTTTACTAAGCAAAGCAGACGCTTATCCAGACAGCACTACGAGGAATATGACCTCCCGCCCTTTGCCGATGGATAATGTCTGCTGAAATTACCTAGTGCAGATATGTGAAGGACGGACGAGCCGCCAATTGATAAAGCTAAATATTTATCTTTACTTAAAACCCTTTAAGAGGTCTAAGAACACTGTACGCTATTGACGTATGGAATACCGTAAGGGTACGCACGTTGCGTAACAATCGCTTAGCCGTAGTCGAGACGCTCAAGCGTCACGTTCGCTCACGGCCAAGAGATCACAGGCAGGCACGCTATTGGCTGCCGACTAACGTAATGGTTCGCTATAGCGTAGCGAACGCTCGGGACCACGAGGAGATCACCAGCGGCGCTGACGCTCACAATGTTAAACCTTTATATGTAAACCATGAACAATGTATTATACAGGAAAACCTTAGTGTAGTGATAGGGTGTAGATGCAACACAGTGTAACCTTATTAACTTAAAAGCTGTTCGAGCGTCACCGACGCTCTGAGAATACTTAACACTATAAGAAATACACAAATACTGGGCTTAGGGTCTAACGCCTTATATGAATGTTATACTTGAAAAAGAATAATACAATACAAGTCATACGCTACAATATAACATAGACTAACTAACCAGATAACTACACAGGAAATACAATACAATACAATTACGTTCAAGGGAAAATGAGAGAGAAAGAGGAAGAGAGAGAGAGAGAGAGAGAGAGATAGAGAGAGAGAGAGAGAGAGAGATATGGCTCACAATAACAATAAAGACAATATGATTGCGGAGAAAACTTACGCACAAGGGGAACGATCGCATGCGCCTTTCTGAATATCCAGCTCCCGATTATCAGTGATGAGAACCGTTGAAGAGAGTAGAGTGGAGCTGGATCAGATCGGCTCGTCTATTTATGCCCCACACACAATACAATTCAATGGTCCCTACAATCTCATTGTTCATTGGACACAGGAATTCGTCTTCGCATTATAACAAAAGGTCATAGGTTGATTCATACAGGTGGGCTGAGACCATTTCCAACTGCTCAGGTGGGTGGGAAACTAGGTTTCCCGCCGCATGGATAAGTAAGTGCAAATAATAGTAAATGGACATAAACTTCTTATGTCCATAACTATTCGCACGAGCGATTAATCCGCTCCAAACCAACACCGGAATATTGCTAATTAAATACTCTTCCGATGGATACTAAACACCACTGTATGACCCATGTCTGACCCTTCGTATCAAACAAAGAGGGATCTCTTTGTCCATGAACATGCTACATTAACTAAACTTTCAGATTCTATCAAAGGGACCATAATCTACAAAATACATTATATGGTTAAAATATGTAACGGTTGAGTCGCCCGCTAGACGCACATAAACTTTACCGTAAATGCGCATACCGTGCGCCTGCGGGTGCACGCAACAGCGAGTATGCGCACGCACGGGAGAGCTCATGCACTCGCAGCAGGCACTCGCATGAGGTGCATATATGGCAGTGTGTAGCGTGATATTTTTCTGACTTTGACAATACATATTACCCCACAGTGCCAGATACATATTACCCCACAGTGCCAGATACACATTGCCCCACAGTGCCAGATACACATTGCCCCACAGTGCCAGATACATATTACCCCACACATGCCCCCCACCCCACTGTGCTGCTCACCGCTGCTGCTGTGTGTGTGTCAGGGGAGGATAGTGCAGCGTGCGCCTCTCCTGCAGCTAAGTGCTCAGTCCGGTGGCGGCATGTCTCACCTGTCAGGTGGCCAGGCAGGGAGGAGAGCGCAGCTATGTCAGGCGGCGGCAGCATGTAGGACCTCAAACCAGCCACTGGTACGTGAGCCAATCAGAGCTAGCGGACCGGCAGCGACTGCCGGTCCGCAAGCTCTGATTGGCTCATGAACTGGCAGCTGGTTTGAGATCCTACACGCCGCTGTCGCCGGACATAGCTGCGCTCTCCTCCCTGCCCTGACAGCTGAGACACGCCGCCGCCGGACTGAGCACAAAGGGGCAGGAGAGGCGCACGCTGCACTCTCCTCCCGTGACACACAGCAGAGGGCCGGAACAAGTGGCTTTGCGGGCCTTATACGGCCCACAGGCCGGAGGTTCCCCACCCCTGGTGTAAGTGAAAGCACTTGGAGCAGCTCTTATAAAAGCTTACTGGCATGAAAGAGAATAGTGTCTGGACAGCGTTATTAATAAATGAGAAAGTTGCATTTACCATGTAAAATGTAATTAAAGACAGACCCAAATACAAAGTACTGTACAAGTACAAATTAAGTTCAATTAAACACAAACATCTGTTGTTTTCCGAATTAAAATCCAAATGGGAATTATCTTTCCTGCTATCAATTAAGTAACGCAGAGATTTCATATACAGTAATTTAGGAGCCAAGCTAATGACTTAAGAGCTATCAGTGGGAGGGGTAAAGATGCAATGAGCCAACCAGAAGCGGCTGCTGAGTGCCATCGGACCGGCTTCATCGTCATCGGTGCAATCCGTGGCACCAGCCCTCCCGCAGCTGCACCGGAGAAGCCGATAGAAAGTTGTATACAGTATATCTATGCATCGGGGAACCACCTTGGACGTATTATGTATTATGCCTATGCATAGAATCATAGAACTTAGACGGCAGATAAGAAAGAACCACTTCTCCCATCTAGTCTGCCCATGTACACGCACACATATACAGTACACACACTAAGGTTGATATTTGTCAGGAGCAAATTAACCTACCCAGTGTCGGACTGGGGCATGAAGGGCCCACCGGGGGAATTCAGTAATAGGGACCTATACTTAAGGGTGTGGCCAGCCTACAAAGGGGGTGTGGCCAGCCTCCACAGAGGCTTGAAATACACAATAGTCTAGTGCAGTGTAATGCAACATATCTACCATGTATAACACAAGTGCACAGTCTGGAACCTGATCCCTAGAGGAAGGAGTGGGCACTCAGTCAGTGGGGCCTACCGGTGGTTTCCCTGGTACCCCTGTGGGCCAGTCCGACCCTGAACCTACAAGTATATTTTTGGATTGTGGAAGGAAACCGGAGCACCCTGAGGAAACCCACGCAAGTGGGGGGAGAATATACAAACTCCACACAGGGCCATGGTGGGAATATGCATGAGCCTCATTTCCACCTTCTCCAAACCTAAAGAGATGCAAAACAAATCTGCAGTAAGAAACGACATATGTTATGCATTGCAAACACTGATGTGCGTGCAACAGTACGCAAATCCTGCATTGTTCGAACTTCATCCATAGTTTGGAATGACTTAAAAAAGATTTTTTAAGCACATTTTTTAAAAAGAGGATCCATTCTCACGTCCTGTATTGTCACTTTGTTTCACGTTGTAACCGCTGGCAGCATTTTCCTCGTCCCTCTTTACATGTTTACATGTGTTTGTTTTCTGGTGTTTCAGTAACACAAAACCAAAGAGGAGGAATATGAGAGGGGGCCGCGTGTGGCTCTGCCAGGCCGGGGAGACAGAAAGATCCCTACGGGTGGTCTCCGTCCCAGCTGTTTTCTTTCTCTCGCAGACAATAGAATTCTTCTTTTTATTATTTTCTTTGTTTTTCCTGTTTGCCCAAAAGGCCTAACGTGCTTCATTTCAGTGGTTTCTTCCATTACAGGACCTCGAATACCTTAATGTGTGTGCGCCTAGTCTAATATGTGAAATGGGATGCAGTTACAGTGGCATTTAGGATACCGATGCCAAAATCCGGCCAGCCAACAGTGCCGCCAGCCGGATTCCCGGCGCATCTGGGCTATGCCCACTCGTGGGTGTCCATTACATCTATAGAGTGGGAATAGATCCTATGGCGAGTGCAGCGAGCCCGCAAGGGGGCGGACTCCTGCTGCTCGCCCCGCTGCCAGCATTCTAGCGGGCGGGATACCCTGTCCGCCGGTATTACATATGTAATCCTGTGAAATGAATGGTTCATCATTATTATAAAACTGAATAAATGATTGGATTGGTGTTTACAGACAATTACTCGCTGCAAATTGAATGCAGGTTGTTATAAAGACAATTTCTTGTCAAGCCATTGCTACAAATTTGGCCCAACCTTGACCAGTAAGGACAAGACTGGCTGCCAGCACCGTGATACTGTAGCTCCAGCCATCCACCAATCAGAGTGCTGGCAGCCATTCACTGTCTGGCTGCAGGCTGGGGGGCATTTATAGACTGCTGCCTGGTTGCGCTGATTGTGTGTTATTTACAGTCAAATGGGCTGGACAGCATTCTCTGCCTGCCTTCAAAAAGAAGCTCCGGAAGGCACCAGTACGCCCATGCTCAAATGACCCTAAAACCGTGGGGCCCTAGGCAACTGCCCAGTGCTATACGTCAAGATGGCCTTGCTCATAATCCAAAAACATACCGGTGCTGTATGGTTAAATCAAGGCTGCCCAGGGCCCCACAATTCTAAGGGCCTTCAAGCAGTGGCAGGTGGTAGTCACACAATCAGAGCAGCCAGCAGTATATTATCTTCCTGCCTCCCAGCCTGCAGCCAGACAGTGAATGGCTGTCAGCATGCTGATTGGTGAATGGCTGGAGCAATCCACCAATCAGAATGCTGACAGCCATTCACTGTATGGAAGCATGTATGGAGTAGTTGAGGAACCGTAGGAGGGGCAAGTTATGATTTATTCTTTTTATTGGTTCCTATGAATGGATGGTCAGGGGCCCCAGTGCATTGCTTTGCCCAGGGCCTACTAAGCTGTTAAGATGGCCCTGAGTTAATTGACTCCTGACAAGAAAACTAACCCTAGAGTGCAGGCCCGCCATCAGGAGGAGAGGGCCCGGGCCGCTCATGCCGCCGTGTGCCGTGGCGATGCTCCACCCACTTTTCATTACCACGTTCTCGCACTGTCAAAGGAGGAGGAGAGGACGCTGCAAGCTTCTATTGTAAACGTCCCTCCCAAAATGGCCGCCGCCTCAGAGGAGACCGTTATTAAAGATACTAGAAGAGGCTCCTCTAGTATCTTTAACTAGGTGATTCATCGCGCCCTACGGGCGCTCTTCACACCGTCGTTAGGGGCTACGCCCCGTTAACCTCTGCACGCCTTTGAACATACGCAGGGCGGTAGATAACAGAATCAGAAACGCAGGGCAGTATAGAGGGCATATAGAAATGGGTTCCGGTTGAGATAAGATAGAGAGGCGTAGGGGGAGAGAAAGGGAATGTACAGAAACGCTGTGCAATCGGTAAAGGATAGGGAGAGTCAGGGTGGTAGGGAGAGGATAAAGAGAGGGAAGGTGTTAGACAGAAAATACCGTTGCAAGGGGCTACAATCCATTATCCCCTGCACGGGCTTCAGCTGTGCTATAATTGTTATTATATGGAGTATTACCTGGTTTTTTTTTTATGGCAGTGGGTAAATATTGTAAGGGGGGAGGGAGTGCGATTGTCAAGGGGGCGTAGGCCTTTGTGAGGGCGTGCAGAGTGGCCGCAGGGCACAATGAATAACATAGTGTAGAGTGTAGTATATATTGCTAGTGTCTGCATTATGAAGTACCAGATGAGTAACAGCAATGCACTGTAGATAAGATACGAAGGTGCTGTGGCCACAGGTAGCAGAGCCGCTTATACACACAATGGCCACAGGTAGCAGAGCCGCTTATACACTCAATACCCACAGGTAGCAGAACCGCTTATATACACAATGGCCACAGGTAGCAGAGCCGCTTATACACACAGTGGCCACAGGTAGCAGAGCCGCTTATACACACAATACCCACAGGGGGCAGAGGCGCTTATACACACAGTGCCCACAGATAGCAGAGCCGCTTATACACACAATACCCACAGGTAGCAGAACCGCTTATACACACAATACCCACAGGTAGCAGAACCGCTTATACACACAATACCCACAGGGGCAGAGGCGCTTATACACACAGTGCCCACAGGTAGCAGAGGGGCTTATACACACAATGGGCACAGGTAGCAGAGCCACATGTACACACATTACCCACAGGTAGCAGAACCGCTTATACACACAATACCCACAGGGGGCAGAGACGCTTATACACACAGTGCCCACAGCTAGCTGAGCCGCTTATACACACAATACCCCCAGGTAGCAGAGGCGCTTATACACAGTGCCCACAGGTAGCAGAGGTGCTTATACACACAATGGGCACAGGTAGCAGAGCCATGTGTACACACAATTCCCACAGGTAGCAGAGCGGCGTATACACACAATACCCACAGGTAGCAAAGCCGCTTATACACACAGTGACCACAGGTAGCAGAGCCGCTTATACACACAGTGTGCACAGGTAGCAGCGCCACTTATACACAATGGGCACAGGTAGCAGTGTTGCTTATACACATAATGGCCACAGTATTAGTGTTTCTAATTAATCCAATGTCCATTGGTAGCAACTATACTCACAAAAGTTTGGGGGGTTTGGAAAGGGGGTGGGTTCAGTGAGGTTCCTATCCATGGGAATCACTTGTAGCGGCTGTGGATGGTGATTCGAGGTGCTATGTGTGGTGGAGGGTTGGGTGTGGGAGGGGGTCCAGAGGTGTTGTGGGTGGCGGAGGGGTGGGTGCAGGGGCATGGATGGCGTAAAGGGTGCAGAGGTCCTGTGGGTGGGGGAGGGGGAGGTGTAGAGGGGGCGCGGATGGGGAGTGTAGTTGCTGTTGGTGGGGGAGGGGTGGGGGAGGGGGACTGTGGATGAAGGAGGGGGTATGGAGGTGATGTGTGTGTGGGAGGGGCGATGTAGGGGTGTGCGTTTGGAGGTGCAGGGGGGGTGAGCTTAGGTGATGGGTTTCAGAAGTGCTGTGGGTGGGGGAGGTGTGGGATGGCACGGATGGGGGATGTAGATGTTGTGTATGGGGGAGGGGTGGATGCGGGGGAGCTGTGGATGGGGGAGGGAGTCCGGAGGTGGTTCGGGTGGTGGTCCAGAGGTGTTGCGGGTGGGGGAGGGGCAGGTGTGGGAGGTCCGCAGATGTGGAGGGTGCCTGTAGATAATGCGGGCGGATAGGTGCTGTGGTTGTGGGAGTGGCGGGGGTGTTGCGGGTGGGGTACGTGATCTGGATGGGGTAGGTGATGTGGATGTGCGTTAGCTATGGGAGGGGCGGGGATGGCACGGATGGGGGAGGGGGTCCGTGGGCGCTGTGGATGAGTGAGTGGTGGGTGTGGGGTTACGGCGGTTGTGGTGGGCCAGGTGTGCTGCTGCAGTGGGTGGGGGAGGGTGCCAGTGCAGGGATACCGCAGTTGGGGTAGGGCGGTTGGTGCAGCTGCGGCGGGTAGGGGAGGGGCAGGGGAGGGGGTGCGGCGGTGGGGAAGGGGCGGGTGTGAGGATGCTGCGGGTGGGGTGGGGGGGGGGCGGGAGGGGGTGTGGATGGGGTCTGTAGATGCTGGTGGTGGAGGGGCAGGTGCAGGAGGCTGTGGATGAAGGAGGGGGTCTGGAGGTGCTGTGTGTGGGGGAGGGGCGATGTAGGGGGAGGTGGGGTTGCAGAGGGGGAGGTTGGGTGATGGTTTGTAGAAGTGCTGGGGGTGGGGGAGGTGTCTGTAGATGATGGGGGTGGGGGAGGTGCTGTGGGTGGGGGAGTGGTGGCTGTGGGGGTGTGGTGGTTGTCCGGATGTGCCACGGGCAGGGGAGAGGCGGGTGCGGGGATGGGGGAGGGGATCAGAGGGCGCTGTGGGTGGGTGAGGGGCTGGTGCGGGGTTAACGCAGTTGGGGAGGGCCGGCTGTGGTGGTGTTGCGGGCGGTGGAGGGGCAGGTGCGTGGGTGTTGGGGAGGGGCGGGTGCAGGGGTGCTGTGGGTGGGGGCCATTTGGCGGGGTGGTGCGGTTGGGTGGGAGGTGGGTGTGAGGGTGCCACGGTTGCGGGGGCGGGTGGTGCTGCAGGAAGGGGAGGGGTGTGGGGTGCGGGAGCAGGGGTCCTGTGCGTAGGGGAGGGGCGGGGTGCCATGGGTGGAGGGTTGGGAGCAGGGGTGATATGGGTGTGGGAGGGGTTGTGGGAGAAGCTGGTGTGGGAGTGCTGTGGGTGGGGGAGGGGGGGCTGCAGGTGGGAGTGTGGTGCCATGGGTGTGAGGACAGGTGCGGGGGGCAGGGACGGGTGCAGTAGTGCTGCGTTTGGGGTGTGGGAAGCGGCTGCGGGGGTTTCCAAGGGTTGGCGCGGGTGGGGGAGGGGGTGCGGGAGCAGGGGTGTTGCGGATGGGGGAGCGGCGGGTGCAGGAGGGGCAGATGCGGTGGTGGTGCGGGTGGGGTGGAGGGGTGTAGCGGGGGAGAGGTGGGTATAGGGGTAGAGTGGTGGAGGGGCGGGGGTGCCGCGGGTGGGGGAGGGGGCAGTTTGCCGGGGTGGTGCGGTTGGGGGTGGGTGGGTGTGAGGGTGCTATGGTTGCAGGGGCGGGTGGGGGGGTGCTGCAGGTAGGGGAGGGGTGGGGGCGCAGGAGCAGGGGTGCTGTGCGTAGTGAAGGGTCGGGGTGCCATGGGTGGGGAGTTGGGAGCAGGGGTGATGTGGGTTTGGGAGGGTTGGGGGGGCTGTGGGAGAAGCTGGTGTGGGAGTGCCGTGGGTAGGGGAGGGGGGGGGGGTTCTGGACATGGGGGCGTTGTGCCATGGGTGGTGGACAGGTGTGGGGGGGCAGTGGCGGGTGCAGTGGTGGTGCGGATGGGGGGTGGAAGGCGGCTGCGGGGGTTCCGAGGGTTGGGGGTGTGGCGTGGGTGGGGGAGGGGGTGCAGGATCAGGGGTGTTGCGTATGGGGGAGGGGTGGGTGCAGGAGGGGCAGATGCGGTGGTGGTGCGGGTGGAGTGGAGGATGCAGGGGTGTAGCGGGGGGAGAGGTGGGTATGGGGGTGGAGTGGGGGGTGTCACGGGTGGGGGAGGGGGCGGTTTGCCGGTGTGGTGCATTTGGGAGGGTGGTGGGTTTGAGGGTGCCACAGTTGCAGGGGCAGGTGCTACAGGTAGGGGAGGGGTGGGGGTGTGGGAGCAGGGGTGCTGTGCGTAGGAGAGGGGCGGGGGTGCCATGGGTGGGGGGTTGGGAGCAGGGGTGATGTGGGTGTGGGAGGGCTGTGGGAGAAGCTGGTGTGGGAGTGCCGTGGATGGGGGATGCTGGGGGTGGAGGGACAGGTGCGGAGGGGGGGCAGGGGCTGGAGCAGTGGTGGTGCAGTTGGGTGGTGGGAGGCAGCTGCTGGGGTTCCGAGGGTTGGGGCGGTGGTGCGGGTGGGGGAGGGGTGGGTGCAGGATGGGGCAGTTGCGGTGGTGGTGCGGGTTGGGTGAAGGGTGCAGCAGGGGGGAGAGGTGGGTATGGGGGAGGGGCAGGGTTGCAGCGGGTGGGGGAGGGGCGGGGGGTGCTGCAGGTGTTGGAGCTACAGGTTGGGGCGTGAGTGCCGCGGGTGGGAGCGGATGTGGGGGATGCCTTGGGATTCCCGCAGGGGGGGCCAGCGGGTGTTGGTGCTGTGGGTGGGGGCAGAGTGCCACGGGTGTTGGTGCTGCGGGTGGGGGAGGGGTTGGAGTGCCACGGGTGGTGGGTGGATGCGGTGGGTGGCACGGGTGTTGGTGCTGAGGGTGGGAGTGCCGCGGGTGGGGGGCGAATGCGGTTGGTTGCCTCGGGTGTTGGTGCTACGGGTGGGGGAGGGAGTTCCGCGGGTGGGTGGCGCGGGTGTTTGTGCTCTGGGTGGGGGAGGGGACGGGAGTGCCGTGGGTGGTGGGTGGATGCGGCGGGTGTTAGTGCTACGGGTGGGGGCGGGAGCAGTGGCGCCACAACGTGGGTGCGGGGTGTGCGGGCCGCACCCGGGTGTTACCCTCTGGGAGGTGACACCAAAGTGCCGGGTCCTGTCACAGTCCAGAAGCCAGCACTGCAGATTCAGCAGTGTCCGGGTGAAGGCCGTATGCCCCGACCCACAATGTGCCGAAAACGGGGGTCGGGACGCGAAGCCACGCCCCCTTCCACGAAGCCACGCCCCCTTTTCACACGCGACCGCGGGTAAGTGACGGGTGGATGCCGCGGGTGGGGGGCAGATGCGGGTGGTTGCCGCGGGTGGGAGGGGGGGCGAGTTGTGCCGAAAACGGGGGTCGGGACGCAAAGCCACGCCCCCTTCTGCAAAGCCACGCCCCCTTTACACCCGCGACCGCGGGTAAGTGACGGGTGGTTGCCGCGGGTGGGAGAGGGAGCGAGGGCAGCTGCCAGTGCTCAGCATGTCCCCCTGAACTCTGCAGCAGCCGCTAGTCTGTGAGGCGGGTAGTGTGTGTTCCGCTCACAGTCAGCGGCTGCGGTGTCACCAGAGAGAGTGTACGGGGAGAAGGGAGACAGGGGACTGGGCGGAGATGGTGAGGGGACTGGGCGGAGAGAGGGAGGGAACTGTTCCTGGCCAGATCTGTGACTCCGCCCAGCGTTACGGGCACAGAGTCACAGACTTGAGCAAATATATAGGAGATAACAGTCTCCTCTGAGGCGGCGGTCATTTTGGCAGAGACTTTTCAACAGAAGCTTGCAGCGTCCTCTCCCTTCTCCTGTGACAGTGCCAGATCTCGTCATGAAAAGGGGGCGGAGCTACACAACATGGAGGGGGCGGGGCTACACGGGACCAGGCTGCTACAGCTCCGGGCGGCCAGCCTGTGATAGGTAAGTTGAGGGAGAGAGAAAGTGTGTGTGTGTATGTACGTATGTATGTGTATATATATTTATTTGTACTAGGTGATTCATCGCGCCCTACGGGCGCTCTTCACACCGTCGTAAGGGGCTACGCCCCGCTAAACTCGACAGAAAAGTGAAGGTGTAGAATAGTAGATGGTGAAGTTGTGGTGGAATGTTTGGTTTGTTTGTGTGTAGAGATGTAGTATGACAAAAGGGAATGTGATGGTGAATGGGGTGTAGGGTTTTGTGAGTAAGTGAGCAGTGTTTATAGGGGGTGGCTGGTTAGATTGTTGGTGTAAATGTAATGCATAGTAAAGATGGTTGTGCAAGGCAAGTATGTGAAGATATGGGGGGTCATTCCGAGTCGTTCGCTCGGTAATTTTCTTCGCATCGCAGCGTTTTTCTGCTTAGTACGCATGCGCAATGTTCGCACTGCGACTGCGCCAAGTATTTTTGCTATGAAGATAGTTTTTTTACTCACGGCTTTTTCTTCGCTCCGGCGATCGTAATGTGATTGACTGGAAATGGGTGTTACTGGGCGGAAACACGGCGTTTTATGGGCGTGTGGATAAAAACACTACCGTTTCCGGAAAAAACGCGGGAGTGGCTGGAGAAACGGGGGAGTGTCTGGGCGAACGCTGGGTGTGTTTGTGACGTCAAACCAGGAACGACAAGCACTGAACTGATCGCAGATGCCGAGTAAGTCTGAAGCTACTCTGAAACTGCTAAGTAGTTTGTAATCGCAATATTGCGAATACATCGTTCGCAATTTTAAGAAGCTAAGATTCACTCCCAGTAGGCGGCGGCTTAGCGTGTGTAACTCTGCTAAAATCGCCTTGCGAGCGAACAACTCGGAATGAGGGCCATGGTTTACATTTGAAAAATTTGTGTGAAAACTACATTTTTAGTAAAGTGTTGGGTGTCACCAAGGAGCTGTCCTTGGGGTAAATTTACTAAGATTCGTAATTTTCCGTTTGAGGTCAAAGTTCAATCACGAATGACATCGAAAGTGTAAATATGCAACTTTTTGAATTTAGTACAACTAATTTACTAAGCTGCCGTATTCTGCATTTTCGGTTTTACCGATGTCGATGTCATTCGTTTTTTTAGGCAGTGTTTTACGTGAGTGACTTGTAAAACACTGCCGACTTTAATACAATGAATCTCGGCCGGATCTGAGAGATCCGTGCTGGGCTTCATTGTGCACTTTTTAAAAATAAATAAATCAGTGTTAAATTACCAAAAAAAAAATGCGTGGGGTCCCCCCTCCTAAGCAAAACCAGCGGGCCCGGTTTTCCTCCGCATGCTGGTACTTGCGGGGGAGGCTTGCTGGGACTTGTAGTAATGCTACTAAAAACAATATTCATTTTTTTACACAACGGCTATCAGCCTCCCATCCGCAGTCCTTGGATGGGGGGGGACAGCCTCGGGCTTCACCCCTGGTCCTTGGGTGGCTGAAGGAGGGGTTCCCACTCCTCCAGGGTACCCCGGCCAGGGGTGACTAGTTGGTTATGTAATGCCAGGGCCGCCGGGAGCTATATAAAAGTGTCCCCCGGCTGTGGCATTATGTATCTGGCTAGTGGAGCCCGGTGCTGGTTTCAGAAATACGGGGGACCCCTACGCTTTTTTGTCCCCCGTATTTTTGGAACCAGGACCAGGCGCAGAGCCCGGTGCTGGTTGTTTAAATATAGGGGAACCTCTATCATTTTTTCCCCCCATATTTTTGCAACCAAGACCGGCTCAAAGAGCCCGAGGCTGGTTTTGCTTAGGAGGGGGGACCCCACGCAATTTTTTTTCAAAAAATAAACACTTTCCCATCCCCTTCCCACTGATAAACATGCACGGATCTCATGGATCCGTGCATGCCTATCCAAACACGGGGAAAAAAAGCAGGTCTGTTTTTTTTTAGCACTTTTTCACGAATTGTAGTTCAGCACGGCAGTGTTTGGCTATTGTCGGCAGTGTTTGTGATTTGGACTTTTTAGTAAATTCCCGATTTCTACCAAATTGCAGGCGTATTTGACCGATGGTGTATTGATTCGTGATTTTTTCCTAGGACTTCCAAAATATTACGAATGCCCTCATCACTGCCGAGATTTTTGCTTAGTAAATTACCGAAATGACACTTTGAAGAAAAAACGGCATCTCGGTCAAAATCGGGACCTTAGTAAATATACCCCCTTGTTGTTCAGTTGGTGTAATGTGTACTTTGACGTGATGTGCTTTTCTTGAGCGTGATAATGTGTGGAGTGTAGTTTGTTGTGCAAGGGGTACATGGATTGTGATAGGTGTATGAAATGTGGTGTGTTTGGGGCCGTTAGGTGAGTGTGGAGTGTGGATGTGGTGTAGTCAGTGTATAAATTGGTGTAGGGGTGAGGGCTAGGTGAGGTTATAGGAGGTGTGGCAGTTGTAGGAGGTGTATGTGTGTGTTATAGGATGAGTTGGAAGGTGGCATGGCGGTGTGTGTTATGTTTTGGGAGCTTTGTGTAGTGTATTGTGGTGTGTGTGTGTGTGTGTGTGTGTGTGTGTGTGTGTGTGTGTGTGTGTGTGTGTGTACGTTTAAGGGAGTGTGGTGGGGAACACATGAATTGGCATGTTATTGCTTGTGTGTGGGATGGGTCCATTGTGGCAGATTGTTGTGTTAATGGGTTGACAGAATGCATGGGCAGTATAGACAGGGAGGTGGGTGTGTAGTAGGTGTAGTGTGGTGGTGTGCAGGATTGTGGAGTGTGTGGAAGGTACTGTAGGTGCTGCCGTGTAATTGTAGAGGGGTAAGTGGTTGTGTGTGTGGTTAATTGAACAGTGTTGGGTAGTGATGTATGGTGTTTGCGTAGTATACCCAGCGTCCCCACCATGCTGGAACAGAGAAGGGTAAGAGAGTGGTGTGCAAACCCCCCCCACCATGTGTTGGTTGGGAGGTGTGCTGCGGACACACACTGATGTAATCAGGGGGTCCACAGTTAAAGTTTCAGGGCTCCCCACTACCCCAGCACAAAGTGTATCGTAGAGGGGACTCCATTCCACACTGTACCGGAAGGCCCCATCAGCACAATGTGGTGACCCTGAGCATGTCCACATGACCGTCACTGGCAGCTGTGTGGGTGGGGGAGAGTGTCCTGTTGGCAGTGTTGTCCCAAGCGGCTGGTTTTAAATAAGTGTCTGGCATGGCAGCAGTATCCTGGCGCACCCCCGCCGTTGCAAGAGGCACACACTAATAGATGGCCAGGGCCCCCCGCCCCGCCCCCATAATATAAGGCAGGCCGCCCCCCCCCCCCTTCCAGCACAATAGCAGCCAGCAAGTTATTTCCCACCCCACCAATATCAGCCTTACTCCCAAGGTGGGGTGGGGGGGTGTGGGTGCGCTACTGCTGGCTCCTATGTAGGCCAGATATACTGTTGTTTGGCTGATGATGGTGGTGGTGGGGGTGGATGGGGAGGGTGTTGTTTCAAGGATTGTGCTGGGAGATAGTGGATGAGTAATCTTCCCCCCTTTATAAGTCATTCCACTTGCCCCCCCCCTTCCAGCACAATAGCAGCCATCAAGTTATAGAACCCCCCCCAAACTGGGAAAGGGGGGGTGTGGGTGCGCTACTGCTGGCTTCTATACTGATGGTGGTGGGTGCGGGGGGTGGATTTGTGCTGGGTGATGGTGGAGTGGCGACAGGGCTGGCAGGCGCAGGCAGAACGGTGCGGGTTACGGAGGTAACGGAGGCGCAGCTGCCGTGGTAGTGATAGAGGCTTGCGGTCTGATGTGTCGCGGCTCCGTGAGACAGGGTGTGCAGCGGTAGTGGGGAGGGGAGGAGAGTTATTTGCGTTACTGTTGGCCGGCAGGAAGAGAGCTGCGGGTGACGGGGCTGGGGAAGGCCGGAGGGAGCTGCTGTGGTAGGCTCCTGTCGGGTGTCTTCTGACAGCGTGAATGGGAGCTGGCGTGATAGTGAGGGAGCCAGGCTGTGCGGTGTGGTGGGCTCCGTGAGTGAGTGTGTGTAGAGCGGTAGTGGGGAGCGATGTGTGCGGGCGGGGTGTGGAGGCCGTGTAGCCATGACTGTATGTCCGCGGTCCGCGGCTGCACTGTAAGACATGGTGGGGGGGGGGCTAGCGGCGTACTGGGTAGCGGCTGTGTGTGGCGCCGTGGAGGGTAAGGTGGGTGTAGTAGGTGGTGGTGGGTGTTTGCAGGGGAGGGGTGTGTTGGTCTCCTTGCTTACCTGGCAGTGTGGTCCGTCAGTGCAGTCAGAGAATGGTGTGTCTGCCTGGTGGTCTGTTCTGCTAGTGGTGTGTGGTGTGCTGACACTGGGACAGGGCAGGGTCTGTGACTCCACCCAGCGTTAGAAATGCAGGCACAGAGTCACAGGGCTGATATATCGGAGATGGCATATATCAATTTTTATTTTATTTTCTCTGACGTCCTAGTGGATGCTGGGGACTCCGTAAGGACCATGGGGAATAGACGGCTCCGCAGGAGACTGGGCACATCTAAAGAAAGCTTTAGGACTATCTGGTGTGCACTGGCTCCTCCCCCTATGACCCTCCTCCAAGCCTCAGTTAGATTTCTCTGACGTCCTAGTGGATGCTGGGGACTCCGTAAGGACCATGGGGAATAGACGGGCTCCGCAGGAGACTGGGCACACTATAAGAAAGATTTGGTACTACCTGGTGTGCACTGGCTCCTCCCTCTATGCCCCTCCTCCAGACCTCAGTTAGATTTCTGTGCCCGGCCGAGCTGGATGCACACTAGGGGCTCTCCTGAGCTCCTAGAAAGAAAGTATATGTTAGGTTTGTTATTTTACAGTGAGACCTGCTGGCAACAGGCTCACTGCAACAAGGGATTAAGGGGAGAAGAAGCGAACCTACCTGCTTGCAGCTAGCTTGGGCTTCTTAGGCTACTGGACACCATTAGCTCCAGAGGGATCGACCGCAGGACCCGTCCTTGGTGTTCGTTCACGGAGCCGCGCCGCCGTCCCCCTTACAGAGCCAGAAGAAAGAAGATGGTCCGGAAAATCGGCGGCAGAAGACTTCAGTCTTCACCAAGGTAGCGCACAGCACTGCAGCTGTGCGCCATTGCTCCTCATACACACTTCACACTCCGGTCACTGAGGGTGCAGGGCGCTGGGGGGGGGGGCGCCCTGAGCAGCAATAAAATCACCTTGGCTGGCAAAATAACCACAATATATAGCCCCAGAGGCTATATATGTGGTAATTACCCCTGCCAGAATACAGAAAAAAGCGGGAGAAAAGTCCGCCGAAAAAGGGGCGGAGCCATCTCCCTCAGCACACTGGCGCCATTTCTCCCTCACAGTTCCGCTGGAAGGAAGCTCCCTGACTCCCCTGCAGTCTACACTACAGAAAAGGGTGGGGGGGCACAATTGAGGCGCAGTAAATATTATAGCAGCTATAGGGGACATAATTCAGTTAGTCCCTGCATTATATAGCGCTCTGGTGTGTGCTGGCATACTCTCTCTCTGTCTCCCCAAAGGGCTTTTGTGGGGTCCTGTCTCCTTTAAGAGCATTCCCTGTGTGTGTGTGCGGTGTGTCGGTACGGCTGTGTCGACATGTTTGATGAGGAGACTTACGTGGAGGCGGAGCAGATGCCTATAAATGTGATGTCACCCCCTGCGGGGCAGACACCTGAGTGGATGGACTTATGGAAGGAATTACGTGCAAGTGTCGACTCCTTACATAAAAAATTTGACGACATGCCAAATGCGGGACAGCCGGCTTCTCAGCTCGTGCCTGCCCAGGCAATTCAAAGGCCATCAGGGGCTCTAAAACGCCCACTACCTCAGATAGCAGACACAGATGTCGACACGGATACTGATACCAGTGTCGACGACGATGAGTCAAATTTAATGTCCACTAGGGCCATTCGTTGCATGATTGAGGCAATGAAAGAGGTTTTACACATTTCTGATATAAACCCAGGTACCTCAAAAAAGGGTATTATGTTTGGGGAGAAAAAACTACCAATAGTTTTTCCCCCATCTGAAGAATTAAATGAAGTGTGTGAAGAAGCGTGGGCTTTCCCTGATAAAAAATTGGTGATTTCAAAAAAATTACTAATGGCGTTCCCTTTCTCGCCAGAGGATAGGTCACGTTGGGAAACTCCCCCTAGGGTGGATAAAGCGCTCACACGTTTGTCTAAAAAGGTGGCACTACCGTCTCCGGATACGGCCGCCTTAAAGGAACCTGCTGATAGAAAGCAGGAGGCTATCCTAAAGTCTATATATACACACACTGGTGTTATACTGAGACCAGCTATTGCTTCAGCGTGGATGTGCAGTGCTGCTGCTGCTTGGTCAGATTCCCTGTCAGAAAATATTGACACCCTGGACAGGGACACTATATTGCTAACCGTAGAGCATATAAAAGACTCAGTCTTGTACATGAGAGATGCACAGAGGGAGATCTGCCGGCTGGCATCTAGAATAAGTGCATTGTCCATTTCTGCTAGGAGAGGCTTATGGGCTCGGCAGTGGACAGGGGATGCAGATTCTAAAAGGCACATGGAAGTTTTGCCTTATAAGGGTGAGGAGTTATTCGGGGATGGTCTCTCAGACCTTGTTTCCACAGCAACAGCTGGGAAGTCAGCATTTTTGCCCCATGTCCCCTCACAGCCTAAGAAAGCGCCGTATTATCAGGTACAGTCCTTTCGACCCCAGAAAAACAGGCGGGGAAAAGGCGGATCCTTTCTGTCTAGAGGCAGAGGAAGGGGAAAAAAGCTGCACCACGCAGCAGGTTCCCAGGAACAAAAGTCCTCCCCCGCTTCTTCCAAATCCGCCGCATGACGGTGGGGCTCCACAGGCGGAGCCAGGTACGGTGGGGGGCCGCCTCAAAAATTTCAGCGATCAGAGGGTTCGCTCACGGGTGGATCCCTGGATCCTTCAAGTAGTATCTCAGGGGTGCAAGCTGGAATTCGAGGCGCCTCCCCCCCGCCGTTTCCTCAAATCGGCCTTACCGACAACTCCCTCGGGCAGGGAGGCTGTACTAGAGGCAATTCACAAGCTGTATTCCCAGCAGGTGATAGTCAAAGTACCCCTACTTCAACAAGGACGGGGTTACTATTCCACACTGTTTGTGGTACCGAAACCGGACGGTTCGGTGAGACCCATTTTAAATTTGAAATCCTTGAACACATACATAAAAAGATTCAAGTTCAAGATGGAATCGCTCAGGGCGGTTATTGCAAGCCTGGACGAGGGGGATTACATGGTATCCCTGGACATCAAGGATGCTTACCTGCATGTCCCAATTTACCTTCCTCACCAGGAGTACCTCAGATTTGTGGTACAGGATTGCCATTACCAATTCCAGACACTACCGTTTGGACTGTCCACGGCACCAAGGGTGTTTACCAAGGTAATGGCAGAAATGATGATACTCCTTCGAAAAAAGGGAGTTTTAATTATCCCGTACTTGGACGATCTCCTAATAAAGGCGAGGTCCAGGGAGCAGTTACTGGTCGGAGTAGCACTATCTCGGGAAGTGCTACAACAGCATGGCTGGATTCTAAACATTCCAAAGTCACAACTGGTTCCTTCCACACGCTTACTGTTCCTGGGGATGATTCTGGACACAGTCCAGAAAAAAGTGTTTCTCCCGCAGGAGAAAGCCAAGGAGCTGTCATCTCTAGTCAGAGACCTCCTAAAACCAAAACGGGTATCGGTGCATCACTGCACACAAGTCCTGGGAAAAATGGTGGCTTCGTACGAAGCAATTCCATTCGGCAGGTTTAATGCAAGGACCTTCCAGTGGGACCTCTTGGACAAGTGGTCGGGATCGCATCTTCAGATGCATCAACTGATAACCCTGTCTCCAAGGACCAGGGTGTCTCTACTGTGGTGGCTGCAGAGAGCTCATCTTCTAGAGGGCCGCAGATTCGGCATACAGGACTGGGTCCTGGTGACCACGGATGCCAGCCTTCGGGGCTGGGGCGCAGTCACACAGGGAAGAAATTTCCAGGGACTTTGGTCAAGTCAGGAGTCGTCCCTACACATAAACATTCTGGAACTGAGGGCCATTTACAATGCCCTAAGTCAGGCAAAGCCCCTGCTTCAAAACCAGCCGGTTCTGATACAATCAGACAACATCACGGCAGTCGCCCATGTAAACCGACAGGGCGGCACAAGAAGCAGGGTGGCGATGGCAGAAGCCACAAGGATTCTCCGATGGGCGGAAAATCACGTACTAGCACTGTCAGCAGTGTTCATTCCGGGAGTGGACAACTGGGAAGCAGACTTCCTCAGCTGACACGACCTACACCCGGGAGAGTGGGGACTTCATCCAGAAGTCTTCCTCCTGTTGGTAAACCGTTGGGAAAGGCCACAGGTGGACATGATGGCGTCCCGCCTCAACAAAAAGCTAAAGAGATATTGCGCCAGGTCAAGGGACCCTCAGGCGATAGCTGTGGACGCTCTAGTGACACCGTGGGTGTACCAGTCGGTTTATGTGTTCCCTCCTCTGCCTCTCATACCAAAGGTACTGAGAATAATAAGAAGGCGAGGAGTAAGAACGATACTCGTGGTTCCGGATTGGCCAAGAAGAGCTTGGTACCCGGAACTTCAAGAAATGTTATCAGAGGACCCATGGCCTCTACCGCTCAGACAGGATCTGCTACAGCAGGGGCCCTGTCTGTTCCAAGACTTACCGTGGCTGCGTTTGACGGCATGGCGGTTGAATTCCGGATCCTAAAGGAAAAGGGCATTCCGGAGGAAGTCATTCCTACGCTGATAAAAGCCAGGAAAGAAGTAACCGCAAACCATTATCACCGCATTTGGCGAAAATATGTTGCGTGGTGTGAGGCCAGGAAGGCCCCTACAGAGGAATTTCAGCTGGGTCGTTTTCTGCACTTCCTACAGTCAGGAGTGACTATGGGCCTAAAATTGGGTTCCATTAAGGTCCAGATTTCGGCTCTGTCGATTTTCTTCCAGAAAGAACTGGCTTCACTGCCTGAAGTTCAGACTTTTGTAAAGGGAGTGCTTCATATTCAGCCCCCTTTTGTGCCTCCTGTGGCACCTTGGGATCTCAATGTGGTGTTGAGTTCCCTAAAATCACATTGGTTTGAACCACTTAAAACCGTGGATCTGAAATATCTCACGTGGAAAGTGGTCATGTTATTGGCCTTGGCTTCGGCCAGGCGTGTGTCAGAATTGGCGGCTTTGTCATGTAAAAGCCCTTATCTGATTTTCCATATGGATAGGGCAGAATTGAGGACTCGTCCCCAGTTTCTCCCTAAGGTGGTATCAGCTTTTCACTTGAACCAACCTATTGTGGTGCCTGCGGCTACTAGGGACTTGGAGGATTCCAAGTTACTGGACGTAGTCAGGGCCTTGAAAATTTATGTTTCCAGGACGGCTGGAGTCAGGAAAACTGACTCGCTTTTTATCCTGTATGCACCCAACAAAATAGGTGCTCCTGCTTCTAAGCAGACTATTGCTCGTTGGATTTGTAGCACAATTCAGCTGGCGCATTCTGCGGCTGGATTGCCGCATCCTAAATCAGTGAAAGCCCATTCCACGAGGAAGGTGGGCTCATCTTGGGCGGCTGCCCGAGGGGTCTCGGCTTTACAACTTTGCCGAGCTGCAACTTGGTCAGGGGCAAACACGTTTGCTAAATTCTACAAATTTGATACCCTGGCTGAGGAGGACCTGGAGTTCTCTCATTCGGTGCTGCAGAGTGATCCGCACTCTCCCGCCCGTTTGGGAGCTTTGGTATAATCCCCATGGTCCTTACGGAGTCCCCAGCATCCACTAGGACGTCAGAGAAAATAAGAATTTACTCACCGGTAATTCTATTTCTCGTAGTCCGTAGTGGATGCTGGGCGCCCATCCCAAGTGCGGATTGTCTGCAATACTTGTATATAGGGGGTAATTCCAAGTTGATCGTAGCAGGAAATTTTTTAGCAAATGGGCAAAGCCATGTGCACTGCAGGGGAGGCAGATATAACATGTGCTGAGAGAGTTAGATTTGGGTGGGTTATTTTGTTTCTGTGCAGGGTAATAAATACTGGCTGCTTTATTTTTACACTGCAAATTAGATTGCAGATTGAACACACCACACCCAAATCTAACTCTCTCTGCACATATTAAATCTGCCTCGCCTGCAGTGCACATGGTTTTGCCCAACTGCTAACAGAATTCCTGCTGCGATCAACTTGGAATTACCCCCATAGTTATTGCCTAGCTAAAGGGTTATTGTTGAGCCATCTGTTGAGAGGCTCAGTTATATTTCATACTGTTAACTGGGTATAGTATCACGAGTTATACGGTGTGATTGGTGTGGCTGGTATGAGTCTTACCCGGGATTCAAAATCCTTCCTTATTGTGTCAGCTCTTCCGGGCACAGTATCCTAACTGAGGTCTGGAGGAGGGGCATAGAGGGAGGAGCCAGTGCACACCAGGTAGTACCAAATCTTTCTTATAGTGTGCCCAGTCTCCTGCGGAGCCCGTCTATTCCCCATGGTCCTTACGGAGTCCCCAGCATCCACTACGGACTACGAGAAATAAAATTACCGGTGAGTAAATTCTTATTTTCTGTGCCCGGCTGAGCTGGATGCACACTAGGGGCTCTCCTGAGTTCCTAGGAAGAAAGTATATGTTAGGTTTTTTATTTTCAGTGAGACCTTCTGGCAACAGGCTCACTGCAACGAGGGACTAAGGGGAGAAGAAGCGAACCTACCTAAGTGGTGGTAGCTTGGGCTTCTTAGGCTACTGGACACCATTAGCTCCAGAGGGATCGAACACAGGACCCGACCTCGTCGTCCGTTCCCGGAGCCGCGCCGCCGTCCCCCTTACAGAGCCAGAAGCAAGAAGGTGGTCCGGAAAATCGGCGGCTGAAGACTTCTGTCTTCTCCAAGGTAGCGCACAGCACTGCAGCTGTGCGCCATTGCTCCTCATGCACACCACACACTGCGGTCACTGATGGGTGCAGGGCGCTGGGGGGGGGGCGCCCTGAGCAGCAATATTAACACTTTGTCTGGCGAACTGACACCATATATAGCCCCAGGGGCTATATAGGTGTTTATTAACCCCTGACAGAACTTTTACAATAGCGGGAGAAAGCCCGCCGAAAAAGGGGCGGAGCCATCTCCCTCAGCACACAGGCGCCATTTTCCCTCACAGCTCTGCTGGAGGGATCGCTCCCTGACTCTCCCCTGCAGTCCTGCACTACAGAAAAGGGTTAAAAAGAGAGGGGGGGCACAAATTAGGCGCAGTATATATATATTATGCAGCTATAAGGGAAAACACTCTCTATAGGTGATATCCCTGTGATATATAGCGCTCTGGTGTGTGCTGGCATACTCTCCCTCTGTCTCCCCAAAGGGCTTTGTTGGGTCCTGTCCTCTGTCAGAGCATTCCCTGTGTGTGTGCTGTGTGTCGGTACTGCTGTGTCGACATGTATGATGAGGATAATGATGTGGAGGCGGAGCAAATGCCTGTGAATGGGATGTCACCCCCTGCGGGGTCGACACCGGTGTGGATGGACTTATGGAAGGAATTACGTGACAGTGTCAACTCCTTACAGAAAAGGTTTGACGACATAGGACAGCCGGCTGCTCAGCTTGTGCCTGTCCAAGCGTCTCACATGTCATCAGGGGCTCTAAAACGCCCGCTACCTCAGATGGCAGACACAGATGTTGACACGGATACCGACTCCAGTGTCGACGACGATGAGACTAGTGTACCTTCCAATAGGGCCACCCGTTACATGATTGAGGCAATTAAAAATGTATTACACATTTCTGATAATACCCCAGATACCACAAAAAAGGGTATTATGTTTGGTGACAGAAAACTACCAGTAGTTTTCCTGCATCTGAGGAATTGATATGAGGTGTGTGAGGAAGCGTGGACTTCCCCCGATAAGAAATTGATAATTTCTAAGCAGCGTACCCTTTTCCGCCAGAGGATAGGTCACGTTGGGAAATAACCCCTAGGGTAGATAAAGCGGTTACACGCTTATTAAAAAAGGTGGCACTACCGTCACGGATACGGCCGCCCTGAAGGACCTGCTGATAGAAAGCAGAAAACTACCCTTAAAGCTATATACACACACACGGGCATTATATTGAGACCTGCTATTGCCTCGGCATGGATGTGCAGTGCGGCAGCTGCGTGGTGAGATTCCCTGTCGGATAATATTTATACTATAGATAGGGACAATATTTTGCCGAAAATAGAGCATATAAAAGACGCTGTCTTATACATGCGTGATGCACAGAGGGATATTGGCCGACTGGCATCACTAATAAGCGCTATGTAAAACCATTGCCGCCAGACGGGGGTTATGGACTCGGCAATGGTCGGGCGATGCCGATTCAAAACGGCACATGGAAGTTTGCCCTAGAAGGGGGTGGAACTGTTTGGGGATGGTCTTTCAGACCTCGTTTCCACAGCTACGGCTGGGAAATCAAAACTTTTGCCACAAGCTACCCCACAGCAAAAGTAAGCACTGTATTATCAGGTACAGTCCCTTCGGCCCCAGAAAAGTAGAGGGCTAGAGGCTCATCTTTTCTGCCAAGAGGAAAAGGTAGAGGGAAAAAGCTGCAGCACACAGCTAGTTCCCGGGAGCAGAAGTCCTCCCCTGCGTCCGGTAAGTCCACAGCATGACGCTGGAGCTGCTCAGGCGGACCCGGGTACGGTGGGGGCCCGTCTCAGAAATTTTCAGCGCACAGTGGGCTCTCTCACAGGTGGATCCCTGGGTTCTTCAAACAGTATCTCAGAGGTACAGGCTGGAATTCGAGTCGTCTCCCCCCTGCCATTTCCTAAAATCTGCCTTACCGGCAACTCCCTCTGCCAGGGAGGCAGTGTTGGTGGCTATCCAAAAAACTGTATTCACAGCAAGTGATTATCAAGGTACCCCTCCTTCAACAGGAAAAGGGTTACCTTTCCACAATGTTTGTGGTACCGAAACCGGACGGTTCGGTGAGACCCATCTTAAATTTAAAATCCTTGAACACATATAACAAAAGATTCAAGTTCAAGATGGAATCGCTCAGGGCGATTATTGCGATCCTGGACGAGGGGGATTACAGGGTCTCTCTGGACATCAAGGATACTTACCTGCATGTCCCCATTTACCCTCCTCACCAGGAGTACCTCAAGATTGTGGTACCGGACTGTCACTATCAGTTCCAGACGCTGCCGTTTGGATTATCCACGGCACCGAGGGTCTTTACCATGGGTAATGACCGAAATGATGATACTCCTTCGCAAGAAGGGAGTTTTAATTATCCCGTACTTGGACGATCTCCGGATAAAGGCGAGGTCCAAGGAACAGTTGGTAAGGGGGTAGCACTTTCTCGGGAAGTGCTGCAACAGCAGGACTGGATTCTCAATTCCAAAGTCACAGCTGGTCCCGACGACACGTCTTCTGTTCCTGGGAATGATTCTGGAAACAGACCAGAAAAAAGTGTTTCTTCCAATGGAAAAAGCCGAGGAGATGTCATCTCTAGTCAGAAACCTCCTAAGACCGGGACAGGTGTCGGTACATCAATGCACACGAGTCCTGGGAAAAATGGTAGCTTCGTACGAAGAAATTCCATTCGGAAAGTTCCACGCAAGGATTTTCCAGTGGGACCTGTTGGACAAATGGTCCGGGTCCCATCTCCAGATACAGCAGCGGATAACCCGGTCGGCAAGAACCAGGGTGTCGCTGCGGTGGTGGCTGCAGAGGGCTCATCTACTAGAGGGCCGCAGATTCGGAATACAGGACTGGGTCCTGGTAAACACGGATGCCAGCCTTCGGGGCTGGGGTGCAGTCACACAGGGAGTAAAATTCCAAGGACTGTGGTCCAAACAGGAGATTTCACTTCACATAAATTTTCTGGAGCTAAGAGCCCTTTACAAGGCCGTAAGCCAAACAAGGCCTCTGCTTCAAAACCAGCCGTACTGATCCAATCAGACAACATCACGGCGCTCGCCCATGTAAACAGGCAGGGCGGCTCAAGAAGCAGGAGGGCAATGGCAGAAGCCACAAGGATTCCCCGTTGGGCGGAAAATCATGTGGTAGCACTGGCAGCAGTGTTCATTCCGGGAGTGGACAACTGGGAAGCAGACTTCAGCAGCAGACTCCACCCGGGAGAATAGGGACTTCATCCAGAAGTCTTCCAAATGCTGGTAAACCGTTGGGAAAGACCACAGGTGGACATGATGGCGTCCCGCCTCAATAAAAAAGATATTGCGCCAGGTCAAGGGAACCTCAGGCGATTGCTGTGGACGCTCTAGTGACATCGCGGGCGTACCAGTCGGTTTATGTGTTCCCTCCTCTCCCTCTCATACCCAAGGTACTGAGGATAATAAGGAAAAGAGGAGTAAGAACTATACTCATTGTTCCGGATTGGCCAAGAAGGGCTTGGTACCTGGAACTTCAGGAGTTGATCTCAGAGGACCCATGGCCTCTGCCACTCAGACAGGATCTGCTGCAGCAGGGGCCCTGTCTGTTCAAAGACTTACCGCGGCTGCATTGACGGCATGGCGGTTGAACACCGGATCCTGAGTGAAAAAGGCATTCCGGAGGAAGTCATTCTTATCCTGATCAAAGCCAGGAAGGATGTCAGCCTGAAGTGCAGACGTTGTAAGGGAGTGCTGCATATTCAGCCCCTTTTTTGTGCCCCAGTGGCACCTTGGGATCTCAATGTGGTTTTGAAGTTCCTGGAATCACATTGGTTTGAGCCACTTAAAACCGTGGATTTGAAATATCTCACATGAAAAGTGGTCATGTGTTGGCTCTGGCTTCGGCCAGGCATGTGTCAGAATTGGCGGCTTTGTCATAAAAAAGCCCTTACCTGACTTTCCATATGGATAGGGCAGAGTTGAGGACTCGTCCTCACTTTCTCCCGAAGGTGGTATCAGGTTTTCACTTGTACCAACCTATTGTGGTGCCTGCGGCTACTAGGGACTTGGAGGATTCCAAGTTACTGGACGTAGTCAGGGCCCTGAAAAATTATATTTCCAGGACGGCTGGAGTCAGGAAAACTGACTCGCTGTTTATCCTAGATGCACCCAACATGCTGGGTGCTCCTGCTTCTAAGCAGACTATAGCGCGCTGGATTTGTAGCACTATTCAGCTTGCGCATTCTGTGGTGGGACTACCGCAGCCTAAATCTGTAAAAGCCCATTCCACATGAAAGGGGGTTCATCTTGGGCGGCTGCCCGAGGGGTCTCGGCTTTACAACTTGGCCGAGCTGCTACTTGGTCAGGGGCAAACACGTTGCAAAATTCTACAAATTTGATACCCTGGCTGAGGAGGACCTTGAGTTCTCTCATTCGGTGCTGCAGAGTCATCCGCACTCTCCCGCCCGTTTGGGAGCTTTGGTATAATCCCCATGGTCCTTACGGAGTCCCCAGCATCCACTAGGACGTCAGAGAAAATAAGATTTTACTCACCGGTAAATCTATTTCTCGTAGTCCGTAGTGGATGCTGGGCGCCCATCCCTAGTGCGGATTGTCTGCAATACTTGTAAATAGTTATTGTTACACAAATCGGGTTGTTATTGCGAACCATCTATTCAGAGGTTCCATTGTTATCATACTGTTAACCGGGGTTCCTATCACGAGTTATATGGTGTGATTGGTGTGGCTGGTATGAGTCTTACCCGGGATTCAAAATCCTTCCTTATTGTGTCAGCTCTTCCGGGCACAGTGTCCTAACTGAGGCTTGGAGGAGGGTCATAGGGGGAGGAGCCAGTGCACACCAGATAGTCCTAAAGCTTTCTTTAGATGTGCCCAGTCTCCTGCGGAGCCGTCTATTCCCCATGGTCCTTACGGAGTCCCCAGCATCCACTACGGACTACGAGAAATAGATTTACCGGTGAGTAAAATCTTATTTTTTTTTGTTAGTGGGGGAAGCCTGCCTATTTTGCGAGTCCCGGGCCCCAGAATTTCTGATGGCGGTCCTGCTAGAGTGTATGTGTGGGTGGTGGAGAATATAGATTGCAAGCTCTTCTGACAGGCACTGATGTGATTGAGTGAAATATTCCCCGTAAAGTGCTGTATAATATGTGTACACTAATAAATAGCTATTAATATATAACTGAATAGAAGTTTTCTGTTGGCTACATGGTAAATCCACTGTATCTCTCTCTGTTCCATTTTCTGTTGGCGCTAGCAGTACTTATCTTTGTCTGGTGGGTTGGCACCAGTCCTCCATTGATATTCACGCTGCCAAACCAGGGTTCTCTATTGTCTATAAATGGAATCTGGCTGCATTCCTCCAATCACCTGCCTGCTCTCATCAATGCCCCGGCCCTCTTTAACCACAATAGTTACTTAGATCACATAAACGTATATTAATAAGCAACAGTTACTTTCGTGCCATCGGCGATATCCGCCAGCAGTACAGACTGGCATCATTGCATTGCCCACCTTATGGTCCTTGTCACTGTATTGTTACGGCCTCAATTAACAGATCCACAGGAGCGAGTAACAAGCCGCATGTTAACTGACGACTGACGTGTGTTAATTAATTGCTAAACAAGTTCAATGCCAAGTTACAATGTTGCCGTTTCCTGGACGTTGCTTTGCATCAGATCAGATAAGCCACCGCCGGCACTGAACCGTTCCACATTTGGAGGACTTTGATCAGTCTCAGATGGTCACCAGCCAGTTCCAGGTTACAGTAATCAGATATGACACGGTTTGGGAGGCCACATAGTTTCTGATGGGGTTAAAATCCCACAATTGCTGGAAAACCTTTCTTTACCTCTCTATGGGGTACATTTACTAAGCAGTGATAAGAGCGGAGAAGTGAGTCAGTGGAGAAATTTCCCCATCAACCAATCAGCAGCTCTGTATCATTTTACAGTATGCAAATTATAGATGTTACTTCAGTGCTGATTGGTTGCCATGGCCAACTTCTCCACTGGCTCACTTCTCTGCTCTTATCACTGCTTAGTAAATGTACCCCTATGTTTTGGAATGGTGGCTACACATGGATGTACAGATCTGGGGTGTGGTTAGAATCTGGGGTGTGGTTATTGCTTTCCTGGTGTTAGATAATTGGATCACAGGTGTGGTGTGAGACCTGAAGGTCACTATGATGTGAAGTTAGGAGTGAGCCCTTGCGCTGTCTCTCTATCCAGGCACCAAGCTCCCTGTACTTCCGCAGGTGTGACCTCTGACCTTGTGCACTACTGCACATGCGCAACGTGTCTGAGCATCTTAAGCTCCATTCTCCACGCTGGAAAGATGTGCAGCTGGGAGTCTCCAGGCGATTTGCGCAGTGACGCAGGCTACAGGCAGCTGATAGTTCCACTGCACCACCACCACCGTACCGCTACATACACGGAAACACCCCTGCACTGTACACACACAGGCAGGGCCAGGCGGTATCCGGTCTTTAGGTCGACACTCATTAGGTTGACCACTATTGGTCGACATGGTCATTAGGTCGACGTGGCAAAGGTCGACACATGAAAAGGTCGACGTGAGTTATTTTTTAAAAAAATCGTACTTTTTTTTTAACTTTTTCATACTTTATGATCCACGTGGACTACGATTGGGAATAGTAACCAGTAACCTTGCCCGATGTGAGGGGACACGGTGCACTAATTGGGGTTCCCGGTCACTTTACGAAGAAAAGGACACAAAAAATATATAAAAAACTCATGTCGACCTTTTCCCATGTTGACCTTTTCCATGTCGACCTATTTCAGGTGTCGACCTAGTCACTGTCGCCCAATAGTGGTTGACCTAATGACTGTCGACCTAGTTACTGTCGACCCAATGATCCACACCTGGGCCAGACTGGCCATCTGGCACTTCTGGCAAATGCCAGAAGGTATAATACATGGGTGCAGAGTGTATAGTGTGGGCCTCCTGGCCCCAGGGGCCCCTCCTGCATCCCTTATAGATATGCTATCACACACGGGAGCTGTACAATGTTTTCTGACCAGGAGACCACAGAGCTCCGGGTAGCACAGTTGTCATAGTGGTTAGCGACGGCGTTACCGTCTCACAGCATTGAGTTTTTGGGCTTGATTCCCATCAAGACCCTATCTGTGTGGAGTTTGTATACTCTCCCTGTGCTTGCGTGGGTTTCCTCTGGGTGCTCCGGTTCCTTCCACAATCCAAAAGCATACTAGCAGGTTAATTGTCTTCTGACAAAAAAAAAAAAAAATGAACCCTGGCGTTTATGTGTGTACATGTGAGAGGGAATATAAAGTGTAAACTCCACTGGGCCAGGGACCGATGTGAATGACTAAGGGGCCGATTCAGACTTGATCAATGGTGTGCATTTTCACACAGCGGCCGATCAGACGCAAACTGCGCATGCATATGCACCGCAATTCACAGGTGTGTCGCACAGCCACAAAGCGGATTGCCGCTCATCGATGGGTTTGTGCGAAAGATCCATTAGCACGGGCGATCACAAGGAGATTGACAGGAAGAGGGCGTTTGTGGGTGGCAACTGACCATTTTCAGGGAGTGTCTGGAAAAACGCAGGCGCAGGGACATTTACTAAGCAGTGATAAGAGCGGAGAAGTGAGCCAGTGGAGAAGTGGCCCCATCAACCAATCAGCAGCTCTGTATCATTTTATAGTATGCAAATTATAGATGTTACGTCAGTGCTGATTGGTTGCCATGGGCAACTTCTCCACTGGCTCACTTCTCCACTCTTATCACTGCTTAGTAAATGTCCCCCTTAAAATGGAGAGAGATAAAATACCAACCAATCTGCCATATTACCGGCTGTGTTTAAAAAAAAAATGGCAGGAGCTGATTGGTTGGTACTTTATCTCTCTCCATTTTATCTCTCTCCAATCTTTAATAAATCTACCCAGATATTATTTGGATATTTTTAAATGTTTAAAATATATGAAATAGTGATGAGAACAATTGGTTTTGCTCTACTTTCATTGTGGGCTACTAGATTAGCAGTGTAACTGGATATATGTTGTTGACCTTCCATGGCTTAAAATTAGGATCATTTAATTTTGCATCCAATAATCACCCAGGAACTGACAGAAAGCTGATTTGATTACACAGGTCAGCGTGGCTGGCGATAGTTACGGGCTCCACAGTGCACATTATATATTTTCCTCTGGTCAGTTTCCTGATTGCGCTTGTTATTGTTCCTGATGGAAAGCAGAGTACGATGGGTCTCAGAGCTGACATCTGTGAGAGATCTGTGAGCCATTCAGAAGAGACTTTGTTTAATCCGGGTTGTAGAACAGATGCATCTATCACACAAGCCTGCATTTATCCACTACAATATTTATACAGTGTTACATAATAAGAATTCCCCATCTACCCATCCACTGTAGAGTCAGAATACAGTACATCTGACTATCGATGCAACTCATATTGTAAAACGCGTCGGGTGGATGCATTATAGTAGTCATCAGCTTTATGTGTCATCTTACAAGTAAAAGATACATTTATTTAGAATTGAAATTTATGGTGATCTTGACCTATTAGTGCTAAGTTTTCTTATATGTTGTAACATGATGACATTTCAAATATATAAACTAGTTATTATACATCAGACGCAGCTGCAAATGAATATGTGCTTTGCATTTAAATTGATTTGAAATGAACTATTAAAGATTATTTATACATTCCTGAAAATCTGGTCATCAAATGACAACTCCCAATAGCGTGGTCTGTTATGATTTCAATACTCCGGTCTGGGGAGATCTTATAGCAAGGACCCGAGTACTGGAACGTAATGCTGGGAAATGGGAGTGGGAACGGGAATAGCCCCTGGCGCCCTATCTCCGTTGTCTCGCCCATGTTGTCAGAAATCTCTTGCGAGACTATGGTTGCTTGAGCCCATGGCAGCCGGGTTTGAAGGATTACGTCTGCCCAACTCCGATGCCCCCTCAGGTCTTAATGGGAGACAAAGAGAAATCCGAGACAGGGTGATAACAAGGGGCCCTCTTACTAGACAACAAAGCCAGAGGCTGTACACTAACTTTAAACTAGAGTATGTGCGGAAAACCGCCAGGGAAAAGGACAACAAAATACCCACTTGTCCACTCTCCTACTCGGCACCGCCGAGTTCCGGAGAGGACTGTGGGAGCAGAAACCTCCGCAAATGCTCCAAAACAGAATACGAGATGAAGCGACCTAGGCCGCAGCACGCGGCAGAGCCGCCACTCACGAAAACCACTCGAGATCCTCTAGCGACTGTTGCGGGTAATTGAGGACCGGAAGGCTCCTTGGGATGAGATGACAACTCCAAGATTCAGGAACTCTGAGGACAGGAATGACCGGACACAGCAGAACTGGAACAGACGTTCAGCAAACCAAAGCAGCATGCAGGAAGCTATAACCGGCGTCTGTGTGAGGCACTGAGAAGGCTTTAAGCACTGCATCCTCCAATCAGGGTTCAGAGGCCGATTAACATAAATGTCGTGCAGCTGTCTTGCTGCACGACCAGAAGACCAGTGTGTTTAATTACTTGATTGACCCTGCAACGGGGAACGCGGTCCACCCGTGGCGTCCCCGTTGCTAGGGTCCTGGCGGCTGAGCGCGCCCGGCGTCCTAGCGTTGCTAGGGACCCGGCGGCTCAGTGCGCACGGCGTCCCAGCGTTGCTAGGGACCCGGCGGCTCAGCCCGCTCGGCGTCCCTAGTTGCTAGGCGCCGGGCCGCAACGAGATCTCGGACCGCGGCGCCTAACAGGTCTTTGTTGAAGATGGAGAGCGCTACTGTGCAGACTCCATATTGGATCCTCCAGGGAGGCTTCACTCCCTTACCAAGATGGCGACTGAACCCAGCACTGTGCATTCACGGTGACATCTTGTTCTCCCTGTTAGAGCGTCACTGTAGGACCTGCAGTTATACCGCCTTACAACCCCTGTCCAGGGACCCTGCACCGCTTCCAGCATACGCTCACCGGCTGGTGGGCTTTATGACATCCCGCTCTGCTTAAGCCCTGCTCCATAGAATCAGTGCATATAACAGTGAGTACGGCTGTACTGCATCAACAATCAATAAATCATCCTACTCACTCCAAAATGCCTCGATAGTCTTGATATTTTATTGTGTCCTGCACAGATTCAAGGCACCCGGTGCCAGGCACAGCGAAGCAGCCCCAAAACATAACCAAGCCTCCTCCATGTGTTACAGTAGGCGTGGTGTTCTTATATTGTACAGCTTGATTATGTGACCATAGGCCAAAAAACTCCAGTTTTGACTCATCTGTCCAAAGGACATTCTCCCAGAAGCATTGTATCAATAATCAATATGCATTTTAGCAAATTCCAGTCTGGCTTTTTTTGTTTTTTTTTTCAAAACTGAAGTCCACCTGGGTCTTCTTCCATGGAACCCGTTGTCGATCTGAAAACGTTGGATGGTGCTGTCAGGCACTGATATACCTTGACCTTCTGGGAGAGTAGATAAGTATGATACACCATACACGGAATCCTGGGAATAGAGTATAATGCAACAAATGTGTAATAATTAAGTACATGGTGGTTCTGTCTACAAACAACACATTAATGCAGCGTGCATGTGATAGGGGACCCCGGTACTGACCACACAGTGTCTAAAGCTCAGTGAGACAATGACGACTGCATTAGGCCTAGTATAGGCAAATTGTATGTCATTGTAAATAAAAATGCAGCTATCTAGGGGTCTATTCATGAAGCAGTGAAAAGAGTGGAGAAGTGAGCCAGTGGAGAAGTTACCCATGGCAACCAATCAGCTGCTCCGTAAAATTGTATAGTATGTAAATTATAAATGTTACTTTAATGCTGATTGGTTGCCAATGACAACGTCTCCACTGGCTCACTTCTCCACTCTTTTCACTGCTTCATGAATAGACCCCTAAGCTCTTACCACTGGGATGACTTAATTGTGGGATATTGAATGAATGCAGAGCTGCTGTACCATTCCAATCATTGGCAAAAGTTGTGCTCATGATGTTAAATTCCAGACCCAACAAGATAACGGGACAGGGGGGTGTCGTAGCAACCCATTTTAATTGGCAGAAGGGCAAATCTTTCTCTAGTTTCTATAGAAGCAAACCAAGAACCCATGTTCATGAGTGGTCCTGTTCCACCAACTAAACAACCCTCTAATACAGTAACAATGTATAACTCAAGTGCTTAGTCTGGAACCTAATCCGTAGAGAAGTGGGTGGTCCTAGGCAATGGAGTCCCCTGGGAAATTTGCCTTGTACCCCAGTCCTACTCAGCATAAGAGCATGGAACCCCTTTTCTTCTTTGATTTGGTAAATGCAGGTTGCAGTTACTGTTTCTATTTTGGGGTTGGGTTTGTGCGACCGCCGGTCACCATACCGACGCTGGGATCCCGGCTGCTAGTTGGCCGGCAGGGGGGCAAGTGCAACAAAGCCCCTTGCGGACTAGGTGTGCTCGCCACTGGTTCTATTTAGAGATGAGCGCCTGAAATTTTTCGGGTTTTGGGTTTTGGTTTTGGGTTCGGTTCCGCGGCCGTGTTTTGGGTTCGACCGCGTTTTGGCAAAACCTCACCGAATTTTTTTTGTCGGATTCGGGTGTGTTTTGGATTCGGGTGTTTTTTTAAAAAAACACTAAAAAACAGCTTAAATCATAGAATTTGGGGGTCATTTTGATCCCATATTATTATTAACCTCAAAAACCATAATTTCCACTCATTTTCAGTCTATTCTGAATACCTCACACCTCACAATATTATTTTTAGTCCTAAAATTTGCACCAAGGTCGCTGGATGACTAAGCTAAGCGACACTAGTGGCCGACACAAACACCTGGCCCATCTAGGAGTGGCACTGCAGTGTCACGCAGGATGTCCCTTCCAAAAAACCCTCCCCAATCAGCACATGACGCAAAGAAAAAAAGAGGCGCAATGAGGTAGCTGACTGTGTGAGTAAGATAAGCGACCCTAGTGGCCGACACAAACACCGGGCCCATTTAGGAGTGGCACTGCAGTGTCACGCAGGATGTCCCTTCCAAAAAATCCTCCCCAATCAGCACATGACGCAAAGAAAAAAAGAGGCGCAATGAGGTAGCTGACTGTGTGAGTAAGATTAGCGACCCTAGTGGCCGACACAAACACCGGGCCCATTTAGGAGTGGCACTGCAGTGTCACGCAGGATGTCCCTTCCAAAAAACCCTCCCCAATCAGCACATGACGCAAAGAAAAAAAGAGGCGCAATGAGGTAGCTGACTGTGTGAGTAAGATTAGCGACCCTAGTGGCCGACACAAACACCGGGCCCATTTAGGAGTGGCACTGCAGTGTCACGCAGGATGTCCCTTCCAAAAAACCCTCCCCAATCAGCACATGACGCAAAGAAAAAAAGAGGCGCAATGAGGTAGCTGACTGTGTGAGTAAGATTAGCGACCCTAGTGGCCGACACAAACACCGGGCCCATTTAGGAGTGGCACTGCAGTGTCACGCAGGATGTCCCTTCCAAAAAACCCTCCCCAATCAGCACATGACGCAAAGAAAAAAAGAGGCGCAATGAGGTAGCTGACTGTGTGAGTAAGATTAGCGACCCTAGTGGCCGACACAAACACCGGGCCCATTTAGGAGTGGCACTGCAGTGTCACGCAGGATGTCCCTTCCAAAAAACCCTCCCCAAACAGCACATGACGCAAAGAAAAATAAAAGAAAAAAGAGGTGCAAGATGGAATTGTCCTTGGGCCCTCCCACCCACCCTTATGTTGTATAAACAAAACAGGACATGCACACTTTAACCAACCCATCATTTCAGTGACAGGGTCTGCCACACGACTGTGACTGATATGACGGGTTGGTTTGGACCCCCCCCAAAAAAGAAGCAATTAATCTCTCCTTGCACAAACTGGCTCTACAGAGGCAAGATGTCCACCTCATCATCACCCTCCGATATATCACCGTGTACATCCCCCTCCTCACAGATTATCAATTCGTCCCCACTGGAATCCACCATCTCAGCTCCCTGTGTACTTTGTGGAGGCAATTGCTGCTGGTCAATGTCTCCGCGGAGGAATTGATTATAATTCATTTTAATGAACATCATCTTCTCCACATTTTCTGGATGTAACCTCGTACGCCGATTGCTGACAAGGTGAGCGGCGGCACTAAACACTCTTTCGGAGTACACACTTGTGGGAGGGCAACTTAGGTAGAATAAAGCCAGTTTGTGCAATGGCCTCCAAATTGCCTCTTTTTCCTGCCAGTATAAGTATGGACTGTGTGACGTGCCTACTTGGATGCGGTCACTCATATAATCCTCCACCATTCTTTCAATGGTGAGAGAATCATATGCAGTGACAGTAGACGACATGTCCGTAATCGTTGTCAGGTCCTTCAGTCCGGACCAGATGTCAGCATCAGCAGTCGCTCCAGACTGCCCTGCATCACCGCCAGCGGGTGGGCTCGGAATTCTGAGCCTTTTCCTCGCACCCCCAGTTGCGGGAGAATGTGAAGGAGGAGATGTTGACAGGTCGCGTTCCGCTTGACTTGACAATTTTCTCACCAGCAGGTCTTTCAACCCCAGCAGACTTGTGTCTGCCGGAAAGAGAGATCCAAGGTAGGCTTTAAATCTAGGATCGAGCACGGTGGCCAAAATGTAGTGCTCTGATTTCAACAGATTGACCACCCGTGAATCCTTGTTAAGCGAATTAAGGGCTCCATCCACAAGTCCCACATGCCTAGCGGAATCGCTCCGTGTTAGCTCCTCCTTCAATGTCTCCAGCTTCTTCTGCAAAAGCCTGATGAGGGGAATGACCTGACTCAGGCTGGCAGTGTCTGAACTGACTTCACGTGTGGCAAGTTCAAAGGGCATCAGAACCTTGCACAACGTTGAAATCATTCTCCACTGCGCTTGAGACAGGTGCATTCCACCTCCTATATCGTGCTCAATTGTATAGGCTTGAATGGCCTTTTGCTGCTCCTCCAACCTCTGAAGCATATAGAGGGTTGAATTCCACCTCGTTACCACTTCTTGCTTCAGATGATGGCAGGGCAGGTTCAGTAGTTTTTGGTGGTGCTCCAGTCTTCTGTACGTGGTGCCTGTACGCCGAAAGTGTCCCGCAATTTTTCTGGCCACCGACAGCATCTCTTGCACGCCCCTGTCGTTTTTTAAATAATTCTGCACCACCAAATTCAAGGTATGTGCAAAACATGGGACGTGCTGGAATTTGCCCATATTTAATGCACACACAATATTGCTGGCGTTGTCCGATGCCACAAATCCACAGGAGAGTCCAATTGGGGTAAGCCATTCCGCGATGATCTTCCTCAGTTGCCGTAAGAGGTTTTCAGCTGTGTGCGTATTCTGGAAACCGGTGATACAAAGCGTAGCCTGCCTAGGAAAGAGTTGGCGTTTGCGAGATGCTGCTACTGGTGCCGCCGCTGCTGTTCTTGCGGCGGGAGTCCATACATCTACCCAGTGGGCTGTCACAGTCATATAGTCCTGACCCTGCCCTGCTCCACTTGTCCACATGTCCGTGGTTAAGTGGACATTGGGTACAACTGCATTTTTTAGGACACTGGTGAGTCTTTTTCTGACGTCCGTGTACATTCTCGGTATCGCCTGCCTAGAGAAGTGGAACCTAGATGGTATTTGGTAACGGGGGCACACTGCCTCAATAAATTGTCTAGTTCCCTGTGAACTAACGGCGGATACCGGACGCACGTCTAACACCAACATAGTTGTCAAGGCCTCAGTTATCCGCTTTGCAGCAGGATGACTGCTGTGATATTTCATCTTCCTCGCAAAGGACTGTTGAACAGTCAATTGCTTACTGGAAGTAGTACAAGTGGGCTTACGACTTCCCCTCTGGGATGACCATCGACTCCCAGCAGCAACAACAGCAGCGCCAGCAGCAGTAGGCGTTACACGCAAGGATGCATCGGAGGAATCCCAGGCAGGAGAGGAATCGTCAGAATTGCCAGTGACATGGCCTGCAGGACTATTGGCATTCCTGGGGAAGGAGGAAATTGACACTGAGGGAGTTGGTCGGGTGGTTTGCGTGAGCTTGGTTACAAGAGGAAGGGATTTACTGGTCAGTGGACTGCTTCCGCTGTCACCCAAAGTTTTTGAACTTGTCACTGTCTTATTATGAATGCGCTGCAGGTGACGTATAAGGGAGGATGTTCCGAGGTGGTTAACGTCCTTACCCCTACTTATTACAGCTTGACAAAGGGAACACACGGCTTGACACCTGTTGTCCGCATTTCTGTTGAAATACCTCCACACCGAAGAGCTGATTTTTTTGGTATTTTCACCTGACATGTCAACGCCCATATTCCTCCCACCGACAACAGGTGTCTCCCCGGGTGCCTGACTTAAACAAACCACCTCACCATCAGAATCCTCCTGGTCAATTTCCTCCCCAGCGCCAGCAACACCCATATCCTCCTCATCCTGGTGTACTTCAACACTGACATCTTCAATCTGACTATCAGGAACTGGACTGCGGGTGCTCCTTCCAGCACTTGCAGGGGGCGTGCAAATGGTGGAAGGCGCATGCTCTTCACGTCCAGTGTTGGGAAGGTCAGGCATCGCAACCGACACAATTGGACTCTCCTTGTGGATTTGGGATTTCGAAGAATGCACAGTTCTTTGCTGTGCTTTTGCCAGCTTGAGTCTTTTCATTTTTCTAGCGAGAGGCTGAGTGCTTCCATCCTCATGTGAAGCTGAACCACTAGCCATGAACATAGGCCAGGGCCTCAGCCGTTCCTTGCCACTCCGTGTGGTAAATGGCATATTGGCAAGTTTACGCTTCTCCTCCGACAATTTTATTTTAGGTTTTGGAGTCCTTTTTTTACTGATATTTGGTGTTTTGGATTTGACATGCTCTGTACTATGACATTGGGCATCGGCCTTGGCAGACGACGTTGCTGGCATTTCATCGTCTCGGCCATGACTAGTGGCAGCAGCTTCAGCACGAGGTGGAAGTGGATCTTGATCTTTCCCTAATTTTGGAACCTCAACATTTTTGTTCTCCATATTTTAATAGGCACAACTAAAAGGCACCTCAGGTAAACAATGGAGATGGATGGATACTAGTATACAATTATGGACGGACTGCCGAGTGCCGACACAGAGGTAGCCACAGCCGTGAACTACCGTACTGTACTGTGTCTGCTGCTAATATAGACTGGTTGATAAAGAGATGTCGTAGTATGTATGTATGAAGAAGAAAGAAAAAAAAACCACGGGTAGGTGGTATACAATTATGGACGGACTGCCGAGTGCCGACACAGAGGTAGCCACAGCCGTGAACTACCGTACTGTACTGTGTCTGCTGCTAATATAGACTGGTTGATAAAGAGATGTCGTAGTATGTATGTATAAAGAAGAAAGAAAAAAAAACCACGGTTAGGTGGTATACAATTATGGACGGACTGCCGAGTGCCGACACAGAGGTAGCCACAGCCGTGAACTACCGTACTGTACTGTGTCTGCTGCTAATATAGACTGGTTGATAAAGAGATGTAGTAGTATGTATGTATAAAGAAGAAAGAAAAAAAAACCACGAGTAGGTGGTATACAATTATGGACGGACTGCCGAGTGCCGACACAGAGGTAGCCACAGCCGTGAACTACCGTACTGTACTGTGTCTGCTGCTAATATAGACTGGTTGATAAAGAGATGTCGTAGTATGTATGTATAAAGAAGAAAGAAAAAAAAACCACGGTTAGGTGGTATACAATTATGGACGGACTGCCGAGTGCCGACACAGAGGTAGCCACAGCCGTGAACTACCGTACTGTACTGTGTCTGCTGCTAATATAGACTGGTTGATAAAGAGATGTCGTAGTATGTATGTATGAAGAAGAAAGAAAAAAAAACCACGGGTAGGTGGTATACAATTATGGACGGACTGCCGAGTGCCGACACAGAGGTAGCCACAGCCGTGAACTACCGTACTGTACTGTGTCTGCTGCTAATATAGACTGGTTGATAAAGAGATGTCGTAGTATGTATGTATAAAGAAGAAAGAAAAAAAAACCACGGTTAGGTGGTATACAATTATGGACGGACTGCCGAGTGCCGACACAGAGGTAGCCACAGCCGTGAACTACCGTACTGTACTGTGTCTGCTGCTAATATAGACTGGTTGATAAAGAGATGTAGTAGTATGTATGTATAAAGAAGAAAGAAAAAAAAACCACGGGTAGGTGGTATACAATTATGGATGGACTGCCGAGTGCCGACACAGAGGTAGCTACAGCCGTGAACTACCGTACTGTGTCTGCTGCGACTGGATGATAAATAATGATATAAAAAATATATATATATCACTACTGCAGCCGGACAGGTATATATATTATATAATGACGGACCTGCTGGACACTGTCTGTCAGCAGAATGAGTTTTTTATAGAATAAAAAAAAAAACACCACACAAGTGAAGTCACACGACGAGTGTTTAACTTTTTCAGGCAATCACAATATAGTATACTACTAACTATACTGGTGGTCAGTGTGGTCAGGTCACTGGTCAGTCACACTGGCAGTGGCACTCCTGCAGCAAAAGTGTGCACTGTTTAATTTTAATATAATATGTACTCCTGGCTCCTGCTATAACCTATAACTGGCACTGCAGTGCTCCCCAGTCTCCCCCACAATTATAAGCTGTGTGAGCTGAGCACAGTCAGATATATAATATATACATAGATGATGCAGCACACTGGGCTGAGCAGTGCACACAGATATGGTATGTGACTGTCTTGTACTCCTGGCTCCTGCTATAACCTATAACTGGCACTGCAGTGCTCCCCAGTCTCCCCCACAATTATAAGCTGTGTGAGCTGAGCACAGTCAGATATATAATATATACATAGATGATGCAGGCATGCAGCACACTGGGCTGAGCAGTGCACACAGATATGGTATGTGACTGAGTCACTGTGTGTACCGTTTTTTTCAGGCAGAGAACGGATATATTAAATAAAACAACTGCACTGCTGGTGGTCACTGTGGTCAGTCACTAAACTCTGCACTCTCTTCTACAGTATCAGCCTCAGGTCAATCTCTCTCTCTCTCTCCTAATCTAAGTGGAGAGGACGCCAGCCACGTCCTCTCCCTATCAATCTCAATGCACGTGTGAAAATGGCGGCGACGCGCGGCTCCTTATATAGAATCCGAGTCTCGCGAGAATCCGACAGCGTCATGATGACGTTCGGGCGCGCTCGGGTTAACCGAGCAAGGCGGGAAGATCCGAGTCGCTCGGACCCGTGAAAAAAAACATGAAGTTCGTGCGGGTTCGGATTCAGAGAAACCGAACCCGCTCATCTCTAGTTCTATTCCCACTCTATGGGTGTCGTGGTTCACCCACGAGTGGGAATAGTCCCTGTTGGTTGGCATGCCAACCAGCGTGGTATTCAGGGTTCGGGATCCCGATGTATTGTGAGCTGAGGTCTCCCGACCGCCGGTCACATAACCGCATCCCCTATTTTGTATCTTTGGGAAAAATGCCCAGTATCTCTTATTTCTCTAACGTCCTAAGTGGATGCTGGGACTCCGTAAGGACCATGGGGAATAGCGGCTCCGCAGGAGACTGGGCACAAAAGTAAAAGCTTGAACTAGCTGGTGTGCACTGGCTCCTCCCCCTATGACCCTCCTCCAAGCCTCAGTTAGATTTTTGTGCCCGAACGAGAAGGGTGCATGCTAGGTGGCTCTCCTGAGCTGCTTAGAGTAAAAGTTTATTTTAGGTTTTTTATTTTCAGTGAGTCCTGCTGGCAACAGGCTCACTGCATCGTGGGACTAAGGGGAGAAGAAACGAACTCACCTGCGTGCAAAGTGGATTGGGTTTCTTAGGCTACTGGACATTAGCTCCAGAGGGACGATCACAGGTTCAGCCTGGATGGGTCCCGGAGCCGCGCCGCCGGCCCCCTTACAGAGCCAGAAGAACGAAAAGGTCCGGTGAAATCGGCGGCAGAAGACGTTTCTGTCTTCAACTAAGGTAGCGCACAGCACTGCAGCTGTGCGCCATTGCTCTCAGCACACTTCACACTCCGGTCACTGAGGGTGCAGGGCGCTGGGGGGGAGCGCCCTGAGACGCAATAAAAACAGAAATACCTTAGGATGGCAAAAGAAATACATCACATATAGCTCCTGGGCTATATGGATGTATTTAACCCCTGCCAGTTTTCCAGAAAAAAGCGGGAGATAAGGCCGTCGTGAAGGGGCGGAGCCTATCTCCTCAGCACACAAGCGCCATTTTCCCTCACAGTTCCGCTGGAAGGACGGCTCCCTGACTCTCCCCTGCAGTCCCTACAGAATCAGGGTAAAAACGAGAGAGGGGGGGCACTATTGGCAGCTAAATTATAAACAGCAGCTATAAAAGGGAGTAACACTTATATAAGGTTATCCCTATTGATATATATAGCGCTCTGGTGTGTGCTGGCAAACTCTCCCTCTGTCTCCCCAAAGGGCTAGTGGGGTCCTGTCCTCTATCAGAGCATTCCCTGTGTGTGTGCTGGGTGTCGGTACGATTGTGTCGACATGTATGAGGAGGAAAATGATGTGGAAGCAGAGCAATTGCCTGTATTAGTGATGTCACCCCCTAGGGAGTCGACACCTGACTGGATGGTTGTATTTAAAGAACTACGTGACAATGTCAGCACTTTACAAAAAACTGTTGACGACATGAGACAGCCGACAAATCAATTAGTGCCTGTCCAGGCGTCTCAGACACCGTCAGGGGCAATAAAACGCCCGTTACCTCAGTGGGTCGACACAGACCCAGACACGGATACTGAGTCCAGTGTCGACGGTGAGGAGACAAACGTAATGTCCAGTAGGGCCACACGTTACATGATCACGGCAATGAAGGAGGCATTGGACATTTCTGACACTACAAGTACCACAAAGAAGGGTATTATGTGGGGAGTGAAAAAACTACCAGTAGCTTTTCCTGAGTCAGATGAATTAAATGAGGTGTGTGATAAAGCGTGGGTTTCCCCCGATAAAAAAGTGCTAATTTCTAATAAATTATTGGCACTATACCCTTTCCCGCCAGAGGTTAGGGTGCGTTGGGAAACACCCCCTAGAGTAGATAAAGCGCTCACACGTTTATCTAAACAAGTAGCGTTACCGTCTCCTGATACGGCCGCCCTCAAAGAACCAGCGGATAGAAGGCTGGAAAATATCCTGAAGGGTATATACACACATACTGGTGTTATACTGCGACCAGCAATCGCATCAGCCTGGATGTGCAGTGCTGGAGTTGCGTGGTCGGATTCCCTGACTGAAAATATTGATACCCTGGATAGGGACAGTATATTACTAACTATAGAGCATTTGAAGGATGCATTACTATATATGCGTGATGCACAGAGGGATATTTGCACCCTGGCATCAAGAGTGAGTGCTATGTCCATTTCTGCCAGAAGAGCGTTATGGACGCGACAGTGGTCAGGGGATGCGGATTCCAAACGACATATGGAAGTATTGCCGTTTAAAGGGGAGGAGTTATTTGGGGCCGGTCTATCGGACCTGGTGGCCACGGCAACGGCCGGAAAGTCCACCTTTTTACCCCAGGTCACCTCTCAGCAGAAAAAGACACCGTCTTTTCAAACTCAGTGCTTTCGTCCCCATAAGTACAGGCGGGCAAAAGGCCACTCATTTCTGCCCCGGGGCAGAGGAAGAGGAAAAAGACTGCACCAGGCAGCCTCTTCACAGGAGCAGAAGCCCTCCTCTGCTTCTGCCAAGTCTTCAGCATGACGCTGGGGCTTTACAAGCGGACTCGGACACGGTGGGGGCCCGTCTCAAAAATTTCAGCGCGCAGTGGGCTCACTCGCAAGTGGACCCCTGGATTCTGCAGGTAGTATCACAGGGGTACAAACTGGAATTCGAGACGTCTCCCCCTCGCCGGTTCCTGAAGTCTGCTCTACCAAAGTCTCCCTCCGACAGGGAGGCAGTTTTGGAAGCCATTCACAAGCTGTATTCCCAGCAGGTGATAATCAAGGTACCTCTCCTACAACAGGGAAAGGGGTATTATTCCACGCTGTTTGTGGTACCGAAGCCGGACAGCTCGGTGAGACCAATTTTAAATCTAAAATCCTTGAACACTTACATAAAGAGGTTCAAATTCAAGATGGAGTCACTCAGAGCAGTGATAGCAAACCTGGAAGAAGGGGACTATATGGTGTCTCTGGACATCAAAGATGCTTATCTCCACGTCCCAATCTACCCTTCTCACCAAGGGTACCTCAGGTTTGTAGTACAAAACTGTCATTATCAGTTTCAGACGCTGCCGTTCGGATTGTCCACGGCACCTCGGGTCTTTACCAAGGTAATGGCCGAAATGATGATTCTTCTTCGAAGAAAAGGCGTTTTAATTATCCCTTACTTGGACGATCTCCTGATAAGGGCAAGGTCCAGGGAACAGTTAGAAGTCGGAATAGCACTATCTCAGTTAGTGTTACGTCAGCACGGGTGGAATCTAAATATTCCAAAATCGCAGCTGATTCCAACGACACGTCTCCTGTTCCTAGGAATGATTCTGGACACAGTCCAGAAAAAGGTGTTTCTCCCAGAGGAGAAGGCCAGGGAGTTATCCGAGCTAGTCAGGAATCTCCTAAAACCAGGCCAGGTGTCAGTGCATCAGTGCACGAGGGTCCTGGGAAAAATGGTGGCTTCTTACGAAGCGATTCCATTCGGAAGATTCCATGCAAGAACGTTTCAGTGGGATCTTTTGGACAAATGGTCCGGATCGCATCTTCAGATGCATCAGCGGATAACCCTGTCGCCAAGGACAAGGGTGTCTCTTCTGTGGTGGCTGCAGAGTGCTCATCTACTAGAGGGCCGCAGATTCGGCATTCAGGATTGGATCCTGGTGACCACAGATGCCAGCCTGAGAGGCTGGGGAGCAGTCACACAGGGACAAAATTTCCAGGGCTTGTGGTCAAGCATGGAAACATCTCTTCATATAAACATTCTGGAACTAAGGGCCATTTACAATGCCCTAACTCAAGCAAAACCCCTGCTTCAGGGTCAGGCGGTATTGATCCAATCGGACAACATCACGTCAGTCGCCCACGTAAACAGACAGGGCGGCACGAGAAGCAGGAGGGCGATGGCAGAAGCTGCAAGGATTCTTCGCTGGGCGGAGAATCATGTGATAGCACTGTCAGCAGTGTTCATTCCGGGAGTGGACAACTGGGAAGCGGACTTCCTCAGCAGACACGACCTTCACCCGGGGGAGTGGGGACTTCATCCAGAAGTCTTCCAAGAGATGGTAAACCGTTGGGAAAAACCAAAGGTGGACATGATGGCGTCCCGTCTCAACAAAAAACTAGACAGATATTGCGCCAGGTCAAGGGACCCTCAGGCAATAGCGGTGGACGCTCTGGTAACACCATGGGTGTACCAGTCAGTGTATGTGTTCCCTCCTCTGCCTCTCATACCAAAAGTACTGAGAATCATAAAAAGGAGAGGAGTAAAAACTATACTCGTGGTTCCGGATTGGCCAAGAAGGACTTGGTACCCGGAACTTCAAGAGATGCTCACGGAGGACCCGTGGCCTCTACCTCTAAGAAAGGACCTGCTCCAGCAGGGACCTTGTCTGTTCCAAGACTTACCGCGGCTGCGTTTGACGGCATGGCGGTTGAATGCCGGATCCTGAAGGAAAAAGGCATTCCAGAAGAAGTCATCCCTACCCTGATAAAGGCCAGGAAGGATGTAACCGCGAAACATTATCACCGCATTTGGCGAAAATATGTTGCGTGGTGTGAGGCCAAAGAGGCCCCTACAGAGGAATTTCAACTGGGTCGCTTCCTACATTTCCTGCAAACAGGACTGTCTATGGGCCTAAAATTAGGGTCCATTAAGGTTCAAATTTCGGCCCTGTCGATTTTCTTCCAAAAAGAACTGGCTTCTCTGCCTGAAGTCCAGACGTTTGTCAAAGGGGTACTGCATATACAGCCTCCTTTTGTGCCCCCGGTGGCACCTTGGGATCTCAATGTGGTTTTGGGGTTCCTAAAATCACATTGGTTTGAACCACTCACCACTGTGGAATTAAAATATCTCACATGGAAGGTGGTAATGCTGTTAGCCCTGGCTTCAGCCAGGCGTGTCTCAGAATTGGCGGCTTTATCTTATAAAAGCCCTTACCTGATTTTTCACACGGATAGGGCAGAATTGAGGACTCGTCCTCAATTTCTCCCAAAGGTGGTTTCAGCGTTTCACGTGAACCAGCCTATTGTGGTGCCTGCGGCTACTAGGGACTTGGAGGACTCCAAGTTACTGGACGTAGTCAGGGCCCTGAAAATATATATTTCCAGGACGGCTGGAGTCAGGAAATCTGACTCGCTGTTTATCCTGTATGCACCCAACAAGCTGGGTGCTCCTGCTTCTAAGCAGACGATTGCTCGTTGGATTTGTAGTACAATTCAGCTTGCACATTCTGTGGCAGGCCTGCCACAGCCAAAATCTGTAAAAGCCCATTCCACAAGGAAGGTGGGCTCATCTTGGGCGGCTGCCCGAGGGGTCTCGGCTTTACAACTTTGCCGAGCAGCTACTTGGTCAGGGGCAAACACGTTTGCTAAATTCTACAAATTTGATACCCTGGCTGAGGAGGACCTGGAGTTCTCTCATTCGGTGCTGCAGAGTCATCCGCACTCTCCCGCCCGTTTGGGAGCTTTGGTATAATCCCCATGGTCCTTACGGAGTCCCAGCATCCACTTAGGACGTTAGAGAAAATAAGAATTTACTTACCGATAATTCTATTTCTCATAGTCCGTAGTGGATGCTGGGCGCCCATCCCAAGTGCGGATTGTCTGCAATACTTGTATATAGTTATTGTTACAAAATTCGGGTTATTATTGTTGTGAGCCATCTTTTCAGAGGCTCCTTCGTTTATCATACTGTTAACTGGGTTCAGATCACAGGTTGTACGGTGTGATTGGTGTGGCTGGTATGAGTCTTACCCGGGATTCAATATCCTTCCTTATTATGTACGCTCGTCCGGGCACAGTATCCTAACTGAGGCTTGGAGGAGGGTCATAGGGGGAGGAGCCAGTGCACACCAGCTAGTTCAAGCTTTTACTTTTGTGCCCAGTCTCCTGCGGAGCCGCTATTCCCCATGGTCCTTATGGAGTCCCAGCATCCACTACGGACTATGAGAAATAGAATTATCGGTAAGTAAATTCTTATTATTTCTCTGTACTTAATACAATGTTTACTAGCTTTATAGAATAAACTTTTATTGTGTGTCCAGCAAGGGGCGTAGTCAGAACTTTGGGGGCCCCATAGTAACATTTTGTAGGAGCCCCCGTCCCAATGCTTCTATAGAGACACCTCTCCGCAGCAGTTGTTAATTGTATGCACCATAATAGTGCCCTAGTTGATTTTCTGAGACATAGTAGTGCCTTAGTTAATATTATGCCACAAAGTAGTGTCCTAGTTTATTTTATGAACCATAGTAGTGCCCTACTTCACATTATGTCACACTGTAGGGCTGCCTTTACACATTATGCCACACAATACCCCCCATTCACATTATAATATATAGTGTTCCCACTTCATAGTATGCCACATTATAATACCCTCCAGTTCAAATTATACCACATCACAATGATCAGGACCAGGGGCATAACAAGATATATTGTAGGCTCCAAGGCAAAAGTTGTAAGGGCCCTTATGTATCTACTAATGGTGAAAAATGTATATAACACATGTAACTGTGACAGGGAAGGTGGCCCCTCTCAGCTCTGGGCCCCATAGCAGCTGCACTGCCTGCACCTATTGCAGCTACACCCTGTATATAACACATGTAACTGTGACAGGGAAGGTGGCCCCTCTCAGCTCTGGGCCCCATAGTAGCTGCAGTCCCTGCACCTATGGTAGCTACACCCAGGGGCGGATTGGGAACTAAAAGCGGCCCTGGAAAAATTTGTACTAGTGGCCCCACATGGGCAGCACCAGAGGTGTAAGGTCTAGCCATGGGCCATGGCAGCAGCACCCTCCCCACAAGACTTTCCAGATATTGGGCATGTTCAGCATCAACTCAAGGGGGAAGTTAAAAAGAAATAAAATTAAATATTATGAGCACATTATATGATACACCTTCAGAATTTAGGAAACTATATCATTCTTTAGAAAGATATATTTTCTTGCTTATTACACCAACCGTATCCCAATCACTATTCACTCAATCTTATATGTCAGCCAAGCAGGTAGGCAGAGCATACACTAGATCATCTGCAATCACAGGCTAAGTGGCAAAGTCATTTTCATATATGCAAATTATTTTGCATCTTCATTATGTCTATAAAAAGGACCACATGTCCTCAAACAAAACAGGCCCCATGGGTGCGTCGGCCCACCGGGGATCTTCCCTGTAAACCCTATGGCCAATCCGCCTCTGGCTACACCCTTGTATATAACACATGTAACTGTGACAGGGAAGGTGGCCCCTCTCAGCACTTGGCCCCATAGCAGCTGCACTGCCGGCACCTATTGTAGCTACGCCCTTGTGTCCAACACAGACAGGCTTTTAATGTGTGTTTCCTGGTTAGAGCAGACACATCTCCAAAATGGCAATTGTCTATTTTGGGAATATTTAATCTTTTTAATCCTAGGTCAGGGGCATTGAGAGGGTGGGGAGCGGAACCAGGTCAGCTGCTAAGGGGACATTGCCTCATGAGTGGGTGGCAACTATTTTTGCATACATAGGTACTGAGGCCCGTGGCAGCTGTCGGCTGCCCTGCCCACAGCGTCTGGCACCCAGTCCTATCCTACTGCTCAACCCAAGAGTTTAGTGGCATGATCATCAGCCACGTTGTGGCTTTTGCCTGTTTTACTTATTTTTATTTTCAACACAACATTTTCGTAAATCACTTTTCTTTTACTGTTTGTGAATCGCTGAACTATTGGACTTGAACTAACGCCTCTTAAATCTCCATGAATTCTCTAATACATCAAGTACACGTACAGTAGGCCCCTGATGAAGCCAAAGTGATATTTTTTATTAGGAAATGATGACAAAATTGTTTGCATCATATATTTTTCATTCAATCTATAAACCCCCAAAAATTATTGGATTAAAATGTTCATAAAAATATAATAACCGTTCTGGGTAAATCTCAATTTAGAGTCCAAATCTTGGCAAAGGCGGAGATTGCAGAATATGAGCTTCAGGGTCTGAAGCGAATACTTGAAATAACAATATGTTTGGCAAGACGATGGTATTAAGATGTGGAATATTACTCAAATATTTAAGCTTAAAAACACATTGCCTCACGTGGTGCCGATTCTTGGAACTGTAAATGTATACATTGCTATATCGCAAACACATCTAAACAGCGAGCATATGCGCTGTACTAGGAATTGTGATTGAATTTCTCCGAGAGGGGAAAACATAGGTTAACCCTTTCTATTGTTGATTGTTGCAATTAAATAACTGGAATAGAAAGCGCAACAATTAAAATAGACTTAAAAAATAAGATTAGGGGGGTCATTCCGAGTTGATCGCTAGCTGCCGTTGTTCTCTGCGCAGCGATCAGGCTAAAAATCGGCATTTCTGCACATGCGTATGCACCGCAATGCGCACGCATGACGTACGGGTACAAAGTCCTTTGTGGTTTTGCACAGGTTCTAGCGAAGCTTTCAGTCGCACGGCCAAACGCAGGAAGATTGACATGAAGTGGGCGTTTCTGGGTGTCAACCGACCGTGTTCAGGGAGTGCTTAGAAAAACGCAGGCGTGCCAGGGAAAACGCAGGCGTGGCTGGGCGAATGCTGGGCGGGTATGTGACGTCAAAAGCCGTCCCACCATCGTTAGAATCAACGCACACGGAGAGTAACTACAAGGCCGGTCTTGTTTTGCACAAAATTATTTTGCAGGCGCTCTGCTGCACAAGCGTTCGCACTTCTGCAAAGCGAAAATACACTCCCCAGTGGGCGGCGACAATGCATTTGCACGGCTGCTAAAAGTAGCTAGCGAGCGATCAACTCGGAATGACCCCCTATATTTGCTGTAAATGGCTTACACAGTATTTCCTTCTTCCAACGTACTCACCCCTGATTGAAATGGACATTAGTTTACGTGTATTGTATAAAAGTTTTACTTTGCACAGTGCATGGAAATTTTCTAGTATTATTCATGGGGCATTCAGATGGGTTGTGATACACACTCACTGAGGGGCAGATGTACTAAGAAATGGCAAGTTATAAAGTGGAGAGAGATAAATTACCAATCATTTAGAGAAGTGATAAAGCAGTGATAAGTGGAAGGTGATAACGCACCAGCCAATCATTGTGGATTTGAAAAATGACAGTTAGGAGCTGATTGGCTGGTGCGTTATCACCTTGCACTTATCACTGCTTTATCCCTTCTCCAGGATTAATACATCTGCCCCACAGTTTGTAACACGACAGTAAGGAGCTGATTGGCTGGTACTTTATCTCTCTCCACTTGATCTCTCTCCAAGGTTTAGTACATATTCCCCACATAGATCCATCATGATTACTAATTTCTTATTGCCATTCAAGTCTAGTGATGTGCACCGGACATTTTTCGGGTTTTGTGTTTTGGTTTTGGATTCGGTTCCGCGGCCGTGTTTTGGATTCGGACGCGTTTTGGCAAAACCTCCCTGAAAATATTTTGTTGGATTCGGGTGTGTTTTGGATTCGGGTGTTTTTTTACAAAAAACCCTCAAAAACAGCTTAAATCATAGAATTTGGGGGTCATTTTGATCCCATAGTATTATTAACCTCAATAACCATAATTTACACTCATTTTAAGTCTATTCTGAACACCTCACACATCACAATATTATTTCTAGTCCTAAAATTTGCCCCTAGGTCGCTGGATGGCTAAGCTAAGCGACACAAGTGGCCGACACAAACACCTGGCCCATCTAGGAGTAGCACTGCAGTGTCAGACAGGATGGCACTTCAAAAAAATTGTCCCCAAACAGCACATGATGCAAAGAAAAAAAGAGGCGCAGCAAGGTCGCTGTGTGACTAAGCTAAGCGACACAAGTGGCCGACACAAACACCTGGCACATCTAGGAGTGGCACTGCAGTGTCAGGCAGGATGGCACTTCAATAAAATTGTCCCCAAACAGCACATGATGCAAAGAAAAAAAGAGGCGCACCAAGGTCGCTGTGTGACTAAGCTAAGCGACACAAGTGGCCTACACAAACACCTGGCCCATCTAGGAGTGGCACTGCAGTGTCGTAAATGGCATATTGGCAAGTTTACGCTTCTCATCAGACGCTTTCAATTTTGATTTTTGGGTCATTTTACTGAACTGTTGTTTTTTGGATTTTACATGCTCTCTACTATGACATTGGGCATCGGCCTTGGCAGACGACGTTGATGGCATTTCATCGTCTCGGCTATGACTAGTGGCAGCAGCTTCAGCACAAGGTGGAATTGGATCTTGATCTTTCCCTATTTTAACCTCCACATTTTTGTTCTCCATTTTTTAATGTGTGGAATTATATGCCAGTATCAATAGCAATGGCCTACTACTATATATACTGCGCACAACTGAAATGCACCACAGGTATGGATGGATAGTATACTTGACGACACAGAGGTAGGTACAGCAGTGGCCTACTGTACCGTGCTGCTATATATTATATACTGGTGGTCAGCAAACTGTGCAAAACTGAAATGCACCACAGGTATGGATGGATTGTATACTTGACGACACAGAGGTAGGTACAGCAGTGGCCTACTGTACCGTACTGCTATATATTATATACTGGTGGTCAGCAAACTGTGCAAAACTGAAATGCACCACAGGTATGGATGGATAGTATACTTGACGACACAGAGGTAGGTACAGCAGTGGCCTACTGTACCGTACTGCTATATATTATATACTGGTGGTCAGCAAACTGTGCAAAACTGAAATGCACCACAGGTATGGATGGATAGTATACTTGACGACACAGAGGTAGGTACAGCAGTGGCCTACTGTACCGTACTGCTATATATTATATACTGGTGGTCAGCAAACTGTACAAAACTGAAATGCACCACAGGTATGGATGGATAGTATACTTGACGACACAGAGGTAGGTACAGCAGTGGCCTACTGTAACGTACTGCTATATATTATATACTGGTGATCAGCAAACTGTGCAAAACTGTAATGCACCACAGGTATGGATGGATAGTATACTTGACGACACAGAGGTAGGTACAGCAGTGGCCTACTGTACCGTACTGCTATATATTATATACTGGTGGTCAGCAAACTGTGCAAAACTGAAATGCACCACAGGTATGGATGGATAGTATACCTGACGACACAGAGGTAGGTACAGCAGTGGCCTACTGTACCGTACTGCTATATATTATATACTGGTGGTCAGCAAACTGTGCAAAACTGAAATGCACCACAGGTATGGATGGATAGTTTACTTGACGACACAGAGGTAGGTACAGCAGTGGTGACAATGCTAAATTCCCTTGTCGTATAAACAACCCTTTATGAAGCTAAGAACACTGTACGCTGTTTACTTAAGAAGTACCGTAATGGTACGCTAGTTGCGTAACGATCGCTCAGCCGTAGGCGAGACGCTCAAGCGTCACGTTCGCTCACGGCCCAGCAATCACAGGACACGTTATTGGCTATGACTAGAGTAATGATTCGCTATGGCGTAGCGGACGCTCGAGACCACGAGGAGATCACCAGCGGCGCAGACGCTCACAATGCTATACCTTTATGTCTAAACCTTATACCAAAGAAATACACAGAATACCTTAATGTGAATACAGGGTGTAAGTGCAACCTTGTGTAACCTGACTAACTACAAAGCTGCTTGAGCGTCACCGACGCTCAAGTGAACACTTAACACTATAGAAAATACACAGATACTGGTTTAGGTTCCAAAGCCTATTAACTGTATTATATCTAGTATACTTGTAAAAAGGGGATAACAGTACAAATGATACACTACAATATAACAGAGACTTCCTAACCACAGAACTAAACAATACTATCTAATACAATACAATACTAGTCTAGGGGAGATACGAGAGAGAGAGAGAAGGGAAAGAGAGAGAGAGAGACGGAGAGAGATGAGAGAAATTGGCTCACAGAAAGACAATGATAACGGAGAGAAACTTACGCACAAGGGTAAACGATCGCATGCGCCTGGACATCCAGCACCCGATTTTCAGCAATGAGAACCGTTGAAGAGTGAGAGCTGGATGTGGTCGGCCTGCCTATTTATGCCCCACACACAATGCAATCCTACAGTCCCTACAATCCCATTGTCCATTGGATGAAGGAATTCGACCCTGTATCATAACAAAAGGTCATAGGTTGATTCATACAGGTGGGCTGTGACGATTTCAAACAGCTCAGGTGGGTGGGGAACTAGGTTTCCCGCCGCATACCTGAGTATGAGTAAATAGTAGAAATGGACATAAACTTCTTATGTCCATAACTATTCGCACGAGCGATTAATACGCTCCAAACCAACACCGGAATATTGCTAATTAAATACTCTTCCGATGGGTACCAAACACTGCTGTATGATTCCTGTTAGACCCTTCGTACGATACAAAGAGGGATTCCTTAGCTCAGGGACCTTCTATATTAACCAAACTATCAGAAACTATCAAAGGGACCATGATCTATAAACTACATTAATTGTGAAAATATGTAACGAATGAGTCGCACGCTACGACTACATAAACTCTACCGTAAATACGCATACCGCGCCTGCGAGTGCACGCTATTGCGGGTATGCGCCTTCACGGGAGAGCGTACGCATGCGCAGCACGGACCAGTGTGCGGTGCAAATATGGCAACGTGCATAGAGACATTTTTCTGACTTTGACAGTCCACCCTTTGGCAGTCAATAATAACTGCCACAAAACATTTAAGGAGAAAAATGCAAGTCAGGGGTTAATTGATTTCCATGGTTGGGTAAGGGAGGAGAGAGGAGAAGGTGTGAAGAGGGTATGACCTAGTGAGATAGCAGAAGCATGTGTGTATGAATCCATGTTTGGAGGGTCATGTATCATCGTGCCGTACGTGTGGTAAATCAAGCTTCGAGGTATTGCGAAGTATACATTTGAATTCCTTCTTATCCTGTGGTACAGGTCTGTGGATGGGCTGTCAAACTTTACCGAGCTCTTTTCGGATTTTGAACAAAATGGGGAGCACATTTTAGTTGATGATACATGAATGGGGGAGGTATGTGGTTGCTGATATCTGTGCCTGTATTCCCTATCGTCTATGTGTGTCATTACCTGAGGGTTGTAGAGATGAAGATAAAGAACACTTATGGAAAATGCAATGATATTCTATGTCAGGGAAATGTACATCTGTCGTCGAAGTTGTGTTCGGTATCTGTTGAGAGTCGTCTTCTTTGCGCTGTATTGCTCCTTGGGCATGAGCAAATAGCTTTGTCTGAGCCATCAGATTTACAAAAAATGTTGGGCTAGCGTGAGTTTAAAAGTACTAGGGAAACTGGGGATCCATGGCAAAGTTCATCAAGTGTCCATATTTAAAGTTGTCAAATCTTCTTCTTTGGTCAATCCGTTGTCTGTATACATCTCGTCTCGTCAGCTTCCTCGTCCAAGGGGGTCTTTGTATCTTGGAGAAAAGCAGAAAAACAGGTGAAAGAAACGGACCGTATAATCGCATTTTCATCACATCCTGGTTTCTATCATTGGGTCATAAATCAAATCCAGGTTAATTACGGTTTCCTCACTCCTCAAGCTCATCACTTTTGTACTTTGTTTGCACCTCATTAAAGCCTGTCCGCATCTAAATATCAATCCAATCGATATAACGACACCCAAGATACATAGTAGAAACTTTCCAACATCCATTATGACTCCTTGAGCCCAGTCCCCCAAACCGGAGAACCAATTTCGCGGGTTCAACCATGACACCCAACCAGTCAGCTCATTACCTACAGCAGCAAGGGTGAGATTGTGTTTTCGACGAAATTCCCACTTCAATTGGAGAATATCGTCCATCTTTTGGTCTATGACCTCTACCGGATCCTCGGTGCTATTGGTGATATACGTGCAACACTTTATGCCGTACTGTGTTGCTAATGTAACACAATATCCGCCTGTTACTGCTGTAAGATAATTAAGAACCATCCTATGCTGAACTAGTTCTGTTTTATAAGCTTGAAGCTCTCTTCCAGTGTATCTAAACGTGTCATCATACATTTCAGTGATATTATCTAACAAATTGGCGAGTGCGGAAATGTATCTATAATTCATCACTCCCCGAGCGGTACGAGTGAAATCTAACGCTACCAGAACCTGAATCCCGGTGGATTCATGGATAAGATCAGAGGCCGGATGCTCTAACCTTTCTGACAGTTGTCTTTTAACTCGGTGCTCGTAATGAGTGTGAGTATAAGGAGCTTGGGCACCACGGTGTATGTCCTTCATTTTGTCATGTGTAACAGTCATCACTTCAGGCAATACTTTTCCAATATAACACAATCCTTCAGAGTTTGGGGCAAGCCACTTGTACGCCTTTCTCCCGCATATGAAATATGCGTCATCGGGGAGAACATATGGGACGGAGAAGGACATGATCATGTTACAAACCTTCCAGGTGAAATCTCCTGACCCTAATTCTTCCATCTGCTTAATGCACGTATCAGTTTGTACGATATGTGCACAGTATCCTGGTGATACCTCTCCAACTCTAGTAATCCTATTTCCTAAGGTATATCGATACCGAAAAGATTTTCCTCTACTGGCTATGTGGCGTACCAGCTCTGTATCTGTAGGCATTCTATCTGCTCTGTGTGAAAAGGTCATGGTAAGGTTGCTCCATGACACTTCCCAATTTCCCGGTTTTCTGGGATTGGAGATATTGAAACATAAGAGGGACCTATCCACATGGTATTGGTGGAGCTTCAAACTAGGAGGGCTGGAGATATTAAACCTCCGGTCCACCGGTCTCCCACCACTTAGCTCAAGTACCTCCCCTAACGTTAAAGGAAATGGTACTAGCCCTGATTTGCTGTGACCCTGAGGTACTTGAGAGCATACCCAACAATCTGTTTGGTTTAACACGTTACCCACTAAGGAGTGATAGTCACTCAATGGATGCCGGTCTATATGGATATTAAAACTAGATTGGCATTTCTTTATGCATCCATCTTCAACCAGATTATCACAGAGCCTACAGATACAATTTTCTTCAGCTAACAATCCATCACAATTTCTTCTATCGGATCGTTTTCTGATACTCGCCTTTGCTTGTTGGTTTGGTTGATCTTGGAAAACTACGCCTCCATCATCATAATCGGAACCCATTCCAGAACCTCTCTCGACCTCTATGGTACTCTCGCCGGAACAGACTGCTCTGGTCAACATCATGGTTAACATCAAAATCCGGATCACAGTCTCTTGGGGCAAGTCCATCTTTGAGGAGGAAATAGAGAAGAATGAGAAGGGGGAAAAAGAAATTTCAAGGAAGAGGGGATGGGAAGTGGAGAAAAACAATAAAAGGGAGAAGGGAGTCGACAACTGCTTTCGGTCTTCAAGGCTCAGGTGCCGCCTCAGTCCTCCTGGAACAGACACTCCAGTGATACAACCTCTACCGTCTGTTCCTTATCACGGGACTTCTCTGGATCAGCAACCTTTTTGCAGTGGGATGAATGGACCCAAGTCTCTCTCTCAGCCACCTTCAATGCTGTGGTGCTAGTCAATAAGACCTGGTATGGTCCTTCCCATCTATCAATAAGACAACCCGAGCGTAGAAAATTTCGTATCATTACATAATCCCCAGGTTCAATGTCATGACAATTACTATCTGGTAAATCAGGAATCATCAACTTCAGATTATCATTTTGATTCCTCAACTGCTTACTCATGTTAATCAAGTACTTTACAGTTACTTCATTGTTACATTTCAAATCATCCTGAGGGTTAATCATGACATGCGGTTGTCGACCAAACAAGATTTCAAAAGGAGACAGATTAAGAGGGGACCTGGGAGTGGTTCTGATGCTATACAAAACAATGGGTAAAGCTTCTGGCCACGTCAATCCTGTCTCTGCCATTACTTTACTCAATTTATTTTTAATAGTGCTGTTCACTCTTTCGACCTTCGCACTCGCCTGTGGACGGTACGGAGTGTGCAGCTTGCTATCAATTCCCATCAACTTACACATTCCTTGAAAGACATCACCTGTAAAATGGGTACCCCTATCACTTTCAATGATTCTAGGGATACCATATCTACATACAAATTCCTGCACAATTTTCTTAGCGGTAAACATAGCGGTATTTGTAGCTGCTGGGAAAGCTTCGACCCAATTCGAGAAAACATCTATACAAACAAGTACATATTTCAAATTTCGACATGGGGGTAATTGAATGAAGTCAATTTGTATTACCTGGAAAGGGCCGCCGGCAGGTGGGATATGGGATGGTTCTGTAGGTATTGCTTTTCCAATATTCTTTCTCAGACAGGTAAGGCATGACATTGCTCTTTTACTCGCATGAGAGGAGAATCCTGGGGCGCACCAGTATGCTCTTACCAATTTGCACATCCCCTCCTTGCCTAGATGAGTCAGCCCGTGAGCTGCTTCAGCCAGACATGGAAGGTATGCCCTGGGGGCCACTGGTTTACCATGTCCATCCGTCCAGAGCCCTGAGGACTCCTGGCCATATCCCTTTGCCTTCCAGACTGCTCTCTCCTGTGTGGAACACAAATTCTGCATCTCACACAACTTTTGTGTGTTGATGGTATTAAATACCATCAATTGTGTGGTGTCTGTCTGTATGGGGGTAGCAGCTGCAAGCTTTGCGGCTTCGTCTGCTCGGCTGTTACCAAGGGATATTGGGTCTTGGCTATATGTATGTGCTTTACATTTGATAACAGCCACTCTGTCGGGTTCCTGTATCGCTGTTAGAAGCCTTTTTATGTGAGCTGCATGCGCTATCGGTGTACCAGCCGCCGTCATGAAATTTCTGAGCCGCCATAGGGCTCCGAAATCATGTACTACCCCGAAGGCGTATCTAGAATCGGTGTAGATATTGGCTGACTTACCCTTAGCCAATTCACATGCTCTGGTTAGGGCGACCAGTTCAGCAACCTGGGCTGAGTGAGGTGGGCCTAGCGGTTCCGCTTCTATGGTGCCTTGGTCATCTACGACTGCGTATCCAGTACACAAGTCTCCCGAGTCTGACTGTCTATGACAACTACCGTCCGTGTAGAACGTTAGTTCTGCATCTTCCAGTGGATTGTCACTGATGTCAGGCCTTGCGGTAAAATTTTGGGTCAAATATTCCATACAATCATGTGTACCTCCCTTTGCATTAAATCCTCCTTCCCCATCACTCTCACCTTCCACCCTTTGTGCCTGACCAGGCACACCTGGGAGAAATGTTGCAGGATTTAATGCACTGCATCTCCTTATGGTGATGTTTACTGGGGCCATTAATGCCAATTCCCATCTTGTAAACCTTGCTGATGAGACGTGTCTGGTTTGGGCAGAATTCAATAAGGCAGATACCGCATGTGGTGTATGGATTGTGAGGTTGTGGCCTAGCACGACATCTTCGCTTTTCGTCACTAGCAATGCTATCGCCGCAACGCTACGCAAGCATGTGGGGAGGGATCGCGCTACCGTGTCTAGCTGGGCGCTGTAGTATGCGACTGGCCTGCTGGCGTCACCGTGTTTTTGGGTTAGTACACCTGCTGCGCACCCAGCACTTTCTGTTCCGTATAGTTCAAAGGGTTTCCCATAGTCTGGCATACCTAGTGCTGGTGCCTGCGTTAGGCACTGTTTGAGTCTCTCAAATGCTGTTTCGGATTCGTCTGTATGCGAAATCCGGTCAGGTTTGTTTGAAGAGACCATTTCCTGCAAAGGTAACGCCAATATGGAAAACCCTGGGATCCAGTTACGGCAATACCCACACATTCCTAAAAACGTCCTGATCTGTTGCTGGGTTTGTGGCAGTGTCATGTCTCTAATGGCTTGGATTCTATCAGCGGTCAGGTGTCTCAGTCCTTGTGTTAGACAGTGTCCCAAATATTTTACCTTAGTTTGGCATAATTGTAACTTGTCTTTGGAAACCTTGTGACCTGTGTCTGAAAGATGAAACAGGAGCTGTTTCGTATCCTTCAGAGATGCTTCCAGTGAATCTGAACACAGTAATAAATCGTCCACATACTGTATCAATACTGACCCACTGTCTGGTTGGAAAGACTGTAAACAATCATGCAAAGCCTGAGAAAATATACTCGGACTATCTATGAAACCTTGGGGTAGCCGAGTCCACGTGTATTGGACTCCTCTGTATGTGAATGCAAACAAATATTGGCTGTCAGGGTGCAGAGGTACCGAAAAGAAAGCGGTGCAGAGGTCAATAACAGTGAAAAATTTGGCAGTGGGAGGAATTTGCATTAGGATGACAGCTGGATTAGGCACTACGGGGAACTGACTTTCAACTATTTTGTTAATCCCCCTTAGATCCTGCACTAGCCTGTAACCCCTCCCCCCACTCTTTTTAACAGGGAAGATGGGACTATTGGCTGTGCTGGACGTTCTTACCAGAATGCCCTGTTGCAGCAAGCGTTCTATTACTGGGAAAACTCCTAACTCCACCTCTGGCTTCAGAGGATACTGTGGGATTTTTGGAGCTATCCTACCATCTTTTACTTGTACAACTACTGGAGCTACGTTTGCCATTAATCCAGTGTCCTGTCCATCTTTTGTCCAAAGTGACTCTGGTATCTGAGAGGTCATCTCTTCTACTTGGGATGGGTTCCTATTTGTCATAATGGAATGTGACATTAATTTTGATGGGGAGTCTAACATGTCTCGTACCTCCTGAGCGTGATTCTCAGGAATGTCCAAGAATACACCTTCAGGAGTACAATAAATGACGCAACCCATTTTACATAGTAAGTCTCTCCCCAGGAGATTAGTTGGTGCCGATGCAGCCAGCAAAAAGGAATGCTTGGTATGCAAAGGCCCTATTGTAATCTCGGCTGGTTTGCTAACAGGGTAGTGCTGGACTACTCCTGTTACTCCCATGGCTGGAACTGTCCTACCAGTGGTTCTCATGCCCACTGTCGAATTTATCACTGACTTGGCCGCCCCTGTGTCTACAAGAAAGTTTAAAGTTTTACCAGCTACATTGATTGCAATCTCTGGTTCGCTTCCAAGACTGGCAATCAATTTAACTGGCTGCAGATTACAGGTGTGGCCACACCCCTATTGGGTATGCTGACCTCCCTGAATCCCATTGGCAGCAACTACTTGTGGGGGAGTTAGCTGGGAACTACCAGAGGCCTGCCAGTCTCTGTTCGGGGGATATCTTTTTGTTTCCCCTGTATGTGGCTCAAAACTCCGCCTCTGTGGACCCTGCTCCCAATGTCGTGTGTTGTGTTGTTGTCTAGGGGGTTGAAAAGATCTTTGTACATTCCTTGTTCTACATTCTCGTGCAAAGTGTCCCGGTCTGTTACAAGAAAAACATGTTATTACACTTGCCTTACCCACAGGATTCGGTGGTACATACGCAGGCTGCCTTGTGGTCAGCGCCTGTATACTTACGGACATCAACTTATCACTTTGCGACTCCCTGTGTCTAGTGATGTTTTTGTCGTGATCAACAGCAGCCTCTCTCAAGGTGGACACTGACAGACCTCGCCAACATGGTTGTGTGGTCTGTACCCTAGCTTTTAATGTTTCTTTCAAACCATCCATCAGTACAGATACTGCTACTTCTCGATGGTTTGGGTTGGTCTTAATGTCTTCTATACCAGTGTATTTTGCCATTTCTGATAGTGCCCGGTGGAAATATTCTGCTGCCGTTTCGGACTCCTTTTGCTTAATGGAAAATATTTTATTCCATTTAACAACGGCTGGGAAATACTCCTTTAGCTGTAAATTTATCCTTTTTACATTATCCTGGTCGTACACATCTGTAAGCGGTACATCTTTATCTAGTCCACAATCAGCCAAGAATTTAACTGAGTCGACATTGGAAGGTAAGCAAGCTCTTAGCACTATCTGCCAATCCTTATTATTGGGCTCTAAAGTGTTTCCTAGATCCCTGATGTATTTTTGGCTTGCCACTAAATCTTTTCTGGGGTCTGGGAATTCAGACACTATGGTCCTCAATTCCATTCTAGTGAACGGGCAATACATGGCAATGTTCCTGACGGGTGTGGCTCCTGATGCATCTGTTTTCCCATTGGGAACTACTATCACCTTTACAGGAGCAATTCTAACAGCCTCATTCTGCGTAGATTCTACAACTTGTGGTACAATTGTTTCAGTGTAATGCATGGTGCCGTACTTACCCGTTGACACGACCTCACCTATCCCTCCGCTAGGGGCCTTAACTAATCTCGTGGGTGGTGCAGTTCCTACTGTGGTTTCTGATATGGTGGCCGCTAGAGAGAGCGCTGAAATTGTTGCCGAATCTTCTTCTTGATCACACTCCTGAGGAAGGTTCAAAACAGGGTACATCTTGCACGGGTTAATACTTGCATGAGTTATTTGGTTAACATCATTAACATTTACAGGGTTACTAAGAGTTTGTGTTTTACAACCCAGTGCGTTTCTCTCCGTAATCAGCTTCTCTCCTGCAATGTATGGTGGAGGTGGAGCTGTGGCTATCAGCTTCCTGACTGCCCCAGATCCCGCCGCCAGAGCCAAACCTCTCTGTATCTCACCTTCCTGGTGCCATAACTGTAAGTAATCATGATGCTGAATTCGTCTCTTTGTTGATTTTACGAGACATATCCTCCTCCTTAAATTTTGTAACACGTCTGGACTGAAGCTACCTATTCTTGGGAATTTGTCCCTGTCTTGTACAGTCATTCTCTCCCATTCATCACATAAAGATTCGGTGTGACTTCCATATTTTTCACACATTACATATCGTGCCGACCCAACTGGTCGGTTCACAGAATCAACCTGAACCAGGGTTGATCGCCCCCTACCTGAGCAACTGGCCCCCATAGTCTGCAGGTGTTGCTTAGTCCTCCTTGGATTTCTGTATCAAGGTTTTCAGCAAGCCTTTACAGACAACCAAATTACTCCACAGTAGGCCGGCGGTGGCGGTTTACCGAGTACCCCACTCACTCGCCCACCTCGACCAATACGACCTGATCACACCGATATGGTGCTGGCGTACTCGATACAGGGCCCCTATGGAACCTTCAGTTTACTGGAACATATGAGGGTTACCCGCAGGACACTTACTCTTTCCAGTAAAGGTGGGGTTGTTAGATAGTTCCTGAGTGACCAGCGAACTTCCCTTCCAAAAATAAAAAATTACACAAATCACGTCAGAATGTACAGATAGCGTTTGTGACCACTTTACTCTAATGGTATTAGGTCAGATTACTAACTACTGCACACAATTACGTGTGGTCCAATCGTTCAGTACACAAGCACTACTTGTCATGTACTGAAAGATCAATGGAATCGATGTTTCCGGCCGCGATTCCTTCAGCAAGAGCTTAAGGCCTATATGGGTTCTGCACCAACACCCCAGGCGTTGTGCCACTGGACTTTTATAGCGGACCTCTTAGTACCTTACGACCTCCTGGTCTTGTTACCTTCTGTTAATGACCTCCTGGTCTGTTACCTTATGGTCCGCTATGCTCTAATGCTCAAATATTATTTAACCAGGGATGCCTCCCTAGCCACCGTATATGTCACTTACACGTGTGTCCCTTGACGAGTACCCGACTTTCCTTTTGGTTCCACCTTAAAGTTATATAAACTTTTGTATACAAAACCACACTCACTCAACACATGTACACTTTTGTTTCTATATCTATTTCTGCGCAGAAATTGTCTTCAGTCCAACAGTGTTACTAATTAGGAGCAGGATCTGTTAAGCTAAATTTTCAGATTTTTCAAAAAAATAGATTTGCGTTATTTACCGCGTCGCGTTATTTACCGCTGTGCGTTACTTATCGCCTTTGCGCTAATTATCGCTTTGCGCTAATTCAACTTTTCGTGACTTGAGCTACGTTGCGTAACCAGACGCTACGTTGCGTAATGTACGCTGCGTGCGTCTGCCGTTTGGATTGCGTACGCAAGTCTTTTGTTAGGGACACGTGTACGCAAAACAAAGATCCACCGTAACACAATTTCTACCTTTATCAATGTAGATGATCCCTGATCATCTACCGCACACCACACTGACTGTCTTATCTCCCAGACAAGCCGTGTGTTGGTCTATACTTTAACTATTACCTCTACTATGAAATAACAGCAAATCTCTTTTTGCACTTTCTATCAACTATAAAACTTGGCAAACAGGAATAGTGATATACGAAATTTGAAAAAGAAATACAGATAAATGTATGCGTGCGTGTATACGCAAGACAGAAGAAAAATAAAACAGTTTTAAAAGACACAAGCGTTTTGTTCTTACTTCCGGTTCCCGGATTCCTTCAGCACTCTTTATCTAAGCGAAGCAGACGCTTATCCAATCAGCACTGCAAGGAATATGATCCCGCCCTTTGCTGATGGATAATGTCTGCTGATCTACCTAGTGCAGATATGAGAAGGATAGGACGAGTCCCCAATTGACAATGCTAAATTCCCTTGTCGTATAAACAACCCTTTATGAAGCTAAGAACACTGTACGCTGTTTACTTAAGAAGTACCGTAATGGTACGCTAGTTGCGTAACGATCGCTCAGCCGTAGGCGAGACGCTCAAGCGTCACGTTCGCTCACGGCCCAGCAATCACAGGACACGTTATTGGCTATGACTAGAGTAATGATTCGCTATGGCGTAGCGGACGCTCGAGACCACGAGGAGATCACCAGCGGCGCAGACGCTCACAATGCTATACCTTTATGTCTAAACCTTATACCAAAGAAATACACAGAATACCTTAATGTGAATACAGGGTGTAAGTGCAACCTTGTGTAACCTGACTAACTACAAAGCTGCTTGAGCGTCACCGACGCTCAAGTGAACACTTAACACTATAGAAAATACACAGATACTGGTTTAGGTTCCAAAGCCTATTAACTGTATTATATCTAGTATACTTGTAAAAAGGGGATAACAGTACAAATGATACACTACAATATAACAGAGACTTCCTAACCACAGAACTAAACAATACTATCTAATACAATACAATACTAGTCTAGGGGAGATACGAGAGAGAGAGAGAAGGGAAAGAGAGAGAGAGAGACGGAGAGAGATGAGAGAAATTGGCTCACAGAAAGACAATGATAACGGAGAGAAACTTACGCACAAGGGTAAACGATCGCATGCGCCTGGACATCCAGCACCCGATTTTCAGCAATGAGAACCGTTGAAGAGTGAGAGCTGGATGTGGTCGGCCTGCCTATTTATGCCCCACACACAATGCAATCCTACAGTCCCTACAATCCCATTGTCCATTGGATGAAGGAATTCGACCCTGTATCATAACAAAAGGTCATAGGTTGATTCATACAGGTGGGCTGTGACGATTTCAAACAGCTCAGGTGGGTGGGGAACTAGGTTTCCCGCCGCATACCTGAGTATGAGTAAATAGTAGAAATGGACATAAACTTCTTATGTCCATAACTATTCGCACGAGCGATTAATACGCTCCAAACCAACACCGGAATATTGCTAATTAAATACTCTTCCGATGGGTACCAAACACTGCTGTATGATTCCTGTTAGACCCTTCGTACGATACAAAGAGGGATTCCTTAGCTCAGGGACCTTCTATATTAACCAAACTATCAGAAACTATCAAAGGGACCATGATCTATAAACTACATTAATTGTGAAAATATGTAACGAATGAGTCGCACGCTACGACTACATAAACTCTACCGTAAATACGCATACCGCGCCTGCGAGTGCACGCTATTGCGGGTATGCGCCTTCACGGGAGAGCGTACGCATGCGCAGCACGGACCAGTGTGCGGTGCAAATATGGCAACGTGCATAGAGACATTTTTCTGACTTTGACAGTGGCCTACTGTACCGTACTGCTATATATCATATACTGGTGGTCAGCAAACTGTGCAAAACTGAAATGCACCACAGGTATGGATGGATAGTATACTTGATGACACAGAGGTAGGTACAGCAGTGGCCTTCTGTACCGTACTCCTATATATTATATACTGGTGGTCAGCAAAATTATGCACTGTACTCCTACTATATACTGTCTACAATGCAGCACAGATATGGAGTGTTTTTCAGGCAGACAACGTATACTGGTGGTCACTGGTCAGCAAAACTCTGCACTGTACTCCTCCTATATAATTTTATACTGGTGGTCCCCAGTCCCCACAATAAAGCAGCACACTGAGCACAGATATGGAGTGTTTTTCAGGCAGACAACGTATACTGGTGGTCACTGTCAGCAAAACTCTGCACTGTACTCCTGCTATATAATACAGCTGCTCCCCAGTCCCCACAATTAAGCAGTGTGAGCACAGATATATGCAGCACACTGAGCACAGATAAGGAGCGTTTTTTTCAGGCAGAGAACGGATAAAACTGGTGGTCACTGATCAGCAAAACTCTGCACTGTACTCCTCCTATATTAATATACAGCTGCTCCCCAGTCCCCACAATTAAGATATAACTAAGCAAGCACAAATATTTGCATCATCAATGAATAAACGGAGAGGACGCCAGCCACGTCCTCTCCCTAACATTTCCAATGCACGAGTGAAAATGGCGGCGACGTGCGGCTGCTTATATAGAATCCGAATCTCGCGAGAATCCGACAGCGGGATGATGACGTTCGGGCGCGCTCGGGTTAACCGAGCCATACGGGAGAATCCGAGTATGCCTCGGACCCGTGTAAAAAGGGTGAAGTTCGGGGGGGTTCGGTTTCCGAGAAACCGAACCTGCTCATCACTATTCAAGTCAAGCTGTAGTCTCATTCCTTAGGCGTGCTCAGTCGCCAGGAATGTACGACCCCTCTCCCCAGGGAACAGACCAACCCTCACAGACACATAGGTGGTCATTCCGAGTTGATCGCTCGCTAGCTGTTTTTAGCAGCCGTGCAAACGCTATGCCGCCTCCCACTGGGAGTGTATTTTAGCTTAGCAGAAGTGCGAACAAAAGGATCGCAGAGCGGCTACAAAATAATTTTGTGCAGTTTCAGAGTAGCTTCAGACCTTCTTAGCGCTTGCGATGACTTCAGACTGTTCAGTTCCTGTTTTGACGTCACGAACACGCCCTGTGTTCGCCCAGCCACACCTGCGTTTTTCCGAACACTCCCTGAAAACGGTCAATTGACACCCAGAAACGCCCACTTCATGTCAATCACTCTGCGGCCAGCAGTGCGACTGAAAGCTTCGCTAGACCTTGTGTGAAACTACATCAGCCGTTGTGAAAGTACGTCACGCGTGCGCATTGCGCCGCATACGCATGGGCAGAAGTGCCGTTTTTTTGCATCATCGCTGCACAGCGAACATTTTCTGCTAGCGATCAACTCGGAATGACCCCCATAGTCTACAACTCGCCTCCGGGAACACAGACTAATCATCAGGGCTGCCTGGTGGGGCGGTTTCTGCTGTTGTCTCTGTGTCTGCTCCCATGAAAGAGTCTCTTTTTTTAATCCAAGATGGCCGATTCGGATGCAATGATTTTACATCGGAAATCTTTGATTCAAAGAGAGGTTGCTTCTTCCCTGGGAGTCGAGTGAGAAGCAGGGCGGACATGCTTTAGGTACAGTATGGGGCTGCCTAAGACACACACCCTGTGCGCAGGTATAGGCCTCATTCTGACCAAATCCTTCCCTCAGACCTTACGCAACTGCCACCATCTTTCTGGTTGCAAATGGGGTCTGTACACGCTGTGAGTGGTGGCGGGTTGGCTGTTGGTGGGATGGAAATGGTGTTGGGGGTAGGGATATGCTGTGTGTGAGGGAGGAAGGGGTGGGGGAGTGGTGGGTTCAGAGGGGGATCAGTTTGTGTTGTTTTAGGGTCAGTGGTGGAGGTAGTGATAGGTTTGGGGGTGTTGGTGCTGGTTTGTGGAGGGTGCTGAAGGTAGTGTGGTTGGTGGAGAGGTGGTTGCGAGGGGTACGTGGAGTGGGGTGGGTGTCACCGAGATGCAGTGAGTGGTGGATGACCGGGTGCCGGCAAGACGGTGGATGAGGGTGGGCGACTGTATATGCTGCGGCCTAGAGGTGAGGGATAGGGGAGGGGTGTGGAGGTGGTGTGGTTGGGGGATTTGTTGGTGCGTGGGCCAGGGTGATGTGGGAGGGTGTCCAAAGGAGCCATGGGTGGTGGAGGGCCACATGGGGTGGCTGGGTGAATGGGGGAGGGTATTGGCAGGTGTGGTGTGTGCAGGGTAGGGGGGGTGGAGTGGGGTAGGTGGATGGGGAAGGTTGTGTTGAGGTGCAGGTGGTGGTCGAGGGGTGGTGTATTTGTGGAAGGTGGGTGTCTGGTATGGGGATAGCTTGGTTGTGGGATGGCCTTGTGAGGTGCGGTGGGTGTTGCACAGGCGGATGGGTTGTGGTGGTAGGTCCCAAAAGTAAATTGTGTGTGGTTTTAATTTGAAGGGGGGAGGGTGAAGTGAGGTGGAGGTGTGTATATGTGCCGTTGTTTCCCTCCTCTGATGTAGGTAGTGACTGCTAGGGGGGATGGGTGGTTGCAAAAGGGGCCTGTGGATGGAGGGGGGTGTTTATAGAGGTGCTGTTGCAAATGGAGTGTGTCCATGCTGTGAGTGGTGGAGTGTTGGCTGTGGGGGGGATGGAGATGGTGCAGGGGGAAGGGCGGTGCTGTTTTTGAGTGTGGAATGTGTGGTGGGGAGGTGGGGTTGTTTGGCAGAGGGTGTTGATAGGTGCTTGTTGAGGGGGAGGGTCAGGTGTTTGATGGTCAGGGGTGGAGGATGTATTACATTTTGGGTGGTTTTGTGCTGGATTGTGGAGGGTGGTGAAGGTAATATGGTTAGTGGAGTGGGGGTTATGAGTGGTACATGGATTGTGTAGGGGGTCCGTGAGATGCCGTTGGTGTTGGATGATGGGGTGCGGGCAAGACGGTGGTTTGTGGTTGTGCACTGTATATGCTGTGGCATAGGGGTGAGGAGGTGTTGCTGTTGGTGGAGTTGTGTGTGGGGTCCATGGGGATGGGGGAGGGTGTACTAAGCTTCCATGGGCAGGAGAGGTCCACATGGGGTGGGTGGGTGGATGGGGGAAGGTATTGGGTGAGGTGTGCAGGGGAGGGTGGGGAACTGGGGTAGGCATATGGGGAAGGCTGTGTTAAGGTGCTGGTGCTGGTGTAGGGGTGTTGTATTTGAGGAAGGTGGGTGGGAGGTATGGGCCTAGTTTGGTTGTGGGATGGGCTTGTGGGGTGTGGTGGGTGTTGCACGTGGGGCGAGGGGTTTTATTTGCAGGAGTTGTGGGTGTGCATTGGTTGTGTTTGTTGTGGTGGTGTGAGGGTTAGGGGTTCATGAGGTGTTGGGGTTGAGTGTAGGATGTGCAGGGATGGGGAAGGGATTGTGTGTGTGTGTGTGTGTGTGTGTGTGTGTGTGTGTCTGTCTGTGTGTCTGTCTGTGTGTGTGTGTGTGTGTGTGTGTGTGTGGGCGCGCAGGAGGGGGGTGGAGTGTTTGTTTGTGTAAAGGAGAAGAGGGTGCGAAAGGTGAGGTGGGGTGGTGTGTTGAAAATTGGAGGTGTGCCTCTGGGGTGTGTGCCTGTAGCATATGCGGGTAGTGGTGACTCCTAATCATTTGGCTGCTGCGGTAGGGAGCTCCCGCTCAGCAGCACTGTGGCTGGAGCAGTGTCCCGTCCTGGCTCTGGGCGAGTGCACTTGGTCTGGCCCTTGTGAAGGGCGGGATGTCTCCACAGTGTGTTCCTGGTGCTGGGGATGTAAATTGGGGTGGCGGTGAGCGTGTTCCTGGAGTTGCAGGCTGGCTGGCTGTCAGGCGGGCGGGCGGCATAGTGGTGTGGCCGGAGCAGAGCGTGGTGCGAGGCGAGGTGGCAATAGGAGGGAGCTCTGTATGTGCTGCGCTGGGGATTGGTGAGTATGGTGCTCCGTGTTCCGTCCCACTGTACCTGCTTGTCGGCAGCTGCGGCCCTGCGTGACCCCCCACTGCCTGGATGCGGTATGAGTTGGGCTGTGCATAAGGGAGGGGTCCTCAGCGTGGGGTGTGGGTGTAAGGGGGCAAGGAAGTTGTGTAGCCGGGAGAGGTGCGGTGGGCATCCTGCTGGTGCAAGCAAGTCCCCTCCGCATAACCTGTGTTACCCTCCCTGCTGCTGCTGGCTGGAGTTGTGTGTGGTGGTACTGGTGACCATGGCCACCCCCCTATACTGTAGTTAGTGTCAGGGGGCATCTTTTACCTGACTCTGGCGCTGGCCCAGGGCATGGTGTGTATCCCTGCAGATGCTGCTGACTCCGCCCAGCTTTGTGACTCCGCCCAGCGTTAGGCACACAGGCACAGATCTGGGCTATTATATAGGAGATTATTATTATCTCCTTCTGTTCATTCTGTTTGCTGCTGCTATGAGTCAGATCTGAGGTTGCATTTGCTTTTCCTCTCATCTTACCTTGTCTTGAACTAGACAGCACTACACTGACTACAGCACTATGGAAACAGTATAAGGCAACTGCAGTAATAATGTCAGTTTTATTTGTGTGATACACTCTGGTTTTAGTGGTAGCACTTAGGGGCATATATACTAAGGGGAACATTTACTAAGCAGTGATAAGAGCGGAGAAGTGAGCCAGTGGAGAAGTTGCCCCCATCAACCAATCAGCACTGAAGTAACTTCTATAATTTGCATACTATAAAATGATACAGAGCTGCTGATTGGTTGATGGGGCAACTTCTCCACGGGCTCTCTTCTCCGCTCTTATCACTGCTTAGTAAATGTCCCTAGTCTTGGAGAAAGATACAGTGGAGAGAGATTAAAGGGTCTATTTACTAAGACTTGGATGGAGATAAAGTTGCTGGAGATAAAGTACCAGCCAATCAGCTCCTGCCATTTTTCAAACGCAGCCTGTAACATGGCAGTTAGGAGACGATAGGCTGGTACTTTATCTCCAGCGACATTATCTCCATCCAAGGCTTAGTAAATAGACCCCTAAGCAAGGGCGGATCCAGAAGAAAATGATAGGGGGGGCACGATGGAAGGGGCAAGTACATTTGCGTGCGGCTTCGGTGCATGTGAGGTGGCGCTTCTTATACAATGCCCACAGTTGTAGCGCTCATTATGCAATGTCCACTGTACTGGTAGTGCCCCTTATATAGACCCCATAGTAGTGGTGTCCCTTATGCAATGCCCGTATTGCCCCCAGTAGTAATGTTGCCTGTAGTAATGCCCCCAGTCATTATGCCCCCAGTGGTAATGCCCCTGCAGTTATGACCCCAGTAGTTTAGCCACCAGTAGTAATGCCCCCCTATAGTTTGCCCCATTGTAGTTTAGCCCCTGTAGTTATGCCCCCCTTATAGTTTAGCCACCAGTAGTAATGCCCCCCTGTAGTTTGCCCCATTGCAGTTTAGCCCCTGTAGTTATGCCCCCCTTATAGTTTAGCCTCCAGTAGTAATGCCCCCAATAGTTTGGCCCCTGTAGTTATGCCCCCAGTAGTTTGGCTCCCCCTGTAGTTTAGCCCCCAAGTAGTAATGCCCCTGTAGTTTAGCCCCCAAGTAGTAATGCCCCCAATAGTTTGGCCCCTGTAGTTATGCCCCCAGTAGTTTGGCTCCCCCTGTAGTTTAGCCCCCAAGTAGTAATGCCCCTGTAGTTTAGCCCCCAAGTAGTAATGCCCCCTGTAGGTGCCCCCCAGTAATAATGCCCCCAGTAGCTGCCCCCCCCGTAATAATGCCCCCAGTAGCTGCCCCCCCAGTAGTGATGCCCCCAGTTATAATGCCCCCAGTAGTAATGCCCCCCCTCAGTAGTAATGCCCCTTGTTGATGCCCCCCCAGTAGTAATGCCCCTTGTTGGTGCCCCCCCCCCAGTAGTAATGTCCCCCCGTAGTTTCCCCCAGGAGATGCCCCCGCTGCATTAAGGAAGAAAAAAACATAATACTTACCGAGCCCCGTTCCCGCGCCGCTGCAGTCCTCCTTCTGGCTGGCGTCCTCTCCTCAGTACTATGAGAGAGACGTCATGACTGACGTCTCTCCCATAGCGCACGGCGCAGTGACAGCGCCGGAAGCCGGAGCTCAGTACTGAGCTCCTGCCTCCGGCTACCGCTGTGCAGGGAGACGGGCGCCCGCTGGTAACACAATCTCAGCGGGCGCCCATCATCTCCCTGTGCGGCGCCGACGCCGCGGGGGGGGACGGGGGGGGGGGAAGCCACAAATGACAGGGGGGGCACGGGCCCAAGTGCCCCCCCCCCCTGGATCTGCCACTGCCCCTAAGTATTAACCAATCAGCTTCTGTCAATTTACAGGCTGTTTGAAAAATGGCAGTTAGGAGCTGATTGGTTGGCACTTTATCTCTCTCCAAGCTTTGATAAATGTCCCCCTATATGTCACTGTACCGATTAATGCCAGTCCATTCTCTCCAGTGGGCAGATGAGAAGCTCTGACTCGCAATCTCTTTGCTATACGTAAGTTATAATAATGGGGGTAATTCCAAGTTGATCGCAGCAGGATTTTTGTTAGCAATTGGGCAAAACCATGTGCACTGCAGGGGAGGCAGATATAATATGTGCAGAGAGAGTTAGATTTGGGTGTGGTGTGTTCAATCTGCAATCTAATTTGCAGTGTAAAAATAAAGCAGCCAGTATTTATCCTGCACAGAAATAAAATAACCCACCCAAATCTAACTCTCTCTGCACATGTTAAATCTGCCTCCCCTGCAGTGCACATGGTTTTGCCGAACTGCTATCAAAAATCCTGCTGCGATCAACTTGGAATTACCCCCAATGTCTCTACTTGCTACAGAGATCCATACATTATAATAAACTAGTTACCAACCCGTCAACATGATGGAACAACATAACAGTGACCTCAGCGCTTGTGGCTGTACGTGCCCCGACAGAGCAACAATTAGATTACCGCCAGTGCACAAAATACTTGAACTCCTCCCATAAAGTTGAGGAGCAGCATTTTCTTTTGTTCCCAAAAATTTCTGATTATGGTAATTTCTTATTTCCCTCTTATTTTTTTATTACTGGTAATTTTATCAGGCTGCCTTAAAAGACATTTCCGAGCATAGAATATAATAAATGCTTCATAACTTCCTTATAGAGTAACGTAGGTCAGACTAAAGGGAGTAAAGCAAAAAGGAGCAAGTAACTTTGCATTTGGACATACCGGGGTATACTGTATTTACTAAAAGTCAATTTTGGTCAATGTTGGGCCGATTTTTGATCAATTTTGTTTTTTCAGGGTCTAAATCACACATTTACCAATAGATGATTTGTAACTTTTTTTTTTTTTACAATGTCAAACATCAATCAAAATCGGTCAAACATCAATCAAAACCGGCCAAACATCAAACAAAATCGACGGTTAGTAAATACAGGTATATCCCACAATGTTGAAATGCAAGGGGAGCAAATACCTTTATTATATCTGCATGCAGGGTAAATGCGGGCTGCTTTTGCATGTAGCTCCGGTGGCTACTGCTTTTCATCACACCAAGGGGGTCATTCCGAGTTGTTCGCTCGTTATTTTTTTGTTGCAACGGAGCGATTAGTCGCTAATGCGCATGCGCAATGTCCGCAGTGCGACTGCGCCAAGTAAATTTGCTATGCAGTTAGGCATTTTACTCACGGCATTACAAGGTTTTTACTTCGTTCTAGTGATCGTAATGTGATTTACAGGAAGTGGGTGTTTCTGGGCGGAAACTGGCCGTTTTATGGGTGTGTGCGAAAAAACGCTACCGTTTCTGGGAAAAACGCGGGAGTGGCTGGAGAAACGGAGGAGTGTCTGGCCGAACGCTGGGTGTGTTTGTGACGTCAAACCAGGAACGAAACTGACTGAACTGATCGCAGTTGCCGAGTAAGTGTGGAGCTACTCAGAAACTGCTAAGAAGTGTCTATTCGCTATTCTGCTAATCTTTCGTTCGCAATTTTGATAAGCTAAGATTCACTCCCAGTAGGCGGCGGCTTAGCGTGTGCAATGCTGCTAAAAGCAGCTTGCGAGCGAACAACTCGGAATGAGGGCCCAAGTTCCGTTGTGCTACATCTGTGACTGTATGCATGTTATACCAATTCTTGTGTGATTAAAGTCACAGCCCAGCATCTCAGATACACAGTGAGGGGCTTTTGGCTGCACCTGCGATGCGACTAAGATGTAAAGAAATAGATGTGGCGGTATGTAATGGAGTTCCAGATCATTTTTTTGAAAGGGCCACACCTACCGCCAGTCAGTCAGTTTGGGATGGCAGTTGCTGTGGCTCCACTATTTGAATTTTGGACTTTGCATTTCTGCGGGGGAGAGTTAGATTTGGGAGGGGTGTGTTCAATCTGAAATCTAAATTGCAGTGTAAAAATAAAGCAGACAGTATTTACCCTGCACAGAAACAATATAACCCACCCAAAGCTAACTCTCTCCTCACGTTACATCTGCCCCACCTGCAGTGCACATGGGAGGTCATTCCGAGTTGTTCGCTCGCAAGGCGATTTTAGCAGAGTTGCTCACGCTACGCCGCCGCCTACTGGGAGTGAATCTTAGCATCTTAAAATTGCGAACGAACTATTCGCAATATATTGCGATTACACACCTCGTAGCAGTTTCTGAGTAGCTTCAGACTTACTCGGCATCTGCGATCAGTTCAGTGCTTGTCGTTCCTGGTTTGACGTCACAAACACTCCCAGCGTTCGCCCAGACACTCCTCCGTTTCTCCGGCCACTCCTGCGTTTTTTCCGGAAACGGTAGCGTTTTTTCCCACACGCCCATAAAACGGCCTGTTTCCGCCCAGTAACACCCATTTCCTGTCAATCACATTACGATCGCCAGAACGATGAAAAAGCCATGAGTAAAATTACTATGTGCATAGCAAAATTACTTGGCGCAGTCGCAGTGCGGACATTGCGCATGCGCATTAAGCGGAAAATCGCTGCGATGCGAAGATTTTTACCGAGCGAACAACTCGGAATGAGGGCCATGGTTTTGCCCATTAGAGAAAATTTTAGCTTTTGCGATCAGGTCGGAATTAGGCCCTAAGTTAGAAGCCAGAAACCTTTTGTGCCTAAATATCAGCAGAAAATCCAGTGTCCTCAGCACGGTCAGGGCAGTCACTGTTATTTGTCTCATAATTGCTGACATTTGATAAAACGTTCCAGGCATACTGTGTGCTGTTCATGCTGCAAGCTGATACATTCTCCATGCAAAGATACTAGTATCAATGACAAAACAAGACTACTGGGCATGTCAGAAATGTACCTCTGGTTTATTATTATTATTAATAATGACTGATTCTGGTTACTGTATTTCACAGACCATAGAAAACGGGAGAAGTGAATCTGCGCAGTGATAGTAACATCAGGGGAATTTCCTGCAGGATAAAATGCAGATAGATTGAAAAAATCGGAAAATGATAAAATCATAAATGCAATAGCAATAAATACTGGCCTAAAGAAATAAAGACTGATAAAATATTGGCCCTCATTCCGAGTTGATCGCTCGCTAGCTACTTTTTGCAGCCGTGCAAACGCATAGTCGCCGCCCACTGCTGAGTGTGTTTTCGCTTTTCAAGTGTGTGAACGCCTGTGCAGCCGAGCGGTACAAATTTTTTTTTGCAGTCTCTGAGTAGGTCTGAACTTACTCAGCCACTGCGATCACTTCAGCCTGTCCGGTCCCGGAATTGACGTCAGATACCCGCCCTGCAAACGCCTGGACACGCCTGCGTTTTCCCTACCACTCCCAGAAAACGGTCAGTTGCCCCCCATAAACACCCTCTTCCTGTCAATCTCCTTGCGATCGGCTGTGCGAACGGATTTGTCACTAGAAGCATTGCACAGCAACGATGCTGTTTGTACACGTACGACGCGCGTGCGCATTGCTGTTCATACGCATGCGCAGTTTAGCCTTTTTTTACCTGATCGCTGCGCTACAAAAATCGGCAGCGAGCGATCAGCTCAGAATGACCCCCATTGTCAACTTGTAAAATAGATAGATAGATAGATAGATAGATAGATAGATAGATAGATAGATAGATAGATAGATAGTGCTTGGCAGTCTGATGCCGTTTGGGGGCGGTTGAGGAGGCGGCACAGCCTCCGTTGACCAAATGGAGGCAGTCACCAGCGTTGTGGGGGAGGGAAGAGGCCAGGGTCTCCGTCACAGCACAGAGATTTCCTGGCCTCTCTCTTCTGGTGCACGGGAACAGTCAATGAAGTGTGTTTTAGGGGTCTATTTACTAAGCCTCAGGTGGAGATAAATTGGACGGGAGATAAAGTACCAGCCAATCAGCTCCTAACTGTCATTTTTCAAACACAGCCTGTGGCATAGCAGTTAGGAGCTGATTGGCTGGTACTTTATCTCCGGCCACTTTATCTCCATCCAAGGATTAGTAAATAGACCCCTTTAAGTCTCTACTGGTTCAGAGCTACCTAAATCAATTGTAAGCATACTGTACATATACCAGGGAGTGTAAAACGTTGCAGCGTATCCCCTATGTACTAATCGCACAGCACTTGCTGTGGAATCTCACTGACACAGATACCGGATTGAAAGTCTGTTTTTCATACATAAGGGAAGCCCCCTTTTTATACACGTTTTTATGTTGTACGTGTGTTATTGTCTATATACCGGGATTAGGCACTGATACCCATATAATGTATAAGAGTATTTTATTATAATATATGAACTATATCTGTCTATATGAATTATAGAGTACATACAGCTTGGCCCTTACTTGCCATATATTGATACATTCATCTATTCCACAGGTTCTCAAACTCGGTCCTCAGGACCCCACACAGTGCATGTTTTGCAGGTCTCCTCACAGAATCGCAAGTGACATAATTAGCTCCACCTGTGGACCTTTTAAAATGTGTCAGTGAGTAATTAATACACCTGTGCACCTGCTGGGTTACCCGCAAAACATGCACTGTGTGGGGTCCTGAGGACCGAGTTTGAGAACCACTGATCTATTCTAAACAGTAAAAAAAATATTTTAACCTTACCAATAATGTGTGGTAATTTTTTTTAAACTCACACAAGGACATACAGTATATACAGGGATTTCCCAAAATTCATATACAGTACCGAACTTCTACAGAAAAACCTTCCAGTCCCTCATTGTGCAGAAGATGCTTTAAAACTTGGGAAGACATAAAGGTGGTCATTCCGAGTTGATCGCTCGCTAGGAGTTTTTAGCAGCCGTGCAAACGCTAAGCCGCCTCCCACTGGGAGTGTATTTTAGCTTAGCAGAAGTGCGAACGAAAGGATCGCAGAGCGGCGGCATAATTATTTTGTGCAGTTTTAGAGTAGCTCAAAACCTACTCAGCGCTTGCGATGACTGCAGACTGTTCAGTTCCTGTTTTGACGTCACAAACATGCCCTGCGTTCGCCCAGCCACGCCTGTGTTTTTCCTGGCACGCCTGCGTTTTTTCGAACACTCCCTGAAAACGGTCAGTTGACACCCAGAAACGCCCACTTCATGTCAATCACTCTGCGGCCAGCAGTGCGACTGAAAAGCATCGCTAGACCTTGTGTGAAACTACATCGTTCGTTGTAATATTACTTAGCGCGTGGCACAAAAGTGCCAGTTTTTTTGCCTCATCGCTGCACAGCGTACGAATGCAGCTAGCGATCAACTCGGAATGACCACCAAAGTACCGACCAATCAGCTCCTCCAGTAACTGTCATTTTTCACACACATGTTATAAAATAACAGGAGCTGATTGGCTCGTACTTTATCTCTCTCCAAACTTTGATACATCTCTCCCTGCGTGTTCACAATCAACATTTCAGTCCACGTCAACCGTTCCAATGATCCACATCACAAGGACAGAAGTTCTGTTACAAAAAAGACAAACAAATTATCAAAGTAATATAACCCCTTGGCTGAACTTTCACCTCCTAATGAGGCACACTTTTAAGAGATCTTTCAACGGGGAAAATGGGGCTTGAAAGTGCACAATCAGAATTCTGTCTACTGGCCTCAATGCACACTCTGTGGCTGGTAGTCTTGAACCCCAGGGGGCTTTTGAAGTTTGGCCTACATGCTCAGCAAAGACTTCAATATCTTCTGCAGCCTTCATCTCTGACAGAAGTTCAGCTTTTTGAAGGTTTTCAGCAGTTCCCTGAAAGCAACGGGAGTCAAAAGTTGGACAAGTGACAAAAAGTCCTCAACAAGTGGAGTAGAACCAACAGTCACGTCTGAATGAAACTCTTGGATAATACTCAGTCCTTGTCCTCCACTGATTGTCACAAACATTTAGGCAGGACAATTTATGACCCCTCCAAGATTCGCACATCTCGTCTTCGAGTCAGATGATTTAATTACAGGCTGTGCAAAATACTCGTTAGCGAACCAAGCGTCCATAGTGGAACGCAACAAAGGGCTACATCCAACTGTCGGCAACGTTGCAAAGAAAAATTAATTGTATACAAAAGAGAATTAAGCTAATTGAAAAGCTGGCTTCGCTCTTGGCCAACAACTTGAATTTGTTTTCTCGGCAATGTTTATTATCGAAAAAAAATTCAAGACTGTTTATTTACTTTTCAGCAACTGCGGAAAACCATTCCCGGAAAAGAAGAGAATGTCTAAGATGCCTCTATATAACATGAAATGTTTTTTTTTTCTGGAAGTTTGTGTGATGGCAGTTTTATGGCAGCAGTCGTACGGTATAACGGCTTATGATGTTGATCTCATGTACAGCTCTGCTTTTGGTATGGTGTCTACTGGTGCTGGCAGATATGTTGTTTTGCTAATGAAAATTTGTGCCAACCCAGGACCAGCTGTACGGCTGATAGCCAGGGATTAAGACGTTCTGCTTTCTATACTGCAGTGAAATGCAATCTTGCTGATTATATGATGCCGAATACTTGCAATGCTTATCTGAAAGGAAGTTCTAAACAGCTTTAAATCCTGTAGGAAATCTTGTTTTTAATTTTTTATTTGGGGGGGTGGGGGGGTTGCGAGTCTCCAGTGACTGCTTTTTCATCTGTCAACACATTGGACCTTATTTACTTATTTGCACTGAATGTGTACCACAAAACATCTTTTGCGCCAATGCTTCTGGATGGTCCACCAAACACCCATCAAGATGCCCATTATGGGGAGGTGTACCTGCAGGTTAGAACTGAGGTGGTCATTCCGAGTTGTTCGCTCGCTAGCAGTTTTTAGCAGCCATGCAAACGCTATGCCGCCTCCCACTGGGAGTGTATTTTAGCTTAGCAGAAGTGCGAACGGAAGGATCGCACAGCGGCGGCAAAGTTTTTTTGTGCAGTTTTAGAGTCGCTCAATACCTACTCAGCGCTTGCGATGACTGCAGATTGTTCAGTTCCTGTTTTGACATCACAAACAGGCCCTTCGTTCGCCCAGCCACGCCTGCGTTTTTGCTGGCACGCCTGCGTTTTTTCGAACACTCCCTGAAAACGGTCAGTTTACACCCAGAAACGCCCACTTCCTGTCAATCACTCTGCGGCCAGCAGTGCGACTGAAAAGCTTTGCTAGACCTTGTGTGATACTACATCGTTCGTTGTAATAGTACGTCGCGCGTGAGCATTGCGCCGCATGCGCAGAAGTGCCGTTTTTTTGCCTCATCGCTGCACAACGAACGAATGCAGCTAGCGATCAACTCGGAATGACCACCTGAATCTTGGGGGTAGATTTGGTTAAGCTTCTAAAATGAAAAGTCGTAGTGTTACCCATAGCAACCAATCAGGTTCTAGCTATCATTTCTCTATTGCATTCTAAAAAATGGTAGACAGAATCTGATTGGTTGCTATCGGCAACACCTGCACTTGTCTGTTTTACAAGCTTTATTACATTTACCCCTTGGTGTGCTGAGAGGTGGAAAGGTCTCCAGAGGCGCATTGTACAGTCAGAGCAAACATCACACCTACATCCACTATCGGAACAGTCTTTTCAATAAAAATATTTATATATATATATATATATATATATGGTTTTTTTTTAAACTAAAATACAGATGTGTCCACATACACCTATCCTTAAATCCATGAAAATGTCACTAAGGTGCGCTACCCATCGCTCAGTACAGAATGTGCTTCTTTTCTACACTGCTAATGCGACAAGGATGCAGTAGTCCAGGGGATGATATGAGTTGCGCTCTGCAACCCGCCATTCACTATCGTGCAAATTTACACTGCCACCATGGCGGGACAATTGCAAACCCTGAGTCCCCGGTGCACTCCAAGTCTGCTGGTATGCGGCTATGGGGGGTAATTCTGAGTTGATCGCAGCAGGATTTTTGTTAGCAGTTGGGCAAAACCATGTGCACTGCAGGGAGGCAGATATAACATGTGCAGAGAGAGTTAGATTTGGGTGGGGTGTGTTCAATCTGCAATCTAAATTGCAGTGTAAAAATAAAGCAGCCAGTATTTACCCTGCACAGAAGCAAAATAACCCACCCAAACCTAACTCTCTCTGCACATGTTACATCTGCCCCACCTGTAGTGCACATGGTTTTGCCCAACTGCTAACAAAGTTCCTGCTGCGATCAACTCAGAATTACCCCTATGGTGCAGAAAGAACGCTGTGTGGTGTGGAAAAGGCAATATCCATGGCGTAGCATCTACATCACGACAAGCATCGTGCACCCTATAGCGAGAAGGCGCTAGGTGACTGCGGATATATATGTACTACTTGATGGTGGCTAAAATATACTGCACAGCCTGCATTTATCATTGGGCATCTAGACTGTCGTTATTGCAGACGGCATTTTCTTATATTGCATACAGAAAAACGAAACATACTGTACTGGTAAGTTATTTCGCTTTGGACAAAAAACATTAGCGTGTATGTGTGTCCATGTGATAAGGAATATGGATTGCAAGCTCCACTGGTGCAGGGACTCATTTACGTCACTAAACATTCTCTGTATAATACTGCCTAATATTAGCATGCTATGTACATATAACATAATAAATAAAAAGAAAAAACAATAGTACGCACATGGGTATGATATTTTCTGCAACATGGACACACAAAATGTGTCCCATTAATGTATAGGGTGAGATTAGAGGACCGTCAGCTTTAAGCTTACGCAAAGTCCTTTTTGTGGATGAGGCAACTGAGTACATGGCCACACAGTATGCAGTCAGAGTCACATTGTGAGTATCAACATAATATACCGCAAACACCCACACACCCATCCACACACTCATCCAAAAACTTAACCACATACCCATCCATGCACCCATCTACACACTCTTCCACGCACCAAAACACACCCATCCACACAGCCATCTATGCACCGAGACACACCTATTTACACACCCATCCACATATCCAACCACACACCTAACCACACACCCATCCACACACCCATCCACATATCCAACCACACACCCATCCACATATCCAACCACACACCTAACCACACACCCATCCACATATCCAACCACACACCTAACCATACACCTAACCACACACCCATCCACAAACTCAACCACATACCCATCCATGCACCCATCTACACACTCTTCCACGCACCAAAACACACCCATCCACACAGCCATCTATGCACCGAAACACACCCATCCACATATCCAACCACACACCTAACCACACACCCATCCACATATCCAACCACACACCTAACCACACACCCATCCACACACCCATCCACATATCCAACCACACACCTAACCACACACCAATCCACATATACAACCACACACCCATCAACACACTCATCCACACACCTAACCACACACCCATCCACATATCCAAACACACACCTAACCACACATCCATCCACATATCCAACCACACACCTAACCACACACCCATCCACATATCCAACCACACACCTAACCACACACCCATCCACACATATCCAACCACACACCTAACCACACACCCATCCACATATCCAACCACACACCTAACCACACACCCATCCACACACCCATCCACATATCCAACCACACACCCATCCACACACTCATCCACATATCCAACCACACACCTAACCACACACCCATCCACATATCCAAACACACACCTAACTACACACCCATCCACATATCCAACCACACACCTAACCACACACCCATCCACATATCCAACCACACACCTAACCATACACCTAACCACACACCTATCCACATATCCAACCACACACCCATCCACATATCCAACCACACACCTAACCACACACCCATCCACATATCTAACCACACATCTAACCACACACCTAACAACACACCTAACCATACACCCATCCACACACCCATCCACATATCCAACCACACACCCATCTACACACCAATCCACATATCCAACCACACACCCATATACATATCCAACCACATACCTAACCACACACCCATCCACATATCCAACCACACACCTAACCACACACCCATCCACATATTCAACCACACACCTATTCACGCACCCATCCACGCACCAAGACACACCCATTCATACTCCCATCCATGCACCAAGGCACACCCAACCACGCATCCATCCATGCACCTATCAACACACTCATCCACAGACCCATCCATGGCAACACAGTATGCAGTCAAAGTCACATAATGAGCATCAACAGAATATACCACAAACATCCACACACCCATCTACAAACCCATCCAGGCACACATCCACATACCCAGGCGTGCCCATCCTCACACCAAGACACAACCATCCACACACCCATCCATGCACCCAGGCGTGCCCATATACATTTCCAACTACACACCTAACCACACACCCATCCACATATCCAACCACACACCCATCCACACACCCATCCACATATCCAACCACACACCTAACCACACCCCCATGCACATATCCAACCACACACCTAACCATACACCCATCCACACACCCATCCGCACACCCATCCACATATCAAACCACACACCTAACCACACACAGATTCACATATCCAACCACACACCTAACCACACACCCATCCACATATCCAACCACACACCTATCCACACACCCATCCACATATCCAACCACACACCCATCCACATATCCAACCACACACCCATCCACATATCCAACCACACACCCATCCACATATCCAACCACACACCCATCCACATATCCAACCACACACCTAACCACACACCCATCCACATATCCAACCACACACCCGTCCACATATCCAACCACACAACTAATCACACACCCATTCACATACCCATCCACATATCCAACCACACAACTAGCCACACGCCCAGCCACACACCCATCCACATATCCAACCACACAACTAATCACACACCCATTCACACACCCATCCACATATCCAAACACAACTAACCACACACCCATCCACATATCCAACCACACACCCATCCACACACCCATCCAGATATCCAACCACACACCCAACCACACACCTAACCACACACCCATCCACATATCCAACCACACACCCATCCACATATCCAACCACACACCCATCCACATATCCAACCACACACCCGTCCACATATCCAAACACACAACTAATCACACACCCATTCACATACCCATCCACATATCCAACCACACACCTAACCACACACCTATCCACACACCCATCCACATATCCAACCACACACCTATTCACGCACCCATCCACGCACCAAGACACACCCATTCATACTCCCATCCATGCACCCATCCACACAGCCATCCATGCACCAAGGCACACCCAACCACGCATCCATCCATGCACCTATCAACACACTCATCCACAGACCCATCCATGGCAACACAGTATGCAGTCAAAGTCACATAATGAGCATCAACAGTATATACCACAAACATCCACACACCCATCTACAAACCCATCCACACACCCATCCAGGCACCCATCCACAAACCCAGGCGTGCCCATCCTCACACCAAGACACAACCATCCACACACCCATCCATGCACCCAGGCGTGCCCATCCACATTTCCAACTACACACCTAACCACACACCCATCCACATATCCAACCACACACCCATCCGCACTCATCCACATATCCAACCACATATCCAACTACACACCTAACCACACACCCATCCACATATCCAACCACACACCAATCCACATATCCAACCACACACCTAACCACACACCCATGCACATATCCAACCACACCTAACCATACACCCATCCACATATCCAACCACACACCCATCCACACACCAATCCACATATCCAACCACACACCCATCCACATATCCAACCACACACCTAACCACACACCCATCCACATATCCAACCACACACCTAACCACACACCCATCCACACAACCATCCACATATCCAACCACACACCTATTCACGCACCCATACACGCACCAAGACACACACATTCATACTCCCATCCATGCACCCATCCACACAGCCATCCATGCACCAAGGCACACCCAACCACGCATCCATCCATGCACCTATCAACACACTCATCCACAGACCCATCCATGGCAACACAGTATGCAGTCAAAGTCACATAATGAGCATCAACAGAATATACCACAAACATCCACGCACCCATCTCCACACCCATCCACACACCTATCCACACACCCATACAGGCACCCATCCACACACCCAGGCGTGCCCATCCTCACACCGGCTGTGCGAAAATATGTAACTACCGTGGGAGGCGTCTTGTGCAAAGAGGCATCCACTGATAGCTTTTCTGATCCACTGACGTTGCAAGCATCGATCAACATTGTGACCATCGGGCACAGCATCAAGCATCAGAGTAACCCTCAGCTTACTCAGGCTGGCTGTCAAAACTACGCCTGTGATACTGTGCCAGAGGATGCAGCCACTGTCTTCGGTACCCCCTTAAATGGAAATGACACGACTCCATTTTGAAGAATACTCCCCATCTCTTCTATCAAATGCCTGCAACATGTCAATAATGCTGCAACGTCCAGAGCACTGCAACTGCTGTAACATTGCAGCAAATGCGTAATGCGGCCCCGGCGCATGAGCAGTCCGAAAACCATCGGTTATTTGTAACAGAATCGGCACTGCATGCGGGCCTGAATCATGCCCTGTGTCGTGTTCAATGGTAAGGAAATAAAATAACTACCGATGATATATACGCATGACTGAAAACTGTGAGGAAAGCTGGGAAGACATAAAAATACCATCAATTAATCTAAATCATTAGACGCGATCCAACCGCAAAAATTGCGTCAGCATGCTGGGCGGCCTTGCCCTGCGATGGGCGGCCCCCAGCATGCGAATAAAAGGATTGCAAATTCCGCTAATTACCTGTAGCAGAATTTGCAATCTTTACTGTATTAGGCCCCATGTGCGGTAAAACGTTATACAGGTTGAGTATCCCATATCCAAATATTCCGAAATACGGAATATTCCGAAATACAGACTTTTTTGAGTGAGAGTGAGATAGTGAAACCTTTGTTTTTTGATGGCTCAATGTGCACAAACTTTATTTAATACACAAAGTTATTAATAATATTGTATTAATTGAGCTTCAGGCAGTGTATATAAGGTGTATATGAAACATAAATGAATTGTGTGAATGTATACACACTTTGTTTAATGCACAATGTTATAAAAAATATTGGCTAAAATTACCTTCAGGCTGTGTGTATAAGGTGTATATGAAACATAAATGCATTCTGTGCTTAGACTTGGGTCCCATCACCATGACATCTCATTATGGTATCTAATTATTCCAAAATACGGAAAAATCCGATATCCAAAATACCTCTGGTCCCAAGCATTATGGATAAGGGATACTCAACCTGTATAATAAATCTGTCCACAGTCCACATACAAAGACCATGTACATGCGTATATAGATAGATAAAATATCTACAATTTCTCTGACGTCCTAGTGGATGCTGGGAACTCCGTAAGGACCATGGGGAATAGCGGCTCCGCAGGAGACTGGGCACAAAAGTAAAAGCTTTTAGGTCACCTGGTGTGCACTGGCTCCTCCCCCTATGACCCTCCTCCAAGCCTCAGTTAGATTTTTGTGCCCGGCCGAGAAGGGTGCATGCTAGGTAGCTCTCCAGAGCTGCTTAGAGTAAAAGTTCTAAATAGGTTTTTTTATTTTCAGTGAGACCTGCTGGCAACAGGCTCACTGCATCGTGGGACTAAGGGGAGAAGAAGCGAACTCACCTGACTGCAGAGTGGATTGGGCTTCTTGGCTACTGGACATTAGCTCCAGAGGGACGATCACAGGTTCAGCCTGGATGGGTCCCGGAGCCGCGCCGCCGGCCCCCTTACAGAGCCAGAAGAGCGAAGAGGTCCGGAAAAATCGGCGGCAGAAGACGTTCCTGTCTTCAATAAGGTAGCGCACAGCACTGCAGCTGTGCGCCATTGCTCTCAGCACACTTCACACTCCGGTCACTGAGGGTGCAGGGCGCTGGGGGGGAGCGCCCTGAGACGCAATAAAACATGTTTAAAACCTTATTTGGCTAAAGAAATACATCACATATAGCTCCTGGGCTATATGGATGCATTTCACCCCTGCCAGTTTTCCTAAAAAAAAAGCGGGAGAAAAGGCCGCCGTGAAGGGGGCGGAGCCTATCTCCTCAGCACACAAGCGCCATTTTCCCTCACAGTTCCGCTGGAAGGAAGGCTCCCTGACTCTCCCCTGCAGTCCTGCTACAGAATCAGGGTAAAACAAGAGAGGGGGGGCACTAATTGGCAGAAAATACATATACAGCAGCTATAGAAGGGAGAAACACTTATATAAGGTTATCCCTGCATATATATAGCGCTCTGGTGTGTGCTGGCAAACTCTCCCTCTGTCTCCCCAAAGGGCTCGTGGGGTCCTGTCCTCTATCAGAGCATTCCCTGTGTGTGTGCTGTGTGTCGGTACGATTGTGTCGACATGTATGAGGAGGAAAATGATGTGGAGGCGGAGCAATTGCCTGTAATAGTGATGTCACCCCCTAGGGAGTCGACACCTGACTGGATGGTCGTATGGAAGGAATTACGTGACAGTGTCAGCACTTTGCAAAAAACTGTTGACGACATGAGATAGCCGGCAAATCAGTTAGTGCCTGTCCAGGCGTCTCAAACACCGTCAGGGGCTCTAAAGCGCCCGTTACCTCAGATGGTCGACACAGACCCAGACACGGATACTGACTCCAGTGTCGACGGTGACGAGACAAACGTAATGTCCAGTAGGGCCACACGTTACATGATCACGGCAATGAAGGAGGCTTTGAACATTTCTGATACTACAAGTACCACAAAAAAGGGTATTATGTGGGGTGTGAAAAAACTACCCATAGTTTTTCCTGAATCAGATGAATTAAATGAGGTGTGTGACAAAGCGTGGGTTTCCCCCGATAAAAAACTGCTGATTTCTAATAAATTATTGGCATTATACCCTTTCCCGCCAGAGGTTAGGGCGCGTTGGGAAACACCCCCTAGGGTAGATAAGGCGCTCACACGCTTATCAAAACAAGTGGCGTTACCGTCTCCTGATACGGCCGCCCTCAAGGAACCAGCTGATAGAAAGCTGGAAAATATCCTAAAAGGTATATACACACATACTGGTGTTATACTACGACCAGCAATCGCCTCAGCCTGGATGTGCAGCGCTGGAGTGGCTTGGTCGGATTCCCTGACTGAAAATATTGATACCCTGGATAGGGACAGTATATTATTGACTATAGAGCATTTAAAGGATGCATTACTATATATGCGAGATGCACAGAGGGATATTTGCACCCTGGCATCAAGAGTAAGTACGTTGTCCATTTCTGGAAGAAGAAGTTTATGGACACGACAGTGGTCAGGTGATGCGGATTCAAAACGGCATATGGAAGTTTTGCCGTATAAAGGGGAGGAGTTATTTGGGGTCGGTCTATCAGACCTGGTGGCCACGGCGACGGCTGGGAAATCCACCTTTTTACCCCAGGTCACCTCTCAGCAGAAAAAGACACCGTCTTTTCAAACTCAGTCCTTTCGTCCCCATAAGGGCAAGCGGGCAAAAGGCCACTCATTTCTGCCCCGGGGCAGAGGAAGGGGAAAAAGACTGCAGCAAGCAGCCTCTTCCCAGGATCAGAAGCCCTCCCCCGCTTCTGCCAAGTCTTCAGCATGACGCTGGGGCTTTACAAGCGGACTCAGGCACGGTGGGGGCCCGTCTCAAAAATTTCAACGCGCAGTGGGCTCACTCGCAAGTGGACCCCTGGATCCTGCAGGTAGTATCACAGGGGTACAAACTGGAATTCGAGACGTCTCCCCCTCGCCGGTTCCTGAAGTCTGCTCTACCAACGTCTCCCTCCGACAGGGAGGCAGTATTGGAAGCTATTCACAAGCTGTATTCCCAGCAGGTGATAATCAAGGTACCCCTCCTACAACAGGGAAAGGGGTATTATTCCACACTGTTTGTGGTACCGAAGCCGGACGGCTCGGTGAGACCGATTTTAAATCTGAAATCATTGAACACTTACATAAAAAGGTTCAAATTCAAGATGGAATCACTCAGAGCAGTGATAGCGAACCTGGAAGAAGGGGACTATATGGTGTCTCTGGACATCAAAGATGCTTATCTCCATGTCCCAATCTACCCTTCTCACCAAGGGTACCTCAGGTTTGTGGTACAGAACTGTCATTATCAGTTTCAGACGCTGCCGTTTGGGTTGTCCACGGCACCACGGGTCTTTACCAAGGTAATGGCCGAAATGATGATTCTTCTTCGAAGAAAAGGCGTCTTAATTATCCCTTACTTGGACGATCTCCTGATAAGGGCAAGGTCCAGGGAACAGTTAGAGGTCGGAGTAGCACTATCTCAGGTGGTGCTACGTCAGCACGGGTGGATTCTAAATATTCCAAAATCGCAGCTGATTCCAACAACACGTCTACTGTTCCTAGGGATGATTCTGGACACAGTCCAGAAAAAGGTGTTTCTCCCGGAGGAGAAGGCCAGGGAGTTATCCGAACTAGTCAGGAACCTCCTGAAACCAGGACAAGTGTCAGTGCATCAATGCACAAGGGTCCTGGGAAAGATGGTGGCTTCTTACGAAGCGATTCCATTCGGAAGATTCCATGCAAGAACGTTTCAGTGGGATCTGCTGGACAAATGGTCCGGATCGCATCTTCAGATGCATCAGCGGATAACCCTATCTCCAAGGACAAGGGTGTCTCTCCTGTGGTGGTTGCAGAGTGCTCATCTTCTAGAGGGCCGCAGATTCGGCATTCAGGACTGGATTCTGGTGACCACGGATGCCAGCCTGAGAGGCTGGGGAGCAGTCACACAGGGAAGAAACTTACAGGGCTTGTGGTCAAGCATGGAAACGTCTCTTCACATAAATATCCTGGAACTAAGGGCAATTTACAATGCCCTAAGTCAAGCAAGGCCTCTGCTTCAGGGTCAGTCGGTTTTGATCCAATCGGACAACATCACGGCAGTCGCCCACGTAAACAGACAGGGCGGCACAAGAAGCAGGAGGGCAATGGCAGAAGCTGCAAGAATTCTTCGCTGGGCGGAAAATCATGTGACAGCACTGTCAGCGGTGTTCATTCCGGGAGTGGACAACTGGGAAGCAGACTTCCTCAGCAGACACGACCTCCAACCGGGGGAGTGGGGACTTCACCCAGAAGTCTTCCACGTGATTGTAAACCGTTGGGAAAAACCAAAGGTGGACATGATGGCGTCTCGTCTCAACAAGAAACTAGACAGATATTGCGCCAGGTCAAGGGACCCTCAGGCAATAGCGGAGGACGCTCTGGTAACACCGTGGGTGTACCAGTCAGTGTATGTGTTCCCTCCTCTGCCTCTCATACCCAAAGTACTGAGAATCATAAGAAGGAGAGGAGTAAGAACTATACTCGTGGCTCCGGATTGGCCAAGAAGGACTTGGTACCCGGAACTTCAAGAGATGCTCACGGAGGACCCGTGGCCTCTACCTCTCAGAAAGGACCTGCTCCAGCAGGGACCTTGTCTGTTCCAAGACTTACCGCGGCTGCGTTTGACGGCATGGAGGTTGAACGCCGGATCCTGAAGGAAAAAGGCATTCCAGATGAAGTCATCCCTACCCTGGTCAAGGCCAGAAAGGATGTAACCGCAAAACATTATCACCGCATTTGGCGGAAATATGTTGCGTGGTGTGAGGCCAAGAAGGCCCCTACAGAGGAATTTCAACTGGGTCGTTTCCTGCATTTCCTGCAAACAGGACTATCTATGGGCCTAAAATTAGGGTCCATTAAGGTTCAAATTTCGGCCCTGTCAATCTTCTTCCAAAAAGAACTGGCTTCAGTTCCTGAAGTTCAGACGTTTGTCAAAGGGGTTCTGCATATACAGCCTCCTTTTGTGCCTCCAGTGGCACCTTGGGATCTCAATGTAGTGTTGAGTCTCCTAAAATCACATTGGTTTGAACCACTCACCACTGTGGAATTGAAATATCTCACATGGAAAGTGGTCATGCTGTTAGCCCTGGCTTCAGCCAGGCGTGTCTCTGAATTGGCGGCTTTAACATATAAAAGCCCTTACCTAATTTTTCATTCAGACAGGGCAGAACTGAGGACTCGCCCTCAATTTCTCCCTAAGGTGGTTTCAGCGTTTCACATGAACCAGCCTATTGTGGTACCTGCGGCTACTAGGGACTTGGAGGACTCCAAGTTGCTGGACGTAGTCAGGGCCCTGAAAATATATGTTTCCAGGACGGCTGGAGTCAGAAAATCTGACTCGCTGTTTATCCTGTATGCACCCAACAAGCTGGGTGCTCCTGCTTCTAAGCAGACGATTGCTCGTTGGATTTGTAGTACAATTCAGCTTGCACATTCTGTGGCAGGCCTGCCACAGCCAAAATCTGTAAAAGCCCATTCCACAAGGAAAGTGGGCTCATCTTGGGCGGCTGCCCGAGGGGTCTCGGCTTTACAACTTTGCCGAGCAGCTACTTGGTCAGGGGCAAACACGTTTGCTAAATTTTACAAATTCGATACCCTGGCTGAGGAGGACCTGGAGTTCTCTCATTCGGTGCTGCAGAGTCATCCGCACTCTCCCGCCCGTTTGGGAGCTTTGGTATAATCCCCATGGTCCTTACGGAGTTCCCAGCATCCACTAGGACGTCAGAGAAAATAAGAATTTACTTACCGATAATTCTATTTCTCATAGTCCGTAGTGGATGCTGGGCGCCCATCCCAAGTGCGGATTGTCTGCAATACTTGTATATAGTTATTGTTACAAAAATCGGGTTGTTTATTGTTGTGAGCCATCTTTTCAGAGGCTCCTACGTTTATCATACTGTTAACTGGGTTCAGATCACAAGTTGTACGGTGTGATTGGTGTGGCTGGTATGAGTCTTACCCGGGATTCAAGATCCTTCCTTATTATGTACGCTCGTCCGGGCACAGTATCCTAACTGAGGCTTGGAGGAGGGTCATAGGGGGAGGAGCCAGTGCACACCAGGTGACCTAAAAGCTTTTACTTTTGTGCCCAGTCTCCTGCGGAGCCGCTATTCCCCATGGTCCTTACGGAGTTCCCAGCATCCACTACGGACTATGAGAAATAGAATTATCGGTAAGTAAATTCTTATTTTCACATGCAAAGAACATATACTATCTGTCAATCTTCACTTCATAAATCCAATCGTTTCATCATATAATACCCTGATGCTATTGTCTTCACCAGGGCTGGATTAACAATGGGGCGGATGGAGCTGCAGCTCCAGGCCCCCCATTGAAAATAGGCCCACAGGATCTCCTGCAATGCAGCCAGTGTTAACAGTAAAAAAAACACTGGCTGCATAGCGTTGTCCCCACAGAGACCTGCACTTACCCCTCCACTGGTCCGGCTGCCGTGATCGGAGCTCAACCCCGATCAGGCAGCGTATGGTAACAGCACCCCGCGCAGCCAGTATCCCTGATGCTGCAGCATCTGCTGTTGCTCGGTGGCTGGGCTCAGTGGGCTGTGCAGCACTTCCTGATACTGCAAGCTCCGCCCACTACATGACATCGGGTAGGGGGCGGGGCCAGGACTCGACACTGCTGCCAGCCATGCATGTCACACATACTGAGCAGAGGCAGGAAAAGGTAAGAGAGAGAGAATTAACATGGGAGGGAAAGTGAAAGGTGGAATGTAAGGAATGAGTGCAGCTGAGGAACAGTAATGCACCTGAGATAGACAGGTAGGTGATTAAGTTATGTTAGAAAAGTAAAGAAAGATACTGTGAGAGATTAGAAGACAAGCATGTGATATCAGAGATTCAGAGATAGGCAGTTTTTTACCCTGTTTTTAAAAATGAGTGGGCCCTGCAGGACGTGCTGTGCAGTCAGTCTCTCACCGCTGGCAGCGATCTTATCCAATCGCTGCCTGAGACCAACATCCTCCCCTCTCTGCCCACCAACGCACAGCATAACGCTCTACAATTTAAATCAGGTGTGCGTCGGGGGAGAGCTTGCTTCCCTTTGTCCCACACACCATCTGTATCTGACCCGCACTGTATCCCACCCACACTGTGTCCTACCCGCACTGTATCCCACTCGCACTGTATCCCACCCACACTGTGTCCTACCCACACTGTATCCCACCCGCACTGTATCCCACCCACACTGTGTCCTACCCACACTGTATCCCACCCACACTGTGTCCTACCCGCACTGTATCCCACTCGCACTGTATCCCACCCACACTGTGTCCTACCCGCACTGTATCCCACCCGCACTGTATCCCACCCACACTGTGTCCTACCCACACTGTATCCCACCCGCACTGTATCCCACCCACACTGTATCCCACCTGCACTGTATCCATCCCACACTGTATCCATCCCACATTGTATCCCACCCACACTGTATCCGTCCCACACTGTATCCATCCCACACTGTATCCCACCCGCACTGTATTCATCCCACACTGTATCCCACCTGCACTGTATCCATCCCACACTGTATCCCACCCGTACTGTATCCCACCCACACTGTGTCCTACCCACACTGTATCCCACCTGCACTGTATCCATCCCACACTGTATCCCACCCGCACTGTATCCATCCCACACTGTATCCCACCCGCACTGTATCCCACCTGCACTGTATCCCACCCACACTGTATCCCACCTGCACTGTATCCATCACACACTGTATCCATCCCACACTGTATCCCACCTGCACTGTATCCATCACACACTGTATCCATCCCACACTGTATCCCACCCGCACTGTATCCATCCCACACTGTATCCCACCTGCACTGTATCCATCCCACACTGTATCCATCCCACACTGTATCCCACCTGCACTGTATCCATCCCACACTGTATCCATCCCACACTGTATCCCACCTGCACTGTATCCATCCCACACTGTATCCATCCCACACTGTATCCCACCTGCACTGTATCCATCCCGCACTGTATCCATCCCACACTGTATCCATCCCACACTGTATCCCACCTGCACTGTATCCATCCCACACTGTATCCCACCTGCACTGTATCCATCCCGCACTGTATCCATCCCACACTGTATCCCACCCGTACTGTATCCCACCCACACTGTGTCCTACCCACACTGTATCCCACCCGCACTGTATCCCACCTGCACTGTATCCATCCCACACTGTATCCCACCCGCACTGTATCCATCCCACACTGTATCCCACCCGTACTGTATCCCACCCACACTGTATCCATCCCACACTGTATCCCACCCGTACTGTATCCCACCCACACTGTATCCATCCCACACTGTATCCCACCCGCACTGTATCCATCCCACACTGTATCCCACCCGCACTGTATCCCACCCACACTGTATCCATCCCACACTGTATCCCACCCGCACTGTATCCATCCCACACTGTATCCCACCCGCACTGTATCCCACCTGCACTGTATCCATCCCACACTGTATCCCACCCGCACTGTATCCATCCCACACTGTATCCCACCCGCACTGTATCCCACCTGCACTGTATCCATCCCACACTGTATCCCACCCGCACTGTATCCCACCCGCACTGTATCCCACCCGCACTGTATCCGTCCCACACTGTATCCATCCCACATTGTATCCCACCCGTACTGTATCCCACCCGCACTGTATCCCTCCCGCACTGTACCCGTTCCACACTGTATCCCACCTGCACTGTATTCCACCCGCACTGTATCCGTCCCACACTGTATGGCAGATGATGCAGGAAGAGCTGCTCAAGAGGCTGTTGTGAACGTGAATGCGCAGGTGCAGCAGGTCAGTGTACCCATCCAGTGTCTGCCCCTTCTCCAGCTCAGTGTCCCCACCATTACTGATCCCCATCCCAGTGTCTCCCTGCCTTCCCTCCCCAAACAGCCCACTGCACCCATCCCAGTACCCTCCCACCTAGAACCCTCAGTCCAGTGGCGGGCTGGCCAGGGGGGCAGAGTGCCAGGTGCCCCCTTGGCTGTGCTATCGCCACGGGACGCAGCCTACTCCATTGCAAAAGGGCACAGGTGGTCCAGTGTGCGCTGCGGCAGCCATGTGGGCTCTCTTACTGTGTGTCCTCCAGGGCTACGGAAGCCCTGTAGGACACAATTAAAAGATACGCAATCTGTGATACGGCTATACGCTGCTGTGCATAGGCGGCCATATCACACGGGGGGACTGTTTGCTATGGCTCTGTGCACTGTACAGCAAGTGGCGGGGGGGCGGCGGCAGAAGGAGTGAGGCACTGACTGTGCTCAGTATATTAGTGACACAGCCACCATCCTGCTAGCGGCCTTGTCACCCTGACCCACCCTTCACAGATTACATAGGTGACCATGCCCCTATTGCTCATTAATACTCCCCCAGCAGGGTTAGGGGTAGTGTGTGTGGGGAGCAGGTGCAGGGTAGGGAGTGGTGTAGTGTGTATGGGGCGCGGGTGCAGGGTTAGTGTAGTGTGTACGGGGAGCGGGTGCAGGGTTAGGGGTAGTGTAGTGTGTACGGGGAGCGGGTGCAGAGTTAGGGGTAGTGTGTACGGGGAGCTGGTGCAGGATTAGGGGTAGTGTAGTGTGTACGGGGAGCGGGTGCAGGGTTAGGGGTAGTATAGTGTGTACGGGGAGCTGGTGCAGGATTAGGGGTAGTGTAGTGTGTACGGGGAGCTGGTGCAGGATTAGGGGTAGTATAGTGTGTACGGGGAGCGGGTGCAGGGTTAGGGGTAGTATAGTGTGTACGGGGAGCGGGTGCAGGGTTAGGGGTAGTATAGTGTGTACGGGGAGCTGGTGCAGGATTAGGGGTAGTGTAGTGTGTACGGGGAGCGGGTGCAGGGTTAGGGGTAGTGTAGTGTGTGCGGGGAGCGGATGCAGGGTTAGGGGTAGTGTAGTGTGTACGGGGAGCGGGTGCAGGGTTAGGGGTAGTATGGTGTGTGTGGGGAGCAGGTGCAGGGTAGGGAGTGGTGTAGTGTGTACGGGGCGCGGGTGCAGGGTTAGGGGTAGTGTAGTGTGTATGGGGAGCGGGTGCAGGGTTAGGGGTAGTGTGTACGGGGAGCGGGTGCAGGATTAGGGGTAGTATAGTGTGTACGGGGAGCGGGTGCAGGGTTAGCGGTAGTATAGTGTGTGCGGGGTGCGGGTGTAGGGTTAGGGGTAGTATAGTGTGTACGGGGAGCGGGTGTAGGATTAGGGGTAGTGTAGTGTGTGCGGGTAGTGGGTGCAGGTTTAGCGGTAGTATAGTGTGCGGGGAGCGGGTGCTAGAAGTAGTGTAGTGTGTACGGGGAGCGGGTGCAGGTTTAGCGGTAGTGTAGTGTGTACGGGGAGCGGGTGCAGGTTTAGGGGTAATGTAGTGTGTACGGGGAGCGGGTGCAGGATTAGGGGTAGTGTAGTGTGTGCGGTGAGCGGGTGTAGGGTTAGGGGTAGTATAGTGTGTACGGGGAGCTGGTGCAGGATTAGGGGTAGTGTAGTGTGTACGGGGAGCGGGTGTAGGGTTAGGGGTAGTATAGTGTGTACGGGGAGCTGGTGCAGGATTAGGGGTAGTGTAGTGTGTACGGGGAGCGGGTGCAGGGTTAGGGGTAGTGTAGTGTGTGCGGGGAGCGGATGCAGGATTAGGTAGTGTAGTGTGTACGGGGAGCGGGTGCAGGGTTAGAGGTAATGTAGTGTGTACGGGGAGCGGGTGCAGGGTTAGGGGTAGTATGGTGTGTGTGGGGAGCAGGTGCAGGGTAGGGAGTGGTGTAGTGTGTACGGGGCACGGGTGCAGGGTTAGGGGTAGTGTAGTGTGTACGGGGAGCGGGTGCAGGGTTAGGGGTAGTGTAGTGTATACCGGGAGCGGGTGCAGGGTTAGGGGTAGTATGGTGTGTACGGGGAGCGGGTGCAGGATTAGGGGTAGTATAGTGTGTACGGGGAGCGGATGCAGAGTTAGGGGTAGTGTAATGTGTACGGGGAGCGGGTGCTGGGTTAGCGGTAGTATAGTGTGTGTGGGGAGCGGGTGTAGGGTTAGCGGTAGTATAGTGTGTGCGGGGAGCAGGTGTAGGGTTAGCGTTAGTGTAGTATGTACGGGGAGCGGGTATAGGGTTTGCGGTAGTATAGTGTGTGCGGGGAGCGAGTGCAGGATTAGGGGTAGTGTAGTGTGTACGGGGAGCGGGTGTAGGATTAGAGGTAGTGTAGTGTGTACGGGGAGCGGGTGTAGGATTAGGGGTAGTATAGTGTGTACGGGGAGCGGGTGCAGGGTTAGCGGTAGTATAGTGTGTACGGGGAGCGGATGCAGGGTTAGGGGTAGTATAGTGTGTACGGGGAGCGGGTGTAGGATTAGGGGTAGTGTAGTGTGTGCGGGTAGTGGGTGCAGGTTTAGCGGTAGTATAGTGTGCGGGGAGCGGGTGCTAGAAGTAGTGTAGTGTGTACGGGGAGCGGGTGCAGGTTTAGGGGTAATGTAGTGTGTACGGGGAGCGGGTGCAGGATTAGGGGTAGTGTAGTGTGTGCGGTGAGCGGGTGCAGGGTTAGCGGTAGTGTAATGTAGTGTGTACGGGGAGCGGGTGCTGGGTTAGCGGTAGTGTAGTGTGTACGGGGAGTGAGTGCTGGGTTAGCGGTAGTATAATGTGCGCGGGGTGCAGGTCTAGGGTTAGCGGTAGTGTGTATGGGGAGCTGGTACAGGGTTAGAGGTAGTGTAGTGTGTGTGTGGGGAGTGGGTGCAGGGTTAGTGGTAGTGTAGTGTGTACGGGGAGCGGGTGCTGGGTTAGCGGTAGTGTAGTATGTACGGGGAGCGGGTATAGGGTTTGCGGTAGTATAGTGTGTGCGGGGAGCGAGTGCAGGATTAGGGGTAGTGTAGTGTGTGCGGGGAGCGGATTAGGGGTAGTGTATTGTGTGCGGGGAGCGGGTGCAGGGTTAGGGGTAGTATAGTGTGTACGGGGAGCGGGTGCAGGGTTAGCGGTAGTATAGTGTGTGCGGGTGTAGGGTTAGGGGTAGTATAGTGTGTACGGGGAGCGGGTGTAGGATTAGGGGTAGTGTAGTGTGTGCGGGTAGTGGGTGCAGGTTTAGCGGTAGTATAGTGTGCGGGGAGCAGGTGCTAGAAGTAGTGTAGTGTGTACGGGGAGCGGGTGCAGGTTTAGCGGTAGTGTAGTGTGTACGGGGAGCGGGTGCAGGTTTAGGGGTAATGTAGTGTGTACGGGGAGCGGGTGCAGGATTAGGGGTAGTGTAGTGTGTGCGGTGAGCGGGTGCAGGGTTAGCGGTAGTGTAATGTAGTGTGTACGGGGAGCGGGTGCTGGGTTAGCGGTAGTGTAGTGTGTATGGGGAGTGAGTGCTGGGTTAGCGGTAGTATAATGTGCGCGGGGTGCAGGTGTAGGGTTAGCGGTAGTGTGTATGGGGAGCTGGTACAGAGTTAGAGGTAGTGTAGTGTGTGTGTGGGGAGTGGGTGCAGGGTTAGTGGTAGTGTAGTGTGTACGGGGAGCGGGTGCTGGGTTAGCGGTAGTATAGTGTGAGCGGGGTGCAGGGGTAGGGTTAGCGGTAGTGTAGTGTGTATGGAGAGCGGGTGCAGGATTAGGGGTAGTGTAGTGTGTACGGGGAGCGGGTGTAGGGTTAGGGGTAGTGTACTGTGTACGGGGAGCGGGTGCAGGGTTAGAGGTAATGTAGTGTGTACGGGGAGCAGCTGCAGGATTAGGGGTAGTGTAGTGTGTACGGGGAGCGGGTGTAGGGTTAGGGGTAGTGTACGGGGAGCGGGTGCAGGGTTAGAGGTAATGTAGTGTGTACGGGGAGCGGCTGCAGGATTAGGGGTAGTGTAGTGTGTACGGGGAGCGGGTGCAGGGTTAGGGGTAGTATAGTGTGTACGGGGAGCGGGAGCAGGATTAGGGGTAGTGTAGTGTGTACGGGGAGCGGGTGCAGGGTTAGGTGTAGTATAGTGTGTACGGGGAGCGGATGCAGGATTAGGGGTAGTGTAGTGTGTACGGGGAGCGGGTGCAGGGTTAGGGGTAGTGTAGCGTGTACGGGGAGCGGGTGCAGGGTTAGGGGTAGTATAGTGTGTATGGGGAGCGGGTGCAGGATTAGGGGTAGAGTAGTGTGTACGGGGAGCGGATGCAGGGTTAGGGGTAGTATAGTGTGTACGGGGAGCAGGTGCAGGATTAGGGGTAGTGTAGTGTGTACCGGGAGCGGGTGCAGGTTTAGGGGTAGTATAGTGTGTACGGGGAGCGGGTGCAGGATTAGGGGTAGTATAGTGTGTACGGGGAGCGGGTGCTGGGTTAGGGGTAGTGTAGTGTGTACGGGGAGCGGGTGCAGGTTTAGGGGTAGTATAGTGTGTACGGGGAGCGGGTGCAGGATTAGGGGTAGTATAGTGTGTACGGGGAGCGGGTGCTGGGTTAGGGGTAGTGTAGTGTGTACAAGGAGTGGGTGCAGGGTTAGGGGTAGTATAGTGTGTACGGGGAGCGGGTGCTGGGTTAGGGGTAGTGTAGCGTGTACGGGGAGCGGCTGCAGGATTAGGGGTAGTGTAGTGTGTACGGGGCGCGGGTGCAGGGTTAGAGGTAATGTAGTGTGTACGGGGAGCGGCTGCAGGATTAGGGGTAGTGTAGTGTGTACGGGGAGCGGGTGCAGGGTTAGGGGTAGTATAGTGTACGGGGAGCGGGAGCAGGATTAGGGGTAGTGTAGTGTGTACGGGGAGCGGGTGCAGGGTTAGGTGTAGTATAGTGTGTACGGGGAGCGGGTGCAGGATTAGGGGTAGTGTAGTGTGTACGGGGAGCGGGTGCAGGGTTAGGGGTAGTGTAGCGTGTACGGGGAGCGGGTGCAGGGTTAGGGGTAGTATAGTGTGTATGGGGAGCGGGTGCAGGATTAGGGGTAGAGTAGTGTGTACGGGGAGCGGATGCAGGGTTACGGGTAGTATAGTGTGTACGGGGAGCAGGTGCAGGATTAGGGGTAGTGTAGTGTGTACCGGGAGCGGGTGCAGGTTTAGGGGTAGTATAGTGTGTACGGGGAGCGGGTGCAGGATTAGGGGTAGTATAGTGTGTACGGGGAGCGGGTGCTGGGTTAGGGGTAGTATAGTGTGTACGGGGAGCAGGTGCAGGATTAGGGGTAGTGTACTGTGTACCGGGAGCGGGTGCAGGTTTAGGGGTAGTATAGTGTACGGGGAGCGGGTGCAGGATTAGGGGTAGTATAGTGTGTACGGGGAGCGGGTGCTGGGTTAGGGGTAGTATAGTGTGTACGGGGAGCTGGTGCAGGGTTAGGGGTAGTATAGTGTGTACGGGGAGCTGGTGCAGGGTTAGGGGTAGTGTAGTGTGTGCGGGGAGCGGGTGTGACTAATGAAGCTAATTGGAAACTTCAAATTATATTCTGTCTGTTTTTGTTTTGTTTTTTGTATCCTGGTTTTTACCATATTCGTTAATGCATATTTATTTTTTTTACATGGTAGTGGCATGTTAAAAGAAACTGAAAATGCATATTAGAAAAAACCATAGCAGTACATGCTCATTAATGAGTTTAGTCATAGGATAGTATTTTGTAAATGTTCTGGGGGGAAAATTTCCATGTGGATTGGACTGCCACCACTAGCAGGTCTAACGATGGTGTGATGGTTAGCTTTGCTGCCTTACAGCACTAAAGTCATGGGTTTGATTCCCACCATGTCCCTAACTGCGTGGAGTTTGTATATTCTCCCCATACTGGCGTGGGTTTCCTCCCACAATCCAAATACCGTATATACCGGTACGTTAGCTCGCAGCATAAAAATAAACCATAGTTAGGTAGGTGGGTAGCTATGCCCTCCATGGTGCTAGCCACACCACACCCCCATATCGGTAGTCACACCCCCACCACGCTGGTCACACCCCCTGCAGCGGCGCACAATAGGCCCTTCATAAATTACAGCTCCAGGCCCATGAGGACCTTAATCTGGCACTGGTCTTCACCACGGAACAATGTGTACAAATGTATTACACAACAACATCACAAAGATATTCTACAAAAGCGTACTACTTACTAAAGGTCAAATTTTACTGAGAACCAGATATCCCATTCATCAGACTCTGGGGCATTAGTATGGTACATTACTGATGCAGAATTGCAGGTAAGTCCATTTGAGATTTGTAGCCCTGCACGTCTTCCATAAGCAACTATGGGCCTAATTCAGAGTTGATCGCGGCAGCAAATTTGTTAGCAGTTGGGCAAAACCATGTGCACTGCAGGGGGGGGAGCAGATGTAACATGTGCAGAGAGAGGTAGATTTGGGTGGGGTGTGTTCAAATTGAAATCTAAACTGCAGTGTAAAAATAAAGCAGCCAGTATTTCTCTAACGTCCTAGTGGATGCTGGGACTCCGTCAGGACCATGGGGAATAGCGGGCTCCGCAGGAGACAGGGCACATCTAAATAAAGCTTTTAGGATCACATGGTGCGTACTGGCTCCTCCCCCTATGACCCTCCTCCAAGCCTCAGTTAGGTTTTTGTGCCCGTCCGAGAAGGGTGCAATCTAGGTGGCTCTCCTAAAGAGCTGCTTAGAAAAAGTTTTTTTTAGGTTTAAATCTCAGTGAATCCTGCTGGCAACAGGATCACTGCATCGAGGGACTTAGGGGAGAGATTTCCAACTCACCTGCGTGCAGGATGGATTGGAGTCTTAGGCTACTGGACACTTAGCTCCAGAGGGAGTCGGAACACAGGTCCTCCTGGGGTTCGTCCCGGAGCCGCGCCGCCGATCCCCCTTACAGACGCTGAAGACGGAGGTCCGGAAAGCAGGCGGCAGAAGACTCCTCAGTCTTCATGAAGGTAGCGCACAGCACTGCAGCTGTGCGCCATTGTTGCTACACGTCTCACTGATTCAGTCACGGAGGGTGCAGGGCGCTGCTGGGGGCGCCCTGGGCAGCAATATTAAATACCTTTAGTGGCAAAATAAATACATCACATATAGCCATTAAGGCTATATGTATGTATTTAACCCAGGCCAGTTTTCTTAAAACCCGGGAGAAAAGCCCGCCGAAAAAGGGGCGGAGCTTATTCTCCTCAGCACTCAGCGCCATTTTCCTGCTCAGCTCCGCTGGTGAGGAAGGCTCCCAGGACTCTCCCCTGCACTGCACTACAGAAACAGGGTAACAAAGAGAAGGGGGGCATAATTTGGCGATATTGATATATTAAAAGCGCTTATATCAAAAACAACACCTTCTAGGGTTGTTTATATACATTTATAGCGTTTTTGGTGTGTGCTGGCAAACTCTCCCTCTGTCTCCCCAAAGGGCTAAGAGGGTCCTGTCTTCGATTAGAGCATTCCCTGTGTGGCTGCTGTGTGTCGGTACGTGTGTGTCGACATGTATGAGGACGATGTTGGTGTGGAGGCAGAGCAATTGCCGGTAATGGTGATGTCACCCCCTAGGGAGTCGACACCGGAATGGATGGCTTTAGTTATGGAATTACGTGATAATGTTAGCACATTACAAAAGTCAGTTGACGAAATGAGACGGCCGGAAAACCAGTTAGTACCGGCTCAGGCGTCTCAGACACCGTCAGGGGCTGTAAAACGTCCCTTACCTCAGTCAGTCGACACGGGTACCGACACAGATGAATCTAGTGTCGACGGTGAAGAAACAAACGTATTTTCCAATAGGGCCACACGTTATATGATCACGGCAATGAAGGAGGCTTTGCAGATCTCTGATACTGCTGGTACCTCAAAAAGGGGTATTATGTGGGGGGGTGAAAAAACTACCTGTAGCTTTTCCAGAATCAGAGGAATTGAATGACGTGTGTGACGAAGCGTGGGTTAACCCAGATAGAAAACTGCTAATTTCCAAGAAGTTATTGGCATTATACCCTTTCCCACCAGAGGTTAGGGCGCGCTGGGAAACACCCCCTAGGGTGGATACGGCGCTCACACGTTTATCAAAGCAAGTGGCGTTGCCGTCTCCTGATACGGCCGCCCTCAAGGATCCAGCAGATAGGAGGCTGGAAACTACACTGAAGAGTATATACACACATACTGGTGTTATACTGCGACCGGCAATAGCCTCAGCCTGGATGTGCAGTGCTGGGGTAGTGTGGTTGGATTCTCTGACTGAAAATATTGATACCCTGGATAGGGACAGTATTTTATTGACTCTAGAGCAATTAAAGGATGCTTTTCTTTATATGCGAGATGCTCAGAGGGATATTTGTACTCTAGCATCAAGAGTAAGCGCGATGTCCATATCTGCCAGAAGAAGTTTATGGACGCGACAGTGGTCAGGTGATGCGGATTCCAAAAGGCATATGGAAGTATTGCCATATAAAGGAGAGGAATTATTTGGGGTCGGTCTTTCGGACCTGGTGGCCACGGCAACTGCCGGCAAATCCACTTTTTTACCTCAGACCCCCTCCCAACAGAAAAAGACACCGTCTTTTCAGCCGCAGTCCTTTCGCTCTTATAAAAACAAGCGACCAAAAGGACAGTCTTATCTGCCGCGAGGCAGAGGAAAAGGTAAGAGAGGGCAGCAAGCAGCCCCTGCCCAGGACCAGAAGCCCGCCCCGGGTTCTACAAAGCCATCAGCATGACGCTGGGGCTTTACAAGCGGACTCAGGAGCGGTGGGGGGTCGACTCAAGATTTTCAGCAATCAGTGGGCTCGCTCACAAGTGGACCCGTGGATCCTGCAGATAATATCTCAGGGTTACATGTTGGAGTTCGAAAGGTCTCCCCCTCGCCGGTTCCTAAAGTCTGCTTTACCAACGTCTCCCTCAGAAAGGACGTCGGTTTTGGAAGCCATTCACAAGTTGTATTCTCAGCAGGTGATAGTCAAGGTACCCCTCCTACAACAGGGAAAGGGGTATTATTCCACACTATTTGTGGTACCGAAGCCGGACGGTTCGGTAAGACCTATTCTAAACCTGAAATCCTTGAACCTGTACATACAGAAATTCAAGTTCAAGATGGAGTCACTCAGAGCAGTGATAGCGAATCTGGAAGAAGGGGACTTCATGGTGTCCCTGGACATAAAAGATGCTTATCTGCATGTCCCAATTTACCTCTCACACCAAGGGTATCTCAGGTTCATGATACAAGACTGTCATTATCAGTTTCAAACGCTGCCGTTTGGTTTGTCCACGGCCCCTCGGGTCTTTACCAAGGTAATGACCGAAATGATGGTTCTTCTACGAAGAAAAGGCGTATTAATTATCCCTTACTTGGACGATCTCCTGATAAGGGCAAAGTCCAGAGAACAGCTGGAAGTCGGTGTAGCACTAACCCAGGTAGTGCTTCAGCAACACGGGTGGATTCTGAATCTTCCAAAATCTCAATTGACCCCGACAACTCGTCTGCTGTTCCTGGGAATGATTCTGGACACGGTTCAGAAAAAGGTGTTTCTCCCGGAGGAGAAAGCAAGGGAGTTATCCGAACTTGTCAGGAACCTCCTAAAACCAGGAACTGTGTCAGTACATCAATGCACAAGAGTCCTGGGAAAGATGGTGGCTTCTTACGAAGCGATTCCATTCGGCAGATTCCATGCACGGACATTTCAGTGGGATCTGCTGGACAAATGGTCCGGATCGCATCTGCACATGCATCAGCGGATAACACTGTCACCAAGAACAAGGTTGTCTCTCCTGTGGTGGTTGCAGAGTGCCCATCTGTTAGAGGGCCGCAGATTCGGCATACAGGACTGGGTCCTGGTGACTACGGATGCCAGCCTACGAGGCTGGGGAGCAGTCACACAGGGAAGAAACTTCCAGGGCGTGTGGTCAAACCTGGAGACGTCCCTTCACATAAATATACTGGAGCTAAGAGCGATCTACAATGCTCTAAGCCTGGCAAAATCGCTGCTTCAGGGTCAGCCGGTGTTGATCCAGTCGGACAACATCACGGCAGTCGCCCACGTAAACCGACAAGGCGGCACGAGAAGCAGAAGAGCAATGACAGAAGCTGCAAGGATTCTGCGCTGGGCGGAGAATCATGTCATAGCACTGTCAGCAGTGTTCATCCCGGGAGTGGACAACTGGGAAGCAGACTTCCTCAGCAGACACGACCTTCACCCGGGAGAGTGGGGACTTCATCCAGAAGTCTTCCACATGATTGTGAACCGTTGGGAAAAACCAAAGGTGGACATGATGGCGTCTCGCCTCAACAAAAAATTGGACAGATATTGCGCCAGGTCAAGAGACCCTCAGGCAATAGCTGTGGACGCTCTGGTAACACCGTGGGTGTACCAGTCAGTGTATGTGTTCCCTCCTCTGCCTCTCATACCAAAGGTACTGAGAATTATACGGAAAAGAGGAGTAAGAACAATACTGGTGGCTCCGGACTGGCCAAGAAGAACTTGGTATCCGGAACTTCAAGAGATGCTCACGGAGGATCCGTGGCCTCTACCTCTAAGAAGGGATCTGCTTCAGCAGGGACCTTGTATGTTCCAAGACTTACCGCGTCTGCGTTTGACGGCATGGCGGTTGAACGCCGGATTCTAAAAGAAAAGGGCATTCCAGAGGAAGTTATTCCTACCTTGATTAAGGCTAGAAAGGAAGTGACTGTACAACATTATCACCGCATTTGGCGGAAATATGTTGCGTGGTGTGAGGCCAAGAAGGCTCCAACGGAAGAATTTCAATTGGGTCGATTCTTACATTTCCTGCAAGCAGGATTGTCTATGGGCCTAAAATTGGGGTCCATTAAAGTTCAAATTTCGGCCTTATCAATCTTCTTCCAGAAGGAATTGGCATCAGTGCCTGAAGTACAAACTTTTGTCAAAGGTGTACTACATATACAACCCCCAATAGTGCCTCCAGTGGCACCGTGGGATTTGAACGTAGTTTTGAATTTTCTCAAATCTCATTGGTTTGAGCCTCTAAAATCGGTAGATTTAAAATACCTTACATGGAAGGTAACCATGCTATTGGCCCTGGCTTCAGCCAGGAGAGTTTCAGAGTTGGCGGCTTTATCATACAAAAGCCCATATCTGATTTTCCATTCGGACAGGGCAGAACTGCGGACACGTCCTCATTTTCTCCCTAAGGTGGTTTCGGCTTTTCACTTGAACCAGCCTATTGTGGTGCCTGCGGCTACTAGCGACTTGGAGGACTCCAAGTTACTGGACGTTGTCAGAGCATTAAAAATATATATTTCAAGGACAGCTGGAGTCAGAAAATCTGACTCGTTGTTTATATTGTATGCACCCAACAAGATGGGTGCTCCTGCGTCTAAACAGACGATTGCACGTTGGATCTGTAGCACAATCCAACTTGCACATTCTGTGGCAGGCCTGCCACAGCCTAAATCTGTAAAGGCCCACTCCACAAGGAAAGTGGGCTCATCTTGGGCGGCTGCCCGAGGGGTCTCGGCATTACAACTTTGCCGAGCAGCTACGTGGTCAGGGGAGAACACGTTTGTAAAATTTTACAAATTTGATACTCTGGCTAAGGAGGACCTGGAGTTCTCTCATTCGGTGCTGCAGAGTCATCCGCACTCTCCCGCCCGTTTGGGAGCTTTGGTATAATCCCCATGGTCCTGACGGAGTCCCAGCATCCACTAGGACGTTAGAGAAAATAAGAATTTACTTACCGATAATTCTATTTCTCATAGTCCGTAGTGGATGCTGGGCGCCCATCCCAAGTGCGGATTGTCTGCAATACTTGTACATAGTTATTGTTACAAAGATCGGGTTATTACTATTGTTGTGAGCCATCTTTTCAGAGGCTACTTCGTTTTTTGTTATCATACTGTTAACTGGGTTCAGATCACAAGTTGTACGGTGTGATTGGTGTGGCTGGTATGAGTCTTACCCGGGATTCAAGATCCTTCCTTATTGTGTACGCTCGTCCGGGCACAGTACCTAACTGAGGCTTGGAGGAGGGTCATAGGGGGAGGAGCCAGTACGCACCATGTGATCCTAAAAGCTTTATTTAGATGTGCCCTGTCTCCTGCGGAGCCCGCTATTCCCCATGGTCCTGACGGAGTCCCAGCATCCACTACGGACTATGAGAAATAGAATTATCGGTAAGTAAATTCTTATTTTACCCTGCACAGAAACAAAATAACCCACCCAAATCTAACTCTCTCTGCACATGTTATATCTGCCCCCCCTGCAGTGCACATGGTTTTGCCTAACTTGCCTGGATGTCCCAGCACTTTCTTAAACTCAACATGTCTAAGACTGAGCTGATCATCTTCCCTCCATCCCGCATAACCTCACCTCCCACAATCTCATTATCCATTGATCTCCTCTAGCCTCCAAGTGCGCTGTCTTGGAGTAATCCTTGACTCCTCCCTCTCCTTCAAACCACACATTCAGCACCTCTCACAACCTGTCATTTTCATCTAAAAAACATTTCCAGGATCAGACCCTTTCTCACCCAGGATGCCACTAAGATCATTTCTCTGACGTCCTAGTGGATGCTGGGAACTCCGTAAGGACCATGGGGAATAGCGGCTCCGCAGGAGACTGGGCACAACTAAAAGAAAGCTTTTAGACTACCTGGTGTGCACTGGCTCCTCCCACTATGACCCTCCTCCAAGCCTCAGTTAGATTTCTGTGCCCGGCCGAGCTGGATGCACACTAGGGGCTCTCCTGAGCTCCTAGAAAGAAAGTTTATTTTAGGTTTTTTATTTTACCTTTGCCTGCTGGCAACAGGCTCACTGCATCGAGGGACTAAGGGGAGAAGAAGCGAACCTACCTGCTTGCAGCTAGCTTGGGCTTCTTAGGCTACTGGACACCATTAGCTCCAGAGGGATCGACCGCATGGAACTGGCCTTGGTGTTCGTTCCCGGAGCCGCGCCGCCGTCCCCCTTACAGAGCCAGAAGCAAGAAGAGGTCCGGAAAATCGGCGGCAGAAGACATCAGTCTTCACCAAGGTAGCGCACAGCACTGCAGCTGTGCGCCATTGCTCCTCATGCACACTTCACACTCCGGTCACTGAGGGTGCAGGGCGCTGGGGGGGGGGCGCCCTGAGCAGCAATAAAAACACCTTGGCTGGCAAATATATCACAATATATAGCCCCAGAGGCTATATATGTGATAAATACCCCTGCCAGAATCCATAAAAAAGCGGGAGAAAAGTCTGCGAAAAAGGGGCGGAGCTATCTCCCTCAGCACACTGGCGCCATTTTCTCTTCACAGTGCAGCTGGAAGACAGCTCCCCAGGCTCTCCCCTGTAGTTTTCAGGCTCAAAGGGTTAAAAAGAGAGGGGGGCACTAAATTTAGGCGCAATATTGTATATACAAGCAGCTATTGGGAAAAATTCACTCAATATAGTGTTAATCCCTAAATTATATAGCGCTCTGGTGTGTGCTGGCATAGTCTCTCTCTGTCTCCCCAAAGGGCTGTGTGGGGTCCTGTCCTCAGTCAGAGCATTCCCTGTGTGTGTGCGGTGTGTCGGTACGGCTGTGTCGACACGTTTGATGAGGCTTATGTGATGGCAGAGCAGATGCCGATAAATGTGATGTCGCCCCCTGTGGGGCCGACACCAGAGTGGTTGGATAGGTGGAAGGTATAAACCGACAGTGTCAACTCCTTACATAAAAGGCTGGATGACGTAACAGCTATGGGACAGCCGGCTTCTCAGCCCGCGCCTGCCCAGGCGTCTCAAAGGCCATCAGGGGCTCAAAAACGCCCGCTCCCTCAGATGGCAGACACAGATGTCGACACGGAGTCTGACTCCAGTGTCGACGAGGTTGAGACATATACACAATCCACTAGGAACATCCGTTACATGATCCCGGCAATAAAAAATGTGTTACACATTTCTGACATTAACCCAAGTACCACTAAAAAAGGGTTTTATGTTTGGGGAGAAAAAGCAGGCAGTGTTTTGTTCCCCCATCAAATGAGTGAATGAAGTGTGAAAAAGCGTGGGTTCCCCCGATAAGAAACTGGTAATTTCTAAAAAGTTACTGATGGCGTACCCTTTCCCGCCAGAGGATAAGTTACGCTGGGAGATATCCCCTAGGGTGGATAAGGCGCTCACACGTTTGTCAAAAAAGGTGGCACTGCCGTCTTAGGATACGGCCACTTTGAAGGTACCTGCTGATAAAAAGCAGGAGGCTATCCTGAAGTCTGTATTTACACACTCAGGTACTAGACTGAGACCTGCAGATAGTGCTGCTGCAGCGTGGTCTGTAACCCTGTCAAACAGGGATACTATTTTGCGAACATAAGACGTCGTCTTATATATGAGGGATGCACAGAGGGATATTTTGCCGGCTGGCATCCAGAATTAATGCAATGTCCATTCTGTCAGGAGGGTATTAGAGACCCGACACTGGACAGGTGATGCTGACTTTAAAAGGCACATAGAGCCTTATAAGGGTGAGGAATTGTTTGGGGATGGTCTCTGGGACCTCGTATCCACAGCAACAGCTGGGAAGAAATTTTTTTACCTCTGGTTTCCTCACAGCCTAAGAAAGCACTGTATTATTAGGTACAGTCCTTTCGGCTTCAGAAAAGCAAGCGGGTCAAAGGCGCTTCCTTTCTGCACAGAGACGAGGGAAGAGGGAAAAAGCTGCACCAGTCAGCCAGTTCCCAGAATGAAAATTCTTCCCCTACTTCCTCTGAGTCCACCGCATGACGCGGGGGCTCCACAGGCGTAGGCAGGTACGGTGGGGGGCCGCCTCAAAAATTTCAGCGATCAGTGGGCTCGCTCACAGGTGGATCCCTGGATCCTTCAAGCAGTATCTCAGGGGTACAAGCTGGAATTCGAGGCGTCTACCCCCCCCCGCCGTTTCCTCAAATCTGCCTTGCCGACAACTCCCTCAGGCAGGTAGGCTGTGCTAGAGGAAATTCACAAGCTGTATTCCCAGCAGGTGATAGTCAAGGTGCCCCTACTTCAACAAGGACGGGGTTACTATTCCACACTGTTTGTGGTACCGAAACCGGACGGTTCGGTGAGACCCATTTTAAATTTTAAATCCTTGAACACATACATAAAAAAATTCAAGTTCAAGATGGAATCGCTCAGGGCGGTTATTGCAAGCCTGGAGGAGGGGGATTACATGGTATCCCTGGACATCAAGGATGCTTACCTACATGTCCCCATTTACCATCCTCACCAGTAGTACCTCAGATTTGTGGTACAGGATTGCCATTACCAATTCCAAACACTGCCGTTTGGACTGTCCACGGCACCGAGGGTCTTTACCAAGGTAATGGCAGAAATGATGATACTCCTTCGAAAAAAGGGAGTTTTAATTATCCCGTACTTGGACGATCTCCTTATAAAGGCGAGGTCCAAGGAGCAGTTGTTGGTCGGAGTAGCACTATCTCGGGAAGTGCTACAACAGCACGGATGGATTCTATACATTCCAAAGTCACAGCTGGTTCCTACCACACGCCTACTGTTCCTGGGGATGGTTCTGGACACAGAACAGGAAAAAGTGTTTCTCCCGCAGGAGAAAGCCAAGGAGCTGTCATCTCTAGTCAGAGACCTCCTGAAACCAAAACAGGTATCGGTGCATCACTGCACACGAGTCCTGGGAAAAATGGTAGCTTCTTACGAAGCAAAATTCCATTTGGCAGGTTCCATGCAAGAACCTTTCAGTGGGACCTCTTGGACAAATGGTCGGGATCGCATCTTCAGATGCATCGGCTGATAACCCTGTCTCCAAGGACCAGGGTATCTCTACTGTGGTGGCTGCAGAGTGCTCATCTTCAAGAGGGCCGCAGATTCGGCATACAGGACTGGGTCCTGGTAACCACGGATGCCAGCCTTCGAGGCTGGGGGGCAGTCACACAGGGAAGAAATTTCCAAGGACTTTGGTCAAGTCAGGAGTCGTCCCTACACATAAATATTCTGGAACTGAGGGCCATTTACAATGCCCTAAGTCTGGCAAGGCCTCTGCTTCAAAACCAGCCGGTACTGATCCAATCGGACAACATCACGGCAGTCGCCCTTGTAAACCGACAGGGCGGCACAAGAAGCAGGATGGCGATGGCAGAAGCCACAAGGATTCTCCGATGGGCGGAGAATCACGTCTTAGCACTGTCGGCAGTGTTCATTCCGGGAGTGGACAACTGGGAAGCAGATTTCCTCAGCAGACACGACCTACACCCGGGAGAGTGGGGACTTCATCCAGAAGTCTTCCAACTGTTGGTAAACCGTTGGGAAAGGCCACAGGTGGACATGATGGCGTCCCGCCTAAACAAAAAACTAGATATTGAGCCAGGTCAAGGGACCCTCAGGCAATAGCTGTGGACGCTCTAGTGACACCGTGGGTGTACCAGTCGGTTTATGTATTCCCTCCTCTGCCTCTCATACCAAAGGTACTGAGAATAATAAGAAAACGAGGAGTAAGAACGATACTCGTGGTTCCGGATGGGCCAAGAAGAGCTTGGTACCAAGAACTTCAAGAAATTATATCAGAGGACCCATGGCCTCTACCGCTCAGACAGGATCTGCTACAGCAGGGGCCCTGTCTGTTCCAAGACTTACCGCGGCTGCGTTTGACGGCATGGCGGTTGAATTCCGGATCCTAAAGGAAAAAGGCATTCCGGAGGAAGTCATTCCTACGCTGATAAAAGCCAGGAAAAAAGTAACCGCAAACCATTATCACCGTATTTGGCAAAAATATGTTGCGTAGTGTGAGGCCAGGAAGGCCCCAACAGAGGAATTTCAGCTGGGTCGTTTTCTGCACTTCCTACAGTCAGGAGTGACTATGGGCCTAAACTTGGGTTCCATTAAGGTCCAGATTTCGGCTCTGTCGATTTTCTTCCAGAAAGAACTGGCTTCACTGCCTGGAGTTCAGACATTTGTAAAGGGAGTGCTACATATTCAGCCCCCTTTTGTGCCTCCTGTGGCACCTTGGGATCTCAACGTGGTGTTGAGTTTCCTAAAATCACATTGGTTTTAACCACTTAAAACTGTGGATTTGAAATATCTCACGTGGAAAGTGGTCATGTTATTGGCCTTGGCTTCGGCCAGGCGTGTGTCAGAATTGGCGGCTTTGTCATGTAAAAGCTCTTTTCTGATTTTCCATATGGATAGGGCAGAATTGAGGACTCGTCCCCAGTTTCTCCCTAAGGTGGTATCAGCTTTTCACTTAAACCAACCTATTGTAGTGCCTGCGGCTACTAGGGACTTGGAAGATTCCAAGTTACTGGACGTAGTCAGGGCCTTAAAAATGTATATTTCCAGGACGGCTGGAGTCAGGAAAACTGACTCGCTTTTTATCCTGTAGGCACCCAACAAAATAGGTGCTCCTGCTTCTAAGCAGACTATTGCTCGCTGAATTTGTAGCACAATTCAGCTGGAGCATTCTGCGGCTGGATTGCCGCATCCTAAATCAGTAAAAGCCCATTCCACGAGGAAAGTGGGCTCATCTTGGGCGGCTGCCCGAGGGGTCTCGGCTTTACAACTTTGCCGAGCTGCAACTTGGTCAGGGGAAAACACGTTTGCAAAATTCTACAAATTTGATACCCTGGCTGAGGAGGACCTTGAGTTCTCTCATTCGGTGCTGCAGAGTCATCCGCACTCTCCCGCCCGTTTGGGAGCTTTGGTATAATCCCCATGGTCCTTACGGAGTTCCCAGCATCCACTAGGACGTCAGAGAAAATAAGATTTCACTCACCGGTAAATCTATTTCTCGTAGTCCGTAGTGGATGCTGGGCGCCCATCCCAAGTGCGGATTGTCTGCAATACTTGTACATAGTTATTGCCTAACTAAAGGGTTATTGTTGAGCCATCTGTTGAGAGGCTCAGTTATATTTCATACTGTTAACTGGGTATAGTATCACAAGTTATACGGTGTGATTGGTGTGGCTGGTATGAGTCTTACCCGGGATTCAAAATCCTTCCTTATTGTGTCAACTCTTCCGGGCACAGTATCCTAACTGAAGCTTGGAGGAGGGTCATAGTGGGAGGAGCCAGTGCACACCAGGTAGTCTAAAAGCTTTCTTTTAGTTGTGCCCAGTCTCCTGCGGAGCCGCTATTCCCCATGGTCCTTACGGAGTTCCCAGCATCCACTACGGACTACGAGAAATAGATTTACCGGTGAGTAAAATCTTATTTATTCACTCACTGATTATTTCCAGACTGGACTACTGTAATCTCCTCCTGACTGGCCTCCCTGACAATTACCTCTCTCCACTCCAATCTATCCTCAGTGCTGCAGCCCGATTCATCTTCCTCACCAAACGCACTACGTCCACCTCCCCTCTCCTACAAGCCCTTCACTGGCTCCCCTTCCCTTTCAGAATCCAATTCAACCTTCTTACACTCACTTACAAAGCCCTCACCCACTCCTCTCCCATCTACATCTCTGACCTTAGCTCCCTTTACTCTCCCACCCGTCCTCTTCGCTCTGCTAATGCACGCCGACTCTCCTGCCTACTGATTACTTCCTCCCACTCCTATCTCCAGGATTTTTCACGTGCTGCTCTCTCTGGAATTCTTTACCTCTCCGCCTCAGACTCTCCACCTCTCTACAAAACTTCAAACGGGCTCTTAAGACCCACTTCTTCACCAAACCCATCCAGATCTCATCCTAACCCTTTGTTTCACATTCTCTATGTACCCCATCTGTGTCACCCCTGTCTGTCTACCCCCCTCCCCTTTAGAATGTAAGCTCTCACGAGCAGGGCCCTCTTCCCTCGTGTGCTTATCCTTTTCTTACTGTAATAATCCTCAACTGCCCAAATCCCGCAGTTTTTTGGCCACCTTGGAACTTATCTCTATGGGGGTCATTCCGAGTTGATCGCTCGCTAGCAGCTTTTAGCAGCCGTGCAAATGCTATGCCGCCGCCCACTGGGAGTGTATTTTAGCTTAGCAGACGTGCGAACGGTTGTATCGCAGAGCGGCTACAACATTTTTTTGTGCAGTTTCAGAGTAGCTCAAAACCTACTCAGCGCTTGCGATCACTTCAGACTATTCAGTTCCAGTTACGTCACAAACCCGCCCAGCGTTCGACCAGCCATGCCTGCGTTTTCCCTGGCACACCTGCGTTTTTCCGCACACTCCCTGAAAACGGTCAGTTGCCACCCAGAAACGCCCACTTCATGTCAATCACTCTGCGGCCAGCAGTGTGACTGAAATGCATCACTAGACCCTGTGCAAAACTACATCGTTCATTGTGCCCATACGTCGCGCGTGAGCATTGCGCCGCATACACATGCGCAGAACTGCCGTTTTTTAGCCTGAACGCTGCGCTGCAAACAAATGCAGCTAGCGATCAACTCGGAATGACCCCCTATGTCGTTTACTGGTGTAGTTATGCTTAGTTACCCTGTACTTGTCCTACATTGTCTTCAACAGTAAGTCACTGTTTTCCTGTTTTGATTATGTGCATATGTACTCTGTAATTGGGCGCTGCAGAACCCTTGTGGCGCCATATAAATAAAGGATAATAATAATAATAATAACTGCTAACAAATTTGCTGCTGCGATCGACTCTGAATTAGGCCCTATGTGCAACTTGTCAGCTGACACAGCTTGAGTGGAAACAAGGTTGTTGCATGTAGGTTAAGTTGAGTGATGGTGAGTTGTGTGCGCCAGTGAGATCACACCTTCTTTCTGTGAGGTCACACCCCCTTTTTGGCAGCGTGCGCAGTTGGTTTCACATTGCACCAGGGGCCGTGGACTACAATGACGTGGTGCGTGCATACTATATATGGAATTGCAGGCTGCGCAGAGATTTGTGTAGGCAGAGATCCATCTGATTTCGGATGAATCTCTTGCACCAAAGATGGGGCTGGTGCATGAGAGAGCTGATAGTGATTATTGCTACATCCGCAAGCGGAAAGGAAAGGGGCGGTACAGCCGCATAGAAGCGTACGGTGAATATCCGCATTTATGTCCGTGAAGTGCAAGTGACTTGGGTGTCTCTCTGAAACAGCCTCTTAGTTGGCTAAGCCCCAGCCTTGACTGTTGCGCGTAGCTCTTCTTTAAAAGCTAACAGGCGTCATAAAAGGTATGCAAATATCAATAAAGCATAAATATAAAACAGAAACTGTTTATCAGATAAATTGCTTAGATTCCAGCATTGCATGCGGCATACCTCCCAACATTACACCATGGAAATAGAAAGAAACAAGATTTGCTTTTGCAGAGTGAGACTATTTATTACACCGATCAGCAATTATTTAATTGCCAGTCATATGAGTGATTTTGGGGTAACTTTGCTTTACTGATTCTGAATATGACATCGGTTTTGCAAGATTGCCTCTAATTTTTTAGATAAGTGGACACCAAACAAGAAAAATACAATAGACAACGTAAACCGCTCAACTTCCACCTGTCAGACGGCAGTGGCCAATCCCTTACTGACATATATGGAGGGAGAATATTCTAGAATGATCGCAGAATGAACAATTGGAATATTTGCGTGTCTCACCTTCTAGAATGTTCCGTCAGATTATCATATTATTCACGCATTATGACTGAGTTCCCTATTGATTGAGGGTATCCATGATCTCAAGAACTAGAGCCAACTGGAAAAACAACTGCTTTAATTTTTTGCATTCAGCATCCCCAATATACCCTAAATTTGTTCAAATATTCTTGGCAACGAAACATTTTTATTGTTTTGGGGCTGTATAATATATATGGTGTCCTGTGTTGTGCAGAGGGGTGTACACCTTGTCTACTAAGCAGAGAGGACTTCATTTTTGCACTTTTTTAATGTTCGTAAGTCCTAGGGCCGAATGTAATGAAGTCCGACTGGGTCGGAGGTGCTGGTTCCTGACCAAACTTGGATGTTTTTTTTAAAGCACCATTCATGTACAAGGCAAAACCATGTCTTGTAAATGGTTGTTGCTTTAAAAAAAACATCAGTGTTTGACCGGGAACCCACACCTCTAGCCAACTCGGACTTCAATACATTCGTCCAACTCGGACTTTAATCCCTAATCCCTCTCACTCACACGGCTATACCAAGAATAATTTTAGGAGATAATGGGTAATATGAAAGCACGACACCCTATTTGCAATAGAAGGATGTGAAGGTGCCTTCTGATAGTGGAGACAGGGCATGCACCTCAATAGAGGACTATCAATAGAGGACCATCTAAGCTCACCAGTGTAAAACCAATGTGTTCAGCAGGGTCCATAAATGTCTTCTGGCGGGGCAAGAGGACAAGCCACAAATGACCTAATTAACCCATAACTTGCTTATAAATGATGCTACTGATATGAGGGGGCAGCTTTGGAAGTTGGCTCCATACTCTCAGAGACGGATTACATATTTATGTAGCAGCCTAATGATGACACAAGGTATGAAATTCCCTAGATAAGGATAGGAAAGAGTCTGGTAGGGATGATATTAGAGGTTTAGATAAGGCAAAAGTGGTTGGAGACTATTAACACTTTATCAGTCAGTTTACAGAAAGATATTGGTAGAATGAACAGGATTAACTCAAAAGAAACTTCATAGGCAATCTCCAGTCTTTTTCAGTATATGTTCTTTAAAGGATAGGTTAGAGTCCTGTGATTTATGTGAAAAGACAAAATATCAACAAGTACAGAATAAGAAGCGTTTTTTTCTGTGGATGGCAGAGGAGTGTATATTCCGATTCTCATTACGTTCTCTGAATGCAGTGGAAGAGGAAGGTCTAATGAGGCAATGAACGGGAAACGAGTACTCCAAACCTCAAATGGAACACTAGGTGACATAATCCCTGATCTATTATGACACCATGCCACACTATTATTATCTTATATGTAATTTGCATGTAAACTACAGCTGGGCAGTGACAGGATAATTATCCCAAGTCCATGATTTATTTAATGATCATTTGAGAGAGAAGCGATTCAGCAGCAGGGAGAACAAAATCATGCACAGTTCTACTCACCAGACAGGAAGAAGTTAGCTTCCCAACGGATGGGTTCCCGGCGGTCAATATACCGATGTTCGGATCCCAAAGGAGGATGCAATGCCGGCATCTACATACCGCCGCAGCTCGGGATGTCGGCGTCACATTACCGACAGCCAGCATCCCGATTGTCCTCCCAGCAGTATGCGCCGGCGTCCTGCCGCGCGCGCGGGGGGGTACGTTTAGGTAGGAGAAGGGGGGTTAGGGTTAGGGAGCAGGAACGGGAAGGTTAGGGTTAGGGACCGGGGAAGGTTGGTTAGGCACTTAGATGGGGAGGTTAGGGTTGGGCATCAAGCGGGGAGGGTTAGGTAAAGTCAGCGGGGGAGGGTTAGGGTTAGGCACTAAGCGGGGAGGGTTAGGTAAAGTCAGCGGGGAGGGTTAGGGTTAGGCACTAAGCGGGGAGGGTTAGGTACCACCGAGGTGGTTAGGCACCCACAAGGGAGGGTCAGGATAGGGAAAAGGTGAGGATTAGGGGTCTTAATGGTGGGCTATCGGGATTCTGACGGAGGGGATGCCGCTGTCGGTATACTGACAGACGGCATCCCGTCCATTGGCAAATCACACTGAACCCCACCAGACTCTTAATAGGGGATGTAGTTGGGATCCCAGCGCTCGGGAACATGGCAGTTAGAATGCTGACACTTGAATCCCGACACCTGGTAGATTTGGCGACGCCGGGATCCGGAATGTATGTGTTTCGGGGAGGGTTAGGCTTTGGGGGAAGGGTGTGTGTGTGTGTGTGTGTGTGTGTGTGTGTGTGGAGGGTTAGGTTTAGGCTGTGGGGAAGGGGGGTTAGGGGTAGGAATAGGTCACACAGTATTTGTAGGAGAGCGCAGAACACTCTAATCAAGCCCAGATTATTTACTGTATGTTGCTAGATTTTAATGAAAGAGACGAGATCTCACAAATACTAGACCTCAAGTCTAGACCTCTACCCATCACCCTCTGCCCCTCATCCTGTGCTTCTGCCATCACCCTCTGCCCCTCATCCTGTGCCTCTGCCATCACCCTCTGCCCCTCATCCTGTGCTTCTGCCATCACCCTCTGCCCCTCATCCTGTGCCTCTGTCATCACCCTCTGCCCCTCATCCTGTGCTTCTGCCATCACCCTTTGCCCCTCATCCTGTGCCTCTGCCATCACCCTCTGCCCCTCATCCTGTGCTTCTGCCATCACCCTTTGCCCCTCATCCTGTGCCTCTGCCATCACCCTCTGCCCTTCATCCTGTGCCTCTGCCCATCACCCTCTGCCAGAAGACCCATTGTGGAGCCTCCAAGCAGCACTGCTGTCTTCAGACTCTGGTGAGTTTAAAAGGGACACATATTATTATTTGATTAATCAAATAATAATAATAATAATAATCCATTGCCCCTTTAATCAAATAATAATAATCTGTGCCCCTTTAATGGGAGCACAGACTATTATTAGATACTGGGATGCTGTCTGTATTGTTTGGTGGTCACGTGGCACACTACCGTGAGGCATATTATGGGATCAGTGTGGAGTCTAGAAGGGACTCTTGAGCCCACTACTTGCAAGTTCCACCACTGGTCCTAGGAGATGGTACATGATCCCAAACTGTGTCTTTAGTTCTCCCCGGTAAGATGATGATATTGTAGATAAGGGAAGAACACAGAAGTATCTGGTGCATTATCCTTAATACACAAAGTGGATGAACCCATGAAACCAAAGGTGGAAGTGAGAGATACAGAATAGTATCAGGAGAAATATGTCTCCACAGATAACAGAAAATCAAACTTGTCAGTATAAGTAATAGAGTAATCTTTCTCACTGTACACCTCACATTGACCGTCCTAGTGAAGAATGGATTAACCAGGAAATAAAACACAGAACAGCGTACTACTATAATATCATGCACACAACATATATGATACCACTGAACCAGCGCTGTATAGGGGTCAAATCAGATCGTATTCCTGTGGTTTTCCTTATTTCTCAGTTTGTACCGGAAAAAGAGGGAAAATTGCAAACCATAGTGTATTACCTTAGGTTACATGATTTATTTTAAAACATTAAAAACAAGACAATGAATGGAAGATGATTTTTCCAAAAACAATCTCCACTACATGCACATAAAATCTGCACAGCATGTGCTAGTTGGCATTCATCTGTGGGCTGGATCCTGACAGAAATAAAGCAATGGATAATTACCACGAACTGGTGAGAACCGAATAATCAGTTCTATGAGCATATGTTACATCAGACTGTCCAGCTGCAGCTTGGAGAGTTTTCTGGTGTCCAAAAGCCTTCCAGGTCTGGCATAGATGGTACCACGTCCTTATCCAGTCAGGTCAGTCCCCAAGAGCACCCACGCGTTCCGACCCTTCCTGGGTCTTTCTCAAGGTCAGCTCCTCTGAATGCCTTCTCAATCCTTCTCCTGGTTTAAAAGTCCAGAAAATAAGATCACTTATAACTTATGGTGTTTCTCCAAGGACGTCTTCAGTGGAGTTCCTTCACTGGCTGTGAGGTCCCCAAGGCCGCTGAGAAGGAGTCCGGATTCCGCCGGCGGAAAATCCCGTGCCCGCTGCTCGTAGCGCTGCACAGCGTTGCTCGGGATCGATGATATCTGCGCTCGACGCGTTTCGCCTGTAAAGGCTTCGTCAGGATCACAGAATACTGACGGAGGAATCCGGACTCCTTCTCAGCGGCCTTGGGGACCTCACAGCCAGTGAAGGAACTCCACTGAAGACGTCCTTGGAGAAACACCATAAGTTATAAGTGATCTTATTTTCTGGACTTTTAAACCAGGAGAAGGATTGAGAAGGCATTCAGAGGAGCTGACCTTGAGAAAGACCCAGGAAGGGTCGGAACGCGTGGGTGCTCTTGGGGACTGACCTGACTGGATAAGGACGTGGTACCATCTATGCCAGACCTGGAAGGCTTTTGGACACCAGAAAACTCTCCAAGCTGCAGCTGGACAGTCTGATGTAACATATGCTCATAGAACTGATTATTCGGTTCTCACCAGTTCGTGGTAATTATCCATTGCTTTATTTCTGTCAGGATCCAGCCCACAGATGAATGCCAACTAGCACATGCTGTGCAGATTTTATGTGCATGTAGTGGAGATTGTTTTTGGAAAAATCATCTTCCATTCATTGTCTTGTTTTTAATGTTTTAAAATAAATCATGTAACCTAAGGTAATACACTATGGTTTGCAATTTTCCCTCTTTTTCCGGTACAAACTGAGAAATAAGGAAAACCACAGGAATACGATCTGATTTGACCCCTATACAGCGCTGGTTCAGTGGTATCATATATGTTGTGTGCTTGTCTGTTTTGATTTGAGGGAGGAGAAACCTCTTTTATGGTATCTTAAACTAGCAGCTGTAAGCAGCGCCCTGTCACTTGTCTAAATTCTATTTTGCAATACTATAATATCATACTCACACTTATTAATGAGTACACATGATTAAAGGAAAACACAAGAGAGGGAGGCTGGGTATCCCTACCAGAAGATGATGGTAAGCAAGCTCTGTTCTCAGTGGTTACCACTTACCACAAAAGTTTTCCGGTGTCATCTGATCTGATCATTTAAGACAAACGTTTTTCTCCTTCTACTCAAATTGTGCAAACTTCTATTTGGTGTCCAACTTTGTCTGCAACCCAAAGGATATCACGCTTTGCTTAATCATTTTACTCTTCTCTACTTATGAACTCAAGTTCATAAATAGTGTCAAAATTCCTGAATGGAAGTCCGTAGATGTGCGTAGGCAGTGCAGCAGCAACACAATAGAGAAAAAGGATATTGTAAGGAAAACATTTCTATGCTGTGAGCCAACGATTCTGCCTTAGGTCTACTAGCGTATATGGTAAATCCAGACTTGCCTACAACTCCCGTTATAATATGACATCATCTATATTGTTAAGTGGTTTAGACCAGCATGGTTACGACCTCTCAGGTCACGCAGTTTAATACCTGGATTTTACACTGTTTGCATTTATTTTTTAAAACACAGCAAAACACTATAATAAAAATTGACATAAAAAAGTTGTTCAAACTTTTCTTCTCTTCATCACTGAATTTCTGGCAAATAAATTATCTTCTAATGCGCGCCGGTAATGGTTTTTCCATTTCTTCCCCTTAAACACCAGTCATAGTTGATAATCTGTTAGTGGAAGAGAAAAGAAGACGTTATCAAAAAGCAGACATAAGTGTCGGGGGGCCATTAGCTCTCACAAATCATGTAGGTTCTCTCTTGATAAATTACAAAACCAGAGATAGACAGCGACATGCGGACTTCCATCGGTCGGTTAATCAGAAAGACAGCTACCATCTCATCCCTCCAAGAGATTCTAAAGCAGAGAGTTGGAAACAGTCAAGAGATGTTAAGCGACCTCATAATATTTCTTACCTTTGACACCGTCCCTTAGGAGATCAAGGCTCTGCGCAGTTAAATTACATGTACGGAAAGTTTACATAGAACTTATCTGGAGAATTAAAGCTGCTTCTCATTGAGGCAAGATCATCACCAGATTTGTCTTGTCAAAGGATCTTTTTTTCTTCTCCTTTTTGTTTCAATGTGAAAAACAGATTTTTCAAAATATATGTATTTCTCGTAAGGTAAGGTAGGAAAAACGTGTTCAAGTGTTTTATCCAACTCCTCTTATGATTGAAACCAGCAGTAATTCAACAGAAGTTATTATTGACAGAATAATATTCTATGTTGTTAATATTTGCCATCTTGGAGTAATGCGATACAGGTCGGGTATCCGTTATCCGGACACCCGTTAACCGAAATATTCCGAAAACCGGAATATTTCAGTCCTGTAGTGACGTCATGACGCGGCCGGCGTCATGACGTCACTGGAGTCTGCGGCCAATCACAGACAGGTGGGGGAGTGGCTTTGCAGCCATTCCCTCACCGCCGCTGACTCCCAGTACCCGCCGCTGACCCCTCGGACTCCCCCACTGATGCGCCAGATCCCCGGGACCCCTCACCGTCGTGCTGGGCTCACGGTAGTCCCCCCTGCTGACTCGCTGGACCCCCGAAACCCATACAGATAACAGGTAATCTGTTATCCGGAAAAATCCCTTATCCGGAATGCTCCTGGTCCCGAGTATTCCGGATATGGAATACTCAACCTGTAACTACTTTGACATCTTCAGAAAAATACTGAAAGCCAGGGGTCCGATTTAGGTGTTTGGCCTGCACTAGGCACAACATTAATGGTCGCAGCCCACCCCATCATTTTATTATTTTCATTGCTAGGTTATAAGTAGAGATGTGCGGCGGGCACTTTTCGTGTTTTGGTTTTGGATCTGGATCCCCGCTCGTGTTTTGGATCTGGATTGGTTTTGCCAAAACCACCTTTTAGGGTTTTGGTTTTGGATCTGGATGATTTTTGAAAAAAAGCATAAAAACAGCTAAAATCACAGAATTTGGGGGTAATTTTGATCCTACGGTATTAGTAACCTCAATAACATTCATTTTTACTAATTTCCAGTCTATTCTGAACACCTCACAATATTGTTTTTATGCCAAAAGGTTGCACCGAGGTTGCTGGATGACTAAGCTAAGCGACACAAGTGGGCAGCACAAACACCTGACCCATCTAGGAGTGGCATTGCAGTGTCAGACAGGAGGGCAGTTTTAAAAAGTAGGCTCCAAAGAGCACATAAGGTAAAGAAAAAAAAAGAGGTGCAAGATGGAATTGTCTTGGGCCCTGCCACCCACCCTTATTTTGTTTAAACAGGCACAGTTTAAAAAAACCATAATTTCAGCGACAGGTGGTCCCCCTGGAAAAAGCTTGCCAAGTTCTCAGCAAGTTCCTCCGTCGGACAGTCAATGCAGCTGATGTGATTAACGGACCATTAGTTGGTGGAGTTCTCAAATTGAAATAAAGTAAAGGAAAAAAATCTGTATTTTACTGACCTGGAATGTGTTGTTGGCTGGATCCACCGGGGATCCAAGTGCCTAGCGCAATGGTAGGCAGCTTTTGTAGAACTACATATCCCAGTATGACCAGACAAAGTTTTGCTTTTAAATTATAATAATAACACTGTGGCAGGGCATGCTGGGATTTGTAATTCCACAGCAGCTGGAGTGCCTCACATAGCATGTTTATGCAATGCCAATGAAGGAGCGTTGATAAATGGCTTATACTGTTAGGTTCGACCTCCTGTTCCCATTGAAGCCTGTGCACACATACTGTTCAATTCACACCAGAATCGTATATGCGTGTACAGAGGGGGTAATTCAGAGTTGATCGCAGCAGCAAATTTGTTAGCAGTTGGGCAAAACCATGGCCCTCATTCCGAGTTGTTCGCTCGTTCTTTTTCATCGCATCGCAGTGAAAATCCGCTTAGTACGCATGCGCAAAGTTCGCACTGCGACTGCGCCAAGTAACTTTACTATGAAGAAAGTATTTTTACTCACGGCTTTTTCTTCGCTCCGGCGATCGTAATGTGATTGACAGGAAATGGGTGTTACTGGGCGGAAACACTGCGTTTTAGGGGCGTGTGGCTGAAAACGCTACAGTTTCCGGAAAAAACGCAGGAGTGGCTGGAGAAACGGTGGGAGTGCCTGGGCGAACGCTGGGTGTGTTTGTGACGTCAACCAGGAACGACAAGCACTGAACTGATCGCACAGGCAGAGTAAGTCTGGAGCTACTCTGAAACTGCGAAGTAGTTTGTAATAGCAATATTGCGAATACATCGGTCGCAATTTTAAGAAGCTAAGATTCACTCCCAGTAGGCGGCGGCTTAGCGTGAGCAACTCTGCTAAATTCGCCTTACCGACCAACTCGGAATGAGGGCCCATGTGCACTGCAGGGGGGCAGATATAACATTTGCAGAGAGAGTTAGATTTGGGTGGGTTATTTTGTTTCTGTGCAGGGTAAATACTGGCTGCTTTATTTTTACACTGCTAATTAGATTGCAGTTTGAACACACCACACCCAAATCTAACTCTCTCTGCACATGTTAAATCTGCCTCCCCTGCAGTCATACCTCCCAACTGTCCCGATTTTCGCGGGACTGTCCCGCTGTCCCACCCGCGGGCCGCAGTGGGAGGGGGGGGGGGGGCAGTTGGGAGGCTCTGTGTCTCGCTGCCCTGCTTAGCAGAGCAGCGGTGAATAGACGCAGTGCGCATGCGCAGTGCGCACAGCGTCTATTCACTTGAGTCAAAGGGAGAGGGGGCATGCCAGCGGCTCACAGAGCGCTGGGCATGCCCCATCAGTGACGAAAACGGGGCGTGGCTCGCGATCGCGGGTCCTCCGTGAAACCACGCCCCTTTTTCTTAGGACATGCCCCTCTTTAGAAAACCAAGAAGTTGGGAGGTATGCCTGCAGTGCACATGGTTTTGCCCAACTGCTATCAAAATTCCTGCTGCGATCAACTTGGAATTACCCCCCATGTGCACTGCAGGTGAGGCAGATGTAACATGTGCAGAGAGTTAGATTTGGATGGGTTATATTGTTCCTGTGCAGTGGCGGATCTTGCCACGGGCAAGCAGGACTTTTGCCCGGGGCGCCGCCTTCCGGAGGGCGCTGGCGCCATCCGGAGGGCGCCGCACCGTGGCAAGATCCGCCACTGCTGCCCGCTGTGTCCCTGTCCGCCTCCGCTGCCGTCCCCGTCCGCCTCCTGAAGGGAACAACTAGACGCTATGCGTCTAGTTTCCCTTCCTGGAGAGTAACTTTGCTGAGCGGTGCGCGATGACGTCATCGCGCACCGCACAGCAAAGGTCCTCTCTACGAAGGGAACCAGACTCATAGCGTCTAGTTTCCCTTCGTGGAGAGGACCTTTTGCTGTGCGGTGCGCGATGACGTCATCGCGCACCGCTCAGCATTCAAGCGGCGCTTTTAATGTACAGGGGGCGTAATTGACCACGCCCCCTGTATTAGGCCACGCCCCATTTCCTGCCCGGGGCGCAGAGCGCCCTTGAACCGGCCCTGTTCCTGTGCAGGGTAAATACTGGCTGCTTTATTTTTACACTGCAATTTAGATTTCAGTTTGGACACACCCCACCAAAATCTAACTCTCTCTGCACATGTTATATCTGCCCCCCTGCATACTTCCCAACTTTGCCCTCATTGGAAGAGGGACACACGCGCGGCAAATCCGCGCATGCGCCCAAAAAGGGGCGTGGCCTATGAAAAGGAACGTGGCTTCACAGGAGGACCCTCGATCGCGAGCCATGCCCTCGTTTTCGTCACTGAGGGGGCATGCCCAGTGCTCTGTGAGCCGCTGGCATGCCCCCTCTCCCTCTGACTCCAGCAGGGCAGCGAGAGAAAGAGCCTCCCAACTGCCCTACCAACTGTCCCACTGCGGCCCGCGGGTGGGACAGCGGGACAGTTCCCAAAAAACGGGACTGTCCCGCGAAAATCGGGACAGTTGGTAGGTATGCCCCAGCAGTGCACATGGTTTTGCACATCTGCTAACAAATTTGCTGTTACGATCAGGTCTGAATTACCCCCAGAATCACAAGCAGGTCAAGCCGGGGACACACAGCACTGATGATGATCCGGAGTGTTTACCCTGATCAGCCACTGATCAAGTACGTCTGTACCCACTACCCACCTTTACCCGAAGTGCCTAACCCTAACCCTCCCCAAGTGCCTAACTCTAACCCTAACCCTAAAAATCATGAAATACCACGTGTCCACCCTATTGACCCCATTGACCATTTAACTTTCAACCTTCTGACCCAATCAACCTTTTGTTTATGTCAACCTACTTTAGAGAGTGAAGAGAGATAAAGTCCTAGCCAATCAGCTCCTAACTGTCACGTTACAGCCACAGGACATATTTAAAAAAATTACAGTTAGGAGTTGATTGGTTGGTAGTTGATCTCTCTCCACTATATTACTCTCTAAGCTCTGATACATATCTCCGAATAAGTGATGCAATGAAACTGGATTTATTTTACTTTGTTCCTCATTTAAACATGCACATATATTTCCTTTAATTATGTAGAATTAACTGGAGGTAAATGAATGGGCTGAACCTGTATATAAATAAGTGCAGCTAATGTCAGTATAATAACACAGCCTTCTGACATATTAAATACCTCCATCCATTTCCAGTGCTTCTATCACTGTATAGACTGCGCCAAGCGATTGTTGTCTAGATAAGCGCAAACAGATGGAACATCTGTCTTCTTCATAACCTCATAGCACATAAATGTTTACTATTTTTAAGGCAAATATTTGTGTTATTGCGTTCTAAGTGACATATTTACGCTAAGGAGATGACATTAGTGCCGCGGGTATAAACACTGCCGCTGTGAGTACATACAAAGAAACCGTAATAAGATGTTCAGACTGTTGGTTCCTAGACAAATGTTTACACGATTAATGGGTAGAGTGCTTTAAAAGGGGTTGGTCAGGGTGGTCTGGCAAAGAAGGACTACTGCGCGGGGATGCCGGGAGAGGGGGCGTGGCTTTGTAAAAAGGGGAGTGACTTCAAAGAAAAGGCGTGGCTTCACGATAATGCCGTGATCGCAAGTCATGGCCCCCATTTCTCGTCACTATGGGGGGATGGTCCGCGCTCTGTGAGCTGCTGGCATGCCCCCAGTCCTTTTAACTCCTGTGAATAGACGCTGTGCGCACAGCGTCTATTCACCGCTGCTTTACTAAGTAGGGCAGCAAGTGCAGGAGCTTCCCAACTGCCCCCACCACCATTGAACACTGCTGCCCGCGAGTGGGACAGCGGGACAGTCCCAAAAAAACAAGACTGTCCCGCAAAAATCGGGATAGTTGGGAGGTATGCCTTAACCAGGGTTGGATTGGCCATGGTGCCTGTTTTGTGTGTTGTCATGTGGCCCCACCCCCACATGCCAGGCAGCCCACTGCACTCAGTACACTCAGGGCCATATTTTCTTATGGGCTCAACGGGCTCTTGCCCAAGGGCCCCAGGAGTATAAGGGTCATAGGCTGATAGCTGAGGGTCCCCTCTTTCCAGGGGTACCAGATTTTTTTAAATTGGCTTTGGGGAACCGGAGATATCCGACTTGAAAACAGTGGTCCCTATCCAAGCCTGCTAATTGCTCTTCCCAGCCAGATATCTTGGGTTCTGTCTGAGTTAGTTTTTTTCTGAGGGTATACTCCAAAAGCTGTGACTCTCCCCTTTTGGTGGCCACTGGCAGCTTGTCTGTACTATGCCCAGAACCAGAGATATCAGCCTTCCAGCAGCTGATCCCTGCTCCAGCTCCACATGCCTAATATGCAGTTTTAGATTTTTGTTGGTGGATTGCTCTGGCTCCTGAACTCTGATCCCCAAGTCCCCAGCACCTCCTGAAAGGTGGGACTCTCTAGATTTTTTATCCCATTCAAAGCTAAGAAATATATTTTAAGGAACTTGAGATATCTGCAGTCAAGCAAGCTGCCCTCCCACAGGAAAATGATAAATATTAAGCCCACTCCATTATCCACCCCTCCCCTATGTATTAAACACCCCCTGCCACCCTGGAAGTCATGTACCAGGGCCCCTTCATTCAGCCCAATGCCCCCTCTATAATTTAGCCCCATTTGTGCAATGAAGGAGTAATTAGCAGAAATTACTGCTCCAGGTCCTACATGCTGAGCGGAAAATAGAACACCCCCTACCACCCGCGGGACATCAAAGCTGCCGCTGGAGGATGGATAGGGGGCCCAGTGCATTGCTGTGCCCAGGGGCCTACACTGCTGTTAAGATGGCCCTGAGTACACTGCATTGTCCCCATTCATCCTGTTATTCCATCTCTGCAGTACAGAAACTCTGCCATCCAGTGATGCTGCCATGGCTACACGGTGTGTTATACCTCTTGTGCTGCCCATGTCGGGCCACTTCTGCAACATTTTACATGGTCACTCACTTTTAGTTCCCAATCTGCCCCTGGTGTGAGTCACAACTGCAGCAAAAGGAAGGACGCAATTGCGTACAATCAGGCCCTATGAGGAGGGATCCCGTCCCCCCTCAGCAGACCCCACACCCTCATCAGACCGCACCCCCATTAGGGCTGCTTCCATACATTTCCTGGGCTGGTTTTCCATCCCAATCCACCACTAAAGGGCAGACTGGATGGGCCATGTAATTCTTATCTGCTGTAAAATGCTATGGGGTGTATTCAATGCATCTCGGATCCGATTCCTTTCCGTCGGAAAGGATCAGACAATGCAGTATTCAATTTGCGTCCAAATCCGATGGATTGACATTGTCGAAAACGGGACTAAAAGCTGTAGGATTTAGCCGCAAATCCAACAAAACACGTTGATCCGCGGCTAATCCGCCGATCCACGTGTTTCCCGACAAGTCGGAATTGCCGACCTGTCAGAAAAACGGCAGCCCCATTGAATAAGTCAAATCACGATTCGACCTAAGTAAGTAAGAAACTGACGTCTTTCCGACAAGACGGCAGTTTCGACTATAATGGAATACACACTTATGTTTCCATTAATATGGTGTATTGCAAGAAAATATCTGCAAATCCAACGGTACGGTAAGTGCGGTATATACTTGCACTTGTGGGGTGAGAACATCTCCCCTAATTGAATTCAGCCCTATGAATAGAGGTTGTGTGATCCCTGTACAGCAGTCACAGAAAGGGTTAATCTCTGCAGCTTGTCACTCAAATTACATTGGCCCTCATTCCGAGTTGTTCGCTCGCAAGCTGCTTTTCACAGCTTTACACACGCTAAGCCGCCGCCTACTGGGAGTGAATCTTAGCTTCTTAAAATTGCGAACGAAAGATTCTCAATATTGCGACCACACACCTCTTAGCAGTTTCTGAGTAGCTCCAGACTTACTCGGCATCTGCGATCAGTTCAGTGCTTGTCGTTCCTGGTTTGACGTCACAAACACACCCAGCGTTCGCCCAGACACTCCTCCGTTTCTTCAGCCACTCCCGCGTTTTTCCCAGAAACGGTAGCGTTTTTTCGCACACACCCATAAAACGGCCTGTTTCCGCCCAGAAACACCCACTTCCTGTCAATCACATTACGATCACCAGACCGAAGAAAAAACCGTGAGTAAAATACCTAACTGCATAGCAAATTTACTTGGCGCAGTCGCAGTGCGGACATTGCGCATGCGCACTAAGCGGAAAATCGCTGCGATGCGAAAAAATTTACCGAGCGAACAACTCGGAATGACCCCCATTGTTGCTCTTTTTACAGAGCTGAACTGGGAGCTGTAACCCATAGACCAGCTGCAATTATTACTCTTATTGTGGGTACACAATATGCGATATTCTCCATGAGTGATATTGCATAGTGTTTCCTCTCCCTGGCCGGGCAACTGACATAGGGGCATTCAGACCTGATCGCAGCAGCAAATTTGTTAGCAGTAGGGCAAAACCATGTGCACTGCAGGGGGGCAGATATATAACATGTGCAGAGAGAGTTAGATTTGGGTGGGGTGTGTTCAAACTGAAATCTGAATTGCAGTGTAAAAATAAAGCAGCCAGTATTTACCCTGCACTGAAACAAAATAACCCCTCCCAAATCTAACTCTCTCTGCAAATGTTATATCTGCCCCACCTGCAGTGCACATGGTTTTGCCCAACTGCTAACAAATTTGCTGCTGCGATCAACTCTGAATTACCCCCATACTGTAGTGCATACATATTATGCGATATCGTATAGTAACTTCATGTCGTGGCAAGCCCGAACATGCAACATCTGACGATATGGGGGTTAATTCAGACCTGATCGTTCGCTCGCATTTTTTGCAGCGCTGCCATCAGGTCAGAACTGCGCATGCATATGTACCGCAATGCGCAGGCGCGTCGCACGGGTACAAAGCGGATCGTTGCTCTGCGATGGGTTTTACGAAGAATCCATTCGCACAGCCAATCCCAAGGAGATTGACAGGAAGAGGGCGTTTGTGGGTGGCAACTGACCATTTTCAGGGAGTGGTTGGAAAAACGCAGGCGTGTCCAAGCGTTTGCAGGGAGGGTGTCTGATGTCAATTCCGGGACCGGACAGGCTGAAGTGATCGCAGCGGCTAAGTAAGTCCTGGGCACCTCAGAAACTGCACAAAGTTTTTTCGTACCGCTCGGCTGCACATGCGATCGCACACTTGCACAGCTAAAATACACTCCCCAGGGGGTGGTCGACTATGCGAATGCTGGACTGCAAAAAACAGCTAGCGAGCGATCAGGTCTGAATTACCCCCATAGTCCGCTTGAGCTGCATGTACAGCCGACAGTAAGTCTCAGTATATGTCACTGACAGCTGCACAGTACCGCTTGTGTAATCCTTTGTAAAGCATGTAAGTCTCAGTACATGTCACTGACAGCTGCACAGTACCACTGGTGTAATTCTTTGTAAAGCATGTAAGTCTCAGTATATGTCACTGACAGCTGCACAGTACCACTGGTGTAATCCTTTGTAAAGCATGCAAGTCTCAGTACATGTCACTGACAGCTGCACAGTACCACTGGTGTAATTCTTTGTAAAGCATGTAAGTCTCAGTATATGTCACTGACAGCTGCACAGTACCACTGGTGTAATCCTTTGTAAAGCATGTAAGTCTCAGTATATGTCACTGACAGCTGCACAGTACCACTGGTGTAATTCTTTGTAAAGCATGTAAGTCTCAGTATATGTCACTGACAGCTGCACAGTACCGCTTGTGTAATCCTTTGTAAAGCATGTAAGTCTCAGTACATGTCACTGACAGCTGCACAGTACCACTGGTGTAATTCTTTGTAAAGCATGTAAGTCTCAGTATATGTCACTGACAGCTGCACAGTACCACTGGTGTAATCCTTTGTAAAGCATGTAAGTCTCAGTATATGTCACTGACAGCTGCACAGTACCGCTTGCAGGGCCGGTGCAAGGTTTCCCAGCACCCTAGGCAAATCATCAGCAACCCCCCCCCCCAAAAAAAATAAAATAATAATAATAATTATATATATATATATATATCTCCTATATATTTGCCTTAATCTGTGACTCTGTGCTCGTAACGCTGGGCGGAGTCACAGAGCTGGGCGGAGTCAACTGCATCTGCTGCAGAGAGCTACCCCATACCCAGCGCCAGCAGCAGTCAGGTGCAAGTCCCTACCTTACAGTATAGGAGGTGAGGATGGCCACTAGCTGCCGGCTGCTGTGCCTGTCCCCCCCCCCCCCCCCCCCAATCACCTGTGACAGCGGGCTGTGTGCTGTGCGGATCCCGAAAAGGGGGCGGAGCTACGACGTCACGAGGGGGCGGAGCTACACGGAACATAGGGGCGGAGCTACACGGGACCAGACAGCTGAACAGTGGTGGAATCAGCATTGCAGTGACGGCCAGCCAGACTTGGTAAGTGGAGGGTGAGAGAGAAATGTGTGTGTGTGTGTGTGTGTGTGTGTGTGTGTGTGTGTGTGTGTGTGTGTGTGTGTGTGTATATGGTGGGGTGTGTGTGTGTTTGTATATATGTGTGAATTGTGTGTGTGTGTGTGTGTGAGGTATGTCTGTGTGCGCACTTTATGGACGCCACTGCTGAGGGGGCCATTACATGCAAGGACGCTACTAATATAGGGGGGGCATTACGTATAAGGACGCTACTACTATAGGGGGGGCATTACGTATAAGGACGCTACTACTATGGGGGGGCATTACGTATTAGGACGCTACTACTATAGGGGGGGCATTACGTACAAGGACGCTACTACTATGGGGGGCATTACGTATAAGGACGCTACTACTATGGGGGGGCATTACGTATAAGGACGCTACTACTATAGTGGGACATTACGTATAAGGACGCTACTACTATAGGGGGGCATTACGTATAAGGACGCTACTACTATAGGGGGGCATTACGTATAAGGATGCTACTACTATAGGGGGTCATTACGTATAAGGACGCTACTACTATGGGGGAGCATTACGTATAAGGACGCTACTGCTATAGGGGGGCATTACGTATAAGGAGGCTACTAATACTGGGGGGCATTACATATAAGGACGCTACTACTGGGGGGGGCATTATGTATAAGGACTCTATTACTTCTGGGGGGCATTATGTATAAGGACGGTGCTTCTACTACTGGGAGGGCATTACATGTAAGGATGCTACTACTACTGGGGGGGCATTATGTATAAGGACTCTATTACTTCTGGGGGGCATTATGTATAAGGATGGTGCTACTACTACTGGGAGGGCATTACATGTAAGGATGCTACTACTACAGGGGTGGCATTACGTATAAGGACGCTACTATTACTGTTGGGGGGCATTACATATAACTGCTACTACTACTGGGGGGCATTACGTATAAGGACGCTACTACTACGGGTGGGGCATTACGTATAAGGATGCTACTATTACTGTTGTGGGGCATTACATATAACTGCTACTACTACTGGGGGGGCATTATGTATAAGGACACTACTACTATTGGGGGGGCATTATGTATTAGGACGCTGCTACTACTACTGGGGGGGCATTATGTATAAGGATGCTACTACTACTGGGGGGGCATTATGTATAAGGATGCTACTACTACTGGGGGGGCATTATGTATAAGGACGCTACTATTACTGTTGGGGAGCATTGCATATAACTGCTACTACTACTGGGGGGGCATTATGTATAAGGACACTACTACTATTGGGGGGGCATTACGTATATGGACGCTACTACTACGGGTGGGGCATTACGTATAAGGACGCTACTACTACGGGTGGGGCATTACGTATAAGATGAATAAGATTGTGCTACATTGTGGCGTAATTTTAAATGGGGGTACTATTGTGTGGCCATGCCCCTTAGTTGTGAGACCACACCACTTTTCCCGATGCACAACAAAGGAATATGGGAGGGCGCAAAATTCATAGTTTGCAGGGGGGCGCCGAACACCCTAGCACCGGCCCTGGCCACCAGTAGCAAAAGTACACCACGGCCACTGACACTATCTGCAGGGAGGGGAACAGCGCTGATATAGAGGGTACTTGCAGGCAGCGAGTCGCCGCCCGCAGCTCCTCTCCCACCTACACACCATACCTGCCGCCTGACACCCACACCCCAGGGAGAGGGCGCTAGCTCAGGCACCGCTAGATCAGCATCTGCAGCATACAGACAAGGGCTGCCATGCTCAGCGGCAAACGGTGCGGAGCATGTGCAGCGGGACAGCGCCAGGACGGGACACGCACTAATCAACATTGCTGCTGGGCCGGAGCTCCCTCCGTCTGCAGCCTAAGGACGCGCGCCGCACCTCTCCAGGGAAACACCATGCCTGCCCGCCCACAGGGCTCCGGACGCTTACCTATGCTCCGCGATCACAGCAGCTGACGCTGCCATGCAGGATGGAGGAATGACGCCCGTCAGACGGGGCGGACAGTGTGCGGCGGAACGGGGCCAGGAAGGAATGCTGACCACGACCCATTGCTGCTGGGTCTGAGCTCCCTCCCTCTGCAGTCACCATCTCACAGCAGCAGCCTGGAGGTTAGTGGCCACCACGACCCGCACATCCTTACCTCACACATACCTCACATATACCTCACACATGAGAGCAAAGGTACACACACTGTGACATCACACCTGTAGCCCACCCCTATATCTGCTAAGTACTCCCTATGCCCTGTCACCCTCATCCTGCTCTCTAACTGCCTGTCTGTGTACTGGCCTTCACCCCTCTCACACCATCACCAACCCTCACTAACTACCACAGAGACTATGTGCACTGATATCTGCCCCTCCACCACCTGCAGCGCCCCTGGACCCCTCCCCATCCCCCGCACCTGCCCCTCCACCACCCGTGGCACCCCCACCCACTGCGCCTTCGGACCCCCTACCCCACCCGCAGTGTCTTCCAAACCCCTCCCCCATCTACAGCAGCCCCTCCCCCATCCGCCACACCCCGCATCTGGCTCTCCCCCGCCCGCTGCACCTTTGGATCCCCTACCCCACCCACGCAGCAGGTCCTTCCCAATCCGCATCGCCTACACCATTCGCAACAGCACCGCACCCGCCACTCCCCCACCCACGTTACCCCCGCATCCACCCCTCCCCCACCCACCGCGCCCCCTGGACACCTCCCCCATCCACTGCACACCCGCACCCACCCCTTCCCCATCTGCAGCGCCTTCGGAACCCCTCCTCCATCCGCAACAGCCCTGCAGCTGCCATCCCCCACCTGCGACACCCCTGCTCCTTCCCCACCCACAGCGCCTTCATACCCCCTCCCCCATCCGCGGTCCCCACTCCCCAAACCCCTTCCTGTTGCAAGGGACTACGCCCCCTTCACCATCGGACGCCCTATCATTGTGCAATATTCAAACACTAACAAAACTAGGAATGCAGGTAATACTCCATATATTGAACCCCAGAAAGGCGTGCAGGGGTTAAGGGGGCGTAGCCCCTTCCGACGGTGTGAAGAGTGCCCGTAGGGCGCGATGAAGCACCTAGTATATATATATATATCAGAGGCGTAACTAGGGATTTTGGAGCCCAGGGCAATATCATTAATGCCCCCCCCCCCAAAAAAAAGCGAAGGTTAAAATCATGCGTGCGCGCTCCGGAAGAGGGGCCGTGGCCACTAAACAGGGGGCATGTCCCTCGGTGTAGTAATACCCCTTCTACTCTCTAGTACTGGTGCCCCTTTCACCTTGTAACACACTGAATGAGCAGACATTCACCTTGTAGCACACTGAATGAGCCAAAATTCACATTGTAGCACACTGAATGAGCCGAAATTCACATTGTAGCACACTGAATGAGACAAAATTCACATTGTAGCACACTGAATGAGCCGACATTCACATTATAGCACACTGAATGAACCGAAATTCACCTTGTAGCACACTGAATGAGCCAAAATTCACCTTGTAGCACACTGAATGAGCCGACATTCACATTGTAGCACACTGAATGAACCGAAATTCACCTTGTAGCACACTGAATGAGCCGACATTCACATTGTAGCACACTGAATGAGCCGAAATTCACCTTGTAGCACACTGAATGAGCCGACATTCACATTGTAGCACACTGAATAAGCCGACATTCACATTGTAGCACACTGAATGAACCGAAATTCACCTTGTAGCACACTGAATGAGCCGAAATTCACCTTGTAGCACACTGAATGAGCCGACATTCACATTGTAGCACACTGAATGAGCCGACATTCACATTATAGAACACTGAATGAGCCGAAATTCACATTGTAGCACACTGAATGAGCCGACATTCACATTATAGAACACTGAATGAGCCGAAATTCACCTTGTAGCACACTGAATGAGCCGAAATTCACATTGTAGCACACTGAATGAGCCGACATTCACATTGTAGCACACTGAATGAGCCGACATTCACATTATAGCACACTGAATGAGCCGACATTCACATTATAGCACACTGAATGAGCCGACATTCACATTATAGCACACTGAATGAGCCGAAATTCACATTATACTAGCACACTGAATGAGCCGACATTCACATTGTAGCACACTGAATGAGCCGACATTCACATTGTAGCACACTGAATGAGCCGACATTCACATTGTAGCACACTGAATGAGCCGACATTCACATTATAGCACACCGAATGAGCCGAAATTCACATTGTAGCACACTGAATGAGCCGAAATTCACCTTGTAGCACACTGAATGAGCCGACATTCACATTGTAGCACACTGAATGAGCCGACATTCACATTGTAGCACACTGAATGAGCCGAAATTCACCTTGTAGGACACAGTGTGAACTGAAATTCACATTCTAGGCCTGAAGAGAGATGGGGCATTAAGAGGGAGAGAGGAGGGGGGCTTGGCATGAGGAGAAAGAGGCATATGGGGGGAGAGAGCGCAAGGGAGAGAGGCAATGGGGAGAGATTTCAGCAGAGGAGAGGTGCTCTGGACAGCAGTTACACATCCAGACTGTACCTTCAGGTGGGGAGGCAGCTCTGTGGTGTCACATGCTGGGCAATCCGGTATTTGCAGTGCTCAAATGCTTCTGGACCCCGCAGCCCAGCAAAACATTATGCGGCCATGGGGGGGGATATAAAATAAGCGGGAGGAGATGCAGAAGGCAGGAGGAGGCAATGCGGGAGATTAACGGGGATAGGCAGACTTGCGCAGCGGCTGATCCAGGAGTCCAGGACAGACTCTTCAGACTTATACTGTCCTGGACTCCTGGATCAGCCGCTGCGCAACTCTGCCTATCCCCGTGAAGTGAAGAGGAGCCGAGCCCGCTTGCCTGTGTACAGCTCCGGGAGCGTGACGCTGTCACTGCGGTCACGCTCCCGGCCCCAGCACCAGCACACACATGACGGAGGCAGCATAGTGCGCCAGCGCGGTGCGGGGCTATAGTAACGGGCGGCAATAGCGGGGGCGGGCGGGCGGTGTCGGATGTGCCTTTCCTCCCTGGGTGAATGTGCCGCCCCCGGACATCGGGGCGGGTATGATAAGGGAGGGGGAGTTAGCGACGCAGGCGCAGCAGCGAAGGAGCAAGAGGAAAGACACTGGTGAGCCGGGACGCGGTGGCCTTACATTTTTTTTTTTTTTAACTCAGCACCGCCCTTAAAGTGCCGGCGCCCATAGGCAGCTGCCTAAAGCTGCCTAGTGGTAGCGCCGGCCCTGACCGCATGTGTAATCCTTTGTAAAGCATGTAAGTCTCAGTATATGTCACTGACAGCTGCACAGTACCACTTGTGTAATCCTTTGTAAAGCATGTAAATCGCAGTATATGTCACTGACAGCTGCACCACTGCACTTCTGTAATACTGTATATTGGATGTAAATATCGGGATACAGTATTACAGAAGCGCTCCCTATATTATATTGTGGTTAGTGGGATCGTCTTTTATGGCAACGCTCTCTGCATCATATGGTGGGCACTACAATACTTTCTGTATTATCTGGGCATCATTGTGATGCTGTCACTGCGATGTTCCCTGTATTATATGGAGGTTACTGATGCTCTGCATTATCTGACCATAATTGCAATGATGCCTGTATTATCTGGCTGTCACTGCAATGCTCTATATTATTTAGCGGTCACTGAGATGCTCCCTGTATTATATGGAGGTCACTGATGCTCTCTGGTTTATATGGTGCTCAATATAATATAATCTGCTTTATGTGGTAGTCACTATAATATTTTCTACATTATCTAGCAGTCACTGTGATGCTCTCCGCATTCCGCAGGCCCGGTGACAAGGAGGACAACAGGGCCCCCGAGGATAAGGGGCACACAAAATGGGACCACACCACCTAATAATGCTCTTAATGTATGTATCTCTGACTTATTTTTCTCCCAAGAATGTAAGAGTTGCATAATGGGGATCAGGGAGATTGATGGATCATTCAGGGGATCAGGGAGATTGATGGAATATTCAGGAAGTCAGGGAGATTGCTGCTTATTCACGGAGCCTCCTGCAGAATGGGGAGGGTAGGCAACTATGATATTAGTGTTCTTTTAATTTTTGTCACTGCAAATTGTACCTAAAGCCTCATAAATTATACTTTATAAAGCTACTGTACACATGATACTCACGTCCCCCTCCTCAATCCACCCCCACCCTTACCAGCACCTCCGCATACCCTCCTAATTTGCCCATCTGGTGTACAAAACATACTCCTAGTTCTTCGAACATAACTGTTCTGCTTTGTAGTAAATCACCACAAGCTGCTTTATGAATGTTCATAAGTTAGGCAGCTGGAGATTCATAGCAGAACAAACGAGCTGCAAGAGACCCCGAGGTTACCTAATAGAGAAGACAATTATTTAATGCAAAGTAGTAGGGGCACATATTACAGGAACACAATAATGCAAAGTATCAGGGGTACTGTACATACAGTATTGCTGCAAGGGCATCCACTCCCTCAGATATATTATTGATTGCTGTACCCCTCACTGCTGTGCCCCTGATTGCTGTACCCCTCACTGCTCTGCTCCTGATTGCTGTACCCTTCACTGCTGTGCCCCTGATTGCTGTACCCCTCACTGCTCTGCTCCTGATTGCTGTACCCCTCACTGCTGTGCCCCTGATTGCTGTACCCCTCACTGCTCTGCTCCTGATTGCTGTACCCTTCACTGCTGTGCCCCTGATTGCTGTACCCCTCACTGCTCTGCCCCTGATTGCTGTACCCCTCACTGCTCTGCTCCTGATTGCTGTACCCCTCACCGCCGTGCTCCTGCTTGCTGTACCCCTCACAGCTGTGTTCCTGATTGCTGTACCCCTCACTGCTCTGCTCCTGATTGCTGTACCCCTCACCGCTCTGGTCCTGATTGCTGTACCCCTCACTGCTGTGCCCCTGATTGCTGTACCCCTCACTGCTGTGCCCCTGATTGCTGTACCCCTCACTGCTGTGCCCCTGATTGCTGTACCCCTCACTGCTGAGCCCCTGATTGCTGTACCCCTCACTGCTGTGCCCCTGATTGCTGTACTCCTCGCTGCTGTGCCCCTGATTGCTGTACTCCTCACTGCTGTGCCCCTGATTGCTGTACCCCTCACTGCTCTGCTCCTGATTGCTGTACCCTTCACTGCTCTGCTCCTGCTTGCTGTACCCCTCACTGCTGTGCCCCTGATTGCTGTACCCCTCACTGCTGTGCCCCTGATTGCTGTACTCCTCGCTGCTGTGCCCCTGATTGCTGTACTCCTCACTGCTGTGCCCCTGATTGCTGTACCCCTCACCGCCGTGCTCCTGATTGCTGTACCCTTCACTGCTGTGCCCCTGATTGCTGTACCCCTCACCGCCGTGCTCCTGATTGCTGTACCCTTCACTGCTCTGCTCCTGCTTGCTGTACCCCTCACAGCTGTGTTCCTGATTGCTGTACCCCTCACTGCTCTGCCCCTGATTGCTGTACCCCTCACAGCTGTGTTCCTGATTGCTGTACCCCTCACTGCTCTGCCCCTGCTTGCTGTACCCCTCACAGCTGTGCTCCTGATTGCTGTACCCCTCACTGCTGTGCTCCTGCTTGCTGTACCCCTCACTGCTCTGCTCCTGATTGCTGTACCCCTCACTGCTGTGCCCCTGATTGCTGTACCCCTCACTGCCGTGCTCCTGCTTGCTGTACCCCTCACTGCTCTGCTCCTGATTGCTGTACCCCTCACTGCTGTGCCCCTGATTGCTGTACCCCTCACTGCTGTGCCCCTGCTTGCTGTACCCCTCACTGCCGTGCTCCTGATTGCTGTACCCCTCACCGCCGTGCTCCTGATTGCTGTACCCCTCACTGCCGTGCTCCTGCTTGCTGTACCCCTCACTGCTCTGCTCCTGATTGCTGTACCCCTCACTGCTGTGCCCCTGATTGCTGTACCCCTCACTGCTGTGCCCCTGATTGCTGTACCCCTCACTGCTCTGCTCCTGATTGCTGTGCCCCTCACTGCTGTGCCCCTGATTGCTGTACCCCTCACTGCTCTGCTCCTGATTGCTGTGCCCCTCACTGCTCTGCTCCTGATTGCTGTACCCCTCACTGCTGTGCCCCTGATTGCTGTGCCCCTCACTGCCGTGCTCCTGCTTGCTGTACCCCTCACTGCTCTGCTCCTGATTGCTGTACCCCTCACTGCTGTGCCCCTGATTGCTGTACCCCTCACTGCTGTGCCCCTGATTGCTGTACCCCTCACTGCTCTGCTCCTGATTGCTGTGCCCCTCACTGCTCTGCTCCTGATTGCTGTACCCCTCACTGCTCTGCTCCTGATTGCTGTATTCCTCACTGCTCTGCTCCTGATTGCTGTACCCCTCACCGCTCTGCTCCTGATTGCTGTACCCCTCACCGCTCTGGTCCTGATTGCTTTACCCCTCACTGCTCTGCCCCTGATTGCTGTACCCCTCACTGCTCTGCTCCTGATTGCTGTACCCCTCACCGCTCTGGTCCTGATTGCTTTACCCCTTACTGCTCTGCCCCTGATTGCTGTACCCCTCACTGCTCTGCTCCTGATTGCTGTATTCCTCACTGTTTTGCGCCTGATTGCTGTACCCCTCACTGCTCTGCCCCTGATTGCTGTATGCCTCACTGTTTTGCGCCTGATTGCTGTACCCCTCACTGCAGGCACAGTACCTTTTTTTATGGTCTGTACCGATTTTTGTCTCTCCAAACTTCCATTAAAAGTATAGGAAAAGGGGCGTGACCACGCCCCCATTTACCAGTGACCACGCCCCCTTTTGAATTTGTACCGATTTTTATGTGTAAAATGTTGGAGGGTATGTGACTGTAGTGCCCCGGATTGCTGTACCCCTCACTGCTGAGCCCCTGATTGCTGTACCCCTCACTGCTGAGCCCCTGATTGCTGTACTCCTCACTGCTGTGCCCCTGATTGCTGTACCCCTCACTGCTGAGCCCCTGATTGCTGTACCCCTCACTGCTGTGCCCCTGATTGCTGTACCCCTCACTGCTGAGCCCCTGATTGCTGTACCCCTCACTGCTGTGCCCCTGATCAGTGCCAGATTAAGGTCCAGATGGGCCTGGAGCTGAAATTTAGGAAAGGCCTATTGTGTGCCTTGGCAGGATGTGTGACTGGTGCTGCGGCGGTGTGACTAGTGATGTGGGGGTGTGACCAACGTGGTGTGGGTGTGGTCTACATAAGAGGGTGTGGCTATCTCCATGACGGACATAGCTAGTGCCTACCTTCAACCACTTAATAGTGCAGCTATGGGGGCACTCAGATTCAATAGTATGTTTGTTTGATAAGAAGTTAAAACATAACCTTTTTTGGTTTTGGTTAAAAATTATAGTTTAAGCGCCTTTTATGCAGTAATATATAAAAGAAAAGAAAACAAACAAGGAAGACCCTAATTACACATATCAAGTGTTCATCTGGATATTTTTCCTTAACGTCCACCATAAATCAGTGGATAGAAAAAACCTGTCACAGTCTGATTCCTATTCACGTGTGACTCAATATTTTAATGGCTCCATGTTGCCATAATATACATTTTACACATTATGGATACCTGCAATGATATGAACAAGCCCGTGGAGGTGAAACGCGTTATCAGGCAGCGACAGGTACCCCACTCCATACGCTACTGTGCACGACGGGCCCACCCGGCTCTGCGTTCTGAGCTCCAGCTCTCCCTGGAAAGTACAAACCGCTAATACCCCTTTCCGTATTGGTGAAAGTTTTTACTGTGTGGATCTTGTATTAATTTTTACATGACACAGGTATTCTCTCTAAACTCTTTTATTTACTAAACTTCTCTTTACCTTCGGACCCTCTCTCATCATTGCAGGTATCCGTAATATGTAAAAATAAGAATTTACTTACCGATAATTCTATTTCTCGGAGTCCGTAGTGGATGCTGGGGTTCCTGAAAGGACCATGGGGAATAGCGGCTCCGCAGGAGACAGGGCACAAAAAGTAAAGCTTTAGGATCAGGTGGTGTGCACTGGCTCCTCCCCCTATGACCCTCCTCCAAGCCTCAGTTAGGATACTGTGCCCGGACGAGCGTACACAATAAGGAAGGATTTTGAATCCCGGGTAAGACTCATACCAGCCACACCAATCACACTGTACAACCTGTGATCTGAACCCAGTTAACAGTATGATAACAGCGGAGCCTCTGAAAGATGGCTCACAACAATAATAACCCGATTTTTTGTAACTATGTACAAGTAATGCAGATAATCCGCACTTGGGATGGGCGCCCAGCATCCACTACGGACTCCAAGAAATAGAATTATCGGTAAGTAAATTCTTATTTTCTCTATCGTCCTAGTGGATGCTGGGGTTCCTGAAAGGACCATGGGGATTATACCAAAGCTCCCAAACGGGCGGGAGAGTGCGGATGACTCTGCAGCACCGAATGAGAGAACTCCAGGTCCTCCTCAGCCAGGGTATCAAATTTGTAGAATTTTGCAAACGTGTTTGCCCCTGACCAAGTAGCAGCTCGGCAAAGTTGTAATGCCGAGACCCCTCGGGCAGCCGCCCAAGATGAGCCCACCTTCCTTGTGGAATGGGCATTTACATATTTTGGCTGTGGCAGGCCTGCCACAGAATGTGCAAGCTGAATTGTATTACACATCCAACTAGCAATAGTCTGCTTAGAAGCAAGAGCACCCAGTTTGTTGGGTGCATACAGGATAACAGCAAGTCAGTTTTCCTGACTCCAGCCGTCCTGGAACCTATACTTTCAGGGCCCTGACAACATCCAGCAACTTGGAGTCCTCCAAGTCCCTAGTAGGCGCAAGGCACCACAATAAGCTGGTTCAGGTGAAACACTGACACCAACTTAGGGAGAGAACTGGGGACGAGTCCGCAGCTCTGCTCTGTCCGAATGGACAAACAGATATGGGCTTTTTTGAGAAAAAAAAAAACCACCAATTTGACACTCGCCTGGCCCAGGCCAGGGCCAAGAGCATGGTCACTTTTCATGTGAGATGCTTCAAATCCACAGATTTGACTGGTTTTAAACCAATGTGATTTGAGGAATCCCAGAACTACGTTGAGATCCCACAGTGCCACTGGAGGCACAAAAGGGGGTTGTATATGCAATACTCCCTTGACAAACTTCTGGACTTCAGGAACTGAAGCCAATTCTTTCTGGAAGAAAATCGACAGGGCCGAAATTTGAACCTTAATGGGCCCCAATTTGAGGCCCATAGACACTCCTGTTTGCAGGAAATGCAGGAATCGACCGAGTTGAAATTTCTTCGTGGGGCCTTCCTGGCCTCACACCACGCAACATATTTTCGCCACATGTGGTGATAATGTTGTGCGGTCACCTCCTTCCTGGCTTTGACCAGGGTAGGAATGACCTCTTCCGGAATGCCTTTTTCCCTTAGGATCCGGCGTTCCACCGCCATGCCGTCAAACGCAGCTGCGGTAAGTCTTGGAACAGACATGGTACTTGCTGAAGCAAGTCCCTTCTTAGCGGCAGAGGCCATAAGTCCTCTGTGAGCATCTCTTGAAGTTCCGGGTACCAAGTCCTTCTTGGCCAATCCGGAGCCATGAGTATAGTTCTTACTCCTCTACGTCTTATAATTCTCAGTACCTTAGGTATGAGAAGCAGAGTAGGGAACACATACACCGACTGGTACACCCACGGTGTTACCAGAACGTCCACAGCTATTGCCTGAGGGTCTCTTGACCTGGCGCAATACCTGTCCCGTTTTTTGTTCAGACGGGACGCCATCATGTCCACCTTGGTATTTCCCAACGGTTCACAATCATGTGGAAAAAACTTCCCGATGAAGTTTCCACTCTCCCGGGTGGAGGTCGTGCCTGCTGAGGAAGTCTGCTTCCCAGTTTCCACTCCCGGAATGAAACACTGCTGACAGTGCTATCACATGATTTTCCGCCCAGCGAAAAGTCCTTGCAGTTTTTGCCATTGCCCTCCTGCTTCTTGTGCCGCCCTGTCTGTTTACGTGGGCGACTGCCGTGATGTTTTTCCCACTGGATCAATACCGGCTGACCTTGAAGCAGAGGTCTTGCTAAGCTTAGAGCATTATAAATTTACCCTTAGCTCCAGTATATTTATGTGGAGAAAAGTCTCCAGACTTGATCACACTCCCTGGAAATTTTTTCCTTGTGTGACTGCTCCCCAGCCTCTCGGGCTGGCCTCCGTGGTCACCAGCATCCAATCCTGAATGCCGAATCTGCGGCCCTCTAGAAGATGAGTACTCTGTAACCACCACAGGAGAGACACCCTTGTCCTTGGATATAGGGTTATCCGCTGATGCATCTGAAGATGCGATCCGGACCATTTGTCCAGCAGATCCCACTGAAAAGTTCTTGCGTGAAATCTGCCGAATGGAATTGCTTCGTAGGAAGCCACCATTTTTACCAGGACCCTTGTGCAATGATGCACTGACACTTTTCCTGGTTTTAGGAGGTTCTTGACTAGCTCGGATAACTCCCTGGCTTTCTCTTCCGGGAGAAACACCTTTTTCTGGACTGTGTCCAGAATCATCCCTAGGCACAGCAGACGTGTCGTCAGGATCAGCTGCGATTTTGGAATATTTAGAATCCACCCGTGCTGTTGTAGCAGTATCCGAGATAGTGCTACTCCGACCTCCAACTGTTCCCTGGACTTTGCCCTTATCAGGAGATCGTCCAAGTAAGGGGTAATTTAAGACGCCTTTTCTTCGAAGAAGAATCATCATTTCGGCCATTACCTTGGTAAAGACCCGGGGTGCCGTGGACAATCCAAACGGCAGCGTCTGAAACTGATAGTGACAGTTCTATACCACGAACCTGAGGTACCCTTAGTGAGAAGGGCAAATTTGGGACATGGAGGTAAGCATCCCTGATGTCCCGGGACACTATATAGTCCCCTTCTTCCTGGTTCGTTATCACTGCTCTGAGTGACTCCCTCTTGCTTTGAACCTTTGTAAGTGTTCACATTTTTTAGATTTAGAATAGGTCTCACCTAGCCTTCTGGCTTCAGTACCACAATATAGTGTGGAATAATACCCCTTTCCTTGTTGTAGGAGGGGTAATTTGATTATCACCTGCTGGGAATACAGCTTGTGAATTTTTTTCCATACTGCCTCCTTGTCGGAGGGAGACCTTGGTAAAGCAGACTTCAGGAGCCTGCGAGGGGGAAACGTTTCGACATTCCAATCTGTACCCCTGGGATACTACTTGTAGGATCCAAGGGTCCTGTACGGTCCCAGCGTCATGCTGAGAGCTTGGCAGAAGCGGTGGAAGGCTTCTGTTCCTGGGAATGGGCTGCCTGCTGCAGTCTTCTTCCCTTTCCTCTATCCCTGGGCAAATATGACTCTTATAGGGACGAAAGGACTGAGGCTGAAAAGACGGTGTCTTTTTCTGCAGAGATGTGACTTAGGGTAAAAACGGTGGATTTTCCAGCAGTTGCCGTGGCCACCAGGTCCGATGGACCGACCCCAAATAACTCCTCTTCCTTTATACGGCAATACACCTTTGTGCCGTTTGGAATCTGCATCACCTGACCACTGTCGTGTCCATAAACATCTTCTGGCAGATATGGACATCGCACTTACTCTTGATGCCAGAGTGCAAATATCCCTCTGTGCATCTCGCATATATAGAAATGCATCCTTTAAATGCTCTATAGTCAATAAAATACTGTCCCTGTCAAGGGTATCAATATTTTTAGTCAGGGAATCCGACCAAGCCACCCCAGCTCTGCACATCCAGGCTGAGGCGATCGCTGGTCGCAGTATAACACCAGTATGTGTGTATATACTTTTATATGATATTTTCCAGCCTCCTGTCAGCTGGTTCCTTGAGGACGGCCCTATCTATAGACGGTACCGCCACTTGTTTTGATAAGCGTGTGAGCGCCTTATCCACCCTAAGGGGTGTTTCCCAACGTGCCCTAACTTCTGGCGGGGAAGGGTATACCGCCAATAATTTTCTATCGGGGGGAACCCACGCATCATCACACACTTCATTTAATTTATCTGATTCAGGAAAAACTACAGGTAGTTTTTTCACATCCCACATAATACCCTCTTTTGTGGTACTTGTAGTATCAGAAATATGTAACCCCTCCTTCATTGCCCTTAACGTGTGGCCCTAATAAGGAATACGTTTGTTTATTCACCGTCGACACTGGATTCAGTGTCCGTGTCTGTGTCTGTGTCGACCGACTAAGGTAAACGGGCGTTTTAAAACCCCTGACGGTGTTTTTGAGACGTCTGGACCGGTACTAATTGTTTGTCGGCCGTCTCATGTCGTCAACCGACCTTGCAGCGTGTTGACATTATCACGTAATTCCCTAAATAAGCCATCCATTCCGGTGTCGACTCCCTAGAGAGTGACATCACCATTACAGGCAATAGCTCCGCCTCCTCACCAACATCGTCCTCATACATGTCGACACACACGTACCGACACACAGCACACACACAGGGAATGCTCTGATAGAGGACAGGACCCACTAGCCCTTTGGAGAGACAGAGGGAGAGTTTGCCAGCACACACCAAAAAACGCTATAATTATATAGGGACAACCTTATATAAGTGTTTTCCCTTATAGCATCTTTTTATATATTTCTAACGCCAAATTAGTGCCCCCCCTCTCTGTTTTAACCCTGTTTCTGTAGTGCAGTGCAGGGGAGAGCCTGGGAGCCTTCCCTCCAGCCTTTCTGTGAGGGAAAATGGCGCTGTGTGCTGAGGAGATAGGCCCCGCCCCTTTTTCGGCGGGCTCGTCTCCCGCTCTTCAACGGATTCTGGCAGGGGTTAAATATCTCCATATAGCCCCCGGAGGCTATATGTGAGGTATTTTTTGCCAAAAAATAGGTTTACATTGCCTCCCAGGGCGCCCCCCTCCCAGCGCCCTGCACCCTCAGTGACTGCCGTGTGAAGTGTGCTGAGAGCAATGGCGCACAGCTGCAGTGCTGTGCGCTACCTTAAGAAGACTGAGGAGTCTTCTGCCGCCGATTCTGGACCTTCTTCTCTTTTCAGCATCTGCAAGGGGGCCGGCGGCGAGGCTCCGGTGACCATCCAGGCTGTACCTGTGATCGTCCCTCTGGAGCTAATGTCCAGTAGCCAAAGAAGCCAATCCATCCTGCACGCAGGTGAGTTCACTTCTTCTCCCCTAAGTCCCTCGTTGCAGTGATCCTGTTGCCAGCAGGACTCACTGTAAAATAAAAAACCTAAGCTAAACTTTTCTAAGCAGCTCTTTAGGAGAGCCACCTAGATTGCACCCTTCTCGGCCGGGCACAAAAATCTAACTGAGGCTTGGAGGAGGGTCATAGGGGGAGGAGCCAGTGCACACCACCTGATCCTAAAGCTTTACTTTTTGTGCCCTGTCTCCTGCGGAGCCGCTATTCCCCATGGTCCTTTCAGGAACCCCAGCATCCACTAGGACGATAGAGAAATGTATATTATGGCAACATGGAGCCATTAAAATATTGAGTCACGCGTGAATAGGAATCAGACTGACAGGTTTTTTCTATCCACTGATTTATGGTGGACGTTAAGGAAATATATCCAGATGGACATTTGATATGTGTAATTAGCGTCTTCCTTGCTTGTTTATATATATATATATATATATATATATATACACACACACACATATATACATATATATATATTACTGCATAAAAGGCGCTTAAACTATATTTTTTAACCAAAACCAAATAAAGGTTATGTTTTAACTTCTGATCACATGAACCATGAACATACTGTTGAATTTGATCTGAGTGCCCCCAACAAAGAGTCTTCTTTCCTTTCTCTTTTGTGTTTCTATTATATCTGACTCTGGGGTGCACCGCCAACACCTCCAATAGCTGGGACACCACGATAACCCTATTAAAATTATATGGTAGTTGGCTTTACTTGTGATTTGTTTGGTATAAATCCTGTTGCAGGTCACAGGAAACCATAGGGCATTCCAGTGCGGAACCCTCACCCTGTGTTTCTTCTTAGATCCTTACTAACACAGATTCCACTAAATGATACACACTGACATTGACCCACTTACTGACACATCTTACTGACACACTAACACACAGACACACACACACTACTCACTGACACATACCCCTTACTGACAGCCACTCCTTACTGACAAAACATTGACACACACATACATACACACTTATTGACACAGACACTTACTGACAGACACCCCTTACTGACAAAACATTGACACACACATACATACACACTTATTGAGACAGACACTTACTGACAGACACCCCTTACAATAATTCTGTTAGGAAGTGGAGTGTCTGTCAGTAAGGGCCTTACTGACACACACCACTTACTGAGACACCAATTACTGACAGACACTATTTACTGACACACACAAAACAGAAACTTACTGATACAGACCACTTACTGACAGACATTATTTACTGATACATACACACAGACAAACTTACCGACACAGACCACTTACTGACAGACACTACTTACTGACACACACAGACAAATAAACTTACTGACACAGACCACTTACTAACAGACATTACTTACTGACACACACAGACAAACTTACTCACACACACACACCACTTACTGACAGACATTACTTACTGACACACACCCACTTACTGACACAGACCACTTGCTGACAGACATTACTTACTGACAGACATTACTTACTGACACACACAAATACACCTGACACAGACCACTTACTGACAGACATTACTTACTGACATGCAAACAGACAAATACACCTACTGACACAGACCACTTATACTGACAGACATTACTTACTGACACAGACCACTTGCTGACAGACACACTGACACAGACTACTTACTGACACACAGATACACTTACTGACACAGACCACTTGCTGACAAACAAACTTACTGACACAGACAACTTACTGACAAACACACTGACACAGACCACTTACTGACAGACATTACTTACTGACACACACACAGACAAATACACCTACTGACAGACCACTTACTGACAGACATTACTTACTGACACGCAAACAGACAAATACACCTACTGACAGACCACTTACTGACAGACATTACTTACTGACACGCAAACAGACAAATACACCTACTGACAGACCACTTACTAACAGACATTACTTACTGACACGCACACAAATACACCTACTGACACAGATCACTTACTGACAGAGATTACTTACTGACACAGACCACTTACTGACAGGCATTACTTACTGACACACACAGACAAATACATCTACTGACACAGATCACTTACTGACAGAGATTACTTACTGACACACACTTACTGACACAGACCACTTACTGACAGGCATTACTTACTGACACACACAAATACATCTACTGACACAGATCACTTACTGACAGAGATTACTTACTGACACACATTACTTACTGACATACACAGATACACTTACTGACACAGACCACTTGCTGACAAACTTACTGACACAGACCACTTACTTACAGACATTACTCACTGACACGCACACAGCCAAATACACGTACTGACAGACCACTTACTGACAGACATTACTTACTGACACACACAGACAAATACATCTACTGACACAGATCACTTACTGACAGAGATTACTTACTGACACACACTTACTGACACAGACCACTTACTGACAGGCATTACTTACTGACACACACAAATACATCTACTGACACAGATCACTTACTGACAGAGATTACTTACTGACACACATTACTTACTGACACACACAGATACACTTACTGACACAGACCACTTGCTGACAAACTTACTGACACAGACCACTTACTTACAGACATTACTTACTGACACGCACACAGCCAAATACACCTACTGACAGACCACTTACTGACAGACATTACTTACTGACACGCACACAAATACACCTACTGACACAGATCACTTACTGACAGAGATTACTTACTGACACACACACTTACTGACACAGACCACTTACTGACAGACAATACTTACTGACACAGACCACTTGCTGACAAACAAACTTACTGACAGGCATTACTTACTGACACACACTGCCAAATACATCTACTGACACAGATCACTTACTGACAGGCATTACTTACTGACACACAGACAAATACACCTAATGACACAGATCCCTTACTGACAGGCATTACTTACTGACACACACAGACAACAAATACACCTAATGACACAGATCACTTACTGAAATATGGGAAGAGGGTGACCTCCGGGCCTGGTGTGCTCTGCTCTGCCCCTACTAAGGTGTTGCACGTCCGCTGCATGCACTGTGCAATCCAAAACCCACCTCTCCTCACAGAGGTCCTTCAGACAGGCCAGAGAGCGGAGCTTTTGTCTGTTGTGGCATGAGGATGACGCGTTGGATTGGTCTGTGGGCGGAGCTTCAACAGATATGGGACGGAGCTTCAAGTGGTATGAGGACAAGCTCCGGACTGGTGTGGGGGCGGAGCTTCGGCGGGTCTGGGGGCGGAGCTTAGATGGGATCAGGGGCAGAGCTAGTATGAAGACAGAGCTTCTGATTGATCTGGGGGCGGAGCTTCGATGAAACCAGGGGGGTGGGCTGAGTTCCGGCAGGTCTGGGCAGCAGCGCAGCAGACCGTCAGACTGACAAGCTAGCCAAGGCCATGGGGTGTTATGCACAGTGGCCAGCTGGTGCTACGTTGGGCACCTTGGGAGGTGAGTGTGGTGAGCTGCTGGTGGTGACAGGATTATTTTTTTCCTGTCAACACTTGCTGCACCGCATTGGCTCCTGTGGGCCTATTTTCAATGGGGGGCCTGGAGCTGCAGCTCCATCCGCCCCATTGTTAATCCGGCCCTGCCCCTGATTGCTGTACTCCTCACTGCTGTGCCCCTGATTGCTGTACCCCTGATTGCTGTATCCCTCACTTTTGTGTTCCTTACTGTAGTGCCTCGGATTGCCGTATGCCTCACTACAGTGCCCCTGATTGCTGTACCCCTCACTGCTGTGCCCCTGATTGCTGTATCCCTCACTTTTGTGTTCCTTACTGTAGTGCCCCTGATTGCTGTACTCCTCACTGCTGTGCCCCTGATTTCTGTACCCCTCACTGCTGTGCCCGATTGCTGTACCCCTCACTGCTGTGCCCCTGATTGCTGTACACCTCACTGTTGTGCCCGATTGCTGTATCCCTCACTGCTGTGCTTCGAATTGCTCATTGCCGTACCCCTCATTTTAGTGTTCCTGGCTGTAGTGCCCCTGATTGCTGTACCCCTCAATGTTGTGCCCTTGATTGCTGTAGTACCCCTCACTGCTGTGCTCCTGACTACAGTGCCCCTGATTGCTGTACACCTCAATGCTGTGCCCCTCACTGCTGTGTCCCTGGTTGTTGTGCTCCTGGCTGTAGTGCCCCTGATTGCTGTACCCCTCACTGCTGTACCCCTCACTGCTGTGGCCCTGATTGCTGTACACCTCAATGTTGTGTCCCTGGTTGTTGTGCCCCTCATTGCTGTGTTCCTGGCTGTAGTGCCCCTGATTGCTGTACCCCTCACTGCTGTGCCCCTGATTGCTGTACCCCTCACTGCTGTGCCCCGGATTGCTGTACCCCTCACTGCTGTGCCCCTGATTGCTGTACCCCTCACTGCTGTGCCCCTGATTGCTGTATCCCTCACTGCTGTGCCCCTGATTGCTGTACCCCTCACTGCTGTGCCCCGGATTGCTGTACCCCTCACTGCTGTGCCCCTGATTGCTGTACCCCTCACTGCTGTGCCCCTGATTGCTGTATCCCTCACTGCTGTGCCCCTGATTGCTGTACCCCTCACTGCTGTGCCCCTGATTGCTGTACCCCTCACTGCTGTGCCCCTGATTGCTGTACGCCTCACTGCTGTGCCCCTGATTGCTGTATCCCTTACTGCTGTGCCCCTGATTGCTGTACCCCTCACTTCTGTGTTACTAGCTGTAGTGCCCCTGATTGCTGTGCCCCTCACTGCTGTGCTCCCGGCTGTAGTGCCCCTCATTGCTGTGATCCTGATTGCTGTGCCCCTCACTGCTGTGATCCCGGCTGTAGTGCCCCTCATTGCTGTGATCCTGATTGCTGTGCCCCTCACTGCTGTGCTCCCGGCTGTAGTGCCCCTCAGTGCTGTGATCCTGATTGCTGTGCCCTTCACCTCTGTGCTCCCGGCTGTAGTACCCCTGATCCCTGTGATTCTGATTGCTGTTTCCATGATTGCTGTGCTCCAGATTATTACAGTCCTCTCCAAGCATTTCTGATAGCAATGCCCCTGATTTCTGTACCCCTCACTTTTCTGGGCTTGGGTCAGCCGTGGATACGGTGCCACACCCTCCTCCCATTCATATCAGTGGAAAACATACCAAGCAGAATGTTGCCACGCCCACACAAATGGCCACACCTCACTGCGTGATAAAATCTAAGGTGATTTTTTTTTTCACTGATCAACATAAAAAATAAAATGTCCAATAAAAACATTTGTGTGAAATTTTCCTTAATTACATACAAACAAAACACACCAATAATAATGGATAAAAGGATCAAATAATGTTAAACAAAAATAAAGTTTGATAAGCCACAAATGGTAACTATTATTTTAGCGTATAGTTATTTTACATGTAGTACAGCTGGAACCCCTTCATAGCTTCTTCCCAGAAACCTCACTTGGGCTCCTCACTACGTCTTTCCACTGTTTATTTGACAATTGGCCAATGTCTGTTTCCCAGCGAAGTTCATCTGGCAAGGCAGCCGTGTTCTCCAGCACTGCCGCCCCTTTACTGTATGATCTTCCAAGCAGCGCTAGAACGGGAGAGTCTTCAAAGACAAAAATACATAGACCTATTGCTGTATCTAAGTATAGCCACTGGCGTTTCTATAATGGGTGCAGTGTGTCTGGTGCACATGGGCCCCTGAGTCCAGAGGGAGCCCACACCGCACCCATTTTTTTTAATACTCACCCCTCCAGAGTCCCCAGCTGACGTCACTGGTGCTGTTTAAACCCCGTGAAAATGGCGCAGCAGCCATTTTCATGGAGTTCTGTGCATGTGCAGTAGAGAAATCTCTGGGAAAATGGCCACCGCGCCATTTTCCCTGAGATCTGCGCATGCGCATTAGAGTCTGAGCCCTCTAGTGCTCAGACTCTGCAGCGCTCCTGCAGAGAGGAGGGGATCCGTACAGAGGAGGCAGCACACAGGCCTTCTCCTCTCTTAAAGCGCCCCTCAGTATAGCGTATGTGTCTTTACTGCAGGTATTTCTAGAACTGACACTGCGGCAAAGCAATGTCAGGCTGCAGATTGCTAAAATGTCTAAGTCACCCCTCTGACAATTCTACGCCGTCCCTCTGACACTACGCATATACACATCTCATCTTCCTAGGATTCTGCTGATCTGTGTCTTTATATGTACATTAATTATTTTATACATTTCATTTTTAATCTATCATTTTACATATGACATATTTGCATACTATACTATGATGTTTTCTGGTGTTTTTGATGCTGGGCTGTGACTACAGATTGGAAGGAACTGGGGGCCCATTAATCGAGAGATAAAACTTGCTGTGAGTGATAAAACTCACTGTGCATGATGAAAGGTACTCCAGCCAATCAGCTCCTAACTGTCATGTGTTCAGGCCCGGACTGTTGTGTGTTCAGCTCCCAACTGTCGTGTGCTCAGCTCCCAACTGTCGTGTGTTCAGCTCCCAACTGTCGTGTGCTCAGCTCCCAATTGTCGTGTGTTCAGCTCCCAACTATCGTGTATTCAGCTCCCAACTGTCGTGTGTTCAGCTCCCAACTGTCGTGGGCTCAACTCCCAACTGTCGTGTGCTCAGCTCCCAACTGTCGTGTGTTCAGCTCCCAACTGTCGTGTATTCAGCTCCCAACTGTCGTGTGTTCAGCTCCCAACTGTCGTGGTCTCAACTCCCAACTGTCGTATGCTCAGCTATCAAATGTTGTGTGCTCAGCTCCCGACTGTCGTGTGCTCAGCTCCCAACTGTCATGTTTATAGCTCCCAACTGTCATGTGTTCAGCTCCCAACTGTCGTGTGTTCAGCTCCCAATTGTCGTGTCTTCAGCTCCCAACTGTCGTGTGCTCAGCTCCCAACTGTCGTGTGCTCAGCTCCCAACTGTCGTGTGTTCAACTCTCAACTGTCGTGTGCTCAGCTCCCAACTGTCTTGTGCTCAACTCCCAACTGTCGTGTTCTCAGCTCCCAACTATCGTGTGCTCAGCTCCCAACTGTCGTGTGTTCAACTCCCAACTGTCTTGTGCTCAGCTCCAAACTGTCGTGTGTTCAGCTCCCAACTGTCGTGTGTTCAGCTCCCAACTGTCGTGTGTTCAGCTCCCAACTGTCGTGTGTTCAGCTCCCAACTGTCGTGTCTTCAGCTCCCAACTGTCGTGTGCTCAGCTCCCAACTGTCGTGTCTTCAGCTCCCAACTGTTGTGTGTTCAGCTCCTAACTGTCATGTGTTTGAAATATAACAGATGGGAGCTGATTGGCCGGAGCATCATTTATCATACGCAGCAAGTTTTATCACTCACATAGAGTTTTATCACTTGTTGATAAATGGGCCACTAGGTTTGCTACTCCAGAGTCCCCTTCAAGGATTGTGTGGTGGAATCCTCCAGTTAGAGTGCAGTATCGGATAATCCTATTTGATTTACATTTCTAAGAAATAAAAATGTGTCTCTGGACCCGATTCAGAGGCGCAGGCAATCCCCATGCAGTGCCAATGCTCACGCAGTTGGGCGATTATTTGCAACTGGACATGCGTAAAATAATTCTGAAAACCCCTGCATTGCTTGTGATGGTGTGCCCATGGTGACGTGATAAGAATCAGTGTTACAGACGTGCAGAGACGCTGAAGGCGGGATGTACTAAGCTTAGAAAAGTGATAATTTCACTGTGATAAAGTACCAGCCAATCACCTCCTGTCATTTTTCAAACAAAGCCTGTAACATGGCAATTAGGAGCTGATTGGCTGGTACTTTATCACAGTGAATTATCACTTTTCTAAGCTTAGTACATCCCGCCCTGAGAACAGACGTTTCAGTACTTGTACATTCAGGCGCACGCTAGTACAACAGAGGGTGGCTGAAACTAGCATTGCATATCGCAGCCATGATCCGGCAACAGGAGCGGCCAACTCTACATCAGAGCCTACATGTCTGTATACTACACCATGAGTAGGCAATGTGTGGGCCTCTAGCTGCTATGGAACTGCACATGCAGACAAACAGTGGCAGTTGCTCAATCATTCCTGGAGATAATTATATATCAGGTGCTTGAAAGGGGGAGGGGTCACAAACAGCAGACAGAGAGGAACACAGAAAGAATATAAATGTATTTACTCCCCTTGCATTGCAACATGGTTTGTTCCAGACACAAAGAGGTAAATTTACTAAAGTAGGAGTTTTTTTTTATAACTTGTGATATTCAGTGGAATGCGCTCCCCCGCTCCATTAGACTCTCCCCGACCTTGCAAAGCTTCAAACGGGCATTGAAAACCCACCTATTTATCAAAGCGTACCCCTCCAATGCATAACCTAGTCCTTAGGCTGCTCCTCCATCCCCCTGCCCCATGCCTTGGACATCTCTGCTTTGCTCGCATACCACCATCAGGCTTCTACCTGCTTGCTTGCACCTCATGTCATCTGTCTGTTGCCCCTCCCCACTAGATTGTTAGCTCTTCAGAGCAGGGCCCTCTTTCCTCTTGTCTAAGCCCTCTTCTTGACACATTTCACTCAGCGACCATCTTTACCTGCTTTTTCTCCTGCTGGTAAAGGCTCATCTCTATCTATGGCCGCCAGCCCCAAGTAGTACAATGATTACTCCTTCGCTACTTACATCTAAGCTGTATTATGTTTTGAGAACTGTGTTGCTCTTTGTTACCTGCACTCCATTTTTGTTATTTATTTACTGTTATGCTAAGTTTTGTCTCCCTGTACTGTCCTTTGTACGGCGCTGCGAAACACTTGTGGCGCCCTATAAATAAAATGTAATAATAATAATAATTGCTCCTAGCAACAAATCCCGAAAGGATGAGTTGGTATCATGATTGACAGGCGACGGGCGTCCAGGGGCGGCGATTCAGCGTTGTGGGGGAGGAGAGCAGGAAATGCAGGTGTATCATGGTTGTTTTTGGGGCGGGCCGATAAAGTCGCCTGCGTTTCCTGCAAGTGGAAACATGGAGGTGGTGCCCTTGTGTACGCAGCCAGGCTATGTAGGCATGGGTCAACTTCTATTTTAGGTTTTTGTGATATGAATGCAATTAAATTGCGATTGCATCGTGGGACAGCGCCACACATGCTGGGTGGCATTGCCCTGTGTTGGGCGGCCCCCAACATGTGATTTTAGTGGTCACAGATTTTGCTAAAATAGCAAAATCTGCGACAAACTCTGAACAACCCCCACAATAAATAACATTCATTTTACTAATTAACTGTCCCGCTGATGGGACAGCGGGACAGTCCCAAAAAACCAGGACTGTCCTGTGAAAATCAGGACACAAACAAAATATAGGGCCGCGCTTCTTACCCAGGTATGGATATTTAATGCATAATACAGTAATACATTTAAAAAATTAAGACACCGGCCGGTATCACAAAATACAATATAAATTCCTTAATTCATTCTTAATTGTATTCTTGAGGGTCCCAGAAAAACCAGACCCCTTGGACGTGCTGCTGACAACCTGGGATCACTGTGGCGCCGGGTTTTTTCGTTTATTCTGAAAATCAGGACAGTTGGAGGTATGGTACAGGTTGAGGTCTCCCATATCCAAAAATTCCCATGAATGGGTGGGTAGGGGCCCCAGTGCATTGCTTTGCCCAGTGGCCTGCACTGCTGTTAAGACAGCCCTAGACCTAGGACTGGCCCTCTCCCCTCTCATTCCTTTATCCTCATCATCTCCATTCTTACCCTCTCTTCCCAATGTGGTGCGGCCAGATAGAGAGTCATCTCTTCTCACTGAGGCGCAGTTACAAATTGTGCAAAAACACTGATAATGTTAAAATGAAGAGTGATCTTTAATATTGTACGTTAATAAGATGGTATATCGTAGCGTTACAGCAGGTGTTATAGAGTTGTGTATTACGTAAGATGACATCAGTTGGAATAGTTTTCAATATACAGTAGCATTGGATTACATCAGGTGGTATAGCTTTGTTATTACAGTATCATAGGATTACAGCAAGTTTACCTATTATAACCAGTCTGCAGCAAGAAATACTTATCGGAAATTTGGCGACATTCTGATAAGTAATTCTTACTGTAGCCTGCTTGGAATTATGGCCTAATATAGGATGCCAGCAGGTGGTATTGCTTGGTACTGTATAACATGGGATGATAGCAGGTGGTATTGCTTTGTACTGTATAACGTGGGATGATAGCAGGTGGTATTGCTTGGTACTGTATAACATGGGATGATAGCAGGTGGTATTGCTTGGTACTGTATAACATGGGATGATAGCACGTGGTATTGCTTGGTACTGTATAACATGGGATGATAGCAGGTGGTATTGCTTGGTACTGTATAACATGGGATGATAGAAGGTGGTATTGCTTGGTACTGTATAACATGGGATGATAGCACGTGGTATTGCTTGGTACTGTATAACATGGGATGATAGCACGTGGTATTGCTTGGTACTGTATAACATGGGATGATAGCAGGTGGTATTGCTTTCTACTGTATAACATAGGATAATAGCAGGTGGTATTGCTTTGTACTGTATAACGTGGGATGAGAGCAGGTGGTATTGCTTGGTACTGTATAACATAGGGTAATAGCAGGTGGTATTGCTTGGTACTGTATAACATGGGATGATAGCAGGTGGTTTTGCTTTCTACTGTATAACATAGGATAATAGCAGGTGGTATTGCTTAGTACTGTATAACATAGGATAATAGCAGGTGGAATTGCTTGGTACTGTATAACATGGGATGATAGCAGGTGGTATTGCCTTGTACTGTATAACATGGGATGATAGCAGGTGGTATTGCTTGGTACTGTATAACATGGGATGCCAGCAGGTGGTATTGCCTTGTACTGTATAACATGGGATGATAGCAGGTGGTAGTGCTTGGTACTGTATACCGTAGGATAATAGCAGGTGGTATTGCTTTGTACTGTATAACGTGGGATGAGAGCAGGTGGTATTGCTTGGTACTGTATAACATAGGATAATAGCAGGTGGTATTGCTTTGTACTGTATAACATGGGATGATAGCAGGTGGTATTGCTTTGTACTGTATAACATAGGATAATAGCAGGTGGTATTGCCTTGTACTGTATAACATGGGATGATAGCAGGCGGTATTGCGTAATACTGTATAACATGGGATGCCAGCAGGTGGTATTGCTTAGTACTGTTTAACATGGGATGATAGAAGGTGGTATTGCTTTGCACTGTATAACATAGGTTAATAGCAGGTGGTATTGCTTTGTACTGTATAACATGGGATGATAGCAGGTGGTATTGCTTTGTACTGTAGAAAATAGGATAATAGCAGGTGGTATTGCTTTGTACTGTATACCATGGGATGATAGCAGGTGGTAGTGCTTGGTACTGTATACCGTAGGATAATAGCAGGTGGTATTGCTTTGTACTGTATAACATGGGATGATAGCAGGTGGTATTGCTTTGTACTGTATAACATAGGATAATAGCAGGTGGTATTGCCTTGTACTGTATAACATGGGATGATAGCAGGTGGTATTGCTTAGTACTGTATAACGTAGGATAATAGCAGGTGGTATTGCTCTGATAGAACGCAGAATTAAAGCAGGTGTTTCAATGTATGCTGGATCGCTTTTTTCACTACGCATCTACTAGTAGTGACCGCGAGCTCTTCCAAGACCTTGGTTGTTTGTATGGTCTAAATTGGAACATAAAAAAAGAGAACAATATGGTAATAAGCTCTATAAATGGATGATTGCTATTAGATAAATAATGAGAGAGCATCTGTAAAGGCACAGAAATGATTTGTATCATATTCTCATTAGGACTTTTTATGATAAGGAATTCTCAGTGATTTTCATGACTACTTTACTATTGTGCAGCTACATGTGTGCATTTTACTATAATATATAGTAAATTAGCGACGCTCTGCAATTATGTACTATGTGCATTTTCCTGCAGGCACCGTGGGGAGTATGTTTTTGGGGGGAAACATTCACTATAAGGAGGCGATAGGGCTTGGGGTATATAGAACTCTTATTGTCAGAAATCATGAAAATTTTGTGTGGGACAACACATACTATAAGGAAAAGCAAACACACATAAGGGCAGGGACGTAGGGAGGGTGGTTCCAGGCGCCCAAGACAGTACAAGGCGCCGCAGCTCGTTTCCACCGGAACCTTCGTCTGGCCGCACAGAGCTCGCAGCTGTCAGTCACTGACAGCTGCGAGCTGGAGCAGCGTCAGCTCTCTACCACCCTCCCCTCCACCCCTCCGTGCTCCGTGGTGCACGGGCGGCTGACGTCATGACGTCAGACGCCAGATGGGTGGAGACGCACCGCACCCAGACTGCACAGGACTGCAGAGACGGAGCAGCAGCAACAGCAAGCAGGAGCGGGGCAGGTGAGTATTGTTTTTTTTTTTTTTTCTTTGTGTGTAAGCGACGCTACCAGGGGGCACAAACCAGGGGGCACAACTACTGGGAGCATATATACAGGGGGCACTACTACTGTGGGCAAATCTACAGGGGGCACAACTACTGTAAGCAAATCAACAAGGGGCACAACTACTGGGGGCAAATCTACAGGGGCACAACTACTGGGGGCAAATCTACAGGGGCACAACTACTGGGGGCACAACTACTGGGGGCACAGCTACAGGGGGCACAACTACTGAGGGCACAGCTACAGAGGGCACAACTACAGGGGTCACAACTACTGGGGGCAAATCTACAGGGGGCTCAGCAACAGGGACACAACTACTGGGGGCAAATCTACAGGGGCACAGCTACAGGGGGCACAACTACAGGTGGCAAATCTACTGAGGGCACAACTACAGGGGGAACAACTACTCCGGGCACAGCTACAGGGGCACAACTACTGGGTCCATAACTACAGGCGCCATAACTGTGGCCATGCCTCTTCCCTATGAAGCCACGCTTCTTTTTTTTGCCTAGCGCCTACGGCGCGCACTATGTTTCACCTGCGGGTATATGTGTGTGTGTGTAGGGGGGGGGGGCAGAGGAAAGTTTAGCTCTGAGTGCCACAAGGTCTACAACCGGCCCAGGTGGCCACGCCCCCAATTCAGTACAGGGGAGGGGGCGCCGAAACATACCTTGCTCCAGGCACCATGACACCTTGCTACACCTCTGCATAAGGGTAGGTAAGGCAAAACTTGACTGACTTATTTATTTCATCAGGAAAACATGATGACAGCAGTTTTCTTTTGCCCAAAAGTACATTGGGTACACATTCTAAGGTCAGAGATGCATGTGTGGCCAGCTATCAGAGCAGCACAGGGAGAGGGACGTGGCATCTGCCCTAGTAAACACAAGAAGAAGCCAAAGCAGGGCGCACTGTGATTCTAGGGGCCCTGAGGCGGGTGTGAGGGAGGCTGGTGCCTCCAAAGCTTCTTGGGAGGTAGGTAGAAAATGCTGCCCAGCTGCTCTGCTTGTGTGTAATCCTCTCAGCCAACAGTGAATGGCTGTCTGCATGCTGGCTGATTGATTGATTGCTTGATTGATTGATTGATGGATGGCTGGAAATATCCACCAATCAGAGTGCTTAATGCCATTAACTGTATGCAAACAGCAGCTCGGGGGGTGCAAAGTGAACACATGTTACAACGTCAAGTCAAACAAGAAACAGCTAACAAAAGTCTTCCCATAGGTAATAGAGGCTGCAAAACACTAGACGACAGTTACGTGTTGTGCAGCACTGTTTATGTCACAGTCTAGAGCAGGGGTGGGGAACCTTTTTTCTACCGAGGGCCATTTGGATATTTATAAAATCCTTCGGGGGCCATACAAAAATTCTCAACTTAAAAAATTACCCTGCCCCCCAGTAGGTCTGCCCCTTAGAGGGACTGTGTGTGTGTGCGCCGGAGGCGTGCGCGCCACAAAAAATGGGTGTGGCCAGTTAAAATGGGACGTGATACACATATGCCCCCAATAGTGCAGTGCCAGATCCACAATTGCCCCCACAGTGCCAGGTATACAAATGCCCCCACAGTGCCAGGTATACAGATGCCCCCACAGTGCCAGGTATACAAATGCCCCCACAGTGCCAGGTATACAAATGCCCCTCACAGTGCCAGGTACACAGATTCCCCCACAGTGCCAGGTATACAGATGTCCCCACAGTGCCAGGTATACAAATGCCCCTCACAGTGCCAGGTATACAATTGCCCCTCACAGTGCCAGGTATACAGATGCCCCCCACAGTGCCAGGTATACAGATGCCCCCCACAGTGCCAGGTATACAGATGCCCCCCACAGTGCCAGGTATACAATTGCCCCTCACAGTGCCAGGTATACAGATGACTCCCACAGTGCCAGGTATACAGATGCACCCACAGGGCCAGGTATACAGATGCCCCCACAGTGCCAGGTATACAGATGCCCCCCACAGTGCCAGGTATACAGATGCCCCCCACAGTGCCAAGTATACAATTGCCCCCACAGTGCCAGGTATACAAATGCCCCTCACAGTGCCAGGTATACAGATGACTCCCACAGTGCCAGGTATACAGATGCCCCCACAGGGCCAGGTATACAGATGCCCCCACAGTGCCAGGTATACAGATGCCCCCCACAGTGCCAGGTATACAGATGCCCCCCACAGTGCCAAGTATACAATTGCCCCTCACAGTGCCAGGTATACAGATGTCCCCACAGTGCCAGGTATACAGATGCCCCCCACAGTGCCAGGTATACAGATGTGCTGCTTTCCGCTGCTTTGCTGCTTCATTTGTCGGGACACGGAGGAGAGCGCAGATATGTTGGGCGGCGGAGTGTAGGACTTGAAACCAGCCGCCGGTTTGAGAGCCAATCAGAGCTCGCGGACCGGCAGCCGCGGCTCCTGATTGGCTGCCGGTCCGCGAGCTCTGATTGGCTCACGAACCGGCGGCTGGTTTCAAGTCCTACACACCGCCGCCGCCACCCGACAATAGCCGCGCTCTCCTCCTGAGTACCTGTCCTGACAGCTGAGACACGCTGCCGCCGGACTGAGCGGCGGCGTGTCTCACTAGAGAGAAAAGCGGGTGGGCCGGAGCAAACGGCTTTGCGGTCCTTATACGGCTTGCGGGCTGGAGGTACCCCACGCCTGGTCTAGGCATGCCTTTATTTTTTAGTGGTCGTTTAAACGAAAACAAAATTGCTGATGACCATGTTATACAGATGCTCAGACTAAATGTTAAAAATATTTTCACTCTGTATGACCTGGTCAAACTGAACCTAGACCCTGAGACAGTACGCTCTCGCGCTGTCTCAGGCCTGCACAAAGTCCTTCCTGTGTTGCACTTTATGGCTACTGGCAGCTTCCAGCCTGTGACTGGCGATGTAATTAGTATCTCACAGGCCACCTTCTAGAAATATGTAATTCAGGTGAGTGAAAAGATACATACACGTCTACGTCTAAGTGTTGCTTCTGTAATGTAATTGAACACAGTTTTGAATTGCTTACAGGTCATGACACTCAACTTTAATTTTTGAAGGCCCACTCAGGTTTTGGATGTTTTGGCTGGCTACATACTGTAGATGCCTCTCTCTGCTTCCCTACCCAGGAGTCGCAGTGGCCTGCAGTCAGGGTAGCTTTATGTGATCTTGCGGCCATGGCCAATGTGCTGGGTGTCATAGATTAGACATACGGTGAGCTGAGGACACCTAGGGGCAGGCAATATATTTATACCAATACTCATCTGGCCCTAGACACTAATGTGGAGGTTGTTTGTGTTGCTAATTAAGCAATACACATATTCTGTGTTAACAATTTATTTTTAAGAACACACCAATTTTGGCATAACAGAAACAGAAAAAAATTAAATGGTCACCATATTCTGGCCAGGCATTATTATTATTATTATTTTTTTTGGGTGCTGGGTGCGGAGGATTGTGCTGGCTCGTGGGCGCGGCTTCGACTTGAGCGTCGAACTGGGGATTGAACTGGGGTGTGGCTTGGTGTTGTTGTCCCTGAGCTCGAGGTCACATGGTGTGAGGCCAACACACTTAGACTTTGGCTAAGAATTTTCAAACTTGCCGTGAGCTGCGTATTAGCGGCAGTGTTGTTTGCGATCATTCTAGACAGATTATCATTGATCATTTGATTATGCTGGATCATCTGGATGAGTGTTTGTTGCTGCCGCTGCTGATCATCCAAGATGCATTGTAGGTTTGCCTGCATTTGGGTGTTGTCTGTCTGCCCTCATCTGTTCCATAGAGTTCGCAATTCGGCCCACCTGCACTATAAGTCTGCCTGAGTTGCGACTCAGTCTTGGCAAATGATGGGGCAGACTTGACAGGTATTGGCTGTGGGTGGTGAGGCACGCGTAGTGTTGTGCCTGTTGTGAGGACCAACGGGACCAAAACTCTGGGCCCATTTGTGTTGGGCCTTGTGTTGTGCTCAATTGGGGGCTTTGGGATGTTTGTGGTGGTTGGGGTATGTCCTGAGGCATGTTTGGCTGTGTTGGATCGATGGGCTGCAGGTGGAGTGTGAAGGTCTCCTGGTCACGGTCCTGCTGGACATCCTCGGTCATGATGGCTGGGTCTGTATGGGGTTGAACACAGGCAATATTTAGTACATATGTCGCATTGGTCTTACGATAGCTTTACGTCAACATGCATTACTTCTTAATATTAATGTAATAGCTAAATAGATTGTGGACTAAACTTAACTATGTTGGTCACCTTTTAGTTTAAATGATGTGGCTTCAAACGTACACTACTCAGTTGTTTAAAGTTTGTGGAAATAGTAGGATTCAGAGTCATAATTACTGTTTAAACACCATGAACTCTAACAAAATCAAAGTACTACAATTACATTTTGATTATGAAGCTTCCTTTGGAACAACACACACAAATCAAAAAATGTGTGGAACAATACACTCATACATTGGTCAAGGCAGTCAGTGGTCTGGCCAAAACGTTAACTAATATAGTGGACTAAAATGTACACATTAACAATGTTAGTGAAATTTTTAAGGTGCCCTATGTTTTGAAGTGGTATTTTTGCCCATGTCAAACAATTGGTTTTTTATTTTATTTTTAGGTTGCAAAAAAGCAATTGCGAAAATGTGTTGATATGGGCAACATCAAATTTGACAATTAACCTTCTAAAAATACGTTAACACCATCTGCTTGTAGTTGTTTATTATTGCAAGTATGAGTGGTCATTTTGTGTTTTGTTTTTTCAGTACTAACAGTGGTGCAGATGTATAAACCTGGAGAAGGCATAAGGAAGTGAGAAACCAGTGATATGTGCAAGGTGCTAAAGGGAAGGCACAAGGCAAACAGCTCTAAAATGTACATTAACAGTTGTGTTTATTTTGTACTGCTGCCTTTATCATCTTGCACATAACAGTGTTTTTTCACTTCCTTATGCCTTCTCCAGGTTATTAAATCTACTCCACTGTTTTTTAACTTATTTACACATAAATTTTATGTTTACTCACCAGACAACTGTGGGGATTGTGGATCCTCACTTTGGGGGCTGGCCAAAAGAGCGAGTGGTGGCACGGCAGACACTGCGGAGATGCGCCGTTGGGGTGGTGATGCTGGTGCTGGAGCTTGAGCCTCAAGACGGGGCCTCTTGGGTGGCCGCGGAGCCACAGTAACCGAGCCCTGTGATGGGCGCCTTAGTGGAGGCGGATTAGACGAAGAACCTGTGTGATAAGATCTTCATTAACATTTTGTGTTTCTATGTGTTTGCAGAATATGTGGTTACAGTTAAATCTTACCTGCATTCCCACCATCTGCAGCTCTAGGCAGTGTTGGATGTGGCCTGGCTGTGCTGCTTCTCTGGCGTACTGTAGAAAGATGAAGAATGTCGATATGAACATACTCTTTGGTTGATATGTTTATGCCAATTACTTATTGGGATGTAAACATATGTGGTACCTGCTGTGACTTAAACTAAGCGATGCTTAGCCTTGAATGCATGACTACATTGGGTGTGTATACTTTAAATGCAAAACAAATTCACCAAACAATACATACACAAAGGCAAATAATGCACAATATTATACTACTTAAAACACATACGTTGTAGCTTTACACAGCCACAATTTCTCTGACGTCCTAGTGGATGCTGGGAAGTCCGTAAGGACCATGGGGAATAGACGGGCTCCGCAGGAGACTGGGCACTCTAAAAGAAAGATTAGGTACTATCTGGTGTGCACTGGCTCCTGCCTCTATTCCCCTCCTCCAGACCTCAGTTAGAATCTGTGCCCGGCCAGAGCTGGGTGCTCCTAGTGGGCTCTCCTGAGCTTGCTAGAAAGAAAGTATTTGTTAGGTTTTTTATTTTCAGTGAGATCTGCTGGCAACAGACTCACTGCTACGTGGGACTGAGGGGAGAGAAGCAAACCTACCTGCTTGCAGCTAGCTTGTGCTTCTTAGGCTACTGGACACCATTAGCTCCAGAGGGTTCGAACACAGGGCCTGACCTCGATCGTCCGTTCCCGGAGCCGCGCCGCCGTCCCCCTTGCATAGCCAGAAGACAGAAGAGAAGCGATGAAATCGGCGGCAGAAGACTCCTGTTTTCATTAAGGTAGCGCACAGCACCGCAGCTGTGCGCCATTGCTCCCACAGCACACCACACACTCCGGTCACTGTAGGGTGCAGGGCGCTGGGGGGGGGGGCGCCCTGGGCAGCAATAAAAATACCTTTGGCATAAAAATACACATAATACAGTCTGTGACTGTATATGTGTAAAACCCCAGCCATTTTTAGTCAGAAACAGAACAGAAGCCCGCCGCTGAGGGGGCGGGGCCTTCTTCCTCAGCACACCAGCGCCATTTTCTCTTCACAGCTCCGCTGGAAGGAAGCTCCCCAGGCTCTCCCCTGCAGTATCCTGGTACACAAAGGGTGAAAAGAGAGGGGGGGCACATAAATTTAGGCGCAAAAATTGTGTATACAGCAGCTACTGGGTAAACACTGAGTTGTAGTGTAATCCCTGGGTTATATAGCGCTGGGGTGTGTGCTGGCATACTCTCTCTCTGTCTCTCCAAAGGGCCTTGTGGGGGAACTGTCTTCAAATAGAGCATCCCCTGTGTGTGTGGTGTGTCGGTACGCGTGTGTCGACATGTCTGAGGTAAAAGGCTCCTCTAAGGAGGTGATAGAGCGGATATGTATGTGAGAGGGTGTCTCCGTCGACAACGCCGACACCTGTTTGGATATGTGTAAGTGCTAAGGTGAATTTATTGCACAAATGGTTAGGGAACAGACAGGAAATCTACCCATGTCTGTCCCTATGTCACAGAGACCTTCAGAGTCTCACAATGCTCACTATCCAAAATGACAAACACTGGTATCGACACGGAGTTTAACTCCACTGTCGACTACGATAATGCAAAGTTACAGCCAAGATGGCTAGAAGGTATTCAATATATGATATTGAAATAAAAGATGATTTGCATATCACTGATGACTCATCTGTCCCTGACACGAGAGTACACATGTTTAAGGGGAAGAATGCTGAGGTAAATTTCCCTCCTCTCATGAGGAAAAAGAGCGGGAATCTCCAGACAAGAGACGGCAGCTTCCCACAAGAGAATTCTCAGGCTGTATCCTTTCGCCACTAGGGCCAGGATGTGTTGAGAATCTTCCCCTAGGGTGTCCTGTTTGCACAGACGGTAGCACTTGCTATTCTCAGGGATCCTGCAGATAGCGTGCACATTCTAGTATACTACCCAGACCGGCGTTTGTGTCGGCATGGGTTTATAGCGCTGTGGCAGCGTGGACAGGTACCTTATCAGCAGAGATTGAGACCCTAGTAAATATATTAAAGATGCTGTCTTAAGTGATAGATATATAGTTATAAAGCATGCTAAAAGAGACATGAGTATACTGGGTCCTAGAGTCAAAGCTATGTCGATCTCTGCTTGACGTGTCCTGTAGAATATGCATTGGACAGATGATGCCGACTTAAGAGGCATATGGAAGGCTGAGGATTGTGTGGAGAAGGGTTCTCGGGCCTGGTCTCCACAGCTATAGCTGGTAATTCTGCTAGTTTGCCTTATATTCCTGCACAGCCTAAGAAAGCACGACATTATTAAATGCAGCCTTTCGAATAAAGAAATAAGAAAGTCTGAGGTGCGTCCTTTCTTGTCAGAGCCGGGATCAACACAGCTAGTTCCCAGGAACAGAAGTCCTCCCCGGCCCCTACAAAAATCCACCTATGCCGCTGGGGCTCCACAGGCGGAGCTAGGCCCGGTGGGGACATGCCTTCGTAAGTTCAGCCACAAGTGGGTTCACTCCCTGTTAGGTCCCTGGGCAATAGATATTGTGTCTCAGGGATACAAGCTGGACTGTGAGAAGATGCCCCCTCACCGACGGCCCTGCGGGCTTCCCCCCAAGAGGGGGAGCCAGTGTTAACTGCAATTCACAAATTGTATCTTTAACAGGTGGTGGTCAAGGGTCCCCTCCTTCAACAAGAGGGTGTTATTATTCGACCATGTTGTAATCCCGAAACCAGACGGTTCGGTCAGACCCATATTGAATTAAAAATCCCTGAACATATACCTGAGAAGGTTCAAGTTCAAGATGGAATCGCTAAGAGCGGTCAGGGCAAGCCTAAAAAGAGGGAGACTTTATCGTGAATCGGGTCATAAGGGATGCATACCTTCATGTCCCCATTTATCCACCTCATTAGGCGTACCTCAGAATTGCGGTACGGGATTGTCATAACCAAGGTAATGGCGGATATGATTGTGCTCCTGCGGAAGCAAGGTGTCACTATTATCACGTACTTGGACGATCTCCTCATACAAGCAAGATCAAGAGAGCAGTTGCTGAACAGCGTATCACTTTCTCTGGAAGTGTAACGGCAACACGGCTGGATTCTATATATTCCAAAGTCGCAGTTGGTTCCTACAGCTCATCTGCCTACAGCTCATCACTGCACTCGAGTCCTGGGAAGGATGGTGGCATCATACGAGGCCATCCCCTTAGGCAGGTTCCATGCGAGGACCTTCCAATGGGACTTACTGGACAAGTGGTCCGGATCACCTCTTCAGATGCATCGGTTAATCACCCTATCCCCCAGGGCCAGGGTGTCTCTCCTGTGGTGGCTGCAGAGTGCTCACCTTCTCGAGGGCCGCAGATTCGGCATTCAGGACTGGATCCTGGTGACCACGGATGCAAGCCTCCGAGGGTGGGGGGCAGTTACACAGGGAAGAAATTTCCAAGGTCTGTGGTCAAGTCAACAGACTTGCCTTCACATCAATATCCTGGAACTAAGGGCCATATACAACGCCCTAAGTCAAGCGGAGATCCTGCTTCACGACCAACCGGTTCTGATCCAGTCAGACCGCAGGGGTTCATGTAAACCACCAAGGCGGCACAAGGAGCAGGGTGGCGAGGGTAGAAGCCACCAGAATTCTTCGCTGGGCGGAGAATCAAGTAAGTGCACTGTCAGCAGTGTTCATTCCGGGAGTGGACAACTGGGAAGCAGACTTCCTCAGCAGGCACGACCTCCACCCGGGAAGGTGGGGACTTCATCAGGAAGTCTTCACGCAGTTTGCAAATTGATGGGAACTGCCTCAGGTGGACTAGATGTCGTCCCACCTCAATAAAAAGCTAAAAAAGGTTTTAAGCCGGGTCAAGGGACCCTCAGGTGATAGCTGTGGTCGCACTAGTAACACCGTGGGTGTTCCAGTCGGTCTATGTATTCCCTCCTCTTCCTCTCATACCCAAGGGCTGAGAATTGTAATAAAAGGAGGAGTGAGAACAATATTCTTTGCTCCGAATGGGCCAAGAAGGACTCGGTACCCGGAGCTGCAAGAAATGCTCTCAGAGGACTCAGGGCTTCTGCCTCTCAGACAGGACATGTTGCAACAGGGGCCCTGTCTGTTCCAAGACTTACCGCGGCTGCATTTGACGGCATGGCGGTTGAACGCCGGATAGCGGAAAAGGGCATTCCGGATGCAGTTATTCCTACGCTGATAAAGACTAGGAAAGACGTGACAGCAAGACTTTTTCACTGTATATAGCGAAAATAGGTTGCTTGGTGTGGGGCCTGGGAAGGCCCTACAGAGGAATTCCAGCGGGGTCGATTCCTGCACTTCTTACAGGCAGGAGTGACTATGGGCCTATAAAGGTCAAGATATCGGCCCTATCCATTTTCTCTCAAAAAGAACTGGCTTCACTGCCTGAAGCTCAGACGTTGTTTCGGGGGTGCTGCATATTCAGCCTCCTTTTGTGCCACCGGTGGCACCTTGGGATCTTAACGTTGTCCCGCTATGCCACGCCTCTTTTATGGTCGCGGCCGCACCGGGTCTTTCATAGGTGAGTGACGCCTCTGCTCAGGATACTCAATTGCAATTTGCGTAAACATACACAACCTATACGCAAGAACGTTAAACATCGACTGCTCGAGTAGGTCTATGGCTATGCAGACTAGACGCGGCAGAAGGCACACATGTTTTTGTATTAAGAATGCCAAATTGCTTTCTCACAAATATTTAAAATGCCCGCTCTAATATATATTGTAAACGCCTGCACCTCTTATTACCATATTCCATGAATGTGCGCTATACATCGCAAAACACTGCATCCCATAAGAGAAAACAATACACCCACACATTATCTGAGTTCCAAAGCTCATTGATGTATATATTTGTTATTAAAAGGATATGGATTCAATATATATTACAAAGTACAGTATACCTATAGTTACATGGTTACACTCACACAGTAAGCAGTTAATACATACAGTTACATACAGTTACATACAGTTTCAGTTACAGGCCAGCGATACAATTACCATTCCCTCCAATGCATCTTATGTCTCTCTCTCTCTCTGTAAATAAATACAGGAACTGAACTGGCAGCAAAGAAAAAATAGTAAACACCTGCGCTGGAACAGTGAAGGCAGCAAATTAAAATCTTCCAGTGTTATCAAAACTGGAATAAATAAGGAACAGAACAAAAAATGTGATATTCAATCTGCGCCAAACAAATGAAGGGTAATAGATACTTATTTTCGAGAATATTTCGATATATTGATCAGTGCACGATTTTGGGTGACCCTATAATCTTCGAAGTTCACGGAATTAAAGAGTATCATCGGATCCTCTCTTATCCCCCTCTATCCAGACCTTTTAAAAACAAAAAACTACACTACACATTGGATTTCTTTGTGTGTTCTCTTTTTATATATGGTATCCATTTGGAGGAGACTGTCTCTCGGTTCTATTTAAAGAAACAAGAAATTGGGACTTTTTGAAAAGTGTACATGGACTGCTCTCGAAAATAAGTATCTATTACCCTTCATTTGTTTGGCGCAGATTGAATATCAAATTTTTTGTTCTGAACTGGCAGCAAGTCCATCATCCTCTGAGACCAAAAAGCCACTGAGCTCCTATGTGATCAATGTGTTATCTAGTTTCTGGGGGAGGGGTTCACGATGAGTCACCAGTCCCTTTGTATATGGTAATCAGGTTCAGCCTTGAAGACATCCAAAGGGCTGGCCTGAGTTTCCTGTCCACTGTCCTAATAAGAGTGATTTTAGCTTTTATACATTTAATCATAATAATCCGCTGCAATGTCCCACAACTTCACAACAAGCATCAAATGAATCTACACACCAATCTGGTTGCTTCAATAGTAAGCATGACCAGTCTATCTTGTTTCGTTCAAATAATACACATACATGACACCACTCCATCATATACAATTCTAAATCATCATGATGTCTGGCGCTTGATACCACCACAATTATGTACTTAAGAAATAAGTGTCGAATCCATCTCTGTGGCATGTCCGTGTAAATGCATGTGTTAGCATATATTGCTGTGCTCGCTGCGCGTATTTGCAAGTATAGCGACTTATATGTGTGTAGTTTGTATGTTCTCTTTATGTAATATTTTTGACTTCGACAGTATGCAGGAGGTCACAGCTGACATCACATACACATCCCGTAGATGCCCATGACATGCCTGTGTTTTTACAACCACTTTCCACAAACACCATGTTACCACCCCCAATGGTCACTTCCTGTCAATCACTTTGCGACTGAATGCTCATTGCGTATGTAATTACAAAGGCGCGTACGCAGTCTGCAGAGAATTGCTTAATTGCAAAAAATATCCGCATAGCGTACAACTCTGAATTAGGCCCTGAGATCCATATGAACTGAAAAACACAGGTAACAAGGGCGCCCCCTAGTGCACACAATGCATATCAAACGCCAGATGTACTTAGAATAAACATGAAAGCCATTGGCCCAGAACCAAAAGTATGGGTCTTTTCTGCCTGCACTTAGAGGGGTCAATCCAAATAGCCGCATAAGGTGAGAGTTGGCAGTGTGATAAAACGGTGGCAATGGCCCTCGCGGTCCGCTCTATGCCAGAAATCGCTTAGTGTTGCTCACAGCCCCATGGGGCTGAGAGCAGTTTTGAGTGCGTTAAGGCTGCCATAAAGGGGGTCATTCAGACCCGATCACACGTAGCCTTTTTTCCGCAGCTGTGCGATCGGGTCTGAACAGCGCATGCGTATGCGCCGCAATGCACAGGCACGTCGGCCGCCGGCAACGGGGATCGCCGGGCAGCGACGAATCTAACAAAGAAAGCGACTGCACCGGCGATCGCAAGAAGATTGACAGGCCGAAGGCATTCGTGGGCGGCAACTCACCGTTTTCTGGAAGTAACCGGAAAAACGCAGGCGTGCCCAACCGTCCCGGAGGAGGATTTCTGACGTCACCACCGGCCCGGATTGTTGCAGCGGCAGAGTAAGTCCTGGGCTGTGCAGAAATTGCACAAACGTTTGTGCCACTCACTGCACAGCTGATCGCACCCCTGCAAAGCGATTACCCCCTCCCCTGTAGGCGGCGATTACCTGGTCACAGCAGTGCAAAAAATAGACTGCGTGCTACCAGGTCTGAATTAGGCCCAAAGTGCGGCTATTTGGACTGACCCCATTGACTGATCTTTTCATGCTTCTAATTGGATTAGAGAATTCTTGATATGAATTTTTTTTTATCTCCAATATTTTTTGCAGTATCCAATTAGGCCCCTTTTTTTTGCTCCCGATTAATTTTGCCTTATCTCGTGAAAAGTACATAGGATCCGCAAACAGCCGCAAAGCTATGTATTTTCGCTACACTTTTCACAGATAAAAGGGCACATATTGGGGATTTGGTTTCCCTAAGGCAAGCGAAACCAAATCCCTGATAAGCGCTGGCATTGTGGCTAATTGGATAGCCCAGTTGGCGGTAATTATACGCGGTAAATTACCACAGATAATAGGATACTGCCATTCAGTGGCGGAACTAGCGAGTGGTGGGCCCAGGTGCGACAAAATGCTTTGGGCCCCCCCTCATCCCATCCAAGTCCACCCCCTCACCTTTGGAGAGGATCTGGTGATGGGGACCTGCTCAGGGCCAGAGAAATGGAGACCTAGCAACAGTGCCGTAACTAGACATTTTACAGTAGCACTGTGTGCAAGAAACGGCATCGGAGCCCCACCCCTGCATGCAAAACAGGAGCAGTGCGCGCCGTAGGTGCGCACAAAAATACAAAGGGGTGTGGCTTCGTGGGGAAGGGATGTGGCCACAAATTAATACCAATTCATAAAACGGTGCACAGTAGTCTCCATTATTCAAATTACGCCGCACAGTAGCACCACTACACCAGGTAGAGACCCTTTTACACCTTACGTCGGACAGCGTCCCCTTTTTACACATGGCATCAGACAGCGTCCCCTTGTTACACATTACAGCAGACAGCGTCCTCTTTTTACACATTACGGCATACAGCGTCCCCTTTTTACACATGGCGGCAGACAGCGTCCTCTTTTTACACATTACGGCAGACAGCGTGCCCTTGTTACACATTACGGCAGACAGATTCCCCCTTTTTACACATTACGGTAGGCAGATTCCCAGAAAGAAAGAAAGAAAGACAGAAAGAAAGAAAGAAAGAAAGAAAGAAAGAAAGAAAGAAAGAAAGAAAGAAAGATTATACTTACTCTCTCCGCTGGCTCAGGCTCCTCGGTGCAGCTTCTGGCAGAGATCATGATTCCCGGGCAGGAGAGAAGGAGGAGGAGGGAGGTGGAGGAGGGAGCCGCAGCAGCGCTGTGTTATTGGTGGAGGCGCTGCTGCTACTGTCCCAGTCCTTCACCGTAGGCTGTCCTCCGCCGCTGTGAATGCTGGGATGTGCTTCACAGCGGCGGAAGACAGCCTATAGTGAAACAGAAGGACAGCAGCAGTAGCAGCGCCTCAACCAATAAAACAGCGCTGCCGCGGCTCCCTCCTCCTCCTTCCCCCCGTGCCGCTGCTCTCCTCTCCTGTATCCTGCGGGCGTCTGTGTGCTGCGGGCAGCGGTTGCCCGCAGTACACAGCGGCATGTAATGAGTCAGTTTGACTCATTACATACTTTGGGCCCCTGGACAGTGGCGGGCCCCAGTGCAACGCACTGGTTGCACTGGCGGTAGTTCCTCCTCTGCTGCCATTACTTTGGAAGATTTATTCTAGATAAGATAAGCTAAAATAAGCTAAACTGAATTATACTTTTGGTGCAGGGTCAACAACTTTCACATGTATTTACATTTGGTGTGATATACATCTCCTGCACTAGGAGGCGCCCTTGAGATCTTTGTTCTCAATAGCTTTTATTTATAGGCCCATCTTTTAAGCCCCAACAAAATGTTCTATGGTCACCATCTACTACACATACCAGAGCTATGTTCCAATGGAATGAAGAGCGAGTGCAAATAGTGCAAGCGGGCGTAAACTTCTAGGCTGTTAGGATAGCATGGGCTTTACACAATGTTGAGGTTATCTAACAGTTAATAGGCTTGGGGGGTTGGTCTTAATTAGAATAGTGGGAGTGTAGGGAGGAGCTAGCAGACATTTTGAGTGAGACAGGATCTGCATCCTGCCTCTTTCTCTCAGGAGTTTGCCAAGGAAGGACTTGTGCTCCTGTGAGTAACCATTTGATTCTGTTTTTTCTCTTCAAAACCTCTTGTCTTTAATCTGCTTTATTTCTTCCACTAATTCCTATCTATCCTGTAGCCTCTTTATTCTCCCCTCTATCTCTTCTTTTATTCACTCACTATCTATTTTTCAATCTCCTCCTCATGGCCGCACGCCCTCACAGACGGGCGCTCCCCCCTGCCCGCTACCTTGTCCCTGGGTCTGGTACGGCTTCAGCGGTACCTTCCGCTCGGCGCCGCCGCCAGTCCCTCAGCTCTGCTCGCAGGGGCTCCGGTGGTTCATGGCTCCACACAGCGCTTCTCCCGCCTCGGCCCCCTCTGCCGCGCACGGTGCGCAGGGGCTCTGCCCCCCCATAATGTCCAAGCCATGCCTGCTGAGGTGTCCTCACGGGATCGTGTGGCGCATGCGGGGGCAGCGGCACGTGCGCTCATATCGGCACGCGGTGCCCGGGCTCGGGCGCGGCGTGCCGAGAGGCGTGGTACGTATTTACATTTGGTGTGACATACATCTCCTGCACTAGGAGGCGCCTTTGAGATCTTTGTTGTCAATAGCTTTTATTTTTAGGCCCATCTTTTAAGCCACAGCAAAATGTTCTTTGGTCACCATCTGCTACACATACGTGTTCCAATGGAATACATTTTCAGGGGTAGTTCCCAAAACCAGCATATGGACTGTACCTATGAATATGCTAAGCGGTCAATAAGGCGCCTTTCTATAAACAGAAGAGCTCCACATGTTTTGCACTTCTGCACATGGACTTTAAAGAGTGTTAGAACAGGGTAACCCTGGTGCAAAGTCCATTCTATGTGTCTGTAACATCTGTAATTGTCAGTTGTACCTCAGGGCCACTGCGTGTCCAGCGGAGAACATTCATGCTGTATTTTGTGGCTTTCAGCTGCTGCAGGTGGCTCCTCAGTTCTCTGTATAACACTCCCAGGTACATGTCATTGTGTCTGTCCTAGGAACAGAGTTTTTTTCTGAATTGTGTGTAACATACATAACAAGCAATCATCTCTGTGCCCTTTCCTGTAGTCCCAGCAGTGAACACTATGGAGATCTATGGGAACGCTCATTTAGCACCTGGTGAATCATTTTCCAGTGCGTGTTTCACCTGTTGATAGGACATCTTCCGGTGTCACTACCACTGAGCGCTGATCGAGAGACGATGAGTGAGCACCACAGTGCCACTGCCCAGAGACAAAGCTTTAGTAATTCAGGTGGTGAAGGACCAGAGATTCTTGATGCTCCTCTCATGCCTACATCGACTGCTACAAGGGCAGGAGGTAACTGGGTGTTGTGGAAAGGGCCAGAGTGGGATGACATTGCCACAATGACAAATATTGTAAATATGAACATAATTACATACAAAATAAATAATACATTATTAAATGTGATTGTAGTACGTTCCGCGTGCTGGAAGTTCCCATTTTTCCATCAGTTTGAGCAAAAGGAGGACAACACACGCTAGAGACATATAAGTAAGGCCGTTTTATGAGAGGAGGAGGCCTGTGCAGACTCCGAGTGGGCTCCTTCCTCTCCACCGCACCGGCAATGTACCGGAGTCTACTACGCATGCTCAAGTCTCCGGAAACATGGGGCCCGCCATGTTCCGGAGACTAATTTGCTACTGTGCATGCGCGGCGCCCATTTTGGGGTGGATTTTTGCCGCGACAGCTGTGGCTTCAGCGCCCATCTCAGTACGCCGGAGGGTAAGTTTTAACACAGCATGGGTGCAATGTGTGCGGTGTGGGGCCCATGTGCACAGCACACTTTGCACCCGTAGTAGAAACGCCAATGCATAGAAGCCCTGAAGAAGAGACGTGTCCGTCTCGAAATACGTTGGAATTGAACTCTGACCCCATCTTGGACTGACCAGCAGGAATAACTTTGGACTCTGTACTGTACTACATAGGAGTAATACCAGAATATGTCCAGAATACTCTGCTAAAATATCACCTGCGGCTCCTCCACCATCTTGCCGGTACGATTAGCCTCATGGTCATCCAATTTTTTATTTTATTATTGATGCCTTTCATATGAGCTTAAATCTATTTATTATTTTATAATAGTAATAAAACAAGACTGAGCAAAAAAGGGGAAAAGGGAATGGGATATGATAAGCATCATGCAATGATACCAGCATTCTAAATATTATGTGACCTCTGGATAAGTGCTAATTTTGAATACGGAGTAACCGAGTAATTTATGAATATTATTTTACTGGGATTATTTAACATTCAGCAAACTATTTGAACAGTTCTGCATTAATAAATTATTTAAGGCTACGGGAATAAACTATACCTACGAATGATTTAGCTATACAGGTTGAGTATCCCTTATCCAAAATGCTTGGGACCAGAGGTATTTTGGATATCGGATTTTTCCGTATTTTGGAATAATTGCATACCATAAGGAGATATCATGGCGATGGGACCTAAATCTAAGCACAGAATGCATTTATCTTTCATATACACCTTATACACACAGCCTGAAGGTATTTTTAGCCAATATTTTTTATAACTTTGTGCATTAAACAAAATGTGTGTACATTCACACAATTCATTTATGTTTCATATACACCTTATACACACAGCCTGAAGGTCATTTAATACAATATATTTAATAACTTTGTGTATTAAACAAAGATTGTGTACATTGAGCCATCAAAAAACAAAGGTTTCACTATCTCACTCTCACTCAAAAAAGTCCGTATTTCGGAATATTCCGTATTTCGGAATATTTGGATATGGGATACTCAACCTGTATATATTAATCTAATTGTTGCAGAATGTTTTGATAACTCTGCTTAACAGTAATGAATTGATTTATTTATAATAAATACAATTTACTGGAGAAGGGATACTATATTGAATGAATCCCAAAACATTAACACAGGAGTTCGATCCTATGTGTAAAGGGTCCTCAATATTTTACTGTATGGGAAGCAATTGATACTGTACCTCAAGCAGTTATTACACAGCTTCTAAGATGATAACTTTCTAGATACTTAACTCACTAGACCAGAGGTTCCCAAACTGTGTGCCGTGGCTCCCTGGGGTGCCTCGGGACACTTGCAGGGGTGCCCTGGGTTGGTGGTCAAGGACCAATTCAAATTATTCATGGTCAATATAATAGGCAAAACCAGTGCTGGTGACTGCCAGTCATAAAATATGTGGCCAAATAGAAGCAAATCTTGTCCCTCACCACACAACTGACCCTAAGGATGACATATAAATGCGATCTACTTAATGTAATATTTCTTTCTAAATTTCTCAATAAGAAATTTTTGGCCTAGGGGTGCCGTAAAAAAAGTTCTGATATTCTAGGGCGCCGTCATTCAAAAAAGTTTGGAAACCACTGCACTAGACTGATTACAGTCCTACTATTATACTATTTCTAGACTAATTAACAATCATTCTAGATTATTCAGATCCGTAGCAAGAGACAATACAATTAAATTGATTTAATACATGACACAGGTAGCGAGCCTTGGTTTTAAAATTCACTTTATTAAGTATTTCATTCACTGTGTGTAGTTAGTGTATTATTTTGTAATACTTGTTGTACTGTACTGTTTATTTCGTGTTTGGACAATCTTAATGGATCTATTAAAAGTTATATTTTAAATTTCTCATGTGCGCCAACAAAGAGACATTCTTTTCTTTCTTCTTTTCGTAAAACAAGACTGAGTAATAACAGAAAAAGAGGTAGGAAGGCCCTGCTCGCAAGCTTACAGTCATAGGGAAATAGGCATTGATACAAAGGATTAGTGATTATTATTATTATTATTAGTGATTAGGATTATCTTTCATATCGTTCAGGGCAGATTGCAGAGGTTCCTTCTGGGCTGTATGGTCCAATCACGCAGCGGTGTTGTATAGATTTGCATTCTAAAACCACTGTATGAAGACATTTAAAAAGAATTTAAAAGACACTTTGATAGTAAATTAATGCAATGTTATTAGTATTGTACTTAGCCCAGTGATGATGCGCCCCTACTGGACGGAATCGGTACTGCGACGTAGGAACATGTCAGCAGAAAGTTACAACTGATCTGGGTTGACAGCTTAGTTTTAGTTTAGCTCTGCAGGGGGGATGCCTCCCCCATTTACAGGACACCCTAGGGTCACCACAGGTCAACCAGAGCGCCTTAACTTGGCTGTGACCTTGCAGGAGCTCCTGCAAGGCACATCTGGAATGCATTTTGGCTTCAACGGCAATAAAGTGAAACACTGAGCACAACATGAGTGAGGTGGAGCGGCATGAGAGGAGGAGTAATCCCTGACCCTGGCTGGGCTTGTGGTATGGCCTGGTTGTTACATCAACTCCTTGAGGTGATTGCAGTGGTTGCAGGCAGGAAGCGAGGAACCTTCTGGCCAGATGTGAACATTCCAGCGCTCAGTATTATGTCCGCTTCATGTCACAATATGGTTACAAAGAAGGAATAATAATAACAATGAATGACCACTATGTAAATACATAAACAGCAGATAGATAGATAGATAGATAGATAGATAGATAGATAGATAGATAGATAGATAGATAGATAGATAAACTACTAGCTATTAAAGCAGGGAATATTTGAAATAAAACATATCACATATGACATATCATATTTTCCCAACCCAGTGTACAGTATATGGCCTTACAGGGTGGAAATGCTCCATGTGGATTATTTTTTAAATACAAAGGCTAAGTTAGTGATGTCATAGCAGCTTAAGTGACAGAAATTACAGGTTTTGATTTAAGGTACATACACACTTAGCGATATAATAAACGATATAGCTCATTTTCCCCCTCCTGATTACTATATCACCCAGGGTGTATGCAGACGACGGCCGATGTGCGAGCCCGCAGGTCGTTAATGACCCTCTATGTCGGTCATACATGCAGCTCAATTTGGACTCACCGTACAAAGCTGCATGCTCCGGCCAGCTGCGGCATGACATCACTGTGCGATATCACTAGCGATATCGCACAGTGAGCCAGATGTATTAACCTGGTGACGGGATAAAGAAGTGATAAAGCAGTGATATGTATAAGGTGATAACGCATCAGCCAATAATTACGAATTTGAAAAATGACAGGAGCTGATTGGCTGGTGCGTTATCACCTTGCACTTATCACTGCTTTATCACGTCTCCAGGTTAATACATCTGCCTCAGTGTGTATGCCCACCATCAGGCAGGCCAGACCCGGAGGGGACACACTAGGCGATGACGCTCACCGAGCACATTGCCTAGTGTGTACCAACCTTAAGCGTTATCTAAGAGATAGAACACATAACAATAATGAAAGGTCTCTGAGAACAAGAATCACACGTCTAGATAAAATTGCCGTATTATGGATAACTGCTCAGCAAACAAATACCCCGATTGCTGACTTGAACCATGCCACCTTACAGATATGCTGCTTCCACTTTTTGATACACCCAAATATTCACAGGCTTGAGAAATGGAGTGCTGTGCCTTGTCACTACGCATTTCGCCACCAGGACTTTATCAGATGCAGGGCCGTCTTAACAGCAGTGCAGGCCCCTGGGCAAAGCAATGCACTGAAGCCCCTATCCATCTTCCAGTGGTATGGGTGGGGGATGCTATCAGCGGCAGCTTTGATGTCCCGTGGGTGGTAGGGGGTGTTGTATCTTCCGCTCAGCATGTAGTACCTGGAGCAGTAATTTCTGCTAATTACTCCTTTACTGCACAGATGGTGGGAGATGGGGTGGGAGGGAGAACACTACACTGTAGAAGGGGGTATTGGGCTGAATAAAGGGGCCTCGGTACATGACTTCCAGGGTGGTAGGGGGTGTTTAATATGTAGGGGAGGGATGGATAGTGGAGTGGGCTTAATATTCTTAATTTTCCGGTGGGAGGGCAGCTTGCTTGACTGCAGATATCTCCAGTTCTTGGAACTAGATTTCTTAGCTGATGGGATAAAAACCTAGAGAGTCCCACCTTTCCGGAGGTACTGGGGACTTGGGGGTCAGAGTTCAGGAGCCAGAGCAATTTACAGATGAAAACCTAAAAGGCTGATATCTCTGGTTCTGGGCATAGTAGAGACAAGCAGCCAGTGTCCACCGAAACGAGAGAGTCTCAGCTTTTGGAGTATACCCTCAGTAAGTCAGACAGAACTCCAGATATCCAGCTGGGAAGAACAACTACCAGGCTCGGATGGGGACCACTGATTTGAAATCAGATATCTCCGGTTTCCCAGGGCCGATTTTAAAAAATCTGGTACCCCTGGAAAAAGGGAACCCTCAGCTATCAGCCTAGGGCCCTTATATGCCTGGGGCACTTGGGCAACTTCCCATTGAGCCCATACGAAAAGACGTCCCTGATCAGATGGCTGGCCTGGTGTTAAGAGCATTCTGTTTAGTCACTTAACCAAAATAGTTTGTGCAATTCTTTTCTCAGCCAAGTGAGTGATAAGGGTTATATCAATTCAGCACAGGTTTAACCAGAACTCTATAATTATAATAAAGATCTCCAGACAACTCATGTGATGAGATTGAGATGCCAGGATATTGAAAATAGAGGTTTAGAACACTAGATACCCCTCAAATTGTATTGTTTTATCCATTTATATATGTGTTTTATATGATGTTGTACAGTTATATGGTTTTTTTTTGCTATTGTACACCTATTATTTGCTTACAGTAATGAGCCTAACAGGCTTTTGAATATGCAGCAGGTATCTCACTGAGTCTCATCATGCTTTAGCAGACATGCTGGAGACACACACTGTAGGGTGCCTGTAAGTGATGTGAGATCTGGGGGAGGACCAGGGTAGGCTTTACTAAGTGAGAGTGTGAAGGGATTTTAAAAAAGATGCAAGTGATTGACTGAGGCTTCTCCTTCTCTCTCTCTCTCTCTCTCTCTCTCTCCCGGACAGTGCTGATATGCTTACAGCTTGACTTGGGGTTTGGCTGCAAGTGGATTGTGAAGACTCCACGACTTAATACTGTGTGCACTCACCAATAGCGCAAAGATCTTGACCTTAGATCGGTAGCTACCACTTTGCTTCCAGCCCTTCGTCCGGACAGAGTTTTTCAGAAGTTCTGCCCTAGAATTCCAACTTTAAAAAATGAAAGTGGCTATTTTAACGACCACATTGTGTGTTGGGATGAAATTTTCATACCACATCCACATTTTATATGCAAAAATGCCCCAAAGCCCCATAATTGCTTTGTTGTTCCTAGGTATTCTCTGTACTGATCTACATTTATTAGGCTCATCGATTGACTGGTTCACTCTTACCTGATTGGTTAGTTCAATACCATTATTTTTGGAGATTGAACGACGTGTGTGATTCTCAGTAAGACCATGGCCACCAAGTCTTCCATCAGGCCCCAGGAGAGGGCAAAGGTTATGCAAACTTGATCAGTATTTACTATTTACCCATGGGGGGGGGGGGGCATGTTCACAGTATCGCTGGGGCATGGTTACACCACCTGTGCCCTTACAGAAGCCCGGATAATCTGCACCCACTCCCTTTCGAAGCGCCCCTGTGCCAAACAACCTCTCCATCTACTACAAAGTTTCCACAGGTATATCATAAGTAGATACTGATTGTACAGAACGACAGTAAAAGTTCTCCATAAACACCGAATAGCACCGAGACTTGCTTTAGGGAAAGAAGTGATACAGTGTCATTCATCAGAATGAACGAGTTCCTTTTATGAGACTATCCAGATATTTAATGGTGTTTTGCTATGTGTTTTGGAGGAGCGGGACCTGTTTCTTAAATAGATACATCATGCAGGGGATACCTAATGACTGTCAACCTAAGTTGAGTTAACCCAACGACCCATACCCTCATGCAGAAAGGTCATTGCCAAAGCTGTTCCTCATTAGCCGTTTATGCCTAAATACAGACGTCAGAAACAAAAACATCCCTAATATCAGGTACAGTTGGTATATTGGCATAAGTATAAAGACCAAGTGTAATATCAGCCAAACTGCCAAGCCATGAACAATTTCATGCTTTAGATGCTAAAAGGAAAATTGCTGCAGGGCGGGGTATAAGTGAATGTTGAATGAAAGCACCTTTTTGGCAGTGCACTTGGCCCTATATTACCATCTCATAGCTGTGAGAATGGAGTTACATATTATACTTCTGGATCCGCTTAATAGTGAAAATACAAAATAGAAAAGGAACAAAAGGCTTTGCTTGGTATTCGTGCAAACTATAGCCTTGCGCTGGAGTCTCGAGGCGCTGATTATACACGAAAACTAATGGAGATAAGAATCTAACACTTTATCACGTGGCGTGATCTGAAAGTCATTATCGTACTACCGAGTCCTTGATTGCATTATAAGTACCATTTCATTGCTGAGGAACTGCAGGGCTATACAGTACATCTTGATCCATTTACTGAAACAAGTCCCCACACACTTCCCGAGTACTGACATGAGAGGTTACGGGGGCAGCCATCTTTTTTCCTTCACCTTTTAAATCCTCAGTCTTTCCAAGTGATTGGAAAACGCCAATTAATAGAACAATTACTGGCAGCGGTGATGGTAGATTTAAGTAGTGCTATGTTTATTTTGTGTGAAATCAGCAGAGACCACCGATTCACTAAACCCGTCAACGTGACACCCTCCCTGAGCTGTGCCCCCCCCTCCACCCAAGGCGGGGACTGATTAGAGGAACTGAATAGAAACCTTGATAGATTACTTTAGGAAAAGGGCATTACATGTTTACATATATAAGGAATTCCGTCATAAGCCAGGCAATGCATTGAAGGAGTTTTACATTTTTGTTCTCTGTACTCAAATTAAAATGTCTCCTGTAAATCAGTGTAGAAAGTATTCACTGCAGTTTAAAATACCCACACACATGCCTATTGCAATGGCCAATTAGATAGTTCCAGAAAAAGGGGAGATGTACTAAGGGGCTGATTCAGACCTGAACACATCCTCGTGTTTGAACGCTGCGGCCACATCCAGGTATTCTACGCACGCGCACCGGCCAGGAAGGATGCGGCCGCAGTGTGATAGACAGTGGTGGGCGTTGAGGGAGTGGCGTTGCGGCATTGGGGGGTGGGGCTTCCCGAATGAGGCGGGGCCATTTGGGGGCAGCTGCGTGATGTCACATGCAGTAGCTCCCCCCCAAAATGGCTGCAGATCATCTGACAGCGAAGCCAGCCTGCGCAGCCAGGGATTAACCTTAGTTCTGATGCATCCACAATATAATTGCGGACGCATCGGGAGGCGGCCTCACACATGCTGAGCGGTTTTGCCCTGTCCTGGGCGGCCGCCAGCATGTGAGGAGATGAATGCAGATCTGGCTGCGTATGCAGCGATCTGCGTTCATCTCTGAATAACCCCCTAATCCTCGGAGAATGGCAAATTGGAGAGAGATAAAGTACCAACCAATCAGCCCCTACTGTCATTTTTCAAACTTGAGGTTTGTTTACTAAGCCTTGGAGAGAGATAAAGTGGACGGAGCTAAAGCACCAGCCAATCAGCTCCTAACTGTCATTTTTCAAACACAGGGGTCTATTTACTATGCCTTGGATGGAGATAAAGTGGACGGAGATAAAGTCCCAGCCAATCAGCTCCTAGCTGCCATGTTACTGGCTGTGTTTGAAAAATGGCAGGAGCTGATTGACTGGTACTTTATCTCTCTCCACTGTAACACTCTCCAAGACGTAGTACATCTCCCCCAAAGTTCATCCCAAATCGCTGCAGGTGAGTGATATGGCAGCAGACAACTGTTGAGATACAGACGTGTCCTCATAGACTGTTGCTTAAGTCGTGCCAGACAGCCGGATCTCGGTACGCCAGGTCCTGTGCGACTCAGCCGCACCGAGAGAATCTGTCGCTCACAATGTGCGTCTTACTCACAGAAAAACAACAACTGGGATCGACAAAACTGCATTGCTAGATTCACTGATCAGTTTGGTGTACAACATTTGTACACCTGTGTGCGACTGAGTCTGTGTAAGAAGTGCTCCGATGGGATCGGCCGCAGCGTTTTCTCACTCCAGCTCCGTTGTGCTTCAACTGCGACATTTTATGCTTTTAGAATAAATTTGCGGCCCAGCGTCTCTAGTACACAGAGAGAAGTGTTTTGCTGAGTCTGCAATATGAATAAGACGCACAATTTAAAGAAAAATCCAGAATGCTACTCCACGCAGAGTTTCTCAGTCGCTCCGGGCATCACCCGCTGTATGGCGTATAGACGCTAGGTGTATAAGGACACATCTGTGAAATTTGTCGATCAACATTGTCTGAAAAAAATTGGGAAGATAACTGCCGGTAGATTACTGTATACAGATCTTGGCACACTCTTCCAACCGGCGATTGCTAGAAATTTTGGGTTGTTTTCCATGACCACTGTGCCCGTGGGTGTGTGCTGGCACTCCATACGATCCCACTTCCCATGTAATTAGGCCATGTCATTTTAGCCTCGTCCCCTCCATACGGACCGTAGATTCCCCATATTGGGGGTCATTCCGACCTGATCACACTCTGCCGTTTTTCGCAGCGTAGCGATCAGGTCACTACTGCGCATGCACCGCAATGCACAGGCGCGTCGTACGCATACAAAGTGGATCGTTGCTCGGAGATGGATTTAACAAAGAATCCATTCGCACGGGCGATCACAAGGTGATTGACAGAAAGAGGGCGTTTATGGGGGGCAACTGACCATTTTCTGGGAGTGTTTGGGAAAACGCAGGCGTGTCCAAGCGTTTGCAGGGCGGGTGTCTGACGTCAATTCCGGGACCGGACAGGCTGAAGTGATCGCGGCGGCTGAGTAAGTTCAGACCTACTCAGAAACTGCACAAAACTTTTTTTGTACCGCCTGGCTGCACAAGCGTTCGCACACCTGCACAGCTAAAATACACTCCCCTGTGGGCGGCGACTATGCGTTTGCACGGCTGCAAAAAGTACCTAGCGAGCGATCAACTCGGAATGACCCCCAATGTCTCCTCATCCTGCTACTTTTGCATACAATGTTTTTAAGCAGAATTTACAATCATTTTGTCTGTATCCGTCCCTAAGTGTTTAGCACTTTAAGTAAATTTACATGCATAATATTGTTTCACATATTCAGCCAACAACAGTGTCTGGGTTTGATCCATGATTTCTCATGTCTTGAGAAAGGTCAAATTCTGATGACCAAAACGTCAACACAATGGGCTGATTTATGAGTAATAAAACTATTTTTCTACCAGTAATAAGAAGTCCCTGGTGAGTGCACCTTATATATATATATTCATGTTATATTGTATGTCCTCTGCAGTGGAGCATCAGGTGAGCACCCTAGGCAGCTGTGTCTATGAGGAGAGAGTGTGCCAACCCACCCGTGAAATATATGCATATTTTAAAGGGGTATGGGATTCAAGGTCGACACCAAATAGGTCGACACCCATTGGTCGACTGTGGGCGGGTCGACACTAGACATATGTCAACACATCCATTATGTCGACATGTAAAAAGGTTGACATGAGTTTTTAATGTGGTTTTTTTGTGTCGTTTTCTCCGTCAAGTGACCGGGAACCCCAATTAGTGCACCACGTTCCCTTGCATGGCTCGCGAGCTGCGGGCAAGGTGCCTTGCTTCGCTCGGCACAGGTTACCTTTCCCAATCGTAGTCCATGTGTATCGTAAGGTATGAAAAAGTAAAAAAAAAAAAAAAAAATGTGAAAAACTCATGTCAACCTTTTTTCATGCCGACCTTGTTGATGTCGACCTACTGGCCGCGTTGACCTATTTCTAGTGTCGACCTATCCACTGTCGACCAATGGGTGTCGACCTAGAGTCCGGATACCATTTTAAAGCCACCCTCAGCTCTAAAAGAGGGGGGGGGGGGTCAAGGGGCATTGCGGGGCCCCCAGAGATATTGATGTACAGGGCCCAATATTTCTAATGCCGGCCCTACAGGTATTGGATGGGGAGTTGGCTAGAGAGGCCTAGCACTTGAAAAATTATAGGATCAGCCCTGAACCCAAATTGTCAGCATGCTGGCGCTCTGGGGTGGCATCCATGCTTTTCTACCCACCCTAAAACACCACCGCTGTTCATTGTCCTAGAAGAGGTTACTCTGTTCTTCACCCTAAATACTTCACGTGTACATTTTCTCCAATCTGATACATCTGAGATATTAATTTCTCCAGCTAAGTCAGCAAACAGATTTTATTCAAAAGCAGAAATGAGGACACTGGAGATGTAATCAGAATAAATTTAGTGGCTCTGGAAATATATTACCCTCTAGAAGCGCTCCTGAAAAACAATAACACATCTGCTGAAAGAGCCAATCAGCGTGTAAAATTGTGCTGAGTTGGTTGTTTTTAAGACATGCTAACTGGTGGGATCGCAGGACAGAGAATAGAAAGTCAGAAAAAAAAATTTCACCCCAAAATGCTTTACATTAACATTTCAAAGATAGATTTGTCTACGTTACTTACATTTGGCTATTACCGTATGCTCATTTTACGCACATATGGCTTTCACATTGCTGATTATTTTATCATACGGATTAATACTCCCATTTTCTTAGACGATTATTAAAATACAACGTTCAGAAATGCCCCTTGCCAAGAAGGGCTGTGTCTAAAACTGCGTTCTCTTATTTACATCAGAACCCCAGATCTGTGACATCATTGTGCCGAGTCTGAAGAGTGCACGGGAGACAGAACGGATGCGCAGTACAACAGCATCAAATGCAGAATTTCCCTCAAGTGTCAGTAGTGACCCTGTAAGCCTGGAGAGACTTAGCGCCTAATTAGACCTGATCGCTCCTCTGCAACTTTGCAGAGGGCTGCGATCAGATAGTCGCCACCCACAGGAAGAGAAAACCCGCCCCCGTGCAAATGTGCGAATGCATGCGTACGCCGTGCAAAAACTTTGCCAGACAGCGGAAATCTGCAAATCCGTTCACAACTCACTCACCATCTAATGATTTTTCCAGTCCGTGGAGTCTGTGCGTAGCTCAGGACTTACTCCTACAGTACGATAGAATCAGAATGTTCGGGGCCGAAGCTGGTGTCACACACCCTCCCGGAAAATGCTTGGGAACGCCTGTGTTTTCCCTGACACTCCCAGAAAATGGCCAGTTACCACCCCCAAACGTCCTCTTCCTGTCAATCAACTTGTGTACGCCTAGCGATCGAAATTTTGGCACCATTCTGTCGCTGTTTGGCATCGCGCCTGCACATTGCGGTGCATACACATGCGCAATCATTTGATAATCGGCTGCTGTGTGATTTCGCACAACAGCGATCAGGTCTGATTCGGGCCCTTAATCAGGGCAGTGAAATAAAAGTGAGGGAATGTACTCGTAAAAATGCAGACAATGCTGTTTCCAGGCCAGTCTGTTGCAGGTATATGTCCCTTGTAGGGTTACCACCTGCTTATTTTCAGACTCCCAGAGAGGGGGCATGGTCAGTGGCATGGTCAAATCCTCAGTAGGATTATTAACATTTTTCAGAACCCTTTATATGCCATCTTATATCTTCATGCCCTTTATCTGCCATCAGGGCCTTACAGTACATGCCCCTTTATATGCCATCAGAGCCCCCTATGTCCTTTTTATATGCCATCAGACCCTTATTTACATGCCCCTTTATATGCCATCAGAGATCCCCCACCATGTCCCTTTAGATGCCATCAGACCCCTCCACATAAATATACATAGATAAAGACATGTAAAACAAAATAACTTTTTACCCAGTACAGCAACAGAGTCCCCTCTTTTCACATTACGGCAGCAGAGTCCCCATTTTTACACATTCGGACAGCAGAGTCCGGGTGGGAAGGGGTGTTAGAGAGAGAATGAGAGTGTGTGTGTGTCACAGCCTGCTCCCCGCCGGGGATCTGATACCGCGATGTCTCATCCCCGGCGGCTGCTGCAGGTCTCAGAGAGGAGGAGCCAAGGGCGGGCAGGAGAGGATCCCCCTCCTCCTCTCATATTGAAAAAAGGTTTCCGTTCTAGCCCCAGGCCGAGTGGCATACTTTAATGAGAAGATGGGGGCGGCAGCAGCGGCAGGGCTTCCTTGCATCAGCGGCGGCCGGCAGGAGATGGAGTGTCAGTGTACCAGCGGCCGTGCGGGTGTGCTGCCAAATGGTGCGCCTTCAGTGCATTTGCGCTGTGGGCAAAGCACCATTGGCCTACACCTAGTTACAGCCCTGTGTAGGATATGTGAAAATATGGGGCAAAATATAGAGAATGCAAAATCAGTTAAGAGGGGCCATGTGAAGCCCATGAACAGTATTCAACATGGAAGAGTCGCAAACACACGCTCATCCACTAACAGAGAGGGTCATACCCAGAGAAACTGAACCTGCTTTTGGTCAGGTGCAAGTTTTTATAGAGCGACCCTTAATATATGCAACACGCGGTATTTCAGTATTTTCAGAGGCTGACAGTGGGGGTCTCACTCCTTGTACATGCAGACGCAGGGATGTACACCAGGGAAAGGCTTTGTAATGGCATTAGCATTAAGATGCAGATGTGAGTGACTGCGCAGTGGTGTATCTACAGTATAATGGGTGCAAGGTGTACGATGCACATGGATCTACCTCTTCCTGGATGTCCCAGAGCTTTCTTAAACTTAACATGTCTAAGACCGAGCTGATCATCTTCCTTCCCTCCCGCATAACCTCACCTCCTACAATCTCATTATCTATTGATGGCACTACTATCTCCTCTAGCCCCCAAGTGCGCTGTCTTTGACTCCTCCCTCTCCTTTAAACCACACATTCAGCACCTCTCACAAACCTGCCGTTTTCATCTAAAAAATATTTCCGGGATCAGACCCTTTCTGACCCAGGATGCTACTAAGACTCTTATCCACTCACTGGTCATCTCCAGACTGGACTACTGTAATCTCCTCCTGACTGGCATTCCTGACAAATACCTCTCTCCACTCCAATCTCTCCTCAATGCTGCTGCCCGGCTCATCTTCCTCAGCAAACGCACTTTGTCCACCTCCCCTCTCCTACAAGCCCTTCACTGGCTCCCCTGCCCTTTCAGAATCCATTTCAAGCTTCTCACACTCGCTGACAAAGCCCTCACCCACTCTTCTCCCATCTACATATCTGACCTTATCTCCCTTTACACTCCCACCCGTCCTCTTCGCTCTGCTAATGCACGCCGACTCTCCTGCCTACGGATTACTTCCTCCCACTCCTACCTCCAAGATTTTTCACGTGCTGCACCACTTCTCTGGAATTCCCTACCTCTCCCCCTCAGACTCTCCACCTCTCTACAAAACTTCAAACGGGCTCTAAAGACCCACTTCTTCACCAAACCCAGCCAAATCTCATCCTAACCCTCTGTTCTACGCTCTCTATGTACCCCATCTGTGTCACCCCTGTCTGTCTACCCCTCCCCTTTAGAATGTAAGCTCTCACGAGCAGGGCCCTCTTCCCTCATGTGCTTATCCTTTCTTACTTTATTGATCTTAAACTGCACCAAATCCAGCAGTCTTCTGCCACCTCATACGTATTCCAGTGTCATCTGCTGATGTAACTATGTTTATTTACCCTGTACTTGTCTATACTGTCATCAACTGTAAGTTGCTGTTTTCCTGTTTGATTATTTATGTACTCTGTAATTGGGCTCTGTGGAACCCTTGTGGCGGCATATAAATAAAAGATAATAATAATAATAATGGGCCCCTGGTTCCGGGGGGGGGGGCAGGGGCCCACACTGCAGCCATTTCTTGAATACCTACCCCTCCGGAGTCCCACATCAGAGGCAGCAGCGCTGTACAAATCACCAGGAAAATGGCATGGTGGCCATTGTCTAGTCATTTTGCACATGCACAGTAGGAAAATAGCCGGGAAAATGGCTGCCAGACCGAGTTGGGTATGGGTAACCGACAGTCACCATACCAACGCCGGGATCCCGATGTTTAGATTGCCAGCTTGGGCGAGTGCAACAAAGCCCCTTGTGGGCTCAGTGGCTTGCTGCGCTCACCACAGGTTCTGTTCCCACTCTATGGGTGTCGTGGACACCCACGAGTGGGAATAGTCCCTGTCAGTTGGCATGCCGACTGTCAGGCTTTCCAGCGGGCAGGATTCCAGCATTGGTATAGTGACAGTAACACATACTTGCCTACTCTCCCGTAAGCTGCTGGAGGCTTCCGTTTTTTTGGGTAGCCCCCCGCACCTCCGGAAGAGTAGGCAGGACTCCCACATCCTGCTCGCACCCTAGTGATGCGGGCAGGATGGAGACATACTCTCTCGTATTCGCGAGTCCATGGGGAGGGGAAGGGGTTCAAATGACGTGAATCGCGTCATTTTAGCCCCGCCCCCCTTCCCGCGGACCCGCGAATCGCAGCATTTTCCCAATGTGGTGGCGGGGCTTGATGAAGTCACAGCCCGGCCCCGCCCCGCCCCCGAAGTCTTCTGCATCGTCTCCTCTCCGGGCTTCTCCCAGAGAGGAGAATTAGAAAGTAGGTAAGTATGCCGTAACACATAACCGCATCCTGCCGGATCTTTTTCCCGGAGACCTTTCCCCATGCGCACTGGACTCTGGTACAGCGCTAGGGTCTGCCGACTAGTGAGGCCCAAACTCTCTCAATACGCCCCTGTAACTACGGAAAAAGACGCAGTGTCGGCTGCTTGTGCGTATGACTCAGGGATGGTCATTCCAAGTTGTTTGCTCGCTAGCAGTTTTTAGCAGCCGTGCAAATGCTAAGCTGCCGCCTTCTGGGAGTGTATTTTAGCTTAGCAGAAGTGCGAACGAAAGTATCGCAGAGCGGCTACAAAAAAAAAATTGTGCAGCTTCAGAGTAGCTTCAGACCTACTCAGTGCTTGCGATCACTTCAGACTGTTCAGTTCTTGTTTTGACGTCACGAACACGCCCTGCGTTCGCCCAGCCATGCCTGCGTTTTTCCTGGCACGCCTGCGTTTTTTCGAACACTCCCTGAAAACGGTCAGTTGACACCCAGAAACGCCCCTTTCCTGTCAATCACTCTGCGGTCAGCGGTGAGACAGAAAAGCTTCGCTAGACCTTGTGTGAAACTACATCGGCCGTTGCGAAAGTACGTCGCGAATGCGCATTGCGCCGCATACGCATGCTCAGAAGTGCCATTTTTTTGCCTCATAGCTGCACAGCGAACGATTGCAGCTAGCGAACAACTCGGAATGACCCCCAGAATACGCCCCACTGTCTGTATCTGTATATCGCAGTATTGTTTCAGCACATCCGGGACAGATCAATTACATCTGTTTCTTTCTATTACCCCAAAAGTAGACTTTGATAAATGATCCAATTTCACTTTCCGTACAGAGAATTGTACAATTCCTCGGAAGACAAATAATTAGGATTATTCTGTGGTTCGGCATGCAATGAAAATATTGTATAACTGTGAGAATCGTACGTCCTGTGAGCGCAATAACATGTTTGGCAAAGCCTTGAAAAAAGGCTGGAATGCGAAAAAACATAATTATAAACACAGAGATAAAAATATTCTGAGGTTAGGATGAGATACAAAGTCTCCTCAGCTTGCTCACACGCATCGCTTATCTCAGACAATAACTTGTATATATACTGCAACGAGTTTGTGTATATACTGCAACACGTCTCTCATAAACCAAACGATAAAGCCGGATAAGCTGCTATTTAAGAACAACAAATAACACATCCGCAGCCTTCATCTTCTGGAAGGGAAGGTCAGATTTGAACCTTGCTATTACCACGGGGGTCATTCCGAGTTGTTCACTCGCTAGCAGTTTTTAGCAGCCGTGCAAACGCTATGCCGCCGCTTAGCAGAAGTGTGAATGTTTTTATCGCAGAGCGCCTGCAAACATTTTTGTGTACTTTCAGAGTAGCTCAAAACCTACTCCGCTTGCGATCACTTCAGACTATTCAGTTCCAGATTTGATGTCACACACCTGCCCAGCGTTCGCCCAGCCACGCCTGCGTTTTCCCTGGCACTCCTGCATTTTTCCGCACACTCCCTGAAAACGGTCAGTTGCCACCAGAAACGCCCACTTCATGTCAATCACTCTGCGGCAACCAGTGCGACTGAAATGCATCGCTAGACCCTGTGCAAAACTGAATCGTTCGTTGTGCCCGTACGATGCGCATGCGCATTGCGCCGCATACACATGCGCAGAACTGCCGTTTCTTAGCCTGGTCACTGCACCGCAGCTGGAGATCAACTCGGAATGACCCCCTACATCCTTTAGTTTTACATGTGCTCTAAATGAGGTGCTGTATGTACAAAATAGTTGAACGAAAATCTGTTTTGCACTGCGAAAATGTGACTTTTGTCACACATAGCATGGGCACAATTTCCGTCCGTATGTTCAATTGGGTTTATTCTATACTTGTGCTATGAGAAGCGGCTCAAGGGCTTATCACAAGTTAGTTCAGTACTGGAAGTTCTCTTAGACACATGTCCAATTTTACTGATTGTTTATCCACAGGTGAAAACTACACAGGGTGCTGCTTTGGCACCCCGGAACTTGGTGTGTGTGCCCATTTAAGAACGTTTGCTGCAGAGGAGAAATGCTGCTGCAGGAGGAATTGACTGCAGCCCTGGGTCCGGACACTGGGCTCAGGAGAGGGAGTTGATTGGACAGAGACTGCTGGGAGAAGGAGAGGCTGCTGGGAAGAAGAAGGTGGAGAGCATGGTGTGTGCTGGCAAACGGAGGAACACGGAGCAGAGCGGGAGCTGTAGTTTGGATTAGTGATGTGCACCGGGAATTTTTCGGGTTTTGTGTTTTGGTTTTGGATCCGGTTCCGCGGCCGTGTTTTGGATTCGGACGCGTTTTGGCAAAACCTCCCTGAAAATTTTTTTGTCGGATTCGGGTGTGTTTTGGATTCAGGTGTTTTTTTACAAAAACCCCTCAAAAACAGCTTAAATCATAGAATTTGGGGGTCATTTTGATCCCATAGTATTAATAACCTCAATAACCATAATTTCCACTAATTTTCAGTCTATTCTGAACACCTCACACCTCACAATATTATTTTTAGTCCTAAAATTTGCACCGAGGTCGCTGGATGGCTAAGCTAAGCGACCCAAGTGGCCGACACAAACATCTGGCCCATCTAGGAGTGGCACTGCAGTGTCAGACAGGATGGCACTTCAAAAAAATAGTCCCCAAACAGCACATGATGCAAAGAAAAAAAGAGGTGCAATGAGGTAGCTGTGTGACTAAGCTAAGCGACCCAAGTGGCCGACACAAACACCTGGCCCATCTAGGAGTGGCACTGCAGTGTCAGACAGGCTGGCACTTCAAAAAATTAGTCCCCAAACAGCACATGATGCAAAGAAAAAAAGAGGTGCAATGAGGTAGCTGTGTGACTAAGCTAAGCGACCCAAGTGGCCGACACAAACACCTGGCCCATCTAGGAGTGGCACTGCAGTGACAGACAGGATGGCACTTCAAAAAAATAGTCCCCAAACAGCACATGATGCACAGAAAAAAAGAGGCGCAATGAGGTAGCTGTGTGACTAAGCTAAGCGACCCAAGTGGCCGACACAAACACCTGGCCCATCTAGGAGTGGCACTGCAGTGTCAGACAGGATGGCAGATTTAAAAAAATAGTCCCCAAACAGCACATGATGCAAAGAAAAAAAGAGGTGCAATGAGGTAGCTGTGTGACTAAGCTAAGCGACCCAAGTGGCCGACACAAACACCTGGCCCATCTAGGAGTGGCAATGCACTGTCCTACTACTATATATATACTGCGCACAACTTAAATGCACCACAGGTATGGATGGATAGTATACTTGACGACACAGAGGTAGGTAGAGCAGTGGTCTTCTGTACCGTACTGCTATATATTATATACTGGTGGTCAGCAAACTGTGCAAAACTGAAATGCACCACAGGTATGGATGGATAGTATACTTGACGACACAGAGGTAGGTAGAGCAGTGGCCTACTGTACCGTACTGCTATATATTATATACTGGTGGTCAGCAAACTGCAAAACTGAAATGCACCACAGGTATGGATAGATAGTATACTTGACGACTCAGAGGTAGGTAGAGCAGTGGCCTTCTGTACCGTACTGCTATATATTATATACTGGTGGTCAGCAAACTGTGCAAAACTGAAATGCACCACAGGTATGGATGGATAGTATACTTGACGACACAGAGATAGGTAGAGCAGTGGCCTTCTGTACAGTACTCCTATATATTATATACTGGTGGTCAGCAAAATTATGTACTGTACTCCTACTATATACTACAATGCAGCACAGATATGGAGCGTTTTTCAGGCAGAGAACGTATAATACTGGTGGTCACTGGTCAGCAAAACTCTGCACTGTACTCCTCCTATATAATACTGCTGGTCCCCAGTCCCCACAATAAAGCAGTGTGAGCACAGGTATATGCAGCACACTGAGCACAGATATGGAGCGTTTTTCAGGCAGACAACGTATAATACTGGTGGTCACTGGTCAGCAAAACTCTGCACTGTACTCCTCCTATATAATATACTGCTGGTCCCCAGTCCCCACAATAAAGCAGTGTGAGCACAGGTATATGCAGCACACTGAGCACAGATATGGAGCATTTTTCAGGCAGACAACGTATAATACTGGTGGTCACTGGTCAGCAAAACTCTGCACTGTACTCCTCCTATATAATATACTGGTGGTCCCCAGTACCCACAATAAAGCAGTGTCAGCACAGATATATGCAGCACACTGAGCACAGATATGGAGCGTTTTTCAGGCAGACAACGTATAATACTGGTGGTCACTGGTCAGCAAAACTCTGCACTGTACTCCTCCTATATAATATACTGGTGGTCCCCAGTACCCACAATAAAGCAGTGTGAGCACAGATATATGCAGCACACTGAGCACAGATATGGAGCGTTTTTTCAGGCAGACAACGTATAATACTGGTGGTCACTGGTCAGCAAAACTCTGCACTGTACTCCTCCTATATAATATACTGGTGGTCCCCAGTACCCACAATAAAGCAGTGTGAGCACTAGAGATGAGCGGGTTCGGTTCCTCGGAATCCGAACCCGCCCGAACTTCAGGTTTTTTTACACGGGGCCGAGCGACTCGGATCTTCCCGCCTTGCTCGGTTAACCCGAGCGCGCCCGAACGTCATCATCCCGCTGTCGGATTCTCGCGAGGCTCGGATTCTATCGCGAGACTCGGATTCTATATAAGGAGCCGCGCGTCGCCGCCATTTTCACACGTGCATTGAGATTGATAGGGAGAGGACGTGGCTGGCGTCCTCTCCGTTTATAGAGAAGAGAGTGAGACTAGAGTAGAGAGAGACACAGTATTTACTTTAGTAATTTTGGGGAGCATTAGGAGGAGTACTACTACTTGCTGAAGTGATAGTGTGACTGTATATCTGACTTGTGGGGGAGACAGTGGGGAGCAGTTAGAGTCTGAGAGCAGGAGTACATATTTTAACGTACAGTGCACACTTTTGCTGCCAGAGTGCCACACTGCCATTGTGACCACACTGACCACCAGTATATATTGTGATTGTCTGCTTAGGAGTACTACTTGCAAGTTGCTGATAGTGTGACCAGTGACCTAACCACCAGTTTAATTAATCACCACCAGTTTAATATATATATATATAATTGTATATAATATATATATAATTGTATACCACCTACCCGTGTTTTTTTTTTTTTTTTTCTTCTTGATACATACTGCTATAGTAGCTTACTGTAGCAGTCTGCGGTGCTGCTGAGCTGACAGTGTCCAGCAGGTCCGTCATCAGTCATTACATAATAAATATATATACCTGTCTGGCTGCAGTACTAGTGATATTATATATATATATATTAATTTCATCTCATTATCATCCAGTCTATATTAGCAGCAGACACAGTACGGTAGTCCACGGCTGTAGCTACCTCTGTGTCGGCAGTCGCTCGTCCATCCATAATTGTATACCACCTACCCATGTTTTTTTTTTCTTTCTTCTTGATACATACTACTATAGTAGCTTACTGTAGCAGTCTGCGGTGCTGCTGAGCTGACAGTGTCCAGCAGGTCCGTCATCAGTCATTACATAATAAATATATATACCTGTCCGGCTGCAGTACTAGTGATATTATATATATATATATTAATTTCATCTCATTATCATCCAGTCTATATTAGCAGCAGACACAGTACGGTAGTCCACGGCTGTAGCTACCTCTGTGTCGGCAGTCGCTCGTCCATCCATAATTGTATACCACCTACCCGTGGTTTTTTTTCTTTTCTTTCTTCTTGATACATACTACTATAGTAGCTTACTGTAGCAGTCTGCGGTGCTGCTGAGCTGACAGTGTCCAGCAGGTCCGTCATCAGTCATTACATAAATATATATACCTGTCCGGCTGCAGTACTAGTGATATTATATATATATATATTAATTTCATCTCATTATCATCCAGTCTATATTAGCAGCAGACACAGTACGGTAGTCCACGGCTGTAGCTACCTCTGTGTCGGCAGTCGCTCGTCCATCCATAATTGTATACCACCTACCCGTATTTTTTTTTCTTTTCTTCTTGATACATACTACTATAGTAGCTTACTGTAGCAGTCTGCGGTGCTGCTGAGCTGACAGTGTCCAGCAGGTCCGTCATCAGTCATTACATAATAAATATATATACCTGTCCGGCTGCAGTACTAGTGATATTATATATATATATATATATATATATATTAATTTCATCTCATTATCATCCAGTCTATATTAGCAGCAGACACAGTACGGCAGTCCACGGCTGTAGCTACCTCTGTGTCGGCAGTCGCTCGTCCATCCATAATTGTATACCACCTACCCGTGGTTTTTTTTTTCTTTCTTCTTGATACATACTACTATAGTAGCTTACTGTAGCAGTCTGCGGTGCTGCTGAGCTGACAGTGTCCAGCAGGTCCGTCATCAGTCATTACATAATAAATATATATACCTGTCCGGCTGCAGTACTAGTGATATTATATATATATATATTAATTTCATCTCATTATCATCCAGTCTATATTAGCAGCAGACACAGTACGGTAGTCCACGGCTGTAGCTACCTCTGTGTCGGCAGTCGCTCGTCCATCCATAATTGTATACCACCTACCCGTGGTTTTTTTTTTTTTCTTTCTTCTTGATACATACTACTATAGTAGCTTACTGTAGCAGTCTGCGGTGCTGCTGAGCTGACAGTGTCCAGCAGGTCCGTCATCAGTCATTACATAATAAATATATATACCTGTCCGGCTGCAGTACTAGTGATATTATATATATACTAGGTGCTTCATCGCGCCCTACGGGCGCTCTTCACACCGTCGCAAGGGGCTACGCCCACTTAACCCTTGCATGCCTTTCTGGGGTTTAATATTTGTATTATATGGAGTATTACCTGCATTCCTTTGTTAGTGGTTAAATATTGCACAATGAAAGGGCGTGCGATGGTGAAGGAGGCGCAGCCCCTTGCGACGGCGTGAACAGCACCTGCAGGGCACGATGTACAGAATGTAGCGGGTGCGGGGGGGACTGCGGATGGTGTCTGTAGATGCTGCGGGTGGAGGGGAGGCAGAAGTGGGGGTGGGGCCCGGATGGGGAAGGTTCGGGAGGTGCTGCGCGTGGGGGAGGGGCAGAGGAGTGGGGGATGCAGATGGGGGAGGGGTCCGGAGGCACTGCAGGTGGGGGAGGGGCAGGGGTGCCACGGGTGGGAGAGGGGCAGGTGTGGGGATGTTGTGGATGGATGAAGGGTTCCGGAGGTGCTGTGGGATGGGAAGGGACGGGAGTGCCGGGGGTGGGGTAGGGGACCGCAGGCACCATGGGTAGGGTAGGGGCAGGTACAGGTGTTGCGGCGGATGGAAAAGGAGGTCCGGAGGTGCTGCAGGTGGTGGAGGGGATGGTGCGGGGGTGCCATTGGTGGGGGAGGGGTGGGTGAGGGGGAGACCGCTGATGGAGGAGGGTGTCTGCAGATGCTGCGGGTGGAGGGGGGCAGGTGTGGGAAGAGACATATAAGGGGGGTGAATGTTGGAAGGGGCCTGGAGGTGCTGTGGGTGGTGAAGGGGTGGAGGAGTGGGAGCCACGGGTGGTGTAGGGGGTCTGGAGGCACAGCATGTGGGGGAGGGGTGGAGTGCCGCATGTGGTGGAGGGGAAGGTGCGGAGGTGTGGTGCATTGGGGAGAGGTCTGGAGGCGCTGCGGGTACTGTACATGCCATAAAAGGTAGTTGGAGGGTATGCAGTAACAGGGCCAGGACAGGGGTGACAGGGTCAGTACAGGGTTGACGGGGCCAGGACAGGGGTGACAGGGTCAGAACAGGAGTGATGGTGCCAGGACAGGGGTGACGTGGCCAGGACAGGGGTGACGGGGCCAGGACAGGGGTGACAGGGCCAGGACAGAAATGATAGGGACAGGATAAGGGTGACAGGGCCAGGGTAGGGGCGGCAGGACCAGGACAGGGGTGACGGGGCCAGTATAGGGTTGACAGGGCAAGCACAGGGGTGACAGGGCCAGGATAGGGGTAACAGGGCCAGCATAAGGGTGACAGGGCCAGGATAAGGGTGAAAGGGCCAGGATAAGGGTGAAAGGGCCAGGATAAGGGTGGCAGGGCAAGGCCAGGGGTGACAGGGACATGACAGAACACAGGGCACGGGAGAAATTGGTATTAGGGACAAAACAGTGGTGACAGACAGATGTGTCTTACCGGAGTCACTGCTGCTGGCTGCTGCTGTTCCACTCCAACCTGTTGGGATCTGCTGCTGCTGGAGACTTGGCATGGCTGACTCTCTCAGGCTGGAGTCCTGCTTCCTCTGCCCGTCCGCATCCCTTTCCCCCCTACTCAGTCACACACCGCAGACCTCGCGCAGCTGCCGGGCACTGTGGTAAGGTGAGACTGGAAATGACTGGTTAGCCCCCAGGAGATGCTGCGGCTGGAGGGAGGAGGGGGTCATAGCATGCACGTGGCGCGGACCTCACGGCTTCCGGGCACTGTGGTAAGGGGAGACTGGGAGTGACTGGTTAGCTCCCAGGAGACGCTGCGGCTGGAGGGAGGAGTGGGTCAGAGCCTGCAAGCAGCTCGGATTTCTGCAGCGCTACCCACCAGCTAAAGTGTGTGAATGAGCTGGGCGCACTCCACTGCGGGTGGCAGCGCTGCAGCTAGCGGTGGGGTTGCCGGGGCTGGAGATAACAGAGGCAGTATGGAACCTGCACAGCGGCAGGTGCCCCACTAAACTGCAGCTAAGAAGCGTGGAGTGTGCCAGAAAGTGACGCTCCTCCGCACCAGAGAGACCCTGCTGAGTATGCCGATGTGGGGGGTCAAGCACACAGTGAGCCGGTGCCCGTCTGTCTGTATGACATACCCCTCACACACCCCCATACCTCCCAAATGTCCCGATTTTCGCGGGACAGTCCCATTTTTTGGGGTCTGTCCCGCTGTCCCACCCGCGGGTCGCAGTGTCCGGCGGTGGGGGGGGGGGGCAGTTGGAAAGCTCCTGTACTCGCTGTTCTGCTTAGCAGAGCAGCGGTGAATAGTGGAGACAGAGGGAGAGGGGGCATCAGGGGGTACGGATTAATGGGGGGGTTCCAGCAGCAGAGCCAGATTAAGGGGGGGGGCAGGGGGTACGTACCGTTGGCCCCACAGTTTTAGGGAGCTCCCCGGCTGGAGTAGCTCTGTCCCAGCTCTGAAGCTCCCCCGTCCTGCCAGTAACAGCAGCAGCATTGTGTCACAGTCAGCACACGCTGCTGCATATTGGCAGGTCTGTGGTGTTGCAGGGAGGCAGCAGTCTCCCTGCTTTCTTCTCCCTGTGCGGGTGTGTAGGGGGGAGCGACCACCTCCTCTGGATTTACCCCTAGCTGAGGGGCCAAAATCCCATTAAAAAAATAAAAATAAAAATCGGAATTTGCATAAGGGGGCGTGGCCGCGCGGGTCGCGATTAGGCCACGCCCCCAACCCACAGCAGGCACAGCAATGAGATAGGGCTCCCCTGTCTCAAGTGCCCTGGGCCCCCCAGACTCATAATCAGCCCCTGGGAGCATGCCAGCAGCTCACAGAGCGCTGGGCATGCCCCCTCACTGACGAAAACGGGGCCCTCCCGTGAAGCCACGTCCCCTTTTTGCAGAGTGTGTTTCCCTCCTTCTGCCTGGAGAAAGCTCCTGCAGAAAGCTGGGAGGTCTGCACCCCTGCCTGTGCCATGCCCAATGCCCATGCTATCTGCTTCTGCTCCTAGTCTCCTGTAGATTTGATTAATCTACAAAAGGGTAGTTCCGCAACAGGTTGTTAGTGCAGATATTGACCAGCGACAGGTCTTTATCTGTGACCGACTTTAAAGTAATTGTATGCACTATGTGTGCTGATCACTCGTCGGTGGTGCTCCCAGAGTCAATAGGTTAGGGCAACGGAACAAAAGAAGAGAGAGACTCTTTGTTGGGGCACTCTTAGTCAAAAAATTGTTAGACACTAAAACTTAACTTTTAATAAATATACTAAAAATCTAGTGACTCAAAAGTGAAAAATCGTGAACAAAAATATTAGTGCATATTGCTCATACATTACGCTCAATGCTTCTATTATAGGAATAAATATGAAAGTTGCCTGGGTGAAAATTATTTGTAATTGATATTTTAGCTGGGACAGATCTGTCTATAATTTGAGACAGGATATAGTTATGGTCCCCAAGGAATACTACCTATGTTCAGTTTTTTTTGATATTGTACAATTTCTTAAAAGAGAAAAATTAAAGGCAATGTGATTTTTAAATGTTGCCTTAAGGGGTCCTTAAACACCTGCTGCTCTATATTTAGGCAGTGGTGTTACCGGGAAGGCTTTTACTTGATTAAACAGTGTATTGTTCGACTCTATGCAATAGGTAAGAGTCTGAAAACACGATATTTGAAATAAAGGCATTTACATACATGTAATGTAAATGCCTTTATTTCAAATATCGTGTTTTCAGACTCTTACCTATTGCATAGAGTCGAACAATACACTGTTTAATCAAGTAAAAGCCTTCCCGGTAACACCACTGCCTAAATATAGAGCAGCAGGTGTTTAAGGACCCCTTAAGGCAACATTTAAAAATCACATTGCCTTTAATTTTTCTCTTTTAAGAAATTGTACAATATCAAAAAAACTGAACATAGGTAGTATTCCTTGGGGACCATAACTATATCCTGTCTCAAATTATAGACAGATCTGTCCCAGCTAAAATATCAATTACAAATAATTTTCACCCAGGCAACTTTCATATTTATTCCTATAATAGAAGCATTGAGCGATATGTATGAGCAATATGCACTAATATTTTTGTTCACGATTTTTCACTTTTGAGTCACTAGATTTTTAGTATATTTATTAAAAGTTAAGTTTTAGTGTCTAACAATTTTTTGACTAAGAGTGCCCCAACAAAGAGTCTCTCTCTTCTTTTGTTCCGTTGCCTCCTGTAGATTTGGCCAGATCTCTGTGACTCATTTGACTAACTCCGCCCAGTGTTGTGACTCCGCCCAGCGTTAGCAAATGAATCACAAGGTCACAGAATAGGGCTATTATATAGGAGATATATTAATTTAATCTCATTATCATCCAGTCTATATTAGCAGCAGACACAGTATGGTAGTCCACGGCTGTAGCTACCTCTGTGTCGGCAGTCGCTCGTCCATCCATAATTGTATACCACCTACCCGTGGTTTTTTTTTTCTTTCTTCTTGATACATACTACTATAGTAGCTTACTGTAGCAGTCTGCGGTGCTGCTGAGCTGACAGTGTCCAGCAGGTCCGTCATCAGTCATTACATAATAAATATATATACCTGTCCGGCTGCAGTACTAGTGATATTATATATATATATATATATATTAATTTCATCTCATTATCATCCAGTCTATATTAGCAGCAGACACAGTACGGTAGTCCACGGCTGTAGCTACCTCTGTGTCGGCAGTCGCTCGTCCATCCATAATTGTATACCACCTACCCGTGGTTTTTTTTTTTCTTTCTTCTTGATACATACTACTATAGTAGCTTACTGTAACAGTCTGCGGTGCTGCTGAGCTGACAGTGTCCAGCAGGTCCGTCATCAGTCATTACATAATAAATATATATACCTGTCCGGCTGCAGTACTAGTGATATTATATATATATATATTAATTTCATCTCATTATCATCCAGTCTATATTAGCAGCAGACACAGTATGGTAGTCCACGGCTGTAGCTACCTCTGTGTCGGCAGTCGCTCGTCCATCCATAAGTATACTAGTATCCATCCATCTCCATTGTTTACCTGAGGTGCCTTTTAGTTGTGCCTATTAAAATATGGAGAACAAAAATGTTGAGGTTCCAAAATTAGGGAAAGATCAAGATCCACTTCCACCTCGTGCTGAAGCTGCTGCCACTAGTCATGGCCGAGACGATGAAATGCCAGCAACGTCGTCTGCCAAGGCCGATGCCCAATGTCATAGTACAGAGCATGTAAAATCCAAAACACCAAATATCAGTAAAAAAAGGACTCCAAAATCTAAAATAAAATTGTCGGAGGAGAAGCGTAAACTTGCCAATATGCCATTTACCACACGGAGTGGCAAGGAACGGCTGAGGCCCTGGCCTATGTTTATGGCTAGTGGTTCAGCTTCACATGAGGATGGAAGCACTCAGCCTCTCGCTAGAAAAATGAAAAGACTCAAGCTGGCAAAAGCACCGCAAAGAACTGTGCGTTCTTCGAAATCCCAAATCCACAAGGAGAGTCCAATTGTGTCGGTTGCGATGCCTGACCTTCCCAACACTGGACGTGAAGAGCATGCGCCTTCCACCATTTGCACGCCCCCTGCAAGTGCTGGAAGGAGCACCCGCAGTCCAGTTCCTGATAGTCAGATTGAAGATGTCAGTGTTGAAGTACACCAGGATGAGGAGGATATGGGTGTTGCTGGCGCTGGGGAGGAAATTGACAAGGAGGATTCTGATGGTGAGGTGGTTTGTTTAAGTCAGGCACCCGGGGAGACACCTGTTGTCCGTGGGAGGAATATGGCCGTTGACATGCCTGGTGAAAATACCAAAAAAATCAGCTCTTCGGTGTGGAAGTATTTCAACAGAAATGCGGACAACATTTGTCAAGCCGTGTGTTGCCTTTGTCAAGCTGTAATAAGTAGGGGTAAGGACGTTAACCACCTCGGAACATCCTCCCTTATACGTCACCTGCAGCGCATTCATAATAAGTCAGTGACAAGTTCAAAAACTTTGGGCGACAGCGGAAGCAGTCCACTGACCAGTAAATCCCTTCCTCTTGTAACCAAGCTCACGCAAACCACCCCACCAACTCCCTCAGTGTCAATTTCCTCCTTCCCCAGGAATGCCAATAGTCCTGCAGGCCATGTCACTGGCAATTCTGACGATTCCTCTCCTGCCTGGGATTCCTCCGATGCATCCTTGCGTGTAACGCCTACTGCTGCTGTCGCTGCTGTTGTTGCTGCTGGGAGTCGATGGTCATCCCAGAGGAGAAATCGTAAGACCACTTTTACTACTTCCACCAAGCAATTGACTGTCCAACAGTCCTTTGCGAGGAAGATGAAATATCACAGCAGTCATCCTGCTGCAAAGCGGATAACTGAGGCCTTGACAACTATGTTGGTGTTAGACGTGCGTCCGGTATCCGCCGTTAGTTCACAGGGAACTAGACAATTTCTTGAGGTAGTGTGCCCCCGTTACCAAATACCATCTAGGTTCCACTTCTCTAGGCAGGCGATACCGAGAATGTACACGGACGTCAGAAAAAGACTCACCAGTGTCCTAAAAAATGCAGTTGTACTGAATGTCCACTTAACCACGGACATGTGGACAAGTGGAGCAGGGCAGGGTCAGGACTATATGACTGTGACAGCCCACTGGGTAGATGTATGGACTCCCGCCGCAAGAACAGCAGCGGCGGCACCAGTAGCAGCATCTCGCAAACGCCAACTCTTTCCTAGGCAGGCTACGCTTTGTATCACCGGTTTCCAGAATACGCACACAGCTGAAAACCTCTTATGGCAACTGAGGAAGATCATCGCGGAATGGCTTACCCCAATTGGACTCTCCTGTGGATTTGTGGCATCGGACAACGCCAGCAATATTGTGTGTGCATTAAATATGGGCAAATTCCAGCACGTCCCATGTTTTGCACATACCTTGAATTTGGTGGTGCAGAATTTTTTAAAAAAACGACAGGGGCGTGCAAGAGATGCTGTCGGTGGCCAGAAGAATTGCGGGACACTTTCGGCGTACAGGCACCACGTACAGAAGACTGGAGCAACACCAAAAACGCCTGAACCTGCCCTGCCATCATCTGAAGCAAGAAGTGGTAACGAGGTGGAATTCAACCCTATATATGCTTCAGAGGTTGGAGGAGCAGCAAAAGGCCATTCAAGCCTATACAATTCAGCACGATATAGGAGGTGGAATGCACCTGTCTCAAGCGCAGTGGAGAATGATTTCAACGTTGTGCAAGGTTCTGCTGCCCTTTGAACTTGCCACACGTGAAGTCAGTTCAGACACTGCCAGCCTGAGTCAGGTCATTCCCCTCATCAGGCTTTTGCAGAAGAAGCTGGAGACATTGAAGGAGGAGCTAACACGGAGCGATTCCGCTAGGCATGTGGGACTTGTGGATGGAGCCCTTAATTCGCTTAACAAGGATTCACGGGTGGTCAATCTGTTGAAATCAGAGCACTACATTTTGGCCACCGTGCTCGATCCTAGATTTAAAACCTACCTTGGATCTCTCTTTCCGGCAGACACAAGTCTGCTGGGGTTCAAAGACCTGCTGGTGAGAAAATTGTCAAGTCAAGCGGAACGCGACCTGTCAACATCTCCTCCTTCACATTCTCCCGCAACTGAAGGTGCGAGGAAAAGGCTCAGAATTCCGAGCCCACCCGCTGGCGGTGATGCAGGGCAGTCTGGAGCGACTGCTGATGCTGACATCTGGTCCGGACTGAAGGACCTGACAACGATTACGGACATGTCGTCTACTGTCACTGCATATGATTCTCTCCCCATTGAAAGATTGGTGGAGGATTATATGAGTGACCGCATCCAAGTAGGCACGTCACACAGTCCGTACTTATACTGGCAGGAAAAAGAGGCAATTTGGAGGCCCTTGCACAAACTGGCTTTATTCTACCTAAGTTGCCCTCCCACAAGTGTGTACTCCGAAAGAGTGTTTAGTGCCGCCGCTCACCTTGTCAGCAATCGGCGTACGAGGTTACTTCCAGAAAATGTGGAGAAGATGATGTTCATTAAAATGAATTATAATCAATTCCTTCGTGGAGACATTGACCAGCAGCAATTGCCTCCACAAAGTACACAGGGAGCTGAGATGGTGGATTCCAGTGGGGACGAATTGATAATCTGTGAGGAGGGGGATGTACACGGTGATATATCGGAGGATGATGATGAGGTGGACATCTTACCTCTGTAGAGCCAGTTTGTGCAAGGAGAGATTAATTGCTTCTTTTTTGGTGGGGATCCAAACCAACCCGTCATTTCAGTCACAGTCGTGTGGCAGACCCTGTCACTGAAATGATGGGTTGGTTAAAGTGTGCATGTCCTGTTTATACAACATAAGGGTGGGTGGGAGGGCCCAAGGACAATTCCATCTTGCACCTCTTTTTTCTTTTTTTCTTCTTTGCGTCATGTGCTGTTTGGGGAGTGTTTTTTGGAAGGGCCATCCTGCGTGACACTGCAGTGCCACTCCTAGATGGGCCAGGTGTTTGTGTCGACCACTAGGGTCGCTTAGCTTACTCACACAGCTACCTCATTGCGCCTCTTTTTTTCTTTGCGTCATGTGCTGTTTGGGGAGTGTTTTTTGGAAGGGCCATCCTGCGTGACACTGCAGTGCCACTCCTAGATGGGCCAGGTGTTTGTGTCGGCCACTAGGGTCGATTATCTTACTCACACAGCTACCTCATTGCGCCTCTTTTTTTCTTTGCGTCATGTGCTGTTTGGGGAGTGTTTTTTGGAAGGGCCATCCTGCGTGACACTGCAGTGGCACTCCTAGATGGGCCAGGTGTTTGTGTCGGCCACCAGGGTCGCTTATCTTACTCACACAGCTACCTCATTGCGCCTCTTTTTTTCTTTGCGTCATGTGCTGTTTGGGGAGTGTTTTTTGGAAGGGCCATCCTGCGTGACACTGCAGTGCCACTCCTAGATGGGCCAGGTGTTTGTGTCGGCCACTAGGGTCGCTTATCTTACTCACACAGCTACCTCATTGCGCCTCTTTTTTTCTTTGCGTCATGTGCTGTTTGGGGAGTGTTTTTTGGAAGGGCCATCCTGCGTGACACTGCAGTGCCACTCCTAGATGGGCCAGGTGTTTGTGTCGGCCACTAGGGTCGCTTATCTTACTCACACAGCTACCTCATTGCGCCTCTTTTTTTCTTTGCGTCATGTGCTGTTTGGGGAGTGTTTTTTGGAAGGGCCATCCTGCGTGACACTGCAGTGCCACTCCTAGATGGGCCAGGTGTTTGTGTCGGCCACTAGGGTCGCTTAGCTTAGTCATCCAGCGACCTCGGTGCAAATTTTAGGACTAAAAATAATATTGTGAGGTGTGAGGTATTCAGAATAGACTGAAAATGAGTGGAAATTATGGTTTTTGAGGTTAATAATACTTTGGGGTCAAAATGACCCCCAAATTCTATGATTTAAGCTGTTTTTTAGTGTTTTTTGAAAAAAACACCCGAATCCAAAACACACCCGAATCCGACAAAAAAAATTCGGTGAGGTTTTGCCAAAACGCGGTCGAACCCAAAACACGGCCGCGGAACCGAACCCAAAACCAAAACACAAAACCCGAAAAATTTCAAGTGCACATCTCTAGTGAGCACAGATATATGCAGCACACTGAGCACAGATATGGAGCGCTTTTCAGGCAGACAACGTATAATACTGGTGGTCACTGGTCAGCAAAACTCTGCACTGTACTCCTCCTATATAATATACTGGTGGTCCCCAGTACCCACAATAAAGCAGTGTGAGCACAGATATATGCAGCACACTGAGCACAGATATGGAGCGTTTTTCAGGCAGACAACGTATAATACTGGTGGTCACTGGTCAGCAAAACTCTGCACTGTACTCCTCCTATATAATATACTGGTGGTCACCCGTAACCCCAATAAAGCAGTGTGAGCACATACATATGCAGCACACTGAGCACAGATATGGAGCGTTTTTCAGGCAGACAACGTATACTGCTGGTCACTGGTCAGCAAAACTCTGCACTGTACTCCTCCTATATAATATACTGGTGGTCCCCAGTACCCACAATAAAGCAGTGTGAGCACAAATATATGCAGCACACTGAGCACAGATATTGAGCGTTTTTCAGGCAGACAACGTATACTGGTGGTCACTGGTCAGCAAAACTCTGCACTGTACTCCTCCTATATAATACTGCTGGTCCCCAGTCCCCACAATAAAGCAGTGTGAGCACAGATATATGCAGCACACTGAGCACAGAATGGAGCGTTTTTCAGGCAGACAACGTATAATACTAGTGTTCACTGGTCAGCAAAACTCTGCACTGTACTCCTCCTATAATACTGATGGTCCCCAGAATAAAGATATGCAGCCCCCTGAAACAAAGTGAGAGGACACCAGCCACGTCCTCTCACTATCATTTCCAATGCACGAGTGAAAAATGGCGGCGACGCGCGGCTCCTTATATAGAATTCAAATCTCGCGAGAATCCGACAGCGGGATGATGACGTTCGGGTGCGCTCGGGTTAACCGAGCCATACGGCAAAATCCGAGTATGCCTCGGACCCGTGTAAAATCGGTGAAGTTCGGGGGGTTCGGTTTCCGAGGAACCGAACCCGCTCATCACTAGTTTGGATAGAGCGGCAGGACGCTGGGTGATGAGAGCAACACTGCTAAGGAAGGGCAGCGGAGTGTTACCAGGGAATGTTGCCAGAGGGCGGGTGTTGAGATGCCGCAGCCAGAGGACTGGACACCGCCAGGCCTGGTGAGAGGCACGGATGCATCGGCCATCTTGAAAGAGAGTGAGGAGTCATTACAGCATGAGCAGCCAGTTTGACGCTCTGTTCCCTGGGTCTGAGTGAGTAGTAAGGCAAGTGTACCTTTAGTCTCCGCCACCTGTGTTACAGATCAAACAGTGTTCAAAAAGGGGCACAGCCAGCAGCACCATATTGTGCCATTTAAGAACCAAACAAGGACTGAGTTTATTTTAAGTTCAAGAGAAATATCTGTGCTCAAGGGCTGAGTTTAATGCAAGGATAAGAGAAATATTTGTGGCAAAGGACTGAGTTTTGTGCTAACACAGACAGTTATTGCTAGAAGGACTGAGCTAATTATTCAAATGTTGATCAAGCCCTGCAAGTGCAAGAGACTAAGGGGTCTATTTACTAAGCCTTGGATGGAGATAAAGTGCATGGAGATAAAGTACCAGCCAATCAGCTCCTAACCGTCATTTTTCAAACCCAGCCTGTGACATGACAGTTAGGAGCTGGTTGGCTGGTACTTTATCTCCATCCACTTTATCTCCATACAAGGCTTACTACATAGACCCCTATGCGTGCTCTACACAAAGGGGGTCATTCCGACCCGTTCGCACGTAGCGGTTCTTCGCTGCGGTGCAAACAGGTCAGAAATGCACATGCGTGGCGGGCGCATTCGCATGCGCCTCGTTGCCTGGCAATGACGCCGCCAGCGACAAATGTGATCGCAGTGGCGATCGCAAGAAGATGGACAGGCGGGAGGAGTTCCGGGGCGGATACTCACCGTTTCCAGCCATTTTTGGGGAGTGGTAAGAAGAATGCAGGCATGTCCAGGCGAACGGAGGGCGGATATCTGACGTCAGGACCGGGACCTTCATCGCTGGATCCGTCGAACAGGGTAAGTATGTCCAGGGCTACTCTTGTTTTGAGTGAATCTTTTTTAGCATAGCATGCGTTCGCAGCCCAGCTATGCTAAAATACACTTCCCCATAGGCCTCGTCTAGTTGATCGCACGAGCAGCAAAATGTTGCTACGTGCGATCAACTCGGAATGACCCCCCTAAGCATTGACATAAGTACCGTTGTCAGGAGACCCTGTTATTACTTCGCTAGTTACATCCTTTTTTAAATAAAGAACGGAGTAACGTTGACATTTACCATCCCAGGATCCCCTCAGTAACTGTGTGCCCATTCCCCCATTGACATGCTGTGGCAAAGCATACTTTAACCAGAGCTCCAACGATATTTGCAAGTGAAGATATTTGTTACATAGAAACATAGAATTTGACGGCAGATAAGAACCACTTGGCCCATCGAGTCTGCCCCTTTTTTATTTTATCCTTTAGGTAATCTCAACCCTTTTTTAACCTTAATTCTTTGTAAGGATATTCATATGCCTGTCCCAAGCATGTTTAAATTGCCCTACAGTCTTAGCCTCTACCACCTCTGATGGGAGGCCATTCCACTTATCCACTACCCTTTCTGTGAAGTAATTTTTCCTTAAATTTCCCCTGAACCTCCCCCCCTCCAGTCTCAATGTATGCCCTCGAGTTCTAATACTTCTTTTCCTTTGAAGAATGTTTCCCTCCTGAACTTTGTTAAGACCCTTGATATATTTTAAAGTTTCTATCATGTCCCCCCTTTCCCTTCTCTCCTCCAAACTATACATGTTAAGATCTTTTAGCCTTTCCGGGTAAGTTTTGTGATGTAGGCCATGCACTATTTTAGTTGCCCTTCTTTGTACACTCTCTAATGTATTTATATCCTTCTGGAGATAGGGTCTCCAGAACTGGACACAGTATTCCAGATGGGGCCGTACCAATGACCTATACAGTGGCATTATCACTTCTTTTTTCCTGCTACTGATTCCTCTCCCTATGCAACCAAGCATCTGACTTGCCTTTCTCATTGCTTTGTTGCATTGCTTTCCTGCCTTCAAGTCACTTGAAATAGTGACTCCTAAATCTCTTTCCTCCTCAGTAGTTTCCATTATAGTACCCTTGATACTATACTTAGCCTTTGGGTTTTTGAGACCCAAGTGCATGATTTTGCATTTTTTAGCATTAAACTGTAGTTGCCACGTTCTTGACCATTTCTCAAGCCTACCTAGGTCATTAATCATTTGTTTGACCCCTCCCGGTGTGTCTACCCTGTTGCATATCTTTGTATCATCTGCAAAAAGGCATATCTTCCCTTCAATACCATCTGCAATGTCACCAACAAAGATATTAAAGAGAACTGGACCAAGTACAGATCCCTGGGGTACTCCACTGGTAACATTTCCCTCCATAGATTGCACTCCATTAACTACGACTGTCTGTTTCCTATCCTGCAACCAGGTTCTTATCCATTTAACTGATTTATAATCCACCCCCAGGCTTTCAAGTTTATTTAGCAGTCTGCGATGTGGGACAGTGTCAAATGCCTTACTAAAGTCTAGAAATGCTACATCTACAGCTCCCCCTTGATCTATTATTTTCATCACAGAGTCAAAAAAGTAAATAAGATTTGTTTGGCATGATCTCCCACCAGTAAATCCATGCTGTTTTGGATCCTGTAAGTTGTTTAATTTAAGATATTCCACTACTCTTTCTTTTAATAGTTTTTCCATTACTTTCCCTACTACTGATGTAAGGCTTACTGGTCTGTAGTTACTTGCTTCTTCCTTGCTTCCACTTTTGTGCAGTGGAACTACATTTGCTCTTTTCCAGTCCTCTGGAATAGCACCTGTATTTAGTGACTGGTTAAATAATTCTGTTAAAGGTGTAACCAGCACATCTTTTAGCTCTTTGAGTATCCTTGGGTGTATCCCATCTGGTCCTATTGATTTATCCACTTTTAGTTTTGAAAGTTCTGTTAGGACCTTCTCCTCTGTAAATGTATTTTCATCTACCTTATTTTTATGAATGTCCTTGCAACTTAACTGTGGCCCCATCCCTTCTTCTGTAGTAAATACTGAGCAAAAATAATTATTTAGGTGATCTGCTATTGCCCTGTCTCCCTCCACCAAATGCCCACTCTCTGTCTTAAGTCTTATTATTCCTCCATTTGATTTTCTCCTTTCACTTATATACTTTAAAAAAGTTTTGCCCCCTTTATCTACTGACTGGTCCATTTTCTCCTCAGCTTCTGCCTTTGCACGTCTGATCACTTTCTTAGCATCCTTCCGTCTGTCCAGATACACCTCTTTGTCGTTATTATTTTGAGTCTGTTTGTATTTCCTAAAAGCCATCTTTTTTGCTTTCACACTAGTTGATACTTCTTTTGTGAACCACACTGGCTTCCTTTTCCTGGTGCTTTTCCTAACCATTTTGATACAAAGGTCTGTTGCACTTAGCATTGCACTTTTCAGTTTTTTCCACCTCTCCTGCACTCCTTGTTGCCTTGGTTAGGGAGAGCTAGATAGTTAATATTTAGGATTACTGAATATATTGCTATTATTCTTCCTGTCAACACATTATAGAATGGAATGCGCAGTGTTTGATACTATTTCAGGATTCCAATGATTTTATGTTAATTTGTGATTCCAATTGTTCTTCATCCTGATTCTAATTTTTCTTCTTCTGTGATTCAGATCGCTTGTCTTTTGCATATTGGATGATCTTTTGTGGTGTGAACTGTAGTGAATTGTATATTCCTGTTTTTCTTGTATGTCAAAGTCTTCTATTTTTTATCTTTTTTACAACCAAAGCGACGTCCCCTAATCAACCAATTACCCTAAATCCAGAGTGCATTGCAGATCAATAAAAAGACTTCCTGTTGGAATTACTCACCTCTGATTCGTATCAATCTATCCTACCTCTCTGTGCACGGTACTGCAAGACAAGGTACGGGGAACAACATTTCAGGGGAAAGGTCCATCACATAGTCACCCAACACCTGTGATACCTCTCTCAACCACTTAGACATACCCTGCCAACCCCGGAGGTGTTACACTGCTACTATAGGGCCCAGAGGGTAAAGGGGGGTGGTTCGCCACCTCCCAAGCCTCCCACATGTCCTCTTACCATGACTCCTGCTGTACTCATTTGAAATGCTTGATTAAAGCATGCACCTGAATATCTATGCCAAGAAGACATTCCCCTCTTCAAAGCATAGCCGGGGATACCAGGGTGTTGGAGTGGTATCGCTAGGCACCTATCCAAAAGAGGCCCTGGAACAAAAACAGTCCTGTCCCTGCATGTATGCCTTTTAGTCTGCTGCATGCCCCCTGCATTCCAGGGAGGGTATGGAGCTATAATGGAGCTTTAAACGTCTCTTAATTGACATCTGGTGCTCTGGAAGCTGCCTAATGCTAAAACTCCGCTCTGCAATTATATGTGGATTTTGCCAAGTATTGCAGCCATTGTGCCCCTGATACACCACTGATGCCCAACATTGATTGTATCATGATTAATCAGTACATCATGTTCCAACCACACTGAAAACCCCAGGCCTGAGTGCTTTATGGCTACATCATGTACAGTTTAAACCTTGGTGTTACCATGCCGCTGCAGGGGGTACATATATAACTGTGCTGACACATTGAGAGTGGTAACATTTATTTATTGTGTATGTAGGGCAAGAGCACTGATGAAGGATATGACTGAATAAAATAAACTGCTAACACATATCTGCATTGAAAACAATAAAATATTGCAGAAATGTATATAAATATATAAAGTATAAAAAAAAATGCCTGAAAAATGAATTTTATATAAGAAATGTTAATAATTTACTAAATAGTGATTGCAAAACTCATATACATTGTTATTTCTTGAAATCAAAACAAGGACACATAAATAAAAAGATGATGCGCATAGAAACCCATAATGTGCAAATGTGAATTCCCTGGCTTCCTACACAAACCTATGGACCATGTAATACTGGAGGGCGACACTAGGTGGTATTGTAGAGTGCAAGAAAGGCATTCTGGCAAGGGTAAAGGAGACTTGTTTTTCGCACATGTGCAGTAGAGATTTTGAGGCGCTGAGGTGCGGAGCTGGAGAGTGGGGGTAAGGTGCCACAGGTCTCAGAACACAGACTGGGCAAATTACATAATTGAAGTGGTACTGAGGGTCGTATCCACTGAGTACCCGCTGAGTCGAGTGCTGGGAACTGCAGCACAATGAGTTGTGCTGAGCAAGGGAGACATCCCTGTTGTAAGCAAGCTGCAATCTAACATTTATATATTTCCCAAAGACTGAGTTATATACGTATGCCAAAAAACTGAGTTTGCTCATCTTTGAAGAGAGAGCCATTTATAGAGATATAATACAAGAGTTGATTAAAAATAAGAATTTACTTACCGATAATTCTATTTCTCGTAGTCCGTAGTGGATGCTGGGGACTCCGTAAGGACCATGGGGAATAGCGGCTCCGCAGGAGACTGGGCACAAAAGTAAAGCTTTAGAACTACCTGGTGTGCACTGGCTCCTCCCCTTATGACCCTCCTCCAAGCCTCAGGATACTGTGCCCGGACGAGCATACACAATAAGGAAGGATTTTGAATCCCGGGTAAGACTCATACCAGCCACACCAATCACACCATATAACTTGTGATCTAAACCCAGTTAACAGCATGATAACAGAGGAGCCTCTAGAAAAGATGGCTCACTACAGCCATAACCCGATTTTTTGGTAACCATAACTATGTACCAGTATTGCAGACAATCCGCACTTGGGATGGGCGCCCAGCATCCACTACGGACTACGAGAAATAGAATTATCGGTAAGTAAATTCTTATTTTCTCTAACGTCCTAAGTGGATGCTGGGGACTCCGTAAGGACCATGGGGATTATACCAAAGCTCCCAAACGGGCGGGAGAGTGCGGATGACTCTGCAGCACCAAATGAGAGAACTCCCGGTCCTCCTCAGCCAGGGTATCAAATTTGTAGAATTTTACAAACGTATTTGCTCCTGACCAAGTAGCTGCTCGGCAAAGTTGTAAAGCCGAGACCCCTCGGGCAGCCGCCCAAGATGAGCCCACCTTCCTTGTGGAATGGGCTTTTACAGATTTTGGCTGTGGCAGTCCTGCCACAGAATGTGCAAGCTGAATTGTACTACAAATCCAACGAGCAATAGTCTGCTTAGAAGCAGGAGCACCCAGCTTGTTGGGTGCATACAGAATAAACAACGAGTCAGATTTTCTGACTCCAGCCGTCCTGGAAACCTATATTTCCAGGGCTCTGACAACGTCTAGCAACTTGGAGTCCTCCAAGTCCCTAGTAGCCGCAGGCACCACAATAGGTTGATTCAGGTGAAACGCTGAAAACCACCTTAGGGAGAAACTGAGGACAAGGCCTCAATTCCGCCCTGTCCGAATGGAAAATCAGATGAGGGCTTTTACAGGATAAAGCCGCCAATTCTGACACGCACCTGGCCCAGGCCAGGGCCAACAGCATGACCACTTTCCATGTGAGATATTTTAACTCCACATATTTAAGTGGTTCAAACCAATGTGACTTTTGGAACCCAAAAACTACATTTAGATCCCAAGGTGCCACTGGAGGCACAAAAGGAGGCTGTATATACAGTACCCCTTTCACAAACGTCTGAACTTCAGGGACTGAAGCTAGTTCTTTTTGGAAGAAAATTGACAGGGCCGAAATTTGAACCTTAATGGACCCCCATTTCAGGCCCATAGACACTCCTGTTTGCAGGAAATGTAGGAATCGACCTATTTGAAAATTCCTCCGTCGGGGCCTTACTGGCCTCGCACCACGCAACATAGTTTCGCCAAATGCGGTGATAATGTTTTGCGGTTATATCTTTCCTGGCTTTGATCAGGATAGGGATGACTTCATCCGGAATGCCTTTTTCCTTCAGGATCCGGTGTTCAACCGCCCTGCCGTTAAACGCAGCCGCGGTAAGTCTTGGAACAGACAGGGTCCTTGCTGGAGCAGGTCCCTTCTTAGAGGTAGAGGCCACGGATCCTCCGTGAGCATCTCTTGAAGTTCCGGTTACCAAGTCCTTCTTGGCCAATCCGGAGCCACGAATATAGTGCTTACTCCTCTCCATCTCATAATTCTCAGTACCTTGGTTATGAGAGGCAGAGGAGGGAACACATACACTGACTGGTACACCCACTGTGTTACCAGTGTTACCAGAGCGTCTACAGCTATTGCCTGAGGGTCCCTTGACCTGGCGCAATACTTGTCGAGTTTTATAAACATGTGGAAGACTTCTGGGTGAAGTCCCCACTCTCCCGGGTGGAGGTCGTGTCTGCTGAGGAAGTCTGCTTCCCAGTTGTCCACTCCCGGAATGAATACTGCTGACAGTGCTATCACCTGATTTTCCGCCCAGCGAAGAATCCTTGCAGCTTCTGCCATTGCCCTTCTGCTACTTGTGTCACCCTGTCTGTTTACGTGGGTGACTGCCGTGATGTTGTCCGAATGGATCAACTCCGGGTGACTTTGAAGCAGAGGTCTTGCTGAGCTTAGAGCATTGTAAATGGCCCTTAGCTTCAGGATATTTATGTGAAGTGATGTCTCCAGGCTTGACCATAAGCTCTGGAAATTCCTTCCCTGTGTGACTGCTCCCCAGCCTCGCAGGCTGGCATCCGTGGTCACCAGGACCCAGTCCTGAATGTGCGGCCCTCTAGAAGATGAGCACTCTGCAACCACCACAGGAGAGACACCCTTGTGCTTGGTGACAGGGTTATCCGCTGATGCATCTGAAGATGCGACCCAGACCATTTGTCCAGCAGGTCCCACTGGAAAGTTCTTGCGTGGAATCTGCCGCATGGGATTGCTTCATAGGAAGCCACCATTTTTTTTTAGAACCATCTCATTGATGTACTGAGACTTGTCTCGGTTATAGGAGGTTCCCGACTAGCTCGGATAACTCCCTGACTTTCTCCTCCAGGAGAAACACCTTTTTCTGAACTGTGTCCAGGATCATCCCTAAGAACAGAAGACGAGTCGTCGGAATCAGCTGCGATTTTGGAATATTGAGAATCCAATCGTGCTGCCGCAACACTACCTGAGATAGTGCTACACCGACCTCCAACTGTTCCCTGGATCTTACCCTTGTCAGGGAATCGTCCAAGTAAGGGATAACTAAAATTCCCTTCCTTCGAAGGAGTATCATCATTTCGGCCATTACCTTGGTAAAGACCCGGGGTGCCGTGGACCATCCATACGGCAGCGTCTGAAACTGATAGTGACAGTTCTGTACCATAAACCTGAGGTACCCTTGGTGAGAAGGGTAAATTGGGACATGAAGGTAAGCATCCTTGATGTACCGAGACATCATGTAGTCCTCTTCTTCCAGGTTCGCAATCACTGCTCTGAGTGACTCAATCTTGAATTTGAACCTCTGTATGTAAGTGTTCAAAGATTTTTGATTTAGAATCGGTCTCACCGAGCCGTCCGGCTTCGGTACCACAACAGTGTGGAATAATACCCCGTTCCCTTTTGCAGGAGGGGTACCTTGATTATCACCTGCTGGGAATACAGCTTGTGAATGGCTTCCAAAACTGTCTCCCTGTCAGAAGGAGACATCGGTAAAGCCGACTTTAGGAAACGGCGAGGGGGAGACGTCTCGAATTCCAATTTGTACCCCTGAGATATCACCTGAAGGATCCAGGGGTCTACTTGCGAGTGAGCCCACTGCGCGCTGAAATTCATTGAGACGGGCCCCCACCGTGCCTGATTCTGCTTGTAAAGCCCCAGCGTCATACTGAGGGCTTGGCAGAGGCGGGAGAGGGTTTCTGTTCCTGGGAACTGGCTGATTTCTGCAGCCTTTTTCCTCTCCCTCTGTCACGGGGCAGAAATGAGGAACCTTTTGCCCGCTTGCCCACGAAAAGACTGCGCCTGATAATACGGCGTCTTCTCATGTTGAGAGGCGACCTGGGGTACAAACGTGGATTTCCCAGCTGTTGCCGTGGCCACCAGGTCTGAAAGACCGACCCCAAATAACTCCTCCCCTTAATAAGGCAATACTTCCAAATGCCGTTTGGAATCCGCATCACCTGACCACTGTCGTGTCCATAACCCTCTATTGGTAGAAATGGACAACGCACTTAGACTTGATGCCAGTCGGCAAATATTCCGCTGTGCATCACGCATATATAGAAATGCATCTTTTAAATGCTCTACAGGCAATAATATACTGTCCCTATCTAGGGTATCAATATTTTCAGTCAGGGAATCCGACCACGCCAACCCAGCACTGCACATCCAGGCTGAGGCGATTGCTGGTCGCAGTATAACACCAGTATGTGTGTAAATACCTTTTAGGATGCCCTCCTGCTTTCTATCAGCAGGATCCTTAAGGGCGGCCATCTCAGGAGAGGGTAGAGCCCTTGTTCTTACAAGCGTGTAAGCGCTTTATCCACCCTAGGGGGTGTTTCCCAACGCACCCTAACCTCTGGCGGGAAAGGATATAATGCCAATAACATTTTAGAAATTATCAGTTGTTATCGGGGGAAAACCACGCATCATCACACACCTCATTTAATTTCTCAGATTCAGGAAAACTACAGGTAGTTTTTCCTCACCGAACATATGATAAAGCTAAATATTTATCTTATATAATACCCTTTATGAGGTTTAAGAACACTGTACGCTATCTACGTATGAAGTACCGTAAGGGTACGCACGTTGCGTAACAATCGCTTAGCCGTAGTCGAGACGCTCAAGCGTCACGTTCGCTCACGGCCAAGAGATCACAGGCAGGCACGCTATTGGCTGCTGACTAACTTAATGATTCGCTATAGCGTAGCGGACGCTCGGGACCACGAGGAGATCACCAGCGGCGCTGACGCTCACAATGTTAAACCTTTGTATCTAAACCATAAACAGTGTATTGTGCAGTAAAACCTTAGTGTAATGATAGAGTGTAAATGCAACACAGTATAACCTTATTACCTTTAAAGCTGTTCTAGCGTCACCGACGCTCTGAGAATACTTAACACTATAAGAAATACACAGATACCGTGCTCAGGGTCCAACGCCTAATATATATATTATGAATTATATACTTGCAAAAGAATTAATACAAATACAAATCATACACTACAATATAACATAGACTAACTAACCAGATAACTACACAGGAAATATAATACAATTACTATTTAAGAGAAAATAAGAGAGAAAGAGGAGATGAGAGAGAGAGAGAGAAATTGGCCCACAATAACAAGAAGATCAATATAGTTGCGGAGAAAAACTTACGCACAAAGGAAACGATCGCAAGCGCCTCTGGACATCCAGCTCCCGATTTTCAGCAATGATAACCGTTGAAGAGTGAGAGCTGGATGTGATCGGCCTGTCTATTTATGCCCCACACACAATGCAATTCAATGGTCCCTACAATCTCATTGTTCATTGGACACAGGAATTCCTCCTCGCATTATAACAAAAGGTCATAGGTTGATTCATACAGGTGGGCCGTGACTATTTCCAACAGCTCAGGTGGGAGGGAAACTGGGTTTCCCGCCGCATGGATAAGTAAGTGCAAATACAGTAAATGTTCATAAACTTCTTATGTCCATAACTATTCGCACGAGCGATTAATCCGCTCCAAACCAACACCGGAATATTGCTATTTAAATACTCTTCCGATGGGTACCAAACACCACTGTATGACCCCTGTTAGACCCTTCGTATCAAACAAAGAGGGATTTCTCTGTTCACGAACATTCTATATTAACCAAACTTTCAGAATCTATCAAAGGGACCATGATCTACAAAATACATTATATAGTGAAAATATGTAACGATTGAGTCGCACGCTACGATCACATAAACTCTACCATAAATACGCATACCGTGCGCCTGCGGGTGCCCGCGACTGTGAGTATGCGCACGTACGGGAGAGCGTACGCACGCGCAGCACGGACCTGTGTGAGGTGCAAATATGGTAGTGTGCATAGAGATATTTTTCTGACTTTGACAGTCCACCCTTTGGCAGTCAACAATAACTGCCACCTTCTAAAACATTTCAAAAAGAAAAAAATATATGTCAGGGGTTAATACATTTCCATGGTTGGGTAAGGGAGGAGAGAGGAGAAGGTGTGAAGAGGGTATGACCTAGTGAGATAGCAGAAGCATGTGTGTACGAGTCCATGTTTTGGGGGGTCATGTATCATCGTGCCGTACGTGTGGTACATCAAGCTTCGAGATATTGCGAAGTATACATTTGAATTCCTTCTTATCCCGTGGTACGGGTCTGTGGATGGGCTGTCAAACTTTACCGAGCTCTTTTCGGCTTTGGTTGTAACAAAATGGGGGAGCACATTTTAGTTGATGATACATGAATGGGGGAGATATGTGATTGCTGATATCTGTGCCTGTATTCCCTATCGACTATGTGTGTCATTACCTGAGGGTTGTAGAAATGAAGAAAATACATAATTACGGTAAATGCGGTGGTATTCTATGTCAAGTAAATGTACATTCGTCGATTGAGGTCTTGTTTGGTGTCTGTTGAATGCAGTCTTCTTTGTGCTTTTGCCCATAAGGTGCGAGCAAAAGCTGTCAATGTCCATAGATTTACAAAAGTGTTGGGCTAGCGTAATTTTAAAATTTCTAGGGAAACTGGGGATCCATGGCATAGTTCATCAAAATCTGTGTATCAGGTTGTCAAAACTTCTTCTTTAATCCATCTGTTGTCTGTATATCGGCTCATCAAATTCCTCGTCCAAGTGGGTCTTTTTACCTTGGAGGAAACTGAAAAACAGGTGAAAGAAACGGACCGTAGAAATCGCATTTTCATCACATCATTGTTTCTACATTTGGGTCATAAATTAAATCCATTGGAATTACAGTTTCCTCACTCCTTAAACTCATTACCCTAGTACGACGATTGCACCTCATTAAAGCCTGACCGCATCTAAATATCAAACCGATCGTTATGATAACACCTAAGATACATAGGAGAAACTTCCCAACATCCATTATGACTCCTTGAGCCCAGTCTCCTAAACCAGAGAACCAATTTCGCGGGTTCAACCATGACACCCAACCAGTCAGCTCATTACCTACAGCAGCAAGAGTGAGATTGTGTCTCCTGCGAAATTCCCACTTCAGTTGGAGAATATCGTCCATCTTTTGGTCTATGACCTCGACCGGGTCCTCGGTGCTATTCGTAATATATGTGCAACATTTCACGCCGTATTGTGTTGCCAGTGTGACACAATATCCGCCTGTCACTGCTGTGAGGTAATTAAGAACCATTCTATGCTGTACCAGTTCTGTTTTATAAGCTTGAAGTTCTCTTCCAGTATACCTAAACGTGTCATCATACATTTCAGTGATATTATCTAACAAATTGGCGAGCGCAGATATGTATTTATAATTCAACACTCCTCTGGCGGTGCGAGTGATATCTAACGCGATTAGAAACTGAATCCCGGTGGATTCATGGATCATGTCAGAGGCCGGATGCTCTGTTCTTTCTATCAGGTGCCGTTTAACTACGTGCTCGTAATGGGTGTGAGTATAAGGAGTTTGGGCAACACGGTGTATGTCTTTCATTTTGTCATGTGATACAGTCATTACTTCAGGCAGTACTTTTCCAATATAACACAATCCTTCAGAGTTTGGGGCAAGCCACTTATACGCCTTTCTCCCGCATATGAAATATGCATCATCGGGGAGAACATATGGGACGGAGTAGGACATAACCATATTACACACCTTCCATGTGAAATCTCCTAACCCTAATTCTTCCATCTGCTTAGTACACGTATCAGGTTGTACGATATGTGCACAGTATCCTGGTGATACCTCTCCAACTCTCGTAATCCTATTTCCTAAGGTATACCTATACCGGAAAGATTTTCCTCTACTGGCTATGTGGCGTATAAGCTCTGTATCTGTAGGCATTCTATCTGCTCTATGCGAAAAGGTCATGGTTTGATTACTCCATGACACTTCCCAATTTCCCGGCTTTCGGGGATTGGAGATGTTAAAACATAATAGGGACCTATCCACATGGTATTGGTGGAGCTTCAAACTAGGAGGGCTGGAGATATTAAACCTCCTGTCCACCGGTCTCCCACCACTTAACTCAAGTACCTCCCCTAACGTTAAAGGAAATGGTACTAGCCCTGATTTGCTATGACCTTGAGGTACTTGAGAGCATACCCAACAATCTGTTTTATTTAACACACTACCCACTAAGGAGTGATAGTCACTCAATGGATGCCGGTCCATATGGATATTAAAACTGGATTGGCATTTCTTTATGCACCCATCCTCAATGACATTGTTACAGAGCCGACAGATACAGTTTTCTTCAGCTAACAATCCTTCACAATTCCTTCTATGGTCAATGCTATCGGATCGTTTTCTGATACTCGCCTTTGCTTGTTGATTATGTTGTTCTTGGAAAACTACGCCTCCATCTCTGTCATCAGAACCCATTCCAGAACCTCTCTCGACCTCCATGGTACTCTCGCCGGAACAGACTGCTCTGGTCAACATCATGGTCAACAGGAAAATCCGGATCACAGTCTCTTGGGGCAAGTCCATCTTGTAGGAGGAAACGGAGAAGAATGAGAAGGGGGAAAAAAATAATTTGAGGGAGACTGGATGGGAAGTTGGAGAAAAACAATAAAAGGGAACAGGGGATCGACAACTGCTTTTGGTCTTGTGATTTTCAATGCTCAGGTGCCGCCTCAATCCTCCTGGAACAGACACTCCAGTGATACAACCTCTACCGTCTGTTCCTTATCACGGGACCTCTCTGGATCAGCAACCTTTTTACAGTGGGACGAATGAACCCAAGTCTCTCTCTCAGCAACCTTCAATGCTGTAGTGCTAGTCAATAAGACCTGGTATGGTCCTTCCCATCTGTCAATAAGGCAACCTGAGCGTAGAAAATTCCGTATCATTACATAATCCCCAGGTTCAATGTCATGACAATTACTATCTGGTAAATCAGGAATCACTAACTTCAGATTATCATTTTGATTCCTTAACTGTTTACTCATGTTAATCAAGTATTTTACAGTCACTTCATTGTTACACTTCAAATCATCCTGAGGGTTAATCATAACATGCGGTTGTCGACCAAACAAGATTTCAAAGGGAGACAGATTAAGAGGGGACCTGGGAGTGGTTCTGATGCTGTACAGTACAATGGGTAAAGCTTCTGGCCATGTCAATCCTGTCTCTGCCATCACTTTACTCAGTTTATTTTTAATAGTGCTGTTCACTCTTTCCACTTTCACACTCGCCTGTGGACGGTATGGAGTGTGCAGCTTGCTATCAATTCCCATCAATTTACACATTCCTTGAAAGACATCACCTGTAAAATGGGTACCCCTATCACTTTCGATGATTCTAGGGATGCCATATCTACATACAAATTCCTGCACAATTTTCTTAGCAGTAAACATAGCGGTATTTGTGGCCGCTGGAAATGCTTCGACCCAATTTGAGAAAACATCTATGCAGACAAGTACATATTTCAAATTTCGACAAGGGGGTAATTGAATGAAGTCAATCTGTATTACCTGGAAAGGGCCGCCGGCAGGTGGGATATGAGATGGTTCTGTAGGTATTGCCTTTCCGATGTTCTTTCTCAGACAGGTAAGGCATGACATTGCTCTTTTACTCGCATGAGATGAAAATCCTGGGGCACACCAATATGCTCTTACCAACTTGCACATCCCTTCCTTGCCCAGATGAGTCAGCCCGTGAGCTGCCTCAGCTAAACATGGAAGGTATGCTCTGGGGGCCACTGGTTTACCGTGTCCATCCGTCCAGAGTCCTGAGGACTCCTGGCCATATCCTTTTGCCTTCCAGACTGCCTTTTCCTGTGTGGAACACAAATTTTGCATCTCACACAACTTCTGTGTGTTGATGGTATTAAATACCATCAGTTGTGTGGTGTCTGTCTGTCTGGGGGTAGCAGCTGCTAATTTAGCAGCTTCGTCTGCTCGGCTGTTACCAAGTGATACTGGGTCTTGGCTATATGTGTGTGCTTTACATTTGATAACAGCCACTCTGTCGGGTTCCTGTATCGCTGTTAGAAGCCTTTTTATGTGAGCTGCATGCGCTACCGGTGTACCAGCTGCCGTCATGAAATTTCTGAGGCGCCATAGGGCTCCGAAATCATGGACTACCCCAAATGCGTATCTAGAATCGGTGTAGATATTGGCTGATTTGCCCTTAGCCAATTCACATGCTCTGGTTAGGGCGACCAGTTCAGCAACCTGGGCTGAGTGAGGTGGGCCTAGCGGTTCCGCTTCTATGGTGCCTTGGTCATCTACGACTGCGTATCCAGTACACAAGTCTCCCGAGTCTGACTGTCTATGACAACTACCGTCCGTGTAGAACGTAAGTTCTACATCTTCCAGTGGGTTGTCACTGATGTCAGGCCTTGCGGTAAAATTTTGGGTCAAATATTCCATACAATCATGTGTGTCTTCCTTTGTATTAAATTCTCCTTCCCCACCACTCTCATCCTCCACCCTTTGTGCCTGTCCAGGCACACCTGGGAGATATGTTGCAGGATTTAATGCACTGCATCTCCTTATGGTGATGTTTACGGGGGCCATTAGTGCCAATTCCCATCTTGTAAACCGCGCTGATGAGACGTGTCTGGTTTGGGCAGAATTTAACAAGGCTGACACTGCATGTGGTGTATGAATTGTGAGGTTGTGACCTAGCACGACGTCTTCGCTTTTCGTTACTAGCAATGCTATCGCAGCAACGCTTCGCAAGCATGTGGGGAGGGATCGCGCTACCGTATCTAGCTGAGCGCTGTAATATGCTACTGGCCTGCTGGCATCACCGTGCTTTTGGGTTAGTACGCCTGCCGCGCAACCAGCACTTTCTGTTCCGTATAGTTCAAAGGGTTTCCCATAGTCTGGCATACCTAATGCTGGTGCCTGCGTTAGGCACTGTTTAAGTCTCTCAAATGCTGTCTCAGACTCGTCTGTATGCGAAATCCGATCAGGTTTGTTTGAGGAGACCATCTCCTGCAAGGGTAACGCTAGAATGGAAAACCCTGGGATCCAGTTACGGCAATACCCACACATTCCTAAAAATGTTCTGATCTGTTGCTGGGTTTGTGGCAGAGTCATGTCTCTAATTGCTTGAATTCTATCAGCGGTCAGGTGTCTCAGTCCTTGTGTTAGACAGTGTCCCAAATATTTTACCTTAGTTTGGCATAATTGCAACTTGTCTTTGGAAACCTTGTGTCCTGTGTCTGAAAGATGAAACAGGAGCTGTTTCGTATCCTTCAGGGATGCTTCCAATGAATCAGAACACAGTAGTAGATCATCCACGTACTGTATTAATACTGATCCACTCACTGGTTGGAAAGACTGTAAACAATCATGCAAAGCCTGGGAAAATATACTTGGGCTATCTATGAATCCTTGGGGTAATCGAGTCCATGTGTATTGGACTCCTCTGTATGTAAATGCAAACAAATATTGACTGTCAGGGTGCAGAGGTACCGAAAAGAAAGCGGAGCAGAGGTCAATAACAGTGAAAAATTTCGCAGTGGGAGGGATTTGCATTAGGATGACAGCTGGATTTGGCACTACGGGGAACTGACTCTCAACTATTTTGTTAATCCCCCTTAGATCCTGCACTAGCCGGTAACCCCTCCCCCCACTCTTTTTAACAGGGAAGATGGGACTATTGGCAGTGCTGGACGTTCTTACCAGAATGCCCTGTTGTAGCAAGCGATCTATTACGGGATACACTCCTAACTCCACCTCTGGCTTCAGAGGGTACTGTGGGATTTTTGGAGCTATCCTACCATCTTTTACTTGTACAACTACCGGAGCTACGTTTGCCATTAATCCAGTGTCCTGTCCATCTTTAGTCCAAAGTGACTCTGGTATCTGAGATGTCATTTCTTCTACTTGGGAGGGAGTCCTATTTGTCATAATGGTATGTGACATTAATTTTGATGGGGAGTCTAACATGTCTCGTACTTCCTGAGCGTGATTCTCAGGTATGTCCAAGAATACACCTTCAGGAGTACAATAAATGACGCACCCCATTTTACACAGTAAGTCTCTTCCCAGGAGATTAGTCGGTGCCGATGCAGCCAGCAAAAAGGAATGCTTGGTATGTAAAGGCCCTACTGTAATCTCGGCTGGTTTGCTAACAGGGTAGTGCTGGACTACTCCCGTTACCCCTATGGCTGGAATTGTCTTACCAGTGGTTCTCATGCCCACTGTCGAATTTATCACTGATTTGGCCGCCCCTGTGTCTACAAGAAAGTTTAATGATTTACCAGCTACATTGATTGCAATTTCTGGTTCACTCCCAAGACTTGCAATCAATTTTACTGGCTGCAGATTACAGGTATGGCCACACCCCTATTGGGTATGGTGACCTCCCTGAATCCCGCTGGCAGCAACTACTTGTGATGGAGTTAATTGGGAGCTACCAGAGGCTTGCCAGTCTCTGTTCGGGGGATATCTTTTTGTTTCCCCTGTATGTGGCTCATAACTCCGTTTCTGCGGACCCTGATCCCAATGTCGTGTGTCGTGTCGTTGTCTAGGGGGTTGGTATGAGTTTCGTGAATTTTTTACTCTACAGTCTCGTGCCATGTGTCCCTGTTTATGACAAGAATAACAAGTAACCACATTTGACTTACCCACAGGGTTTGGTGATATAAACAAAGGCTGCCTTGTGGTCAGGGCCTGTATACTTACTGCCATTAACTTATCACCTTGTTGTTCCCTGTGTCTGGTGATGTTCCTATCGTGATCAATAGCAGCCTCTCTCAAAGTAGCCACAGACAGACCTCGCCAACATGGTTGTGTGGTCTGTACCCTAGTCTTCAATGACTCTTTTAAACCATCCATCAGTACCGATACTGCTACTTCTCGATGGTTTATGTTTGTTTTAATGTCCTCTATGCCTGTGTATTTTGCCATTTCTGATAATGCTCTGTGAAAATACTCTGCAGCTGTTTCTGACTCCTTCTGTTTAATGGAGAATATTTTGTTCCATTTAACTACGGCTGGGAAATACTCCTTTAACTGTAAACTTATTCTTTTTACATTGTCTTTGTTGTACACTTCTGTAAGAGGTACATCCTGATCTAATCCACAGTCAGCTAAAAATTGAGCTGCGTCGACATTGGAGGGTAAACATGCTCTCAGCAATATCTGCCAGTCTTTATTGTTGGGCTCTACAGTGTTACCTAGGTCTCTGATGTATTTTTGGCTGGCAACTAAGTCTTTTCTAGGGTCAGGGAATTCAGACACTATGGTCCTTAATTCCATTCGGGAAAATGGGCTGTACATGGCAATGTTCCTAACAGGAGTGACTCCTGAAGTGTCTGTTTTCCCATTTGGAACTACTATTACCTTAACAGGATTAACTCTAACAACCTCATTCTGTGTAGATTCTACAGGCTGTGGTGAGATAGTTTCAGCATAGTGTATGGTGCCGTACTTACCCGTTGATACGACCTCACCTATCCCTCCGCTAGGGGCCTTTGTTACTAATCTCGGGGGTGGAGCTGTGCCTACTGTGGTCTCTGCTATGGTGGCTGCTAGAGAGAGCGCTGAAATTGTTGCCGATTCGTCCTCTTGATCACACTCCTGAGGAAAGTTCAAAACAGGGTACAACTTGCATGGGTTAATACTTGCATTGGTTAATTGGTTAACATTATCTTTAACATTTACACAGTTGCTAAGTGTTTGTTTGTTACACCTTAATGCGTCATTCTCCGCAACCAATTTTTCTCCCGATATATATGGTGGCGGTGGGGCCGTGGCGATCAGTTTTCTGATCGAGCCAGATCCCGCTGCCTGAGCCAATCCTCTCTGTATGTCACCCTCCTGTTGCCACAACTGTAAATAATCATAATGCTTGATTCGTCTCTTTGCTGATTTAATGAGACATATCCTTCTCCTTAAATTCGTTAACACTTCTGTGCTGAAGCTACCTACTCTTGGGAATTTCTCCCCGTCATGTACCGTCATTCTCTCCCATTCATCACATAAAGCTTCTGTGTGACTTCCGTATTTCTCACACATTACGTACCTTGCCGACCCGACTGGTCGGTTCACTGAATCAACCCGAACCGAGGTTGATCGCCCCCTACCTGAACAAGTGGCCCCCATAGTTCGAAGGTGTTGCTTTATTCAGCCAACCCTTACGCAAACCAAAATGTTCAAAATAGGCTGACGGTGGCGGTTTACCGAGTACCCCACTCACTCGCCCACGCCGACCAATACGACCTGATCACACTGATATAGTGCTGGCGTACTCGACCCAGGGCCCCTGCGACCTGAACCTCTATTTACTGGAACCTGTGAGGGTGATCCGAAGAACACTTACTCTTTCCAGTAACTATTGGTTGTTGGATAGTTCCTGAGTGAGCAGCGAACCTCCCTTAAAATAAAAAAAATTACACAAATCACGTTAGAATGTACAAATAGCGTTTATGACCTTCGTACACAAATAGTACCGGTCAGGTTTACTAATGCACACAATTACGTGCGGTACAATCGTTCAGCACATAAGCAACTAATCTTATGTACGGAGCGACCAGTGGAATCGAAAATTACGGCTGCGAATTCCTTCAGCCAGAGCTTGTATGGCCTATATGGGTGTTGCACCAACCCTTTCTTGGTGTTGTGCCTGTGGACTGTATAGCGGACTTCCTTGTCTGCTGTACCTGAACCTGCTGGTCTGCTATGACCTCCTGGTCTGTTACAGTATGACCTCCTGGTCTGCTACACTCTAATGCTCAAATTGTATGTTTTAACCAGGGATGCCTCCCTAGCCACCATGTACGTCACTTACACGCATGTACCTCACGAGAACTCGACTTTTCTTGTGGTTCAACCTCAAAAATTGTAAAAACAAACACTCACTCACCACATATACACTTTTGTTTCTTTTTCTATTTCTGCGCAGAAATTTTCTTTAGACCAGATGTGTTACCAATTAGGAGAAGGATCTGTTAATTTAAATTTCGAATGTTAAAATAGATTTGCGCGATTTATCGCCTTGCGTTATTTACTGCGTTGCGCTATTTATCGCGTTGAAAAAATTTAAGACTTGTGATTTGAGTTACGTGGGCGTACCCGTACGCTCCGTTGCGTAATATACGCTGCGTGCGTCGGCCCTTGGGTTGCGTACGCAAGTCTCAGTCCTTTGTTAGAGACACGTGTACGCAAAGCAAAGATCCACCGTAACACAATTTATACGTTTATCAATGTAGATGATCCTTTATCATCTACCGCGCACCACACTGACTTCGCCTTGTCTCTCAGGCACAGCTGTGTGTTTGTCTATACTTTAACTATATTACCTTTACTCTTAAACTATGAAATAGCGGCAAATCTCTCTTAGCACGTTTATCAACTATAAAACTGGCAAACAGGAGAGTGATATATGAAAATACACGAATGAAAAGAAATGCAGATATGCGTGCGTGTATACGCAAGACAGAAAAATAAACAGTTTTAAAAGAGACTAGCGTGTTGTTCTTACCTCCGGTTCCCGGATTCCTTCAGCACCCTTTACTAAGAGAAGCAGACGCTTATCCAAACAGCACTACGAGGAATATGATCTCCCGCCCTTTGCTGCTGGATAATGTCTGCTGAAATTACCTAGTGCAGATGTGTGAAGGACAGGACGAGCCCGCAATTGATAAAGCTAAATATTTATCTTATATAATACCCTTTATGAGGTTTAAGAACACTGTACGCTATCTACGTATGAAGTACCGTAAGGGTACGCACGTTGCGTAACAATCGCTTAGCCGTAGTCGAGACGCTCAAGCGTCACGTTCGCTCACGGCCAAGAGATCACAGGCAGGCACGCTATTGGCTGCTGACTAACTTAATGATTCGCTATAGCGTAGCGGACGCTCGGGACCACGAGGAGATCACCAGCGGCGCTGACGCTCACAATGTTAAACCTTTGTATCTAAACCATAAACAGTGTATTGTGCAGTAAAACCTTAGTGTAATGATAGAGTGTAAATGCAACACAGTATAACCTTATTACCTTTAAAGCTGTTCTAGCGTCACCGACGCTCTGAGAATACTTAACACTATAAGAAATACACAGATACCGTGCTCAGGGTCCAACGCCTAATATATATATTATGAATGATATACTTGCAAAAGAATTAATACAAATACAAATCATACACTACAATATAACATAGACTAACTAACCAGATAACTACACAGGAAATATAATACAATTACTATTTAAGAGAAAATAAGAGAGAAAGAGGAGATGAGAGAGAGAGAGAGAAATTGGCCCACAATAACAAGAAGATCAATATAGTTGCGGAGAAAAACTTACGCACAAAGGAAACGATCGCATGCGCCTCTGGACATCCAGCTCCCGATTTTCAGCAATGATAACCGTTGAAGAGTGAGAGCTGGATGTGATCGGCCTGTCTATTTATGCCCCACACACAATGCAATTCAATGGTCCCTACAATCTCATTGTTCATTGGACACAGGAATTCCTCCTCGCATTATAACAAAAGGTCATAGGTTGATTCATACAGGTGGGCTGTGACTATTTCCAACAGCTCAGGTGGGAGGGAAACTGGGTTTCCCGCTGCATGGATAAGTAAGTGCAAATACAGTAAATGTTCATAAACTTCTTATGTCCATAACTATTCGCACGAGCGATTAATCCGCTCCAAACCAACACCGGAATATTGCTATTTAAATACTCTTCCGATTAGAGATGAGCGGGTTCGGTTTCTCTGAATCCGAACCCGCACGAACTTCATGTTTTTTTTCACGGGTCCGAGCGACTCGGATCTTCCCGCCTTGCTCGGTTAACCCGAGCGCGCCCGAACGTCATCATGACGCTGTCGGATTCTCGCGAGACTCGGATTCTATATAAGGAGCCGCGCGTCGCCGCCATTTTCACACGTGCATTGAGATTGATAGGGAGAGGACGTGGCTGGCGTCCTCTCCATTTAGATTAGGAGAGAGAGAGAGAGATTGACCTGAGGCTGATACTGTAGAAGAGAGTGCAGAGTTTAGTGACTGACCACAGTGACCACCAGCAGTGCAGTTGTTTTATTTAATATATCCGTTCTCTGCCTGAAAAAAACGGTACACACAGTGACTCAGTCACATACCATATCTGTGTGCACTGCTCAGCCCAGTGTGCTGCATGCCTGCATCATCTATGTATATATTATATATCTGACTGTGCTCAGCTCACACAGCTTATAATTGTGGGGGAGACTGGGGAGCACTGCAGTGCCAGTTATAGGTTATAGCAGGAGCCAGGAGTACAAGACAGTCACATACCATATCTGTGTGCACTGCTCAGCCCAGTGTGCTGCATCATCTATGTATATATTATATATCTGACTGTGCTCAGCTCACACAGCTTATAATTGTGGGGGAGACTGGGGAGCACTGCAGTGCCAGTTATAGGTTATAGCAGGAGCCAGGAGTACATATTATATTAAAATTAAACAGTGCACACTTTTGCTGCAGGAGTGCCACTGCCAGTGTGACTGACCAGTGACCTGACCACACTGACCACCAGTATAGTTAGTAGTATACTATATTGTGATTGCCTGAAAAAGTTAAACACTCGTCGTGTGACTTCACTTGTGTGGTGTTTTTTTTTTTATTCTATAAAAAACTCATTCTGCTGACAGACAGTGTCCAGCAGGTCCGTCATTATATAATATATATACCTGTTCGGCTGCAGTAGTGATATATATATATTTTTTATATCATTATTTATCATCCAGTCGCAGCAGACACAGTACGGTAGTTCACGGCTGTAGCTACCTCTGTGTCGGCACTCGGCAGTCCGTCCATAATTGTATACCACCTAACCGTGGTTTTTTTTTCTTTCTTCTTCATACATACATACTACGACATCTCTTTATCAACCAGTCTATATTAGCAGCAGACACAGTACAGTACGGTAGTTCACGGCTGTGGCTACCTCTGTGTCGGCACTCGGCAGTCCGTCCATAATTGTATACCACCTAACCGTGGTTTTTTTTTCTTTCTTCTTTATACATACATACTACGACATCTCTTTATCAACCAGTCTATATTAGCAGCAGACACAGTACAGTACGGTAGTTCACGGCTGTGGCTACCTCTGTGTCGGCACTCGGCAGTCCGTCCATAATTGTATACCACCTAACCGTGGTTTTTTTTTCTTTCTTCTTCATACATACATACTACGACATATCTTTATCAACCAGTCTATATTAGCAGCAGACACAGTACAGTACGGTAGTTCACGGCTGTGGCTACCTCTGTGTCGGCACTCGGCAGTCCGTCCATAATTGTATACCACCTAACCGTGGTTTTTTTTTCTTTCTTCTTTATACATACATACTACGACATCTCTTTATCAACCAGTCCATATTAGCAGCAGACACAGTACAGTACGGTAGTTCACGGCTGTGGCTACCTCTGTGTCGGCACTCGGCAGTCCGTCCATAATTGTATACCACCTAACCGTGGTTTTTTTTTCTTTCTTCTTCATACATACATACTACGACATCTCTTTATCAACCAGTCTATATTAGCAGCAGACACAGTACAGTACGGTAGTTCACAGCTGTGGCTACCTCTGTGTCGGCAGTCTGTCCATAATTGTATACCACCTACCCGTGGTTTTTTTTTCTTTCTTCTTTATACATACATACTACTACATCTCTTTATCAACCAGTCTATATTAGCAGCAGACACAGTACAGTACGGTAGTTCACGGCTGTGGCTACCTCTGTGTCGGCACTCGGCAGTCCGTCCATAATTGTATACCACCTACCCGTGGTTTTTTTTTCTTTCTTCTTCATACATACATACTACGACATCTCTTTATCAACCAGTCTATATTAGCAGCAGACACAGTACAGTACGGTAGTTCACGGCTGTGGCTACCTCTGTGTCGGCACTCGGCAGTCCGTCCATAATTGTATACCACCTAACCGTGGTTTTTTTTTCTTTCTTCTTCATACATACATACTACGACATCTCTTTATCAACCAGTCTATATTAGCAGCAGACACAGTACGGTAGTTCACGGCTGTAGCTACCTCTGTGTCGGCACTCGGCAGTCCGTCCATAATTGTATACTAGTATCCATCCATCTCCATTGTTTACCTGAGGTGCCTTTTAGTTGTGCCTATTAAAATATGGAGAACAAAAATGTTGAGGTTCCAAAATTAGGGAAAGATCAAGATCCACTTCCACCTCGTGCTGAAGCTGCTGCCACTAGTCATGGCCGAGACGATGAAATGCCAGCAACGTCGTCTGCCAAGGCCGATGCCCAATGTCATAGTACAGAGCATGTCAAATCCAAAACACCAAATATCAGTAAAAAAAGGACTCCAAAACCTAAAATAAAATTGTCGGAGGAGAAGCGTAAACTTGCCAATATGCCATTTACCACACGGAGTGGCAAGGAACGGCTGAGGCCCTGGCCTATGTTCATGGCTAGTGGTTCAGCTTCACATGAGGATGGAGGCACTCAGCCTCTCGCTAGAAAAATGAAAAGACTCAAGCTGGCAAAAGCAGTAGCACCGCAAAGAACTGTGCGTTCTTCGAAATCCCAAATCCACAAGGAGAGTCCAATTGTGTCGGTTGCGATGCCTGACCTTCCCAACACTGGACGTGAAGAGCATGCGCCTTCCACCATTTGCACGCCCCCTGCAAGTGCTGGAAGGAGCACCCGCAGTCCAGTTCCTGATAGTCAGATTGAAGATGTCAGTGTTGAAGTACACCAGGATGAGGAGGATATGGGTGTTGCTGGCGCTGGGGAGGAAATTGACCAGGAGGATTCTGATGGTGAGGTGGTTTGTTTAAGTCAGGCACCCGGGGAGACACCTGTTGTCCGTGGGAGGAATATGGCCGTTGACATGCCTGGTGAAAATACCAAAAAAATCAGCTCTTCGGTGTGGAACTATTTCAACAGAAATGCGGACAACAGGTGTCAAGCCGTGTGTTCCCTTTGTCAAGCTGTAATAAGTAGGGGTAAGGACGTTAACCACCTCGGAACATCCTCCCTTATACATCACCTGCAGCGCATTCATAATAAGTCAGTGACAAGTTCAAAAACTTTGGGTGACAGCGGAAGCAGTCCACTGACCAGTAAATCCCTTCCTCTTGTAACCAAGCTCACGCAAACCACCCCACCAACTCCCTCAGTGTCAATTTCCTCCTTCCCCAGGAATGCCAATAGTCCTGCAGGCAATGTCACTGGCAATTCTGACGAGTCCTCTCCTGCCTGGGATTCCTCCGATGCATCCTTGCGTGTAACGCCTACTGCTGCTGGCGCTGCTGTTGTTGCTGCTGGGAGTCGATGGTCATCCCAGAGGGGAAGTCGTAAGCCCACTTGTACTACTTCCAGTAAGCAATTGACTGTTCAACAGTCCTTTGCGAGGAAGATGAAATATCACAGCAGTCATCCTGCTGCAAAGCGGATAACTGAGGCCTTGACAACTATGTTGGTGTTAGACGTGCGTCCGGTATCCGCCGTTAGTTCACAGGGAACTAGACAATTTATTGAGGCAGTGTGCCCCCGTTACCAAATACCATCTAGGTTCCACTTCTCTAGGCAGGCGATACCGAGAATGTACACGGACGTCAGAAAAAGACTCACCAGTGTCCTAAAAAATGCAGTTGTACCCAATGTCCACTTAACCACGGACATGTGGACAAGTGGAGCAGGGCAGGGTCAGGACTATATGACTGTGACAGCCCACTGGGTAGATGTATGGACTCCCGCCGCAAGAACAGCAGCGGCGGCACCAGTAGCAGCATCTCGCAAACGCCAACTCTTTCCTAGGCAGGCTACGCTTTGTATCACCGGTTTCCAGAATACGCACACAGCTGAAAACCTCTTACGGCAACTGAGGAAGATCATCGCGGAATGGCTTACCCCAATTGGACTCTCCTGTGGATTTGTGGCATCGGACAACGCCAGCAATATTGTGTGTGCATTAAATATGGGCAAATTCCAGCACGTCCCATGTTTTGCACATACCTTGAATTTGGTGGTGCAGAATTATTTAAAAAACGACAGGGGCGTGCAAGAGATGCTGTCGGTGGCCAGAAAAATTGCGGGACACTTTCGGCGTACAGGCACCACGTACAGAAGACTGGAGCACCACCAAAAACTACTGAACCTGCCCTGCCATCATCTGAAGCAAGAAGTGGTAACGAGGTGGAATTCAACCCTCTATATGCTTCAGAGGTTGGAGGAGCAGCAAAAGGCCATTCAAGCCTATACAATTGAGCACGATATAGGAGGTGGAATGCACCTGTCTCAAGCGCAGTGGAGAATGATTTCAACGTTGTGCAAGGTTCTGATGCCCTTTGAACTTGCCACACGTGAAGTCAGTTCAGACACTGCCAGCCTGAGTCAGGTCATTCCCCTCATCAGGCTTTTGCAGAAGAAGCTGGAGACATTGAAGGAGGAGCTAACACGGAGCGATTCCGCTAGGCATGTGGGACTTGTGGATGGAGCCCTTAATTCGCTTAACAAGGATTCACGGGTGGTCAATCTGTTGAAATCAGAGCACTACATTTTGGCCACCGTGCTCGATCCTAGATTTAAAGCCTACCTTGGATCTCTCTTTCCGGCAGACACAAGTCTGCTGGGGTTGAAAGACCTGCTGGTGAGAAAATTGTCAAGTCAAGCGGAACGCGACCTGTCAACATCTCCTCCTTCACATTCTCCCGCAACTGGGGGTGCGAGGAAAAGGCTCAGAATTCCGAGCCCACCCGCTGGCGGTGATGCAGGGCAGTCTGGAGCGACTGCTGATGCTGACATCTGGTCCGGACTGAAGGACCTGACAACGATTACGGACATGTCGTCTACTGTCACTGCATATGATTCTCTCACCATTGAAAGAATGGTGGAGGATTATATGAGTGACCGCATCCAAGTAGGCACGTCACACAGTCCATACTTATACTGGCAGGAAAAAGAGGCAATTTGGAGGCCATTGCACAAACTGGCTTTATTCTACCTAAGTTGCCCTCCCACAAGTGTGTACTCCGAAAGAGTGTTTAGTGCCGCCGCTCACCTTGTCAGCAATCGGCGTACGAGGTTACATCCAGAAAATGTGGAGAAGATGATGTTCATTAAAATGAATTATAATCAATTCCTCCGCGGAGACATTGACCAGCAGCAATTGCCTCCACAAAGTACACAGGGAGCTGAGATGGTGGATTCCAGTGGGGACGAATTGATAATCTGTGAGGAGGGGGATGTACACGGTGATATATCGGAGGGTGAAGATGAGGTGGACATCTTGCCTCTGTAGAGCCAGTTTGTGCAAGGAGAGATTAATTGCTTCTTTTTTGGGGGGGGTCCAAACCAACCCGTCATATCAGTCACAGTCGTGTGGCAGACCCTGTCACTGAAATGATGGGTTGGTTAAAGTGTGCATGTCCTGTTTTGTTTATACAACATAAGGGTGGGTGGGAGGGCCCAAGGACAATTCCATCTTGCACCTCTTTTTTCTTTTATTTTTCTTTGCGTCATGTGCTGTTTGGGGAGGGTTTTTTGGAAGGGACATCCTGCGTGACACTGCAGTGCCACTCCTAAATGGGCCCGGTGTTTGTGTCGGCCACTAGGGTCGCTAATCTTACTCACACAGTCAGCTACCTCATTGCGCCTCTTTTTTTCTTTGCGTCATGTGCTGATTGGGGAGGGTTTTTTGGAAGGGACATCCTGCGTGACACTGCAGTGCCACTCCTAAATGGGCCCGGTGTTTGTGTCGGCCACTAGGGTCGCTAATCTTACTCACACAGTCAGCTACCTCATTGCGCCTCTTTTTTTCTTTGCGTCATGTGCTGATTGGGGAGGGTTTTTTGGAAGGGACATCCTGCGTGACACTGCAGTGCCACTCCTAGATGGGCCAGGTGTTTGTGTCGGCCACTAGTGTCGCTTAGCTTAGTCATCCAGCGACCTTGGTGCAAATTTTAGGACTAAAAATAATATTGTGAGGTATTCAGAATAGACTGAAAATGAGTGGAAATTATGGTTTTTGAGGTTAATAATAATATGGGATCAAAATGACCCCCAAATTCTATGATTTAAGCTGTTTTTTAGTGTTTTTTTAAAAAAACACCCGAATCCAAAACACACCCGAATCCGACAAAAAAAATTCGGTGAGGTTTTGCCAAAACGCGGTCGAACCCAAAACACGGCCGCGGAACCGAACCCAAAACCAAAACACAAAACCCGAAAAATTTCAGGCGCTCATCTCTACTTCCGATGGGTACCAAACACCACTGTATGACCCCTGTTAGACCCTTCGTATCAAACAAAGAGGGATTTCTCTGTTCACGAACATTCTATATTAACCAAACTTTCAGAATCTATCAAAGGGACCATGATCTACAAAATACATTATATAGTGAAAATATGTAACGATTGAGTCGCACGCTACGATCACATAAACTCTACCGTAAATACGCATACCGTGCGCCTGCGGGTGCCCGCGACTGTGAGTATGCGCACGTACGGGAGAGCGTACGCACGCGCAGCACGGACCTGTGTGAGGTGCAAATATGGTAGTGTGCATAGAGATATTTTTCTGACTTTGACACATAATACCCCTTTTTGGTGGTACTCGTATTATCAGAAATGTGTAAAACATTTTTCATTGCCTCAATCATGTAATGTGTGGCCCTACTGGAAGTCACATTTGTCTCTTCACCGTCGACACTGGAGTCAGTATCCGTGTCGGCGTCTATATCTGCCATCTGAGGTAACGGGCGCTTTAGAGCCCCTGACGGCCTATGAGACGTCTGGACAGGCACAAGCTGAGTAGCCGGCTGTCTCATGTCAACCACTGTCTTTTATACAGAGCTGACACTGTTACGTAATTCCTTCCAACAGTTCATCCACTCAGGTGACGACCCCCTAGGGGGTGACATCACTATTACAGGCAATCTGCTCCGTCTCCACATCATTTTTCTCCTCATACATGTCGACACAAACGTACCGACATACAGCACACACACAGGGAATGCTCTGATAGAGGACAGGACCCCACTAGCCCTTTGGGGAGACAGAGGGAGAGTTTGCCAGCACACACCAGAGCGCTATATATATATACAGGGATAACCTTATATAAGTGTTTTTCCCCTTATAGCTGCTGTATCTTTAATACTGCGCGTAATTAGTGCCCCCCTTCTCTTTTTTAACCCTTTCTGTAGTGTAGTGACTGCAGGGGAGAGCTAGGGAGCTTCCCTCCAACGGAGCTGTGAGGGAAAATGGCGCCAGTGTGCTGAGGAGATAGGCTCCGCCCCCTTATCGGCGGCCTTATCTCCCGTTTTTCTATGTATTTTGGCAGGGGTTAAATTCATCCATATAGCCCAGGAGCTATATGTGATGCATTTTTTTTGCCATCCAAGGTGTTTTTATTGCGTCTCAGGGCGCCCCCCCCCCAGCGCCCTGCACCCTCAGTGACCGGAGTGTGAAGTGTGCTGAGAGCAATGGCGCACAGCTGCAGTGCTGTGCGCTACCTTGTTGAAGACAGGACGTCTTCTGCCGCCGATTTTCCGGACCTCTTCTGTCTTCTGGCTCTGTAAGGGGGCCGGCGGCGCGGCTCTGGGACCCATCCATGGCTGGGCCTGTGATCGTCCTTCTGGAGCTAATGTCCAGTAGCCTAAGAAGCCCAATCCACTCTGCACGCAGGTGAGTTCGCTTCTTCTCCCCTTAGTCCCTCGATGCAGTGAGCCTGTTGCATACCTCCCAACTGTCCCGATTTTCGCGGGACAGTCCCGTTTTTTGGGGACTGTCCCGCTGTCCCACCCGCGGGCCGCAGTGTCCCGCGGTGGGGGGGGGCAGTTGGGAGTCTCTGTCTCTCGCTGCCCTGCTTAGCAGAGCAGCGGAGAATAGACGCTGTGCGCATGCGCACAGCGTCTATTCATTGGAGACAGAGGGAGAGGGGGCATGCCAGCGGCTCACAGAGCGCTGGGCATGCCCCTTCAGTGACAAAAACAAGGGGCGTGGCTCGCGATCGCGGGTCCTCCCGCGAAGCCACGCCCCCTTCCCACAGGCCACGCCCCCTTTTCGGGAGCGCGCGCGGCTGCGCCGCGCATATGTCCCTCTTCGCAGAAGACAAAAGTTGGGAGGTATGCTGTTGCCAGCAGGTCTCACTGAAAATAAAAAACCTAAAACTAAACTTTTCACTAAGCAGCTCAGGAGAGCCACCTAGTGTGCACCCTTCTCGTTCGGTCACAAAAATCTAACTGAGGCTTGGAGGAGGGTCATAGGGGGAGGAGCCAGTGCACACCAGGTAGTTCTAAAGCTTTACTTTTGTGCCCAGTCTCCTGCGGAGCCGCTATTCCCCATGGTCCTTACGGAGTCCCCAGCATCCACTTAGGACGTTAGAGAAAGTGTAGTAAGGACGACTGAGATATACTGTAATTATTGCTGAGTGCTGAAGATAATTGTGCTGCTAAAGACTAAGGGGGTGATTCAGACCTGATTGGTGCTGTGCGTTTATAACTGCGCTTGCGTAAGCATCGCAATGCACACGCGCGGCAGACAACGGGCATCACTGGCCAGCGACAGAATGTTGCGAAAATGTCTTTAGCACAGGTGATTGCAAGGTGATTTACAGGAAGAGGACATCTGTGGGTGTCAACTGACCGTTTACTGGTAGTGTTCGGAAAAACGCAGGCGTTCCCAAGGGTGTCTGACGTCAGCTCCGACGATGATCAGCCTGTTGTGAGCGCACTGAAGACTGCACACACTGGATATTTGCAGCTCTGCGTACACATGCAATCGCACACTTGCACGGCGAATTTACACTCACCCTGGGGGCGATGACAGCAAAGTTTGCAGCCCAACGATCAGGTCTGAATCACCCCCTAAGCTATGTATACATTACTGGAGAGCTGACGCTATTGTTTTATGTGAATCAAGAATGATCAGCGATAGCTGCTAATTTTATCTAATTTTGCCCATTGTGGATTACAAATACATGCATGTAATAATAGGACAGTAAATACCTACTGCGAAAGTACTACAACTAAAGTCCTCTGCATTTGTCTACAAGTAAAGGACTGATCAATCTAGGGTATTTATAGTCTGCTGTGTTAATATATTTTGCTATTTCATTATATGTACAGTACTTATTTTATGTTTTCTTTGCATATACAGGGCGGGATGTACTAATGTACATCGCCGCCCATCGCCGCCCATCGCCACGATGCTGATCGCATATGTACTAAGTACTAACATATGCGATCAGCATTGCGGAGGACAGCTCTTCCGATAAGAGCTGTCCTCCGTGATGCGCAGCGGCAGCCTGACTTCCGGGATTCGGCCCCAGGAGTCAGTCTGCACATGCGCGGGGTGACGGGGGCAGCCGCAGGGCATGCTGGGAGGGATCCGATCGGATCCCTCACACAGCGGCGCGGAGAGAAGCCCATAGGCTTCTATGGACTATCGCCAGCTAAAGCTGACGAACCCCGCCGCGGCGCTGACCTGCCGGATGTGGGTTAGTAGTACATCAGGAAAATGCGGTAAACAGGGGGTTTACCGCATTTTCCGCTTAGTACATCCCGCTCACAGTATTTAGGGGGTAATCAGAATTGATCGCAGCAGCAAATTTGTTAGCAGTTGGGCAAAACCATGTGCACTGCAGGTGGGGCAGATGTAACATGTGCAGAGAGAGTTAGATTTGGGTGGGTCTTATTGTTTCTGTGCAGGGTAAATACTGTCTGCTTTATTTTTACACTGCAATTAAGATTTCAGTTTGAACACACCCCACCCAAATCTAACTCTCTCTGCACATGTTACATCTGCCCCCCCCTGCACTGCACATGGAGGGTCATTCCGAGTTAATCGCACACTGCAACTTTTTGCAGACTGTGCGATCAACTAGACGCCGCCTATGGGGGAGTGTATTTTTGCATAGCAGGGCTGTGATCGCTTGTGCAGCCGAGCTATGCAAATACATTTTGTGCAGTTCAGGAGTATGTCCTGACTTACTCACCCACTGCGAACACTTCAGCCTGTGAGGTACCGGAATTGACGTCAGACATCCGCCCTCCAAACACCTGGACACGCCTACGTTTTCCACTCCACTCCCAGAAAAGTCAGTTGCCACCCCAGAACGCCTTCCTCCTGTCAATCACGGTGCGATCCCGGCAGCGATCGTTTTCTTCTTTAATTCAGTCGCTGCCCGGTGTTCCCCGTCGCCGGGCAGCGACGCACCTGCGCATTGCAGCCGCTGCGCATGAGCAGGACCCATTCGCACGGCTGCGAAAAAAAGCAGCGTGCGAACGGGTCGGAATGACCCCCATGGTTTTGCCCAACTGCTAACAAATTTGCTGCTGCGATCAACTCTGAATTAGGCCCTTAGAGTATAACGAGTTGAAGTAAGTGAACAATTGCAATTTCTATCTAGTAGTAGCCAAAGAGGCGCTGCAGTAGCTAAATTTAACAATGTCTTTAATTGCCGACAGAAACATAGTTTACATGTGACTCATTATAATATTGATAAAGGAATGAATGCATATTATTATCATCTCATAGGGCCTATAGGCACAACTTCTCGTGTAGATCAAAGCACAGGAAATATGTAAGTGAGGCAAAAAAGTGGGGCCCAGGATCTGAACACAGGTGGTAAGAGGGACTGGATACAGGCAGAGGTCGCTCTCTGAATCGCTGAGAGTACAGTGTACTATTAGATACACTCTGCTATAGAGTGTATCTAACCAAAGGCAGCAGTGTAAATAGAAATGTCAGGGCCCTAAGGCCATATTGTGATGGGAACAGGCCCGCCATCAAGGGGGGACGGCGGGTACTTCAGTCCCGGGCCCGGGGTGAGATGGGGCCCGGATGGTTGTACTGTGAATCAGGGGGCGAGGTCAGCCACGGAAGAACAAAGACAGAGGCTGAGCCACGGGTAGCGGTCATATTCTTAATACAGAGCCGACCGTGAGCCAATCGGAGCTCACGGACCGACAGCCAATCAGGTGCTGCCGAAATGCAGCTCCTGATTGGCTGCCGCACCGTGAGCCCCAATTGGCTCATGGCCGGCTCTGTATTAAGAATATGACCGCGGCTCTAGCTCTCCGTGGCTGCCTGCCGATGCGCAGGCAGGCAGCTGACCTGGTCCCCTGATCCTCACTACAACCACCCAGACCCCCTCAAAAGGTAGTTTGAGGAATGCAGGGAAGGGTGGGGATCGGACGGTGGGGGGGCCCTGCCTTGTGAGGGTCAGTTCTTGGCCCCATCATTTCTGATGGCAGCCCTGGATGGGAACCTTATGAATAGGCTGACCATACTATCGCTTTAAAACGGGACACTTATGAGTTAATCAGGTTCGGGGGCAGACTAGATTGCTTAGAATTGAAACACACGTCTCTCCGTGTGTATGTCCCATAGTGATAGTGATGCGCGGCCCTGCGCGCTGATATCACCGGTTCTAGATTGGCAGGCACAATCTAGTAAGATCGCTCACTTCACGGCAAATCTTGCTCTGCTACACTGTTCCCCTGAGCTTTCTAACATTAACATGGACCAATGCTGAAAACACATTGGGGTAAATTTACTAAGATTCGTATTTTCCCGTTTCAGGTCAAAGTTCAATCACGAATGACATCGAAAGTGTAAAACTGCAACTTTTTGAATTTGTTACGATGGATTTACTAAGCTGTCGTATTCGGGTTTTTCTTTTCTTCCGATGTCGATGTCATTCGTGTTTTTTTTGTGTTTTTTACGGCAGTGATTAGCAAAACACTGCCGACTTTTTTACAATTAATCTCGGCCGGATCTGTGTGATCCGTGCTGGGGTTCTATTTTTTTTTTTTTTTAATTAAACACTGTAAAATTTAAAAAAAAAATTGCGTGGGGTCCCCCCTCCTAAGCATAACCAGCCTCGGGCTCTTTGAGCCGATCCTGGTTGCCGAAATATGGGAAAAAAATTGACAGGGGTTCCCCCATATTTAAGCAACCAGCATCGGGCTCTGCGCCTGGTCCTGGTTCCAAAAATACGGGGGACAAAAAGAGTAGGGGTCCCCCGTATTTTTAAAACCAGCACCGGGCTCCACTAGCTGGACAGATAATGCCACAGCCGGGGGTCACTTTTATATAGTGCCCTGCGGCCGTGGCATCAAAAATCCAACTAGTCACCCCTGGCCGGGGTACCCTGGGGGAGTGGGGACCCCTTCAATCAAGGGGTCCCCCCCCCCAGCCACCCAAGGGCCAGGGGTGAAGCCCAAGGCTGTCCCCCCCCCATCCAATGGGCTGCGGATGGGGGGGCTGATAGCCTTTGTTGTAAAAGAAAAGATATTGTTTTTAGTAGCAGTACTACAAGTCCCAGCAAGCCTCCCCCGCATGCTGGTACTTGGAGAACCACAAGTACCAGCATGCGGCGGAAAAACGGGCCCGCTGGTACCTGTAGTACTACTACTAAAAAAATACCCAAAAAAACACAAGACACACACACCGTGAAAGTATAATTTTATTACATACATACACACATACATACATACTTACCTTATGTTCCCACGCAGGTCGGTCCTCTTCTCCAGTAGAATCCAAGGGGTACCTGTTGAAGAAATTATACTCACGAGATCCAGGGGTCCAGGCTCCTCGGGGAATCCAGGTGTAATCCACGTACTTGAAAAAAATAACAAAACGGACACTCGAGCCACGCACTAAAAGGGGACCCATGTTTGCACATGGGTCACCTTTCCACGAATGCCAGAAACCCACTCTGACTGATGTCTAAGTGGGTTTCTTCAGCCAATCAGGGAGTGCCACGTTGTAGCACTCTCCTGATCGGCTGTGTGCTCCTGTCCTAACTGACAGGCAGCACACGGCAGTGTTACAATGTAGCGCCTATGCGCTCTATTGTAACCAATGCTGGGAACTTTCTTGCTCAGCGGTGACGTCACTTTAGGTCAACCGCAGGGCAGAAAGTTCCCATCATTGGTTACAATGTAGCGCATAGGCGCTACATTGTAACACTGCCGTGTGCTGCCTGTCAGTGAGGACAGGAGCACACAGCTGATCAGGAGAGTGCTACAACGTGGCGCTCCCTGATTGGCTGAAGAAACCCACTTAGACAGAAGTCAAAGTGGGTTTCTGGCATTCGTGGAAAGGTGACCCATGTGCAAACATGGGTCCCCTTTCAGTTCGTGGTCGGGACACCGTTTTGTTATTTTTTTCAAGTACGTGGATTACCCCTGGATTTCCCGAGGAGCCTGGACCCCTGGATCTCGTGAGTATAATTTCTTCAACAGGTACCCCTTGGATTCTACTGGAGAAGAGGACCGACCTGCGTGGGAACATAAGGTAAGTATGTATGTATGTATGTGTGTATGTATGTAATAAAATTATACTTTCACGGTGTGTGTGTCTTGTGTTTTTTTGGGTATTTTTTTAGTAGTAGTACTACAGGTACCAGCGGGCCCGTTTTTCCGTCGCATGCTGGTACTTGTGGTTCTCCAAGTACCAGCATGCGGGGGAGGCTTGCTGGGCCTTGTAGTACTGCTACTAAAAACAATATCTTTTCTTTTACAACAAAGGCTATCAGCCTCCCCATCCGCAGCCCATTGGATGGGGGGGGACAGCCTCGGGCTTCACCCCTGGCCCTTGGGTGGCTGGGGGGGGGGACCCCTTGATTGAAGGGGTCCCCACTCCCCCAGGGTACCCCGGCCAGGAGTGACTAGTTGGATTTTTGATGCCACGGCCGCAGGGCACTATATAAAAGTGACCCCCGGCTGTGGCATTATCTGTCCAGCTAGTGGAGCCCGGTGCTGGTTTTAAAAATACGGGGGACCCCTACTCTTTTTGTCCCCCGTATTTTTGGGACCAGGACCAGGCGCAGAGCCCGATGCTGGTTGCTTAAATATGGGGGAACCCCTGTCATTTTTTCCCCCATATTTCTGCAACCAGGATCGGCTCAAAGAGCCCGAGGCTGGTTATGCTTAGGAGGGGGGACCCCACGCAATTTTTTTTGAAAAAATAAGCACTTTCCCACCCCTTCCCACTGATATACATGCACGGATCTCATGGATCCGTGCATGCCTATCCAATCACGAATAAAAAAAAAAGGTCTGTTTTTTTTTAGCACTTTTTTACGAGTTGTAATTTTTCACGGCAGTGTTTGTTTGTTTTTTGCTTTGCACTTCTTAGTAAATGACCGAGATTCATACTTAAACAGCCGCGTTTTGACCGATGGTGTATTCATTCGTAATTTTTTACTTGGACTTGCAAAAAATTACGAATGCCCTCATCTCTGCCGTGATTAGTGTTTAGTAAATTACCGAGATGACACTTTGATGAAAAAACGGCATCTCGGTCAAAATCGGGAGCTTAGTAAATTTCCCCCATTGACCACGTTTGTCATTGCTACTGACAGAGCACAGTAGTAGCACATAAACTACTCTAATAAGACTCAGCTCTATCTCAGAGCTACTATGGGAACGGCACAGACCTATGCATGCAGGATGCATCATCAAAGTGTGAATATAAATGATCCCGGTATCTCTGCTCAGACCATCCATATAATATTTAGCATTCACAATGTTTGGCAGGTTATCGGGAACAATGGGGTATTGTTAGCACACAATGCTGTTATAATATAAAGCAATCCCTGCATTGGTTTCCACATGTGATCTCCTCTGTGCAGAGAGATTCGGGCACAGGCTGAACCTGCACAATGCACGGAGCCTATAGACCAGAGTTATGCTGCTAACGCTCAGAAGTTCAGCAGGTAAATAGTTTTGTCAGACTGCATTTCCTTCCTCTAGGGTGGGAGCCTCATACAGATGGGTGCGGACCACCCTTCCTGTGCCGGAGCAGACATTCCTGAGACGGAATGAAGAACACATTAATGGGTGTGATGGGAGGCAGTCAGATGCCAGGGTGAGTGGGATCAGCTATCCTAATCAAAGACAGGAGAGTCCTTGGCTCATGACTGACGTACTGGATGAGAACTCTGATTTGTCAGAATGTAAAGTGACTCCCCATCATCAGCCACAGCCGGGAATTGGGTATAACAAAGCCCATGTGGCTATAACTCAATAACATTAATCATTGTGACTCACAGGAGTGAATCGCAGTGACAGCAGATTTAGGACAGAGGCCCAGCGTGAGTTATTGCAAATCTGTAAGACAAACTGTAACTTTCCCAGAATTCCCTGATGCACCTGCAGCACATGATCAGAGGGAATACATACGTATTACCGGTGGCCGGGATCCTGGCTCACCAGTATGCCGGCAGCGGAGCGAGCGCTAGAAAGCCCCTTGCAGGCTCGCTGTGCTCACCACAGGTTCTATTATCTCTCTCTATGGGTGTCGTGGACACCCATAGGGGGAGAAAAGCCTGTGGCGCCGGGACAATAGGGGGGGGGGGGGGATAATGGACCAATAGCACACTAGCACTATTTCAAAAGAGAAGAGAAAAAGGAGAATGATTGCGCTGTGAGAAAAGAGGTCAGCAGACTTTGGGGGAGTTGTACTAAGCTGTGATAAAAGTGGAAAAGTGAGCCAGTAGAGAAGTTGCCCATGGCAACCAATCAGCATTGACATAACATTTATAATTTGCATACTATAAAAGTATAGAGCAGCTGATTGGTTGCCGTGGGCAACTTCTCCACTGGCTCACTTCTCCACTGTTATCACTGCTTAGTACATGTCCCCCTTTATTTCTACAGGGTGTCGGTGTCTGTGGGATACTGAGGGGTAAATTTACTAAGACGGGAGTTTTATATAAGATGGGATGTTGCCCAGAGCAACTAATCAGATTCTACTTCTTATTCATCTAGCACCTTCTAGAAGATAATACCTGGAATTTGATTGGTTGCTATGGACAACATCCCATTTTAAATAGAACTCCCATCTTAGTAAATTTACCCCTCAGGGTAAATGTAAATGATGGTATAAGCTCTGCCTCCCAAACATCAGCTGCAGTGGGGTGAATGATTGTGGCAGCAGGGCCCTGAAATACCTGAAAGCCTAGAGGCCCGGCCTGGGCGGCGTCTGTTAAGTAACACGGTGACCTGTGCCAACCTCGTCCCCTGAGCGTATGATGTCATGACATTGCGCAGAGCAGGCAGAGTGCAGCACTGCCCAGAATACCTCAGGATGCTCCAGGCAGCCGTACAGACGGGTGTAGTATGGTATGCCGGTGGCCGGACTCCCGGCGACCAGCATACTGGCGCCGGGAGCCCGACCGCCGGCATTTCGACAGCGTGGCGAGCGCAAATGAGCCCCTTGCAGGCATGCTGCGCTCGCCGCGCTGCGGGCATGGTGGCACGCAACGCTATTTTATTCTCCCTCCAGGGGGGTCGTGGACCCCAACGAGGGAGAAAAAGTGTCGGTATGTCGGCTGTTGGGATTCCGGCGCCGATATACTGTGCGCCGGGATCCCGACAGTCGGCATATTGAAGACCACCCGTACAGACTGCTAGTCAGAAGCAGGGGCCATGGGGCAGCACAGAGCCCTGTGCCCTATATACTCAGCACCCTGAGTATTCGCATACAGCCGCGGAAGCTCCTACGGTAACAGACGTTAATGCGTTCGCTGCTCATGTGACTCAGAATCTGGCTGTTAATACGTTATTTTCTTATGTTTTTTATTGCCGTAAAGTATTTACATGGCGGCGGTGAGTTCTCCTCATCATCATACGAGACGGACTCCGCTCAGAGCAACACACGTGATGTTTGAATTCAGAACATTTTATCTGCTGGATGTCAGTCTCTCTGCTCAGCCGCTGCTGGGAATAACGTCACTGATGCTATACCGGGATGTCATACAATTCCCCACTACTGGCATACAATAAATACACCATTCCAATAATGTCTCTACATATAGGGAATTCAGCACAACAAGCCAAGCAACAGACTCCAAGCCAAACTATTTACACAACACATCTGGAATAGAATGCAAGGCCGGACTTGCCAGATACAGAATAATACAACCCAAATGAAAACAATCTGGGCCCTGAGATCGGCTGGATGCTGGCAGAGGATTGTGACCCACTGGCTGCCATGTGTGCGGTGACACGTTCTATGCCGGAATGTCTCTCAGCTATCATACAAGTCCTAACAGCTACATGTCCACACCCCACCACCTTCTATATATCATGGTTCCCATCACCACACAGATCTCGGTATCTCTCACAGCTTATTCCACTAAAACAAAATATGAATACAAAGGGACATATTTATTCATCCTTATTTCCGGGATATTCCCTCAGTTTTTGGGGTGTATCCACAAATATTAAGGATCCCCCATATGTACCATGGCAGACAGACTGCAAGTAGCACCCAAAGGTGTCTATGGGAGATGCTATGCATTTGGATTTGCCAAGCGAAGCTTGTACCTGGCCCCTAACACCATTTGAGGATGGCATTAGCCTATAATAACTTATGGGGTCTAAGCATTGGGGAGAGATAAAGTGGACGGAGATAAAGTACCAGCCAATCAGCTCCTAACTGTTATTTTTCAAAAACAGCCTGTTTTCTCTCTAAGGCTTAGTACATAAAACCAGATGTCTACTAGGGGGTGATACACGTTACCGACAGCCCGGATGCTTGACCAACTGCGGCATCGCGACTTTTAGTATGCTGACAGGGGACCGGGAAATTCATTTACCTTGAGTCCTATTGGAGAAAGAGCGCTATATAAATAAAATTATTATTACTATTATTATTACCTCTCCCTTGCCCCCTACCCTAACCCTAACGGGGTGATGGCAAGGGCTAAGGACACAGGGGGTGGCGGCTACGGCTTAACCCCACCCCGGAATGTAACCCTAACCTCGCCCCCTCACTCCAGTACGTACACATTACCCCCCCCCCCCCCTCCCCGGTCCTAACCCTCACCCACAAGCTTACCTTCAGGATGCCGTCAGTCGGAGTTCCAGTGCTGGGAATGGTGTTGGAATTCCGGCATCGCGCAGCGCCGGGATGTTGACCACATCCAGTGTACTATAGCACTCATTTTACCCGCCAGGAGTCCGGAACTTGCCCCCAATGACGCATTGGCTATGTGGGACCCAAAGCAAGAAGTAGAGCAATGGTGTAAGTTATCTCTCAGCTTCCAGATCTGCACCGGGACGGGCTCTTTTTGAATTCCGTCTCCTGACAAGCAAGGGCGCTTTTAGAAGCGAGGGCATCCCTAGGCACAACAGTAACACGGCCATCCCGCCCCCCCCCCCCCCCCCGTCCCCCCTCCCCGTCTGCCTAATTTTATTATTTTTATTGATTGGTTATAAACCCTCATTTGATGGCAGCAAATTTAATAGATTCATTTAAAAAAAAAAGCTGTTATGACATTTTAATTATTTATACATATTTACTAAGTCGGACAGCTTACAGGGGCAGTAGTGCATGTCCTAACCCGTTTACAGTCCATTCAAGATGGTACATGGTATGGTGGAAATAATTTGCAGTTACTGCCACTTTTAAGGCTGACCGTACCAACACAAGAATCCAAGTGCAGCCCCCAAACAAGTGCCGCCCCTAGTGCCTCGTGTGCCTAATGGGAAATTCACCACTGCTGACAAGAGACACGTGGTAAATTTGCGTGAAAATATTCATTTTCACAAAGCAAATTTAGGCAAAATTAATGTATCACATTCGTATAAAAAAAATTCGGCTTGTGAAAAATATGCCCCCAAAACCCCTAAATTAAGATATATTGCCAAATAACAGTTGATAAATGCAAATGAATACGCAGTACCACTTCTGGGCAACAGGTGGTGATGCTGAGATCTTCCATTTCAAATCCTCCGATTCAGTAGGTCGTTCCATGCTTCCTCAAACAGCTCCATGGCAGGGATCCTCTCTTCTTATTGGTCAATAGTATTACACTCTGCTTGTCAAAGCCAATAACTGTGAGGTTCTCAGCAGCTGTTGCCTAACTGCAGCAGTGGCGGATATCTTCTGGGCTCAACCAATATTCACACTATCCATCCCCAAAGAACATGACTGAGGCATGAGGCACACAGTGTCTGCCTCCTGTGTGCAAGAGGCAAGCATTATGAACATTTACACGTGATTACAAATATAATTGCTTTGCAGATTATGAACATTAGGTTATCACTTTGTTTAGCATACAATCCCTGCAGTGGTCACAATGTATTCTCAATCCGGAGTTCAGTAATTAAGAGAACCAGGATTTAGCAGCGATAATCCTCATTTTTCCCCATAAACCTGGTTTTCTAATGAAGCATCCAGCAATTCAAAGTTTACTCCAACAATATTTTCCATGGAAGTCTGTGTAATCATTCTTTTTCGCTTAATGAGGTAGAGTTCCATCTACAATGTAATCAAGTTATGACCTTTATAGCAATCGCAGCTGAGTGGAACACCTACAAATCTTGAGAATAGATCTGCTTTATATATAGATTTGAAGTTTGTTTGTAGCTTAGGCAGTCACTGTTGAGTAGGTTGCACAGAACACTGACAAAGAGCCCAATCTGTATAGTGTCCTAGACACTAACCCCATAGGGTGGCCAACAACACTGACCCCTACAGGCCAGAAGCAGTGTTACAGCTGTAACTTTTTTATTATTTATACATATTTGCAAACCAATCTATATATTTGTGCTATTAACTATGATTTGTGCACAGGACCGGATTAAGGCTGGTGGGGGCCCAGGGCAATGGATGTTGTGGCGGCCCCCACCACTAAAATTGCTGGCAAAGGCTCCACCCGCTCTGCACACACACACACATACTCACTCGCTCTGACAACGTCACTTACGGAGGAGCTCCTCGGTGGCCGCAAAATGCAGTGTGTGGGGGCTCCTAATGTGTGGGGACCACGGGACAGCTGCCCCTGTTGCCCCTCCCTTAATCCGGCCCTGTTTGTGGAACATCAAGGTCCATCTTTCATAGTATTAATGCTTAATTATCTATCAATTGCTGCTGCTTTGTTCATTGCTTGGTGAAACACTGTGCACTTTTGAAGACAGTGGGCCTAATTCAGAGTTGATCGTAGCTGCACGGCTTCGATCAGTTACTCAGACATGTGGGGGGACGCCCAGCACAGGGCTAGTCCCCCCCACATGTCTGGCTCTGCCACGCCGCACAAGTACAAAAGCGCTTTTGTACTTGACGAGTAGCTCCCAGCCAGCGCAGCTCCTGCATGCTGGCAGGGAGCTACTCGTCGCTGTATGGGTCGCAGCGGCTGCGTGTGATGTCACGCAGCCGCCACGTCCCACACGGTCCGGACACACCTCCGTTGCCCGGACTGCGCCCCTAAAACGGTGGCCAAACGCCACAGGCCGCCCCCTCCCGCCCAGCGAACGCCGCAGAGGCAATCACAGGGCTGAGATGGCTGTATGGCATGCGCCGGCGCACTGCGGCGCCGATGCATGCGCAGTTCAGACCTGATCGGCTGCTGTGCGAAAACGCACAGCAACGATCAGGTCTTAATGAGGCCCAGTATTCCTATAATACAACCCTTTTTTAACTTTGCAAGTAACAGTAATAAGATTTCCCACCCGCATTATTTTGGCATGTTACGAAAAGCAATCAATGATCTTAAATGCACTTGGATATTTGAACCAAAACGTACAAGCTTTTTATGTCCATATACTGTGCCAGAAATTAAATTTAATAAAACGTTATTATGGTCTTTCTGCTCCATTTGCAATTTCCATCTTTCCGCAGCTATTATAGCCTCTTTTCTGGATTCGGGAATTAATGCTGAAGGGAAAAAAAAAATCTAAGTAATAATCTTAATTTTTTGGTAATTTATTTTTGTAAGGAGTTTTAGTGAGCAGAGGTTTGGGGTTTATTTTTTTGCTAAGTGTGTGAAAGGTTGTACAGATGACTCACATTCATAAAGTGTATGCAAAATAGCTATAAAAAGCATATAAAAGCGTCGAGGGACACCCACACCTACAGCAGACATAAACATGTGGTCGTCAGTGTTTTGTTCCTGCTGCTGAATTCATTTTAGGATCCGAGCAGGGCCCTCCTGTGGAATGTTTGGAAGGAAGCAAGGTTGTAGAGAACGTGTTGGGCCATTTTTAGGGGCAATATAAAAAGAGTTAAAAAAAGCAACAAACAATTAAAGGAAGTCCAAGAAAATTACTCTAAGAAATGTGTAAACCTGGATTTTGGCTCATGCAGTCGGCTATCTGAATTCACATACTTTTGCTGCGAGAACAGATGATGTTTCCTTGTGTCGCCCATTGCTTTCAGCGCCTATGGGATTCTGTCTTTGTTTAATAAATCATCAATGTATTCTGTGCAGGAACGGCTTAGTGGGAAAATTAAGATAATACCAATTTAAGATGTGTATTGGTATAGGTCTTTCAGGGTATGTATTGATTGTCCCTTTCAGCCAGGGACGGTTTAAGAGAGGAGAAGACCCGTGTTTAGGCTTTGTGCAGGCTCCCTCCTCTCTGAGGCGCAGTAGACTTTTGAAATGTGCCATTCCGCTGCTCATGTTCAGGTAACCCTGGAAGTGGTGTGGGCGTCAAATTCCCGGTGACTTCACTACTAAATCCACGGAAATACACTACTCCAGCATCCAATGCAAAATTCCAGAGTAGGGATGGCCATAGGTGGGTTAACCATCAATGGCCACCATTTATGGTACCATTGGTGGTTGACCTTGATGATATAAAACCCTTGACAGGGGAACCATGTTGGTTTGGTCGACCGATGGTCATCTCTGTTCTTTTACTAACCAAGCAGTAGGGCAATCGGATGGGGCTTCATGGGTCACCCCAGGGTAAGGCCATGCTTCGTGTCTCGGCACGAAGGAGAAACAAACATATTGAGGGGTTTTCTGCCATTTATGGCAGAGAACTATTGGATCGCCACCATCAACGGCAATACCATCTACAAGCAGTGGTTAACTAGCAATCAATGGTCAGTTGCCATCCCTACTGGACCCGGGGGCCCATGTGCTCTGCACACCCTGTACCATACTTGCCTACTCTCCCGGAATGGCCGGGAGGCTCCCTAAAATTGGGTGGCCCTCCCGGCCCCACGGAAGAGCAGACAAGTCTCCCGGTTTTTCAAGTACCCCCCTGCCCAGCCACCCACTTTGAGAGTAAAGTGGGCGGTCCGGACAGTAGATGACGCGATTCTTGTTGAATCGCGTCATCATAGTCACGCCCCCTGCTGTAAAATGCCGGTTATCGCGGCATTACAGAGCGGGGGCGTGGTTTAAACGTGTACCGCTGTAACCCCGCCCTCCTCCCTCCTCCTCCCCGCCCCGTTCCGCCTCCTCCCCGCCCCCTCCTCTCGACATTGCCCAGCCCCTCCACTGAGCCGTCCTGGCAGCTCTCTCCCGAAGAGAGCTGCCAGAAAGTAGGTAAGTATGCCCTGTACCCATTATAGATACGTCAATGCTTCCAGCTACCGTTTTCATGGTGCTTTACTTTTACCTGTGTCTCACTAGCCACTGCTGCCTTCCCGATGTTTTCATAGCTATTTGTAAATAATAATATTCCTCACCCCATATGGCCGCTATCACATTTTTGAATTGTGGATAATGACATTTGTGGAGATTACTTTTCATGCACTATGATGTGTTGTTTGTAAATGTAGTGATATATTAAAGGCTAATCCCCCACATCACAGCTCATCAAACAACAGAATGCAATCAAATCGGGCAATGTGTTAAGCTGTGGTTTGACTGAAAAACATCTGGTTCAACACATAAGTTGAAAAACAAAAAAAGTTTCTTCCATTTTCTACAAGCCTGGCCTGCTCCGAGTATCAAGCCTGCCCACTTGTTGGAGAAGGGAGGGTTGTGCATGTTGTGCATATAACAAAAATGACACTGGATAACAGAATATTGGGCCTAATTCTGAGTTGATCGCAGCAGCAAATTTGTTAGCAGTTGGGCAAAACCATGGCCCTCATTCCGAGTTGTTCGCTCGGTAATTTTCTTCGCATCGCAGCGATTTTCCGCAAATTGCGCATGCGCAATGTTCGCACTGCGACTGCGCCAAGTAAATTTGCTAAGAAGTTTGGTATTTTACTCACGGCATTACGAGGTTTTTTCTTCGTTCTGGTGATCATAATGTGATTGACAGGAAGTGGGTGCTAATAGGCTAAAATCCGGCAGTTCTGCACATGCGTATGCACAGCAGGGCGCACGCGCTAAGAAATTTTACACAAAACTATGCTATTTTACTCACGGGCGAACAAAGCTTTTCAATCGCTCTGCTGATAGTAGTGTGATTGACAGGAAGTGGGTGTTTCTGGGCGGAAACTGGCCGTTTTCAGGGACTGTGCTAAAAAACGCAGGCGTGCCAGGTAAAAACGCAGGAGTGGCTGGAGAAACGGGGGAGTGGCTGGCCGGACGCAGGGCATGTTTGTGACGTCAAACCAGGAACTAAACGGACTGAGGTGATCGCAATCTAGGAGTAGGTCTGGAGCTACTCAGAACCTGCAAGGAAATACTTAATAGTAGCGATGTGCACCGGACATTTTTCGGGTTTTGTGTTTTGGTTTTGGATTCGGTTCCACGGCCGTGTTTTGGATTCGGACGCGTTTTTGCAAAACCTCCCTGAAAATTTTTTGTCGGATTCGGGTGTGTTTTGGATTCGGGTGTTTTTTTTACAAAAAACCCTCAAAAACAGCTTAAATCATAGAATTTGGGGGTAATTTTGATCCCATAGTATTATTAACCTCAATAACCATAATTTCCACTCATTTCCAGTCTATTCTGAACACCTCACAATATTATTTTTAGTCCTAAAATTTGCACCGAGGTCGCTGGATGGCTAAGGTAAGAGACCCAAGTGGCCGACACAAACACCTGGCCCATCTAGGAGTGGCACTGCAGTTTTCTAGCGAGAGGATGAGTGCTTCCATCCTCATGTGAATCTGAACCACTAGCCATGAACATAGGCCAGGGCCTCAGCCGTTCCTTGCCACTCCGTGTCGTAAATGGCATATTGGCAAGTTTACGCTTCTCATCAGATGCTTTTAATTTTGATTTTTGGGTCATTTTACTGAACTTTTGTAGTATACTTGACGACACAGAGGTAGGTAGAGCAGTGGACTACTGTACCGTACTGCTATATATATACTGGTGGTCATAGCAACATTCTGCACTGTCCCCTCCTACTATATACTGCGCACAACTAAAATGCAGCACAGGTATGGATGCATAGTATACTTGACGACACAGAGGTAGGTAGAGCAGTAGACTACTGTACCGTACTGCTATATATATTATATACTGGTGGTCACAGCAACATTCTGCACTGTCCCCTCCTACTATATACTGCGCACAACTAAAATGCAGCACAGGTATGGATGCATAGTATACTTGACGACACAGAGGTAGATAGAGCAGTGGACTACTGTACCATACTGCTATATATATTATATACTGGTGGTCACAGCAACATTCTGCACTGTCCCCTCCTACTATATACTGCGCACAACTAAAATGCAGCACAGGTATGGATGCATAGTATACTTGACGACACAGAGGTAGATAGAGCAGTGGACTACTGTACCATACTGCTATATATATTATATACTGGTGGTCACAGCAACATTCTGCACTGTCCCCTCCTACTATATACTGTGCACAACTAAAATGCAACACAGGTATGGATACTGGTATAGTATACTTGACAACACAGAGGTAGGTAGAGCAGTGGACTACTGTACCATACTGCCAACATTCTGCACTGTCCTCCTACTATATACTACAATGCAGCACAGATATGGAGCGTTTTTCAGGCAGAGAATGTAGATATTTTCAGCACACTGAGCACAGATATTTATTTGCAAGCACACTGAGCACAGATATTTGCAGCACACTGAGCACAGATATTTTCAGCACACTGAACACATAAACTGAGAGAACGCTGCACGTCCTCTCGCTATCATCTCCAATGCACGAGTGAAAATGGCGACGACGCGCGGCTCCTTATATAGAATACGAATCTCGTGAGAATCCGACAGCGGGATGATGACGTTCGGGCGCGCTCGGGTTAACCGGGCAAGGCGGGAAGATCCGAGTCTGCCTCGGAACCGTGTAAAATGGGTGAAGTTCGGGGGGGTTCGGATCCCGAGGAACCGAACCCGCTCATCACTACTTAATAGCAGAATTGCTAATCTTTCGTTAGCAATTCTGCTATGCTAAGATACACTCCCAGAGGGCGGCGGCCTAGCGTGTGCAATGCTGCTAAAAGTAGCTAGCAAGCGAACAACTCGGAATGAGGGCCATGGTTTTGGCCAATTGCTAACAAACTTTTTGCTACGATCAACTCAGAATTATCCCCATTGTTCTAGCAGATAAGATCACAGATGGATAACACGATGGTCATGCTCAAATAGCTCTATCAATTTGTTATACAGAGGAGACTCTAATTCAAAGGCAGAGACATGGAATCATGCACCTGTCAATCATGCACATGGTACTTGGCAAAGGCTTTCTGCAATCAGTTCCGATGGCAGATTAATATCCTGGTGCCCAGTTCTCATATTGTAATAGATTCCATTAACTACTCACTTTCTATTGCCCTATTCCTTAATTCAAATAACATATTTCACACTTGCCTGAAATTAGGTGGCACCAAACTGTGTCATGATATTAGACACATTAGTAATGCAGACAGGGTCGCCATCAGGGGGGTGCTGGGGGCACAACTGTCCCAGGCCCTGGAGAGTGGAGGGCCCAGGCTGCCCATTGCTGATAGGGCCCTGGCTGGAAGTATTGAAACTGTCCCTCCCAAAATGGCCACCGCCTCAGAGGAGACAGTTATTGTAAATGCTAGAGGAAGCGGTGGCCATATTGGGAGGGACATTTTCAAAAGGTTGAAAGGGCAGATGTGTACAACGGCCCCTGCCGGGACTTTAGACCCACGGTGGTGGCCGGGTAGGGGTTCCCCTGACAATGAGCAAAACTCCTGACAACAAGCAGTACCCCCCTGAGAGCAGGTAGTGTGTATTGGGGCATTTTTTACTATATGGGCATAATATGTTGTTGGTGACAGATTCATAACTGTGGGGGTATAGTATGGTGACAGGAGCATTACTCTGGGGACATAATTTGGTGTCAGGGGCATATTATTTTTTGGGAAGCGGGGGCCCTGTCTATTTTGCCAGTCCCAGGCCCCACAATTTCTGATGGCAGCCCTGGAGGCAGATACTGTAATATAAAATATTTGTGTTCTTAAAGCCCCTAGGAAATGAGTGAATTATCATATCTTGTGAGTTTCCATGACTCCAGACACAGCTTTCCTGTCCAATCAGGGCACACATTCTTCCTGTTACTGGCCAGCATAAAGCCTAATGTGCTCACAGTTTCATCTTACATTTTTTAACCGTACTGAAGGTAATTTTGTGCTCCACTAATAAAATAAGTGGTGGCCCCTTACATTAAATCGTGATCTACATGTAAGGTTTTACTATAAAATATGGCATTTCCATTGACCTTACAGATACTTTACATTGATTACTTCCCACTGTGCGGCTCTATTGTTTACAAAGCAAGCAACAGCAGAAGCAGAACTGAAGATTTGCAAGAGCAGATAAAGGGTTTGTTTGAAATACTTGGCTCTAGTCCATTATTGCTTTTCCATCCCACCTGCCGATTCCTCCCATGTTACTGCAGACTGTTGGGTTATTTTCCTAGGAGATCATTGGCGAAAGTCTGTCCAAATGAACCGGTTTGGCACCATTTATATGAATGCTGTAGAATGGTGAGATGTTTGATCACATTTTCCACAGTTTCTGTAGTTCTGTTAAGGCTTGTGGCATACTGATGCACGGTACTTGACAGGAAATGAAAGAAGATAATGAGCTACAGTACAAAGCTCTTGACATTTTGGGGTTAAACAATGGCACACAACTTCCTCTGCATGCTTCTAGGCATCAAAAGCCACAGTGAGGTGTGTTGGAGATATGTGTGTACTGTAAGCGGAGAGCGCATGAAGTTATGTATTGGCCAAGAATGAACCAAGACATAGCACAGACTACAGCTACATGTGAATTATGTCTTACGTATAGACCGAAACAACAAGTCGAGCCACTGAGTCCTCACGCAGTGCCAGAGAGACCGTACCAGAAAGTTGGTGCAGATTTGTTTGATTGTAATGGGAAAACGTACATTGTTGTGACTGATTATTACTCTAACTACCCTAAGGTGAAGACACTACATACAACTACTAGTAAAGCCGTAATCAATTGCATGAAGTCAATCTTTACAAGAACATGAGGATACATGGCAACCAGTAATCTATGCATCAAGAGCACTGAGCCTAGGCCAAATTGCGAAGCATTTGCTGAAATTCTTATTCTTTTAGCGGGATCAAAGAATTTTAGCACTGGTTGCTCTGTAATGATCTGTTTCATGTTTTGCCAACTTTCTTCTTGTTCATGTGACCACATCCACTCGTTATCTTTGTCCAACAACCATCTAAGAGAGGCTGTTCATTCAGAGAGTTGAGAAATAAACTTTTCTAAGTAAGTAATCATTCCTAGAAATCTTCTGACGTCGTCTTTGTTGTTAGGACGTTCCATGTTCACTATGGCTGATATTTTCCTTGGGTCTGGTTTTTTCACCTTGATCCGAGACCACGTCGCCCATAAAGGAAAGTGTATTCACGCCAAATTCACATTTGTCCTCGTTTAGCTTTAGATTCACTTTCTTGACAAGTTCCATTACTTGTCTCAATCTAGAATCATGTTCTTCCTTTGTAGATCCCCAGACAATAATGTCATCCATCATTGTTTCAACACCTGGAATATGTTCAAAAATCATGTGTATCTTTTTGTGATATACTTCTGGAGCAGACAATATTCCATATGGTAGTCGAAGAAATCTGTATCTACCTTCTGGTGTATTAAATGTACAAAGCTTTGAGCTGGCCTCATCTAGCTTCATTTGCCAGAAACCTGAAGATGCGTCCAATTTACTGAACCATTTTGCTCCTGCAAATTGAAACATGATTTCATCTCTGGTTGGTAGTTTGAAATGTTCTCGTTTAATAGCTTTGTTTAAATCTCTGAGGTCTAGACATATTCTGAGTTGTCCATTTTTCTTTTCAACAATTACTAAGGAGCTTACCCATTCAGTAGGCTCATCAACTTTCTGTATCACACTCAAGGTTTCCATGCGATTTAACTCTTGTTTCAGTTTTTCTCTCAGCGCAAACGACACTTTTCTACAGGGGTGTATCACTGAAGAAACTTGCGTGCCTATATTTATTTTATGCTCTCCAGGCAAACAACCTAGACCTTCAAACAAGTCTCCGTATTCTGTAAACATCGATTTGCAGTCATCTTCTACTTGTGATGTCACCATAAAAACTTTCTTTAGCAAGCTTAGTTTCTCACAGGAACTTAATCCTAGAATCGGTTGCACATTTTTATCCACAATCAGTAGAGATGTTTTAAACTGTTGTCCCTTATATTTCAGTGTCACTAAGCATGTACCTTTCACAGGAATTTCCTCCCCAGTGTACCCTCTAACTTTCACTTTGGCTGGATGAATTTTAGGTTTTACTCTAAAAGTCTTATAGTCTTGAAATGATATTTAATTCACCTGTGCGCCAGTATCAAGCTTAAAGGGAATGACAATCTCGTTCACAGTTAAAGGGACAATCCATTCTTTCTTATCTGCACTGCAAAGTTCAATGCAATCCACAAAGAATTCCTCTGTTTGTTTAACAGCATGCACTGTGGTTGTTCTACTTTTCATTTTACAGCATTTGGCAAAGTGATTAAGTCTACCACATTTCATGCAGGTTTTACCATAAGCCGGGCACATTTTAGGATTGTGAGCATTTCCACATCTACTACAAATTTCCTTATTAGACTGTGGCTTAGACTGCTTCATTCTTGAGAATGGAGGTTTGCTTGGCTCTGTTTTCTGCACCACATGTACGTGCTGTACATCAGCTTCCTTGTGTAACTTTTTGGCTTGAAATCTAGTTAATTCTGCAGATCTGCACATAGTCACTGCCTTGTCTAGTGTTAGGTCTTGCTCTCTCAGCAGTCTCTCTCTGAGTCCATTATCAGGTATTCCACAGACAATACGATCTCTAATCAGTGAATCCTTTAAATCACCAAACTCACAGGTTTTATTGAGTGCTTGCAGCTCTGTAACATACTGATCAAATCCATCTCCAGATTTCTGATCACATGTGAAAAACGTATAACTTTCATATGTCACATTTTTCCTTGGCACAAAGTAATCTTCAAACTTTTGCATTATAGAAGATAGCACCATATTCTGCCCCTCAACAAACTGAAAACTATTATAAATGTCCAGCACATCCTCTCCTTTCACATGGAGGGAAATGGATGCCTTCGTTTTGTCAGCCTCTGTATCAGCTCCACATGCAGCAAGATATATATTAAACCTTTTCTTAAATCTTTTCCAGTTTTCAGACAAGTTACCAGACATTAGCATGCCGGTTGGAGGAGCTAGTTTATCCATGGTTACTCACTGTCTGAAGAGAGGAGCACACGGCAGGCTTTGCAAACACTGAGTATCACAGCCACAGACTGCTGCAGGATTCTTTCACACTCTGAGAGCACTAGCAGTCCAAGTTAAACTTCTTCTGACACCATGTTTTGTTCATATGTTTGTAAATCCAGTCATAAGGACACAGAGACATGTGAGTTCACTGCTGTGCTGTTTATTCCATCACCAACTCCAGGCACACTGCCCACTGGACCACCCACTTCCCAGCATCCCCCTGGTCCCAGGGACCATCACTGAAGATTCAGGCTTACACATATTACTAAGTGAGTGTCTACAAATATTAAGCATTCTAATACACTAAAATCACATGTACAGGCTGAGGATGTAGCAGAGTTTCTGTACACACCAGCTGATGCCTAACTTTGAACAGTCCACTTACTTACCATTGGATTCGTTTTATTGATGATAAATCAGCTACAGCCGTACTCACTGTTATACTCACTGGTAGATAGAGCAGAGCAATGTGCCACACAGCTCACCAGCCGGTGAGTATATGTAGGTACCAGGTAGTGGTGCAGGATGTTGAAACAGCGGGTATATTGCAAGCAATTGCAGGTCTCACTTGAGTTAAGACTACTGTCTCCCAGTGGGGCACTTTTCATACAGTCACAAGATGACTCCTCACATGCTCAGTAGTAACCTTGATGGTCATCTTGGTACAGGGAATGAAGTTTCCCTTGTTGAGTAGCAATATGGAGTCTGCACAGTAGCACACTCCGCATTAACAGCTATAAAGCAATCAGGCCTGCGGTCTTCTGTGGAGTGTATGCCAAGGGAGCTTAGAGCTCCTATTATAGTTCTATAGACTTGTTGATCCTTGCTGATGATCAGTTCCTGCAGATGTACACCGGCCAATTACATCAGGTGCATGACTTGGCTCTGTTCTCATTGGTAAAGGGGGGTATACACGGGAGAGATGTGTGCTGAGCGAACTGCTCAGCACACATCTCTCCTGCCGCTCAGCACAGCGCGATGTGTGCTGAGTGATGCGGGGGGAGGACGGGGGCCGCTCACTTCACCCAGCGGGTGAAATGAGCGACCTGCTAGATTGCTATCGCTGAGGGGGCTACACACGAGTGATCTGTGCTTAAAATCTAAGCAATATAGTCAGATTGCTTAGATTTTAAGCATGGATCTCTCCGTGAGTACCCCCCTTTAGTCAGTATCTCCAACCTCCTGTTTATTGGCCTCTTGCCCCCTGTGCAGAGATCCTGTCTGTCTGGCAGTTACTGGCAGCTCCAGCGGGTGCTTCCACCTAGTAATGGGCCAGCGTTGGTCGAGGGACTAGGTCAATATGTAGCCCATCTAAGCGTCTACACATTACCAATAGCACTGAGCAGAGGTGTGGGTCTTCTGGCATGCTGATGCAGGTAGAACAGGTTGTCAAACAACACTCTTGGAAGGAAGAAATATCACACGTCCAACTTGTGACACAACGGGCCGGATGTAATGGCTGGCGAGATGGCCGGAGCTCCTAAACTCCGGACAAACTCGTACATTTATTTAAAGCAGCAAACATTGGTTTTGCTGCTTTAAAAAAAGTACAAGTTCAGACGGAGTCTCGGAGCTCCATCTGTCTCGCAACCCATTACATCCGGCCCGTTGTGTCAGCTTTGATGAAAGAAGGCATTTTTTGCAATTTTAAAAAATTTTGTTTGCCTGATTCTGATTTGCATTTTTTTTTTACCCCCATAAACCTAATGAGACTATTTTGAAAGCTTCACGAACTAACCAGAACAAATGGACAGAATATCACATGTTCTCATCAGAGATGAGGTTTTGGCTTTATCACTTGGCTCAAGCTGCTTAAACGAGGTCCAGGCACAGTACATATTACAATAAAAATCAGACGAATCTTGAAAATGCCTTAAAATGGACATCTACAATAAGCCTCTCTCATTTATTTAAGGAGCATGTCTCTTTCCAACATTCACTGCGGTTATTTTAAAACGTTTTAGAGTTTTACACCTAACTTTTTGGCAGCAGGATGATAGGTGAATATTATAAAAATGATTCCAAGGTAATTGGAAGAATGTCTTTTGGCTCCAGCACTTGTTATTGTGCAGAAAAGTGTTTTAAATATGTATTGTGGGAAAATCCCCCGTGCATATTGTTTATGGTAAGAAACGCCAAAAAAGGCCAAATGGAATAAATAATGGTCCCAGCGTCATCCAGTTACTGGCGACAGCTCACTTGGGTTAGATATTTAAGATAGCAATTATGTGATAAATGAACGGGTGTATTTTTTTAACAGACATCAACAGATATCTGTAAAAAAAAATGGCCGCCGATACGTCCGACTCCGGATCATTCTTATGGTGTGTAGAATTATCAATGATTAAAGAAGCTGAGGTAACAAACCAAAGAAAATGGCAGAATTTTGTTAATGACCATTTTCTTTGGTTTGTTACCTCAGCTTCTTTAATCATTGATAATTCTACACACCATAAGAATGATCCGGAGTCGGACGTATCGGCGGCCATTTTTCTGTTCAGTAGTAACCTACTAACTTCCTTGTGCTAATGTGGATATTCCCCTGTGTATATTAAATGCTGTGTGCCTGCATGTGGAGGCCTGTCCCGCCAACTGTATTTGTGTCACCAGCCATCACTGTTAGTATCTGGACTTAAGGGCCCCATAAACTTATGCGACCACATGTCGCAGGCGATCACCCCTGCAGCCTCCCGGGGGGCAGGATCGCCCAAGATACATCGTATGCTGTCCTTTTACATACAATGTATCTTGGGTGATCCCGGGCGATCCCAGCCACGCCCCCAGGTCGGACGTGATTGAATGTGCAGCACATTTAATCTGTAGGATCCGATCCGATGCTCACGGGAATGTGCATCGGATTGGATCGGAAACACCTCCAAAATGCCCGATTTCATCCGATATATCGGTCCGAATGCCCAAAATCGGATGAAATCGGGCATTATCGCTCTAGTGTATGGGGCCCTTAACACCCACCCCATGCTGAGTGCAATAGATCCGTCTCATACAGGTGTCTGTTTTCCATCTAGCCGGCATTCACGGCCTTGGCAATCCCAAGACAGTCTTACAAGACGGAACAGTTTGTGTGTTCACACGGTCTCATCACAGTTACTACTAAGAAACACCCATTTTACAGATAGCGTACTTCATCGTCGTGCAAATCAGTCCGTATGTGGTAGTGAACTCCGCCCGTTGGCGTATATTTGACACGGAGCATGCGCAAACACCTTGCTTTGGAGCATGTGCTGTTTGCGAGATCCCTCCCCAATCCCACGTGGGTCTTACTCAGAATTAGGCTGTCACAGTGCCCCAGACACTTGTGCTCACTTACCGGGGTCCGGCAGCGCTGGTGCTGCTGAGGTCTCTGGCTCCCTTTCTGTGGTCTGCGGCTGCACCCCTCGGGTTCAGCTTTCTATTTGTCGGAGGCTGCAGCTCCCATAGGGATGCGAGTGCCACTCTGTGCTAGATTTAAAGGGACAGGCGCACCAAACAACACGTTAGATTTGGCGCGAGTTTTGAATCTCCGCCTTATAAAAGGGATCTCTGAGCACTGTACATTGCCAGAGTATAGGTTTTAGGGGTACTTTTACTAAGCAGTGATAAGAACTGAGAAGTGAGCTAGTGCAGATATTTTCCCATCAACCAATCAGCAGCTCTGTATCATTTTATAGTATGCAAATTATAGATGTTACTTCAGTGCTGATTGGTTGATGGGGAAACTTCTCCACTGGCTCACTTCTCCGCTCTTATCACTGCTTAGTAAATGTACCTCTTAATACCTTATTCCAGTGTTTAGCATTGTGCTGATCAGTGTTCTACCTGTGTATGATATTCCTGGTTCCTGCCTCCCTAGTGTCTGCCTACTGACTCCGTATCTGTTCCCAACCAACTCCGACCCTGTCTGTTGCCAGTTATCTCCATGTTATTACATCTCACTGCAAATTCCTATTCCAACTCCAGTGTATACCAGCCCCTGTACTTGGGAACCCATACAGAAGTCTGCACCCTATGTGTTGGCACAGTGAAGCCCAAACCTCCTTCTGGAAATGCCACCGGCATATTAGACTCTGCACCTCTGATCTGGGTCTCTGCCATTCTTTCAGTACAGGTTGCATCCACTGATCCATTTGAGAGTTTGTGACACAGGCCCTATCATGTGACTAGCATGGCAACCACAGCTGCATGCCACATGATGCAGTGAAGCAGAGAGGCTTTGAAATGCCCCTCTCAGCTCTATCTGCACTGTAAATTTCCTCCTTCTCCCTTCTCTACTACTACATACTGAATACATACTTGCTGAGAGCTGTGAACCTTTCTGTGACTTGCAGCTATACTGTATGTTGTATGGTAAGATGGGTTCAGTATGATTTTCCGGCCGCCAGTATGCCCTGCAGTGGGGCGAGCGCAAAGAGTCCCCCTGCGGGCTCACTGCAGGCTCGCTGCGCTCACTAAGGGTTCTATTCCCACTCTATGGGTGTCATGGACACCCACGAGTGGGAATAGACCCTGAGAACCAGGCATTGCCAGCTGTCAGGATTCCGGTGTCGGTATCCTGACCGCCAGGATCCTGGCAGCCGGCAAATTAACTGTATCCCGGTAAGATATATCATACTTAACATCCTGACGCATTGATCTAGCGACTGATATGATACAACAAAAATATATCATGTCCACGTGCACACTACACAATCTGCCATATGATGACATACGTACACATGATGAAAGTCAACATGGGTCACATGTTGACATTGAGACCATGACATCATGATGTTTGTCGACCTAACATACGTGATCACAGTGTGCAGTCTGCGTGACAGCAGAGTAATGTACATCCATGACATGAAGCTTTGCCTATATTTGTGTGCGGCTGAAGGGGGTCATTCCGAGCTGATCGTAGCTGTGCTAAATTTAGCACAGCTACGATCATCTTCCCAGACATGCGGGGGGATGCCCAGCACGGGGCTAGCCCGCCCCGCATGTCAGTGCCGCCCCCCACCCCCGCACAAGTACAAAAGCATTGCACAGCGGCGATGCTTTTGTACTTGTTGAGTAACTCCCGGCCAACGCAGCTCCTGCGGCTGGCCGGGAGTTGCTCGTCGCTGTCCCTGGTCGCAGCGGCTGCGTGTGATGTTACGCAGCCGCTGCGGCCCTCCCCCGTGCCGCCCCCTCCCACCCAGCAACCGCCTTTGCCTTATTGATTGCTAGGGAACGACGGACTTCGGCCGTCCGGCATGCGCCGGCGCACTGCAGCGCCGTCGCATGTGCAGTTCCGACCCGAACGCTGCGCTGCAATAAACTGCACCGAGCGATCGGGTCGGCATGACCCCCGAAGTCTGTGATCTTGGGAACGTGTAAATAAATATGATATTGCTGTAATAGGATCATTGGTTGCTGGATGCTTCACAGAAACATTCTCAAACATTGAAAGCACAGCCAATATCTGCATGGCATATACTTCTGGCACCGGCAGAGAAAAATCCCCAGAAATTGCTTCAAAGTTGCTGCAAATTTATGTAAATATTTGCAAATCTCTCCTGATCTTCATGAGGAAATGTGAGAGTTTATGTTGAGCCGTTTCCAGGTGGAAATCTGATTTATTTGCATCATGTGACTAATAGACTTTCCATTCCGCTGCCTCAGTTGTCGCTGTCAGGTCCAGTGTTAGAGGCGAGTGATCATTGCATGAATCTTCCTTTATCAGACACAGGAGCAGATTTACCAAACCTTCTAAATACAAAAAATGGAGAGAAAAATGGAGGTGTCCCATAGCAACTGTACATTCTTTAAAATTGTAGCTAGAAATTGAACTGTTGCTATGGGCAACACCTCCTCTAGTACTCTTTAGAAGGTTTGATAAATCTCCACCCAAGTATTTCCAGTGGCAGATTGTCACAAGAGGCATTTGGCATAGGAGCCCAAGGTTTTGGACTACATAGGCGCCCATAGCTCCCCAATACAAGTATAATAAGGGTCATTAATGGGTTGCAAAAGATGAAAATGCATCTAATGGGATGTAGTCAAAAGGACGATAATAAAAATACTGACATTCGTAATGTCGATACCGCATTGTTCACAGTTATGATGTTGATATTGTTAAAATGGCACCAATACTGGTGAAATGCCGACATTGGCAGAATATCGACATTAGGGTTAGTCTGCGGGGAGATGTTAGGGTTAGGCTGCAGAGCAAGGAGGTTAGGGTAAGGATCCAGGGGGAGGTTAGGGTTAGGCTGTGGGGCAAGGAGGTTAGGGTAAGGATCCAGAGGGCGGTTAGGGTTAGGCTGCGGGAGGTGTGTGTGTGGGGGTTTATAGGGGTAGGCTTTGGGGGGAGGTTAGGGTTAGGCTGCTGGGTGGGGAGGTTAGAGTAAGGCTCCAGGGTAAGTGTGGCCGGAGAGACTAACCCGCCACACGTGTAATGGCGGCTGCGGCACTGAAGGGGTTAACCCTCGTGCCCGGGGCCATATTAAGGGACAATGGGCGCTTGGCGTCACTGTTAAACGTACTTACGGCGCTGGGCGCGGACTGTTTAAAACTTTGTTTAATGATGTGTTTTAACATGTCATATGTAGTGCTCTGTGCACAATTGTAGGATTGCTTGTTTAACTGTATTTATTTTATATTCAAGATATGGTCACCTGTATTTTAAAGGGGAAAATGCACTTACTCTTATCAATGTCTGAATAATCATCTCCTGTCAGTAGGAAGTGGCATGCTAATGGCCCTGTCCTAGCAGAGAGGTGTGAATGACAATACCTTTTGATGTGTAAGTACCTTAGAGAGAGATGCATACCTCCCAACATTTCTTCTTTATAAAGCGGGACAAAGGGGGCGTGGCCTAAGAAAAAAGGGCATGGCTTCACGGGGGGACCCGCGATCCCGAGCCACGCCCCCGTTTTCGTCACTGAGGGGGCATGCCCAGCGCTCTGTGAGCCGCTGGCATGCCCCCTCTCCCTCTGACTTCAGTGAATAGACGCTAAGCAGGGCAGCGACAGACAGAGCCTCCCAACTGCCCCCCCCCCACCGCAGGACACTGCGGCCCACGGGTGGGACAGCGGGACAGTCCCCAAAAAACGGGACTGTCCCGCGAAAATCGGGACAGTTGGGAGGTATGGAGATGTTACTCACGGGGATCTCCTTATCCCATATGTAAAGTAGTTCTGGGCTTGGAACCTGTTTCATGTAACTGATTTAATTGATATACGAACCCTGAATGGCAGATGCAGGAAGGAAGACTGTTTGTTTGTGTTGTATAGCCTTTCCTGTTGTAATCCCAAACACTGGGTTTGCCTGAAGATGTGGATGACCAGAAACATTTGTATTTTGAAGCTATGTGATAAATTTATCAATAGTGAATGTTAATCTGATACCAAACGTTGTCTGGGTGACAGGAAGGAGGATATTGTTTTATTGCACTTATCTCCTTTTGAAATGTAATTTATTTATTGGTATTTTGTAAAATATCCTGATTGGATAGAAAGGGCTCAGGGAGGACATCACCCCCTGTTGTACTGTGTGGAAAATTGACATAAAAAGGAGGCCTGCGTGCCTCCAGAGTGTATTGTATTGTACCATCTTCATTCTGCTGGAACATCTTGCTGTATGCTGTTGCCCCTAGCAATAGGGATGAGTCTTTTTTAAGGCTATTATTGAGCAAATAAACATCTGCCTCAAGAAGATTGCTTCATCTTGTGACCTACAGGGTTATGCCAAACATAGCCCCGTCCTCCGGCTGTCCAGGGAAGCACCTAACGTCTCCAAGTTCCGCCTTCCGCCAGCTACCGGTAGAGGCCTAGCAAGGATTCGTCAACACCACACAGGTGTGGTAATGCAGTGTGTCGGCACATACAGAGCAGAACCGTGGTTCCAAACACCACGGAAAGTTAGGAGTTTGGTGGTGGCAGCATAAACCCGCCCACAGCGCAGTGGGTGGAGTCAGTAACAAGCGGTTACTGACGGTAAGCGGGAATCCCCTATGTGTTCAGGTCCCGTGTGACCTAACCCTCCATTCTGTGCACAGGAGACGGGACGCGAAAGCGGTGAGTGCTTTCGTACGGGACCGTCCTGTCACAGTAAGGTTAGGTTTAATCTGCGGGGGGAGGTTAGGGTTAGGCTGCTGGGCGGGGAGGTTAGGGTAAGGCTCCAGGGCTAGGTTTGGTTTAGGCTGGGGGTGGGAAGGCTAGGGTTAGTCTGAGGGGGAGGTTAGGATTAGACTGCAGCTGGGGAGAATAAGGTTAGACTGTGGGTGGGGAGGATAGGGTTAAACTGCGGGCTGGGGAGGTTAGGGTAAGGCTCCAGGGGTAGGTTAGGGTGAGGCGGGGAGGTTAGGGTAAGACTCCAGGGGGAGTTTTTGGTTAGGCTGTGGGGTGGGGAGGTTAGGGTTAGTCTGCGGAGGAGGTTAGGATTAGGCTGCAGGGTGGGTAGGCTAAGGTTAGTCTGCGGTGGAGGTTAGGATTAGGCTGTGGGGTGGGGAGGTTAGGGTTAGTCTGCGGGGGTGGTTAGGATTAGGCTGTGGGGTGGGGAGGTTAGGGTTAGTCTGCGGTGGAGGTTAGGATTAGGCTGTGGGGTGGGGAGGTTAGGGTTAGTCTGCGGTGGAGGTTAGGATTAGGCTGTGGGGTGGGGAGGTTAGGGTTAGTCTGCGGGGGTGGTTAGGATTAGGCTGTGGGGTGGGGAGGTTAGGGTTAGTCTGCGGAGGAGGTTAGGATTAGGCTGTGGGGTGGGGAGGTTAGGGTTAGTCTGCGGGGGTGGTTAGGATTAGGCTGTGGGGTGGGGAGGTTAGGGTTAGTCTGCGGGGGTGGTTAGGATTAGGTTGTGGGGTGGGGAGGTTAGGGTTAGTCTGCGGAGGAGGTTAGGATTAGGCTGTGGGGTGGGGAGGTTAGGGTTAGTCTGCGGAGGAGGTTAGGATTAGGCTGTGGGGTGGGGAGGTTAGGGTTAGTCTGCGGGGGTGGTTAGGATTAGGTTGTGGGGTGGGGAGGTTAGGGTTAATCTGCGGGGGAGGTTAGGATTAGGCTGTGGGGTGGGGAGGTTAGGGTTTGTCTGCGGAGGAGGTTAGGATTAGGCTGTGGGGTGGGGAGGTTAGGGTTAGTCTGCGGGGGTGGTTAGGATTAGGCTGTGGGGTGGGGAGGTTAGGGTTAGTCTGCGGGGGTGGTTAGGATTAGGTTGTGGGGTGGGGAGGTTAGGGTTAGTCTGCGGAGGAGGTTAGGATTAGGCTGTGGGGTGGGGAGGTTAGGGTTAGTCTGCGGAGGAGGTTAGGATTAGGCTGTGGGGTGGGGAGGTTAGGGTTAGTCTGCGGGGGTGGTTAGGATTAGGCTGTGGGGTGGGGAGGTTAGGGTTAGTCTGCGGGGGTGGTTAGGATTAGGTTGTGGGGTGGGGAGGTTAGGGTTGGTCTGCGGAGGAGGTTAGGATTAGGTTGTGGGGTGGGGAGGTTAGGGTTAGTCTGCGGAGGAGGTTAGGATTAGGCTGTGGGGTGGGGAGGTTAGGGTTAGTCTGCGGAGGAGGTTAGGATTAGGCTGTGGGGTGGGGAGGTTAGGGTTAGTCTGCGGGGGTGGTTAGGATTAGGCTGTGGGGTGGGGAGGTTAGGGTTAGTCTGCGGGGGTGGTTAGGATTAGGCTGTGGGGTGGGGAGGTTATGGTTAGTCTGCGGAGGAGGTTAGGATTAGGCTGTGGGGTGGGGAGGTTAGGGTTAGTCTGCGGAGGAGGTTAGGATTAGGCTGTGGGGTGGGGAGGTTAGGGTTAGTCTGCGGAGGAGGTTAGGATTAGGCTGCGGGGTGGGTAGGCTAAGGTTAGTCTGCGGGGGAGGTTAGGAAAGATTGCGGGATACTCTTTACTGTGGCCAGTACAGTATGTGTAAAATTTCATAACATAACATGGCAGTTTGGACGGTGTAATGGTTAGCATTACCGCCTCACAGCACTGAGGTCATGGGTTAAAGCCCCACCATTGCCCTAACTGTGTGGAGTTTGTATATTCTCCCCATACTTGCGTGGGTTTCCTCCGGGTGCCCGGTTTCCTCCCACAATCCAAAAATATACTGGAAGGTAAATAGGGGGTTATTCAGACCTGATCACAGTGGGAGATCAGGCATTCACTGCGCATGCGTATGCACCGCAATGCACATGCGTGTCAGACAACAACAGAGGGCATCGCCGGTCAGCGACGGGATAGTGCAAAAAATACGATTGCACGGGCGTTCGCAAGGTGATTGACAAGAGGAAGCCATTTGTGGGTGGTAATTGACCGTTTACTGGGAGTGTCTGGAAAAACGAATGTGTGGCCAAGCGTTGTCAGGGAGGGTGTGTGACATCATCTCCGGCCCAGATCAGCCTCTTCTCATCGCACTGTAGGAGTAAGTCCTGGGCTGCACAGAGACTGCACACAGTGGATTTTTGCAGCTCGGCGTACACATAGGATCGCACACTTGCACAGCGAATTTACACTCCCCTTGGAGGCAGCGGCTATCTGAGCGCAGGTCAGCAAAATTAGCAGCCCAGCGATCAGATCTGAATCACAACCATTGTCCACTAACAAAAATTAATCCTAGTGTGTAACTGTGTGTGTGTACATGTGTATAGGACAGACTAGATGAGCCAAATGGTTCTTATCTGCTGTCAAAAATAGGATTTTGGTTACCTACCGGTAAATCCTTTTCTCGTAGTCCGTAGAGGATCCACCAGGAGCCATTGGCACTTTAAGAGTTTGAGAGTGTGGGCTGGCTCCTCCCTCTATGCCCCTCCTACCAGACTCAGTCTAGAAACTGTGCCCGAAGAGACGGACATCTTCGAGAGAAGGATTTAACACAGATAGTGGCGAGATTCACACCAGCTCACACATACAAGGCAAACCAAGCTAACTAGCTTAAAACTCAGCAACCGCTGAAACATCACTTAATAAGAGCAGACCTCTTCACATAGATTTTCAGAGCCCTTACAACATCCAAGGACTTTCATGAAATTGAGGACTTAGTAGCCACTGGCACCACAATAGGTTGGTTGATATGAAATGCCGACACAGCTTTCAGAAGAAACTGCTGACGTCTCCAGAGCTCAGCTCTATCTTCGTGGGAGATCAAGTATGGGCTTTTACAGGACAAAACCCCTAACTCTGACACACGTCTAGCAGAAGCTAAGGCCAACAACGTGACAGCCTTCCATATAAGAAATTTGACCTCAACCCCCTGTAGAGGCTCGATCCAGTCGGATTGGAGGAACTGCAACACCACGTTAAGGTCCCAAGGCGCCGTAGGTGGCACAAAGGGAGGTTGGATGTGCAGAACTCCCTTCAAAAAGGTCTGAACCTCAGGGAGGGCAGCCAATTGTTTCTGGAAGAAAATGGATAGTGCCGAAATCTGGACCTTCACAAATCCCAACCTCAGGCCCATATCCACATCGGCTTGTCGGAAGAGGAGAAACCGTCCCAGTTGAAACTCCACCGCAGGAAATTTCTTGGACTCACACCAAGATACATATTTTTTCCAAATTCGATAGTAATGTTTAGATGTTACTTCTTTCCTAGCCTGTATCAGGGTAGGAATAACCTTGTTCATAATGCCCTTACGAGCCAGTATCAGGCGTTCAACCTCCATGCCGTCAAACGTAGCCGCGGTAAGTCTTGATAGGCGAACGGCCCCTGCTGCAGCAGGTCATCCCGAAGAGGACTCGGTTCTCCTTGCAGTAGATCCAGAAGATCCGCGTACCAAGCTCTTCTTGGCCAGTCTGGAGCAATGAGGATCGCTTGAACCCTTGTTCTCCTTATGAGCTTTAGAATTCTTGGGATGAGTGGAAGTAGAGGAAACATGTACACTGACTGGAACACCCATGGAGTCACTACGGTGTCCACCGCTACTGCTTGCGGGTCCCTCGACCTGGAACAATACCGCCAAAGCTTCTTGTTGAGACGAGAGGCCATCATGTCGATCTGTGGTACGCCCCAAAAATCTGTTACCTCCTTGAACACCTCCGGATGGAGACCCCACTCCCCTGGATGGAGATCATGTCTGCTGAGGAAGTCTGCTTCCCAGTTGTCTGCTCACAGAACGAAGATTGCTTACAGCGCCAACGCGTGTTTTTCTGCCCAGAGGATGATTCTTGTTACCTCTGACATTGCAGTTCTGCTCTTCGTTCCGCCCTGTCGGTTTATGTAAGCCACTGTTGTCACATTGTCCAACTGCACTTGAATGGCCCAATTTCTCAGAAAATGGGCCGCTTGGAGAAGACCGTTGTAGACGGCTCTTAGGGGGTCATTCCGATTTGATCGCTCGCTGCCGTTTTTCGCAGCATCGCGATCAGGCTAAATATCGTCTGTTCTGCGCATACGTATGGGCCGCAGGGCGCACGCACCAAGTAATTTCACACAAAACTATGCAATTTTACACAGGGGCGAGCGACGCTTTTCAGTCGCTCTGCTGATCGGTGAGTGATTGACAGGAAGTGGGTATTTCTGGGCGGAAACTGACCGTTTTCCAGGAGTGTGCTAAAAAACGCAGGCGTGTCAGGCTAAAACGCAGGAGTGGCTGGAGAAACGGGGGAGTGGCTGGCCGAACGCAGGGCATGTTTGTGACATCAAACCAGGAACTAAACAGTCTGCAGTGATCGCAATCTAGGAGTAGGTCTGGAGCTACTCAGAAACTGCAGGAAAAGATTTTCGAGCAATTCTGCTAATCTTTTGTTCACACGTCTGCTAAGCTAAGATACACTTCCAGAGGGCGGCGGCCTAGCGTTTGCACTGCTGCTAAAAGCAGCTAGCGAGCGAACAACTCGAAATGAGGGCCTTAGTTCCATAATGTTTATCGGCAGGCCGGCTTCCAGACTTGACCACCTTCCTTGGAAGGTTTCCCCTTGAGTGACTGCTCCCCAGCCCCGGAGACTTGCATCCGTGGTTAGAAGGATCCAGCCCTGAATCCCGAACCTGCGGTCCCCCAGAAGGTGAGGCAGTTGCAGCCACCAGAGGAGTGAAATCCTGGCCCTTGGTGACAGACGTATTCTCTGGTGCATGTGTAGATGGGATCCCGACCACTTGTCCAGGAGATCCAGTTGGAAGGACCGAGCGTGAAAATCCCGTACTGCAGGGCCTCGTAAGAGGCCACCATTTTTCGCAGAAGGCGAATGCACTGATGAACCGACACCTGGGTTGGCTTCAGGACATCCCGGACCATTGTTTGTATCACCAACGCTTTTTCCTCTGGAAGAAACACCCTATTCACTTCCGTGTCGAGAATCATTCCCAGAAAAGACAACCTCCTGGTTGGTTCCAAATGTGATTTTGGAAGATTCAGTATCCAACCATGTTCCCTGAGAAGCTGGGTCGTGAGAGCTATGGACCGTAACAGCTTCTCCTAGGATGATGCTTTTATCAGCAGATCGTCCAGATATGGAATTATGTTCACCCCCTGTCTGCGGACGAGAATCATCATTTCTGCCATCACCTTGGTGAATACCCTCGGTGCTGTGGAGAGGCCGAATGGCAGGGCCTGGAACTGAAATTGACAGTCCAACAGTGCGAATCGAAGATAAGCTTGATGCGCCAGCCAAATCGGAATGTGGAGGTACGCATCCTTGATATCCAGTGATACCAGAAATTACCCCTCCTCCAGACCTGATATCACTGCCCTTAGAGACTCCATTTTGAACTTGAACTCCCTCAGAAAGGGGTTTAGTGATTTTAAGTTCAGAATGGGCCTGACCGAACCATCCGGTTCCGGTACCACAAAAAGGTTTGAATAGTAACCTTTGGTTTGCATATGAGGTGGTACTGGCACAATGACCTGTGCCTCCACCAACTTCTGGACGGCTTCTTGCAGGACAGTCCTGTCCGCCAGCAGAGCTGGCAAGCCTGATTTGAAAAATCGGTGAGGAGGGAGATTTTGAAATTCCAGCTTGTACCCCTCAGACACAATATCTTGCACCCAGGGGTCCAGGCCAGATGACACCCAGACGTGACTGAAATGCCTGAGTCTCGCTCCCACCGGCCCCAACTCCAGGGCGTGCAGTCCACCGTCATGCGGAGGACTTTGGTGTACCTGAAGTATGTTTCTGTTCCTGGGAACCTGTAGCCGCAGGTTTCTTGGACTTGGGCCGACCTTCCCTGAAAGAAGGTATTGGACGGCTTGGCCTTTCTGGGCTTGGTAGACCGAAAGGGCTGTGAATCGGATGTAGCTGAAGAAAAGGGTTTCTACGGAGCAGGTGTAGCTGAGGGAAGAAAAGGTGACTTACCAGTCGTAGCCGTGGAGATCCACGCATCTAACGCTTCCCCAAAGAGAGCCTGACCTGTGTAGGGTAGGGTCTCCACACCTCTCCTGGATTCCGCGTTGGTAGACCACTAGCGCAGCCACAGTCCTCGACGAGCTGAGACAGACATGGAAGATATTCCTGCAGCCATGGAACCCGGGTCTTTCATGGATTCTACCAGAAATCCTGCCGAATCCTGAATGTTACGTAAAAACAATTCAACATCACATCTCCATAGTATCCAAGTCTTCAAGTAACGTGCCTGACCACTTTACTATAGCTTTGGCAATCATAGCACTGGCAATAGTGGGACGTAGTATTGCCCCAGAAGCCGTGTACATGGATTTGAGCGTATTATCAATCTTACAATCAGACGGCTCTTTCAAGGAGGTAGATCCTGGAACAGGTAAAACCACCTTTTTTGAGAGTCTGGATACTGACGCGTCAACAATAGGCGGGTTTGTTTCCCGATTTTTCCTATCCTCTACCGGGAGAGGAAATGCCACCAGAACCCTTTAAGGTATCTGGAATTTTTTATCCGGGTTTTCCCAAGCCTTTTCAAAAATAGCATTTCATTCCTTTGACGCAGGGAAGGTCTTATTTTCAGTGAAGTAAGCCTCCTCAACCTGCTCAGGTGTTGTATCAGCAATATTTAACACATCCCACATGGCCTCTATCATCAACTGCACCCCTTTAGCAAGAGATGCTGCCCCCCGCAACACATCCCCGTCACAGTCTGCAGTGTCAGAATCAGTATCTGTGTCATCCTGCATGATCTGCGCAAGAGCACGTTTATGTGAATATACAGCGGGGAGCCCTGAGGTACCAGAACTGGGCCAGACTGCCATAGAGTTCTGTAAAGCCTGAGTTGCAGATTCATTTTGTGCAACCCAATTTGAAATCTGAGATTTGATAACCACTCGGGCTCCCTTGCTGGTATCTGTGCTAAACCAGTGCAATCCTGATTACATGGAATGAGATCATCCTGAGATGACATTTCCTCTGCAGCATATGACACAGAGTCCCTGGACATTGATTAATGGAGACCACAGACACTCCACACACACATAGGGGAGGACAGACAGAGTTTCACCCCCAAGAATGGCAAGAGAGACACAGAGATTGGAGCCAACCCACACGTTGCGCTTTTAATGTAAAGGGAGACCCCTACTAGCGCTGACTGTGCACCTTAATAGGTTACACAGTCTTAATGCAGCCTCCCCCTCCTTCTACAACCCCCTGGTACCGTGAGAGATAACTGGAGTTGCTGTGGAGGGACTTGCTGTGGAAACGCTGCTGGGTCCGCTCTGAGGAGAAGCTCCGCCCCCAAAATGGTGCTGTATTCCCGCTCTTCACAAGGATTATACTGGCCTGAGGTAAAATGCTTGCTGAGATCCACGGACCCCGACAGGCTTGCTGACCAGTGCAGGGTTCAGGCGCTGGCTCGGGGCACCCCTCACAGCGCCGCACTAAGTACCGCTGATCCTCCGGAGCGCAGTTAGTACTGCGCTCTTACCCTGTTGCCGCCATCTTTACACCAGCCCCCCACTTACTAGGGGGGTCGGTGACTCACTCGCCACTGATCTTCAGCTCTGTAAGGGGGTGGCGGCATGCTGCTGGTGTGAGCGATTCCCTGTGGCTCAGACCCCGCAGGCGGACACTACTCCCCCCTTGGTCTCACAAAGCAGGGAAGCTGTTGCCAGCAGCCTCCCTGTAAAATAATAAACTCTAAAAACTAGTGATGTGCACCGGACATTTTTCGGGTTTTGTGTTTTGGTTTTGGATTCGGTTCCGCGGCCGTGTTTTGGATTCGGACGCGTTTTGGCAAAACCTCACTGAAATTTTTTTGTCGGATTCGGGTGTTTTTTACAAAAAAATCCTAAAAAACAGCTTAAATCATATAATTTAGGGGTCATTTTGATCCCATAGTATTATTAACCTCAATAACCATAATTTCCACTCATTTCCAGTCTATTCTGAACACTGAACACCTCACAATATTATTTTTAGTCCTAAAATTTGCACCGAGGTCGCTGGATGGCTAAGCTAAGCGACACAAGTGACCGACACAAACACCTGGCCCATCTAGGAGTGGCACTGCAGTGTCAGGCAGGATGGCACTTCAAAAAAATAGTCCCCAAACAGCACATGACGCAAAGAAAAAAAGAGGCGCAATGAGGTAGCTGTGTGACTAAGCTAAGCGACCCAAGTGGCCGACACAAACACCTGGCCCATCTAGGAGTGGCACTGCAGTGTCAGACAGGATGGCAGATTAAAAAAATTGTACCCAAACAGCACATGATGCAAAGAAAAAAAGAGGCGCAATGAGGTAGCTGTGTGACTAAGCTAAGCGACCCAAGTGGCCGACACAAACACCTGGCCCATCTAGGAGTGGCATTGCAGTGTCAGACAGGATGGCACTTCAAAAAAATAGTCCCCAAACAGCATATGACGCAAAGAAAAATGAAAGAAAAAAGAGGTGCAAGATGGAATTGTCCTTGGGCCCTCCCACCCACCCTTATGTTGTATACACAGGATATGCACACTTTAACGAACCCATCATTTCAGCGACAGGGTCTGCCACACGACTGTGACTGAAATGACTGGTTGGTTTGGGCCCCCACCAAAAAAAGAAGCAATCAATCTCTCCTTGCACAAACTGGCTCTACAGAGGCAAGATGTCCACCTCATCATCATCCTCCGATTCCTCACCCCTTTCACTGTGTACATCCCCCTCCTCACAGATTATTAATTCGTCCCCACTGGAATCCACCATCTCAGGTCCCTGTGTACTTTCTGGAGGCAATTGTTGCTGGTGAATGTCTCCACGGAGGAATTGATTATAATTCATTTTGATGAACATCATCTTCTCCACATTTTCTGGAAGTAACCTCGTACGCCGATTGCTGACAAGGTGAGCGGCTGCACTAAACACTCTTTCGGAGTACACACTGGAGGGAGGGCAACTTAGGTAGAATAAAGCCAGTTTGTGCAAGGGCCTCCAAATTGCCTCTTTTTCCTGCCAGTATACGTACGGACTGTCTGACGTGCCTACTTGGATGCGGTCACTCATATAATCCTCCACCATTCTTTCAATGGTGAGAGAATCATATGCAGTGACAGTAGACGACATGTCAGTAATCGTTGGCAGGTCCTTCAGTCCGGACCAGATGTCAGCACTCGCTCCAGACTGCCCTGCATCACCGCCAGTGGGTGGGCTCGGAATTCTTAGCCTTTTCCTCGCACCCCCAGTTGCGGGAGAATGTGAAGGAGGAGATGTTGACGGGTCACGTTCCGCTTGACTTGACAATTTCCTCACCAACGGGTCTTTGAACCTCTGCAGACTTGTGTCTGCCGGAAAGAGAGATACAACGTAGGTTTTAAATCTAGGATCGAGCATGGTGGCCAAAATGTAGTGCTCTGATTTCAACAGATTGACCACCCGTGAATCCTGGTTAAGCGAATGAAGGGCTCCATCCACAAGTCCCACATGCCTAGCGGAATCGCTCTGTTTTAGCTCCTCCTTCAATGTCTCCAGCTTCTTCTGCAAAAGCCTGATGAGGGGAATGACCTGACTCAGGCTGGCAGTGTCTGAACTGACTTCACGTGTGGCAAGTTCAAAGGGTTGCAGAACCTTGCACAACGTTGAAATCATTCTCCACTGCGCTTGAGTCAGGTGCATTCCCCCTCCTTTGCCTATATCGTGGGCAGATGTATAGGCTTGAATGGCCTTTTGCTGCTCCTCCATCCTCTGAAGCATATAGAGGGTTGAATTCCACCTCGTTACCACCTCTTGCTTCAGATGATGGCAGGCAGGTTCAGGAATGTTTGGTGGTGCTCCAGTCTTCGGCATGCGGTGGCTGAATGCCGAAAGTGTCCCGCAATTCTTCGGGCCACCGACAGCATCTCTTGCATGCCCCTGTCGTTTTTTAAATAATTCTGCACCACCAAATTCAATGTATGTGCAAATCATGGGACGTGCTGGAATTTGCCCAGATGTAATGCACGCACAATATTGGTGGCGTTGTCCGATGTCATAAATCCCCAGGAGAGTCCAATTGGGGTAAACCATTCTGCGATGATGTTCCTCAGTTTCCGTAAGAGGTTGTCGGCTGTGTGCCTCTTATGGAAAGCGGTGATACAAAGCGTAGCCTGCCTAGGAACGAGTTGGCATTTGCGAGATGCCTCTACTGGTGCCGCCGCTGCTGTTCTTGCTGTGGGAGGCAATACATCTACCCAGTGGGCTGTCACAGTCATATAGTCCTGAGTCTGCCCTGCTCCACTTGTCCACATGTCCGTGGTTAAGTGGACATTGGGTACAACTGCATTTTTTAGGACACTGGTGACTCTTTTTCTGAGGTCTGTGTACATTTTCGGTATCGCCTGCCTAGAGAAATGGAACCTAGATGGTATTTGGTACCGGGGACACAGTACCTCAATCAAGTCTCTAGTTGCCTCTGAATTAACGGTGGATACCGGAACCACGTTTCTCACCGCCCAGGCTGCCAAGGCCTGAGTTATCCGCTTTGCAGCAGGATGACTGCTGTGATATTTCATCTTCCTCGCAAAGGACTGTTGGACAGTCAATTGCTTACTGGAAGTAGTACAAGTGGTCTTCCGACTTCCCCTCTGGGATGACGATCGACTCCCAGCAGCAACAAAAACAGCGCCAGCAGCAGTAGGACTTACACTCAAGGATGCATCGGAGGAATCCCAGGCAGGAGAGGACTCGTCAGACTTGCCAGTGACATGGCCTGCAGGACTATTGGCTTTCCGGTGTAAGGAGGAAATTGACACTGAGGGAGTTGGTGGTGTGGTTTGCAGGAGCTTGGTTACAAGAGGAAGGGATTTAGTTGTCAGTGGACTCCTTCCTCTGTCACCCAAAGTTTTTGAACTTGTCACTGACTTCTGATGAATGCGGTCCAGGTGACGTATAAGGGAGGATGTTCCTAGGTGGTTAACGTCCTTACCCCTACTTATTACAGCTTGACAAAGGCAACACACGGCTTGACACCTGTTGTCCGCATTTGTGTTGAAATAATTCCACACCGAAGAGCTGATTTTTTTTGTATTTTGACCAGGCATGTCAATGGCCATATTCGTCCCACGGACAACAGGTGTCTCCCCGGGTGCCTGACTTAAACAAACCACCTCACCATCAGAATCCTCCTTGTCAATTTCCTCCCCAGCGCCAGCAACACCCATATCCTCATCCTGGTGTACTACAACAGTGACATCTTCAATTTGACTATCAGGAACTGGACTGTGGGTGCTCCTTCCTGCACTTGCAGGGGGCGTGCAAATGGTGGAAGGCGCAAGCTCTTCCCGTCCAGTGTTGGGAAGGTCAGGCATCGCAACCGACACAATTGGACTCTCCTTGGGTATTTGTGATTTAGAAGAACGCACAGTTCTTTGCTGTGCTTTTGCCAGCTTAAGTCTTTTCATTTTTCTAGCGAGAGGATGAGTGCTTCCATCCTCATGTGAATCTGAACCACTAGCCATGAACATAGGCCAGGGCCTCAGCCGTTCCTTGCCACTCCGTGTCGTAAATGGCATATTGGCAAGTTTACGCTTCTCATCAGACGCTTTTAATTTTGATTTTTGGGTCATTTTACTGAACTTTTGTTTTTTGGATTTTACATGCTCTCTACTATGACATTGGGCATCGGCCTTGGCAGACGACGTTGATGGCATTTCATCGTCTCGGCCATGACTAGTGGCAGCAGCTTCAGCACGAAGTGGAAGTGGATCTTGATCTTTCCCTATTTTACCCTCCACATTTTTGTTCTCCATTTTTTAATGTGTGGAATTATATGCCAGTATCAATAGCAATGGCCTACTACTATATATACTGCGCACAACTGAAATGCACCACAGGTATAGAATGTAGATGGATAGTATACTTGACGACACAGAGGTAGGTACAGCAGTGGCCTTCCGTACCGTACTGCTATATATACTGGTGGTCACTGTGTCAGCAAACTGCACAACTGAAGTGCACCACAGGTATAGAATCTAGATGGATAGTATACGTGACGACACAGAGGTAGGTACAGCAGTGGCCTTCCTTACCGTACTGCTATATATACTGGTGGTCACTGTGTCAGCAAACTGCAAAACTAAAATGCACCACAGGTATAGAATGTAGATGGATAGTATACTTGACGACACAGAGGTAGGTACAGCAGTGGCCTTCCGTACCGTACTGCTATATATACTAGTGGTCACTGTGTCAGCAAACTGCACATCTGAAATGCACCACAGGTATAGAATGTAGATGGATAGTATACTTGAGGACACAGAGGTAGGTACAGCAGTGGCCTTCCGTACCGTACTGCTATATATACTGGTGGTCACTGTGTCAGCAAACTGCACAACTGAAATGCACCACAGGTATAGAATGTAGATGGATAGTATACTTGACGACATAGAGGTAGGTACAGCAGTGGCCTTCCGTACCGTACTGCTATATATACTGGTGGTCACTGTGTCAGCAAACTGCACAACTGAAATGCACCACAGGTATAGAATGTAGATGGATAGTATACTTGACGACACAGAGGTAGGTACAGCAGTGGCCTTCCGTACCGTACTGCTATATATACTGGTGGTCACTGTGTCAGCAAACTGCAAAACTAAAATGCACCACAGGTATAGAATGTAGATGGATAGTATGCTTGACGACACAGAGGTAGGTACAGCAGTGGCCTTCCGTACCGTACTGCTATATATACTGGTGGTCACTGTGTCAGCAAACTGCAAAACTAAAATGCACCACAGGTATAGAATGTAGATGGATAGTATACTTGACGACACAGAGGTAGGTACAGCAGTGGCCTTCCGTACCGTACTGCTATATATACTGGTGGTCACTGTGTCAGCAAACTACACAACTGAAATGCACCACAGGTATAGAATGTAGATGGATAGTATACTTGACGACACAGAGGTAGGTACAGCAGTGGCCTTCCGTACCGTACTGCTATATATACTGGTGGTCACTGTGTCAGCAAACTGCACAACTGAAATGCACCACAGGTATAGAATGTAGATGGATAGTATACTTGACGACACAGAGGTAGGTACAGCAGTGGCCTTCCGTACCGTACTGCTATATATACTGGTGGTCACTGTGTCAGCAAACTGCACAACTGAAATGCACCACAGGTATAGAATGTAGATGGATAGTATACTTGACGACACAGAGGTAGGTACAGCAGTGGCCTTCCGTACCATACTGCTATATATACTGGTGGTCACTGTGTCAGCAAACTGCACAACTGAAGTGCACCACAGGTATAGAATGTAGATGGATAGTATACTTGACGACACAGAGGTAGGTACAGCAGTGGCCTTCCGTACCGTACTGCTATATATACTGGTGGTCACTGTGTCAGCAAACTGCAAAACTAAAATGCACCACAGATATAGAATGTAGATGGATAGTATACTTGATGACACAGAGGTAGGTACAGCAGTGGCCTTCCGTACCGTACTGCTATATATACTAGTGGTCACTGTGTCAGCAAACTGCAAAACTAAAATGCACCACAGGTATAGAATGTAAATGGATAGTATACTTGACGACACAGAGTTAGGTACAGCAATGGCCTTCCGTACCGTACTGCTATATATACTGGTGGTCACTGTGTCAGCAAACTGCAAAACTAAAATGCACCACAGGTATAGAATGTAGATGGATAGTATACTTGACGACACAGAGGTAGGTACAGCAGTGGCCTACTGTACCGTAATGCTATATATTATATACTGGTGGTCACTGGTCAGCAAAACTCTGCACTGTACTCCTCCTATATAATATTATACTGGTGGTCCCCAGTCCCCACAATAAAGCAGCACACTGAGCACAGATATGGAGTGTTTTTCAGGCAGACAACGTATACTGGTGGTCACTGTCAGCAAAACTCTGCACTGTACTCCTGCTATATAATACAGATGCTCCCCAGTCCCCACAATTAAGCAGTGTGAGCACAGATATATGCAGCACACTGAGCACAGATAAGGAGCGTTTTTTTCAGGCAGAGAACGGATAAAACTGGTGGTCACTGATCAGCAAAACTCTGCACTGTACTCCTCCTATATTAATATAAAGCGGCTCCCCAGTCCCCACAATGATATAAGCAAGCACAAATATTTGCATCAACTCAACAATGAATAAACGGAGAGGACGCCAGCCACGTCCTCTCCCTAACATTTCCAATGCACGAGTGAAAATGGCGGCGACGCGCGGCTGCTTATATAGAATCCGAATCTCGCGAGAATTCGACAGCGGGATGATGACGTTCGGGCGCGCTCGGGTTAACAGAGCCATACGGGAGAATCCGAGTATGCCTCGGACCCGTGTAAAAAGGGTGACGTTCGGGGGGGGTTCGGTTTCCGAGAAACCGAACCCGCTCATCACTACTAAAAACAAAAACTTTACTAAAGAAGCTCTGTGGAGCTTCCCTAACTGTGACCGGCTCTTCCGGGTACATTTTCTAAACTGAGTCTGGTAAGAGGGGTATAGAGGGAGGAGCCAGCCCACACTATTAAACTCTTAAAGTGCCAATGGCTCCTGGTGGACTCGTCTATACCCCATGATACTAATGTGGACCCCAGCATCCTCTAGGACGTAAGAGAAATTCTGTTTCTATTCCTCTGTCCCTACCCATGTGTGCCTCTGTTCGTCTATCAAATTTTATGTTTGTGTGTAACATGGAGGATTGCAACAAGATTCTGAAAGACACTAGAATAGCAAAGAGAGACTACCCGGTGACAATTTATGATACAGCACCACCTTCTGTCACTCCAATGAACTTTCTCTAACCGTAAGTTATATACAGTAATACAGCTGTTTCACTTTATTTATTGTCTAAAATAATTATGAGCATGATGGGTCATTGGGACTATCTTTTACGTGTCACTATTGTATATTTCTAATATACCCACCCTGGCTTGTGCTTCTGTCCGAGGCAGCTTAGTTTGTACAAAGTTCTGATTGGAACAGGTATCAGGCTATTGTAAATAAGATGAGAGGTTTCCTCAGGGGTGTAGCGAGGGTGGCTCCGGTGGAGCGTGAGCTCCGGGCACCGGGAAACTTAGAGGGCGCAAAGCTTGCCCCGCCACTTCACCCTCTATACCATGTGCCGCTGTACAGGCAGCCGCAGAGCAGGAGGAGGAGAAGCAGAGGGGCGCACACTGGCTCAGACTCAAAGACTAGGTAGGGAACAGGGCAGGCCAGAGGTGACACTGACAGCACATGCCGGAGCTCAGCCCGCCCTCTTGATATGTCCCACTGTCTGCTTGTAGCTGTGCAGCTGTCCTACTACTCCACTCCCTGCCCCGGCTGCTGCAGCACCTCTTTCTGCCCTGGCTGCTGCAGCACCTCTCTCTATCCCAGCTGCTGCAGCACCTCTTTATGCCTCAGCTGCTGCAGCACCTCTTTCTGCCCCGGCTGATGCAGCACATCTTTCTTCCCCGGCTACTGCAGCACTCCTCTCTACATCTGCTGTTGCAGCACCTCTCTCTGCACTGGTTTCTACAGCAGCTCTCTCTACATAGATGCTGCAGCATCTTTCTCTGCCCCAGCTGCTGCTGCAGCACCCCTCTCTACATCTGCTGTTGCAGCACCTCTCTCTGCACTGGTTTCTACAGCAGCTCTCTCTACATAGGTGCTGCAGCATCTTTCTCTGCCCCAGCTGCTGCTGCAGCACCCCTCTCTACATCTGCTGTTGCAGCACCTCTCTCTGCACTGGTTTCTACAGCAGCTCTCTCTACATAGGTGCTGCAGCATCTTTCTCTGCCCCAGCTGCTGCTGCAGCACCTCTCTCTGCATTAGAAGCTGCAGAGTAACATTAATAAGCGGCTCTACTGTGGCATAACTTGTATATGTGGCTCTACTGCGGTGTAATATGTATAAGCGTCTCTACTGTGGTATACGTGTATAAAAGGCTCTACTGTGGTGCAACGTGTATAATCGGCCTTACTGTGGTGAAACATATATTAGCGGCTCTACTGTGTTGTGTAACATGTATAAGGGGCTCTACTGTGTTGTGTAACGTGTATAAGGGGCTCTACTGTGTTGTGTAATGTGTATAAGGGGCTCTACTGTGGTATAACGTGTATAAAAGGCTCTACTGTGGTGCAACGTGTATAATCGGCCTTACTGTGGTGAAACATATATTAGCGGCTCTACTGTGTTGTGTAACATGTATAAGCGGCTCTACTGTGCTGTGTAACTTGTATATGTGGCTCTACTGCGGTGTAATATGTATAAGCGTCTCTACTGTGGTATAACGTGTATAAAAGGCTCTACTGTGGTGCAACGTGTATAATCGGCCTTACTGTGGTGAAACATATATTAGCGGCTCTACTGTGTTGTGTAACGTGTATAAGGGGCTCTACTGTGTTGTGTAACATGTATAAGGAGCTCTACTGTGTTGTGTAATGTGTATAAGGGGCTCTACTGTGGTATAACGTGTATAAAAGGCTCTACTGTGGTGCAACGTGTATAATCGGCCTTACTGTGGTGTAACATATATTAGCGGCTCTACTGTGTTGTGTAACATGTATAAGTGGCTCTACTGTGTTGTGTAACGTGTATAAGGGGCTCTACTGTGTTGTGTAATGTGTATAAGGGGCTCTACTGTGATGCCCCTATATTATTCATAGGGGGGCTCCCAAAGTAAACTTTGGCCCTGAGATCCACAAGGATCTAGAACCTGTCCCCAATTTAGGATTTTAAAATAGTTTTTTTTTTTCATTTCAAATGTAACATGCACCCAATTCATTACAGGGGAGGGGGCGCCAAAACATACCCTTGCTCCGGGCACCATGGCACCTAGCTACACCTCTGGGCTTCCTCATATACAGTACTCAGGAAAATATGAACTCCTAAGGACTCGGAGTAGAGTGGTGGGTAACCAGGCCCTTTGGACTAGATGCACGTGGTTTAAGCCCCACCCAAGGACTTTGCTGGTTCTACTCCATTGCTGAGTGTTCAGTGGGATCACTGGCAACTAATAATATCACGTTTAAAGTTTCCCGATTAAATCCTGACACATTGAAGTATCTTTGTGATGGGGTAATGTTATTTTGTAGTTACAACAAGCATCTGAGAATACATATTAAGAGCCCAGCAAGAATACAAACTGCCAATTTCCAGATTTGTTAATCTGTTTGTCAGAGATTGCCGTCCCCAAGGGTTCAGCAGTGTGGTTGGATAACGTTCGCTAGATGTTAGACTCATCATATTAATAAGAGTGATAAACATGCTGCTTATTGCCTATTATTGTGAAACATACAGAACTCTTTAAAAAAGTTTTGCTGCAGCTTTAGGGGTCATTTATGAAAGGAGACTTTCACCACTAGAATACATTCAAACAGTGTCGTAACTAGAGATGAGCGGGTTCGGTTTCTCTGAATCCGAACCCGCCAGAACTTCATGTTTTTTTTCACGGGTCCGAGCGACTCGGATCTTCCCGCCTTGCTCGGTTAACCCGAGCGCGCCCGAACGTCATCATGACGCTGTCGGATTCTCGCGAGGCTCGGATTCTATCGCGAGACTCGGATTCTATATAAGGAGCCGCGCGTCGCCGCCATTTTCACACGTGCATTGAGATTGATAGGGAGAGGACGTGGCTGGCGTCCTCTCCGTTTAGAATTAGAATAGATTAGAGAGACACTTGATTTACTAATTTTGGGGAGCATTAGGAGTACTCAGTAGTGTACAGTGCAGAGTTTTGCTGATAGTGACCAGTGACCACCACTTTTATTTATAATCCGTTCTCTGCCTGAAAAAAGCGATACACAGCACACAGTGACTCAGTCACATACCATATCTGTGTGCACTGCTCAGGCTCAGGCCAGTGTGCTGCATCATCTATTATCTATATATAATATTATATATATCTGTCTGACTGCTCAGCTCACACAGCTTATAATTGTGGGGGAGACTGGGGAGCACTACTGCAGTGCCAGTTATAGGTTATAGCAGGAGCCAGGAGTACATAATATATTATATAGTGAGTGACCACCAGACACACAGTGCAGTTTATTTAATATATCCGTTCTCTGCCTGAAAAAAGCGATACACACAGTGACTCAGTCAGTCACATACCATATCTGTGTGCACTGCTCAGGCTCAGGCCAGTGTGCTGCATCATCTATATATATTATATATCTGTCTGACTGCTCAGCTCACACAGCTTATAATTGTGGGGGAGACTGGGGAGCACTACTGCAGTGCCAGTTATAGGTTATAGCAGGAGCCAGGAGTACATAATATTATATTAAAATTAAACAGTGCACACTTTTGCTGCAGGAGTGCCACTGCCAGTGTGACTAGTGACCAGTGACCTGACCACCAGTATATAATATTAGTAGTATACTATCTCTTTATCAACCAGTCTATATTAGCAGCAGACACAGTACAGTGCGGTAGTTCACGGCTGTGGCTACCTCTGTGTCGGCACTCGGCAGCCCGTCCATAATTGTATATACCACCTAACCGTGGTTTTTTTTTCTTTCTTTATACATACATACTAGTTACGAGTATACGATCTCTTTATCAACCAGTCTATATATTAGCAGCAGACACAGTACAGTGCGGTAGTTCACGGCTGTGGCTACCTCTGTGTCGGCACTCGGCAGCCCGTCCATAATTGTATATACCACCTAACCGTGGTTTTTTTTTCTTTCTTTATACATACATACTAGTTACGAGTATACTATCTCTTTATCAACCAGTCTATATATTAGCAGCAGACACAGTACAGTGCGGTAGTTCACGGCTGTGGCTACCTCTGTGTCGGCACTCGGCAGCCCGTCCATAATTGTATATACCACCTAACCGTGGTTTTTTTTTCTTTCTTTATACATACATACTAGTTACGAGTATACTATCTCTTTATCAACCAGTCTATATTAGCAGCAGACACAGTACAGTGCGGTAGTTCACGGCTGTGGCTACCTCTGTGTCGGCACTCGGCAGCCCGTCCATAATTGTATATACCACCTAACCGTGGTTTTTTTTTCTTTCTTTATACATACATACTAGTTACGAGTATACTATCTCTTTATCAACCAGTCTATATATTAGCAGCAGACACAGTACAGTGCGGTAGTTCACGGCTGTGGCTACCTCTGTGTCGGCACTCGGCAGCCCGTCCATAATTGTATATACCACCTAACCGTGGTTTTTTTTTTCTTTCTTTATACATACATACTAGTTACGAGTATACTATCTCTTTATCAACCAGTCTATATATTAGCAGCAGACACAGTACAGTGCGGTAGTTCACGGCTGTGGCTACCTCTGTGTCGGCACTCGGCAGCCCGTCCATAATTGTATATACCACCTAACCGTGGTTTTTTTTTCTTTCTTTATACATACATACTAGTTACGAGTATACTATCTCTTTATCAACCAGTCTATATATTAGCAGCAGACACAGTACAGTGCGGTAGTTCACGGCTGTGGCTACCTCTGTGTCGGCACTCGGCAGCCCGTCCATAATTGTATATACCACCTAACCGTGGTTTTTTTTTCTTTCTTTATACATACATACTAGTTACGAGTATACTATCTCTTTATCAACCAGTCTATATATTAGCAGCAGACACAGTACAGTGCGGTAGTTCACGGCTGTGGCTACCTCTGTGTCGGCACTCGGCAGCCCGTCTATAATTGTATATACCACCTAACCGTGGTTTTTTTTTCTTTCTTTATACATACATACTAGTTACGAGTATACTATCTCTTTATCAACCAGTCTATATATTAGCAGCAGACACAGTACAGTGCGGTAGTTCACGGCTGTGGCTACCTCTGTGTCGGCACTCGGCAGCCCGTCCATAATTGTATATACCACCTAACCGTGGTTTTTTTTTCTTTCTTTATACATACATACTAGTTACGAGTATACTATCTCTTTATCAACCAGTCTATATATTAGCAGCAGACACAGTACAGTGCGGTAGTTCACGGCTGTGGCTACCTCTGTGTCGGCACTCGGCAGCCCGTCCATAATTGTATATACCACCTAACCGTGTTTTTTTTTTCTTTCTTTATACATACATACTAGTTACGAGTATACTATCTCTTTATCAACCAGTCTATATATTAGCAGCAGACACAGTACAGTGCGGTAGTTCACGGCTGTGGCTACCTCTGTGTCGGCACTCGGCAGCCCGTCCATAATTGTATATACCACCTAACCGTGGTTTTTTTTTCTTTCTTTATACATACATACTAGTTACGAGTATACTATCTCTTTATCAACCAGTCTATATATTAGCAGCAGACACAGTACAGTGCGGTAGTTCACGGCTGTGGCTACCTCTGTGTCGGCACTCGGCAGCCCGTCCATAATTGTATATACCACCTAACCGTGGTTTTTTTTTCTTTCTTTATACATACATACTAGTTACGAGTATACTATCTCTTTATCAACCAGTCTATATTAGCAGCAGACACAGTACAGTGCGGTAGTTCACGGCTGTGGCTACCTCTGTGTCGGCACTCGGCAGCCCGTCCATAATTGTATACTAGTATCCAATCCATCCATCTCCATTGTTTACCTGAGGTGCCTTTTAGTTGTGCCTATTAAAATATGGAGAACAAAAATGTTGAGGTTCCAAAATTAGGGAAAGATCAAGATCCACTTCCACCTCGTGCTGAAGCTGCTGCCACTAGTCATGGCCGAGACGATGAAATGCCAGCAACGTCGTCTGCCAAGGCCGATGCCCAATGGCATAGTACAGAGCATGTCAAAACCAAAACACCAAATATCAGTAAAAAAAGGACTCCAAAACCTAAAATAAAATTGTCGGAGGAGAAGCGTAAACTTGCCAATATGCCATTTACCACACGGAGTGGCAAGGAACGGCTGAGGCCCTGGCCTATGTTCATGGCTAGTGGTTCAGCTTCACATGAGGATGGAAGCACTCAGCCTCTCGCTAGAAAACTGAAAAGACTCAAGCTGGCAAAAGCACCGCAAAGAACTGTGCGTTCTTTGAAATCCCAAATCCACAAGGAGAGTCCAATTGTGTCGGTTGCGATGCCTGACCTTCCCAACACTGGACGTGAAGAGCATGCGCCTTCCACCATTTGCACGCCCCCTGCAAGTGCTGGAAGGAGCACCCGCAGTCCAGTTCCTGATAGTCAGATTGAAGATGTCAGTGTTGAAGTACACCAGGATGAGGAGGATATGGGTGTTGCTGGCGCTGGGGAGGAAATTGACCAGGAGGATTCTGATGGTGAGGTGGTTTGTTTAAGTCAGGCACCCGGAGAGACACCTGTTGTCCGTGGGAGGAATATGGCCGTTGACATGCCAGGTGAAAATACCAAAAAAATCAGCTCTTCGGTGTGGAGGTATTTCACCAGAAATGCGGACAACAGGTGTCAAGCCGTGTGTTCCCTTTGTCAAGCTGTAATAAGTAGGGGTAAGGACGTTAACCACCTCGGAACATCCTCCCTTATACGTCACCTGCAGCGCATTCATAATAAGTCAGTGACAAGTTCAAAAACTTTGGGTGACAGCGGAAGCAGTCCACTGACCAGTAAATCCCTTCCTCTTGTAACCAAGCTCACGCAAACCACCCCACCAACTCCCTCAGTGTCAATTTCCTCCTTCCCCAGGAATGCCAATAGTCCTGCAGGCCATGTCACTGGCAATTCTGACGAGTCCTCTCCTGCCTGGGATTCCTCCGATGCATCCTTGCGTGTAACGCCTACTGCTGCTGGCGCTGCTGTTGTTGCCGCTGGGAGTCGATGGTCATCCCAGAGGGGAAGTCGTAAGCCCACTTGTACTACTTCCAGTAAGCAATTGACTGTTCAACAGTCCTTTGCGAGGAAGATGAAATATCACAGCAGTCATCCTACTGCAAAGCGGATAACTGAGGCCTTGGCATCCTGGGTGGTGAGAAACGTGGTTCCGGTATCCATCATTACTGCAGAGCCAACTAGAGACTTGTTGGAGGTACTGTGTCCCCGGTACCAAATACCATCTAGGTTCCATTTCTCTAGGCAGGCGATACCGAAAATGTACACAGACCTCAGAAAAAGAGTCACCAGTGTCCTAAAAAATGCAGCTGTACCCAATGTCCACTTAACCACGGACATGTGGACAAGTGGAGCAGGGCAGGGTCAGGACTATATGACTGTGACAGCCCACTGGGTAGATGTATGGACTCCCGCCGCAAGAACAGCAGCGGCGGCACCAGTAGCAGCATCTCGCAAACGCCAACTCTTTCCTAGGCAGGCTACGCTTTGTATCACCGCTTTCCAGAATACGCACACAGCTGAAAACCTCTTACGGCAACTGAGGAAGATCATCGCGGAATGGCTTACCCCAATTGGACTCTCCTGTGGATTTGTGGCATCGGACAACGCCAGCAATATTGTGTGTGCATTAAATCTGGGCCAATTCCAGCACGTCCCATGTTTTGCACATACCTTGAATTTGGTGGTGCAGAATTTTTTAAAAAACGACAGGGGCGTGCAAGAGATGCTGTCGGTGGCCAGAAGAATTGCGGGACACTTTCGGCGTACAGGCACCACGTACAGAAAACTGGAGCACCACCAAAAACTACTGAACCTGCCCTGCCATCATCTGAAGCAAGAAGTGGTAACGAGGTGGAATTCAACCCTCTATATGCTTCAGAGGTTGGAGGAGCAGCAAAAGGCCATTCAAGCCTATACAATTGAGCACGATATAGTAGGTGGAATGCACCTGTCTCAAGTGCAGTGGAGAATGATTTCAACGTTGTGCAAGGTTCTGATGCCCTTTGAACTTGCCACACGTGAAGTCAGTTCAGACACTGCCAGCCTGAGTCAGGTCATTCCCCTCATCAGGCTTTTGCAGAAGAAGCTGGAGGCATTGAAGAAGGAGCTAAAAGGGAGCGATTCCGCTAGGCATGTGGGACTTGTGGATGCAGCCCTTAATTCGCTTAACAAGGATTCACGGGTGGTCAATCTGTTGAAATCAGAGCACTACATTTTGGCCACCGTGCTCGATCCTAGATTTAAAGCCTACCTTGGATCTCTCTTTCCGGCAGACACAGGTCTGCTGGGGTTGAAAGACCTGCTGGTGACAAAATTGTCAAGTCAAGCGGAACGCGACCTGTCAACATCTCCTCCTTCACATTCTCCCGCAACTGGGGGTGCGAGGAAAAGGCTCAGAATTCCGAGCCCACCCGCTGGCGGTGATGCAGGGCAGTCTGGAGCGACTGCTGATGCTGACATCTGGTCCGGACTGAAGGACCTGCCAACGATTACGGACATGTCGTCTACTGTCACTGCATATGATTCTCTCAACATTGATAGAATGGTGGAGGATTATATGAGTGACCGCATCCAAGTAGGCACGTCACACAGTCCGTACTTATACTGGCAGGAAAAAGAGGCAATTTGGAGGCCCTTGCACAAACTGGCTTTATTCTACCTAAGTTGCCCTCCCACAAGTGTGTACTCCGAAAGAGTGTTTAGTGCCGCCGCTCACCTTGTCAGCAATCGGCGTACGAGGTTACATCCAGAAAATGTGGAGAAGATGATGTTCATTAAAATGAATTATAATCAATTCCTCCGCGGAGACATTGACCAGCAGCAATTGCCTCCACAAAGTACACAGGGAGCTGAGATGGTGGATTCCAGTGGGGACGAATTGATAATCTGTGAGGAGGGGGATGTACACGGTGATATATCGGAGGGTGAAGATGAGGTGGACATCTTGCCTCTGTAGAGCCAGTTTGTGCAAGGAGAGATTAATTGCTTCTTTTTTGGGGGGGGTCCAAACCAACCCGTCATATCAGTCACAGTCGTGTGGCAGACCCTGTCACTGAAATGATGGGTTGGTTAAAGTGTGCATGTCCTGTTTTGTTTATACAACATAAGGGTGGGTGGGAGGGCCCAAGGACAATTCCATCTTGCACCTCTTTTTTCTTTTCTTTTTCTTTGCATCATGTGCTGATTGGGGAGGTTTTTTTTGGAAGGGACATCCTGCGTGACACTGCAGTGCCACTCCTAGATGGGCCCGGTGTTTGTGTCGGCCACTAGGGTCGCTAATCTTACTCACACAGTCAGCTACCTCATTGCGCCTCTTTTTTTCTTTGCGTCATGTGCTGTTTGGGGAGGGTTTTTTGGAAGGGACATCCTGCGTGACACTGCAGTGCCACTCCTAGATGGGCCCGGTGTTTGTGTCGGCCACTAGGGTCGCTAATCTTACTCACACAGCTACCTCATTGCGCCTCTTTTTTTCTTTGCGTCATGTGCTGTTTGGGGAGGGTTTTTTGGAAGGGACATCCTGCGTGACACTGCAGTGCCACTCCTAGATGGGCCCGGTGTTTGTGTCGGCCACTAGGGTCGCTAATCTTACTCACACAGCTACCTCATTGCGCCTCTTTTTTTCTTTGCGTCATGTGCTGTTTGGGGAGGGTTTTTTGGAAGGGACATCCTGCGTGACACTGCAGTGCCACTCCTAGATGGGCCCGGTGTTTGTGTCGGCCACTAGGGTCGCTAATCTTACTCACACAGCTACCTCATTGCGCCTCTTTTTTTCTTTGCGTCATGTGCTGTTTGGGGAGGGTTTTTTGGAAGGGACATCCTGCGTGACACTGCAGTGCCACTCCTAGATGGGCCCGGTGTTTGTGTCGGCCACTAGGGTCGCTAATCTTACTCACACAGCTACCTCATTGCGCCTCTTTTTTTCTTTGCGTCATGTGCTGTTTGGGGAGGGTTTTTTGGAAGGGACATCCTGCGTGACACTGCAGTGCCACTCCTAGATGGGCCCGGTGTTTGTGTCGGCCACTAGGGTCGCTAATCTTACTCACACAGCTACCTCATTGCGCCTCTTTTTTTCTTTGCGTCATGTGCTGTTTGGGGAGGGTTTTTTGGAAGGGACATCCTGCGTGACACTGCAGTGCCACTCCTAGATGGGCCCGGTGTTTGTGTCGGCCACTAGGGTCGCTAATCTTACTCACACAGCTACCTCATTGCGCCTCTTTTTTTCTTTGCGTCATGTGCTGTTTGGGGAGGGTTTTTTGGAAGGGCCATCCTGCGTGACACTGCAGTGCCACTCCTAGATGGGCCCGGTGTTTGTGTCGGCCACTAGGGTCGCTAATCTTACTCACACAGCTACCTCATTGCGCCTCTTTTTTTCTTTGCGTCATGTGCTGTTTGGGGAGGGTTTTTTGGAAGGGACATCCTGCGTGACACTGCAGTGCCACTCCTAGATGGGCCCGGTGTTTGTGTCGGCCACTAGGGTCACTTATCTTACTCACACAGCGACCTCGGTGCAAATTTTAGGACTAAAAATAATATTGTGAGGTGTGAGGTATTCAGAATAGACTGAAAATGAGTGTAAATTATGGTTTTTGAGGTTAATAATACTTTGGGATCAAAATGACCCCCAAATTCTATGATTTAAGCTGTTTTTTAGTGTTTTTTGAAAAAAACACCCGAATCCAAAACACACCCGAATCCGACAAAAAAAATTCGGTGAGGTTTTGCCAAAACGCGTTCGAACCCAAAACACGGCCGCGGAACCGAACCCAAAACCAAAACACAAAACCCGAAAAATTTCAGGCGCTCATCTCTAGTCGTAACTAGATACTGTATTTTAGCACTGTGTGCAAGAAACAGCATCGGCACGCCCCTTCCCATATACAAAGCAGGGCCAGTGTGCGCCTGAGGCGTGCACCAAAAATATAGGGGTGTGGCTTCATGGGGAAGGGGTGTGTCCACAGACCTACCTTTTACACATTACTGCAGGCAGAGTCCCCCTTTTTACACATTACGACAGCAGAGTCCCCTTTTTACACATTACGGCAGCAGAGTCACCCTTTTTACACATTACGGCAGGCAGAGTCCCCCTTTTTACACATTAGGCTGGCAGAGTTCCCCTTTTTTGTCATTAGGGTGACAGAGTCCCCTTTTTTTACACATTAGGCAGACAGAGCCTCCCTTTGTTACACATTATGGCAGCAGAGCCCCCTTTTTTACACATTATGGCAGCAGAGCCCCCTTTTTTACACATTAGGCAGGCAGAGTTCCCCTTCTTTACACATTATGGCAGCAGAGCCCCCTTTTTTACACATTAGGCAGGCAGAGTCCCCCTTTTTTACACATTATGGCAGCAGAGCCCCCTTTTTTTACACATTAGGCAGGCAGAGTCCCCTTTTTTACACATTAGGCAGTCAGAGCCCCCTTTTTTACACATTAGGCAGGCAGAGTCCCCTTTTTACACATTACAGTAACAGAGCCCCCCTTTTTTACACATTAGGCAGGTTCCCCCCCCCCCCTTTTTTTTTTTTTTTACACATTACAGCAACAGAGTCTCCCTTTTTACACCTTCAGCAGGCAGGATCCACATTTTACACATTAGGCAGCAGAGTCCCCCATTTATACACATTTTAGCAGGCATTCACACTTTTTTTTTACACGTTATGGCAGGCAGTCCCCATTTTTTTCACATTATGGCAGTCCCCCTTTTTTACACATTACGGCAGGCAATCCCCCTTTTTTTACACATTTTGACAGACAGCCCCCTTTTTTTACACATAATGACAGACAGCCCCCTATTTGTAACACATTATGACAGACAGTCCCCCCCTTTTTTTAACACATTATAACAGGCAGTCCCCCTTTCGTTCTTTTTTTATATACATTATGGCAGGCATGCCCCTATTTTTACACATAATGGCAGGCAGTCCCCATTTTTTTACACATAATGGCAGGCAGGCCCCCTTTTTTTACATATTATGACAGACAGTACCCCTTTTTTATTTTACACATTATGGCAGGCAGTCCCCACTTTTTTTTCTCTACACATTATGGCAGGCAGTCCCCCTTTTTTACACATTATGGCAGGCAGTCCCCCTTTTTTTTCTCTACACATTATGGCAGGCCTTCCCCCATTTTTACACATTATGGCAGGCAGTTCACCTATTGTTTTTTTACACATTATGGCAGGCAGTCCTCCTTTTTTATACATTATGGCAGGCAGTCCTCCTTTTTTATACATTATGGCAGGCAGTCCACCTTTTTAACACATTATGACAGGCAGTCCCCCTTTTTTTATAGATTATGACAGGCAGTCCCCCCTTTTTACACATTATGGGAGGGAGGGAGGGGAGAGAGAGACAGGGGGAGAGAGAGACAGAGAGAGAGAGTGAGTTATAGTCACCTGCAATGAGCCGGCATGTGTCTCCTCTGTCCTCTTCCTGTTCTTGCCCTATGCTGCGGGTGGGTGGGCTGACAGGCAGAGGCAGTAGCGGAGCGGGAGGGGGCATGCCAATGGCGGGGGGCATGGTCCGGACAACACAGGCATATCCGGACCGTTGCTGGGGCTTGTCGTGGTGGTTGCGTGACGTCACGCGCAGCCGTTGTGACCTGGGATGTGGCGGGTAGCCCCTTGCCATCGCACAGGAGCTGCGCAAGCAGGAAGCTACTCACCAGGTGCAAAAGCATCACCGCCATGTGATGCTTTTGCACCGTTGCAGGGAGGGGGGGCAGAGCCAGACATGCGGGGCAGACTAGCCCTGTGCTGGGCGTCCCCCCGCATGTCTGAGTAAATGATCGTAGATGTGCTAAATTGAACACATCTACGATCAACTCTGAATTACCCCCATAATGACAAGCGAGTACACTACAATGTGCAGGAGAGCGCTTAAACCCCTAGGTATTTTTAGATTAGGATATTAGATGCAGGGTGGTTTAGAGTAATGTTTTATGGGGTGTTAGTTGGGAGCCAATCAGATCTGCTTTGGGGTTAGGGCTACGGGAGGAAAGGGCTAATTTAGTGTGTGTTAGCAGGGCTCTGCCTTGTTTTCCGTTGGTCTTCGGACAGGTAAGTACTGTGGCACTCTGTGAAGCTTATTGGTCTGTTATTGCTGTGTGTGTTTTTTCCTTTCTTTCTCCTGTTTTATTCCTTTGCTTTCCTTTTTCTTTTACTTTCATTTCTATCCTGGTCTTTCCTTCTTTATTCCTACCTTTGATTTCGGATATCTAAGCCTCAGAGATCAGCCCCTGTTCCCTTTGGAAAGCGGGACGCTGAGAGGCCTGCATGTAAGAGCATGACTGCGTGGGTGTGCCTCTGCTTATCCTCTTGTCCAGCCATAGTGCCTGCTCGGTTGGTATCCTTTGGACCATTGGTGGTTAGGAGTTATGTCACCGGACCCGCGTAAAGGCCGAGGATAGTGGCGCTGCTTGCCTCCTGTTCCCGTTGCGGATCTCATGGGATCCCACGAGGTGGCTCCCAGGGACACTGCACAGTGTGGGCACCAGCCCCGGAGGGCACCCACGTCATCTCCTGATATGGCGGTGTCCTCTGGTTTTGAGCCTTGTCACGCCTCAGGAACGGGATTCCCCTGGCTTTTCTGGCAGTGAGCATATGATGGATGGTCCCGTGTGCCTATAGTTTTGGGGTGCGGGGCCATGCTGTCTGCTGCTCATGCTGGCTCATCTCAGCCTATTGCAGGGATGTCGGCGGCCCTCCTTCTTAGCCTCCATTGAACGTGTCCTCAGTGGCCTTTCTGCTGGTGTCTGTGGTTGGTGGGTTTTCTCTTGTCCTCACAGCATGGACGGCTGGGAGTCCGTCGGTGGGTGGGTCCATGCAACTTCCTGAGCAGGGGGATGTTAGGGTGCAGCTTATGCCCTTAGTTGCGCAGCTGTATGGTATTTTTGGGGTACCTACTGCTGTCCCTACTTTTCCACAACAGGATGCTACGCCTTTAATTGTTCCCGTTACCTTTTCTGATGATTTGTGTCCTCCCTCCTCCTCTTATATTTCAGGTCCTGATGCTTGATGTGGTGCAAGGGATTAGAAGAAAGGTGGTCCTCGGGTTTCCCGTTCTCCGGTGGGATCGCTGATGGGTCATCAGGTGAGATGGATTCAGAATGAGTTAGGAGTTGTTACTAGTTCATCCAGGTTCAGCACTAGTTCAGAGCAACATGGGAGTCATAGGGCTAAAAACAGGCATGTAGGGGTCATTCTAGGCTAAGGAGGAACGTTTAGGGTGCATGATTGGGCCCTTTCCTGTCCCTCCTTGCCTGATCTTGTTTTGTCCCTGATTGGTGTTGTGTCCAAGAAAGACCCCTGGGCCATTCGCCTTATCCAACACCTCTTGTACCCTATGGTAGTGTCAATCCCTTTTGTGGATGTGTTACCAGTCTTTGAAAAAGCTTGTTGTTGGTTAGGGAACTGGGCCTTGGAGCTTTGTTGGGGAACATACATGTGGAATACACCTTTCGCCTTGTTCCAGTTTGTGGGTTTCAGGATCAAGGATGGGGTCTTCATTAATAGATGCTTGCTTGCCCATGGGTTGTTCTAGCTTGTATGCATATTTTAAGACCTTCAGTTCATTTTTATGTTGGTTTGTTTGTGTGGGTACAGGGGAATCAGGGGTAGTTCACCATGTTGATGATTTCCTGTGTGTGGGACCGGCCGTCTTAACTGCGGCAGCAGAGAAGTTTGTTTTTCCGGGTTTGTTGGTTCTTCATTTATAAGGGAATGATATTGAAGTCGGGTTATCGTTGGAGTTGAAGTATCAGATGGTGCAGGATATTTAGGGAATTGCTGGTTGGTGGCCTTGGTGTACGGTTGCCGGGTCACATATCATACCTGCATTTGATTGAAAAAGGATTGTTTTTGTTTCTGGAAGCTTTTTTTTTAGGTTGTTAGATAGTTTGCTTTGAGCTAATGGTGGCGGACACTTGTTGAGTGTGTTGATAGAACAGAACGGCAGTTGAGTGGCCAGCTCGCTGCAATGCCATCTGGGTCTGCTCCCCTTCAGTATGTTAGGCTGATTCTACCCTACTGGGGCAGTTGTAACGGCTTTCTGGTTGGGCCATTTTAATTGTGGCATTGGAAGAGGGGTTGTATCTAATACCTGACTTTGAGAAGAGCAATTGGCCCTGCGAGTATTGTTGTTATAATTTTGTTGGTGTAAGACGGGTTGTCACTATTCAGCTGATGTTCTTTCTTTACCACCATTAGTTTTTTTCTTTTTGGAAATTTTAAATAAAAGGTTCGACCTAACTTTTGACTTCAACATGGTTGTCAGTGTCGTTATTTTAGTCACGTTGGTTAAGTTTTAGTTATTGTGTTAATTACACCTGCACCTTACACCTTCACATCTAAAATGTACCGGCAGGGTGTTCATATCAAATATTTTTACTTACACAGGGTAAGACATTACTACCATAACTGTTGCACCCATACCCAACCCGCTGCACCATAGCATTTGTTTTTGTGAACATATACGCAGACTGCGGCATAAGATGGTTCCAGTTTTGGAATAGATAAATGTACTGTAGGATGAGTGAAACTTTCCACTAGATAGAAGAGGTTAATTGTACGGAATATGTGCTAGATGCTATGATGTTACACATGAGTTTCAATTATGTTGAAGATATTGTACAGAGCCCTGTGGGGTGGAGATATTTGGAAGCATTAAGTATTCCATTTACTGGGAGTGCACAGATTCCATTTAGCTTTACATATTGGAAATTTTAATTGGCATAAATCATAGCTTGGCCATAATTCATAATATGTGCAGCAAACAAAAAAATAAAAAATAGGCAAAAACATAGCAAAATGGAAAAAAAAATTAAAACAAGAAGGAATAATATTAATTAATAATATTTTAAATTACCCAGTGGTCTTATGTGATATAGAATGACTTAAATGTAAAAAAAAAAAATACTTTTTCCAAGGACGCAGCCATTGGCTTCAGAACTTCCAGAAAACAGGGCCCCCATTATCTGGAACGCCGGGTGTCGTCGCCTCCCGCAATTGCTGGCAGCATGCCAATCATGGTGCTGCAGCATTTGGGGCGCTGCGAGCAACATTGCAGTCCCAGCTGTGCAGTGCGGCTTCTGCACAGTAACAAAAAACATTGGAGATGTACGTAAATATTAGATTTACATACATCTGTAAAATAAGCCCATTGAACGATTACGCCCATGCATGAATATTGCACAAATATGAAATTGTTGAAGACGTATAATCGTGTGATCATTTCGATTGCTGTGCCGCAACAGTATGAGTCCTTTGCATGAAGGCCCAGATTCGTGGCGTCTGCCGCAACACATGTACTGAGAAGTCATTTTCAAGGACTTTAAGGCGACCTTTGTTGAAATGCTTCAGGAAAAAGAGTTTGCTCATTAATTAAATTTAGCACACGGCTTTTAGAGTGTCCTGAAGGTTTACACCGGGAGAAAATTCATCAGCCTCTGCCAAAACCACAAGTTGATCTGAGGTTAGGAGACACTGCCATTAAGAGGAAGGCTGGATTAGTTTAGGCCAGGCCGAGTTCAAGAGCTGCAGATTTATGGAACTTGGCTTTTACCGTTGGCCATTGAACTATTAAAACACAACTTAATTCTACACAAAGGGCAAAACGAGAGTGACGGAAGGGGATCAGCTGCACATGAGGGACGGCAGTCTCTCTCTCTATCGCACAACACAAAGCGGCAATGTGAGTGTGCAAATCCTTACATACAGTGCCGGTTCCGGGGCTTCTGGCGGCCCGGGCGGCATTAGGGGGCGTGGCTTCATACAGGGGGCGTGGTCAGTTACGCCCCCTGTACTGTTGTAGGATGTGCGGTGTGCGATGACGTCATTGCGCACCGCACAGCAAAGGTCCTCTCCACGAAGGTAAACTAGACGCTAAGCGTCTAGTTCCCTTCGTGGAGAGGACCTTTGCTGTGTGGTGCGCGATGACGTCAACGCGCACCGCACATCATTACAGTGAAGGTCCTCTCCAGGAAGGGAAATTAGACGCGTAACGTCTAGTTTCCCTTCACAACGGACAGCGGGCCGCGGCAGCGGGGGGCAACACAGCAGCAGCGGATCTTGCCATGGTGCGGCGCCCTCCGGAAGGCGGCGCCCCGGGCAAAAGTCCTGCTTGCCCGTGGCAAGATCCGCTACTGCTTACATACATTGTGGTAGAGGTTTCAGTAAGCAACGTAGTGTCTATGCTTAAATCAACATTGGGAAATGAGATGCATTTACTCAATAAACAGGCCATGTTTCAAGGCTGTCTCAGAGGTCACTTTGGGGGTATTCTGACCCGATCGCACGCTGCAGTTTATCGCAGCGGTGCGATCGGGTCAGAACTGCACATGCCCCGGAGTGCGCCGGCGCATGCCAGACGGCCGAAGTCCGTCGGGCCGCTACGATTGACAATTGATTGACAGGCAGAGGCGGAACAGCTGCGTTTGGCCGCTGTTTCGTGGGCATGGGGAGGGCCGGAGCGGCTGCGTGACGTCACACGCAGCCGCTGCGGGCCGGGCAGCGACGAGTAGCTCCCGGCCAGCACGCTAAATCTGTGCTGGTCGGGAGCTACTCTTGAAGTGCAAAGGTATCGCCGCTGTGCAATGTCTTTGCACTTCTGCGCGGGGGGGGGGGGGGGGGGCGGCACTGACATGCGGGGCGGACTTAAACCTGTGCTGGGCGTACACCCGCATGTCAGTGTGAATGATCGTAGCTGTGCTAAATTTAGCACAGCTACGATCATCTCAGAATGACCCCCTTTGTTAGCTGCACAGGGCTGAAATAATTATACTATTATTCAAGTGTATTACTATTATCATGCAATTTTAAATAGGAATCCATTTTTTTTTGGTTATCTAAAGATAATTGAAATATAAATACATGTTTCCTTTTATTTCTGAGTCATGACAATCTGGTTACAGTACGTTGAATATCTACCTGGGTTGTGTTGAGAAGCAAAATGTTATGAAGTATTTCATATCCTGTCCACCACAAAATGCAACTTATACTGTATTCAGTGCTGAAAGTAGGGTTGGACAGGGTGGGACGGAATACCATTAAGAAATATGGTGGTGGTACATAATTTATAAGGGGCATTTTTGTGTGTGGGACATAAAATGGGGTCAGTGACATAACTGTGTGTAGCATAATATGTAATAGGCATTACGGTGTGTGGTATAATATGTAATAGGCATTACGGTGTGTGGCATAATATGTAATAAGGCATTACGGTGTGTGATATAATATGTAAGGCATTACAGTGTGTGTCATAATGTGTAATGGGCATTACGGTGTGTGGCATAATGTGTAATAGGCATTACGGTGTGTGGCATAATGTGTAATAAGGCATTATGGTGTGTGGTATAATATGTCAGGAATTACAGTGTGTGGCATAATGTGTAATAAGCATTACGGTGTGTGGCATAATGTGTAAAGGGTATTACGGTGTGTGTGGTATTATTATTATTATCCTTTATTTATATGGCACCACAAGGGTTCCGCAGCGCCCAATTACAGAGTACATAAACAAATAATCAAACAGGAAAACAGCAACTTATAGTTGATGACAGTATAGGACAAGTACAGGGTAAATAAACATAGTTACATCAGCAGATGACACTGGAATAAGTATCAGGTGGCAGAAGACTGATGGATTTGGTTCAGTTGAAGATTATTAAAGTAAGAAAGGATAAGCACATGAGGGAAGAGGGCCCTGCTCGTGAGAGCTTACATTCTAAAGGGGAGGGGTAGACAGACAGGGGTGACACAGATGGGGTACATAGAGAGCGTAGAACAGAGGGTTAGGATGAGATTTGGCTGGGTTTGGTGAAGAAGTGGGTCTTGAGAGCCCGTTTGAAGTTTTGTAGAGAGGTGGAGAGTCTGAGGGGGAGAGGTAGGGAATTCCAGAGAAGTGGTGCAGCACGTGAAAAATCTTGGAGGTAGGAGTGGGAGGAAGTAATCCGTAGGCAGGAGAGTCGGCGTGCATTAGCAGAGAGAAGAGGACAGGTGGGAGTGTAAAGGGAGATAAGGTCAGAGATGTAGATGGGAGAGGAGTGGGAGAGGGCTTTGTAAGCTAGTGAGTGAAGCTTGAAATTGATTCTGAAAGGGAAAGGGAGCCAGTGAAGGTCTAGTAAGAGAGGAGAGGTGGACGTAGTGCGTTTGGTGAGGAAGATGAGCCGGGCAGCAGCATTGAGGATAGATTGGAGTGGAGAGAGGTATTTGTCAGGAATGCCAGTCAGGAGCAGATTACAGTAGTCCAGTCTGGAGATGACCAGTGAGTGGATAAGAGTCTTAGTAGCATACTGGGTCAGAAAGGGTCTGATCCTGGAAATATTTTTTTGATGAAAACGGCAGGTTTGTGAGAGGTGCTGAATGTGTGGTTTGAAGGAGAGGGAGGAGTCAAGGATTACTCCAAGACAGCGCACTTGGGGGCTAGAGGAGATAGTAGTGCCATCAATAGATAATGAGATTGTAGGAGGTGAGGTTATGCGGGAGGGAGGGAAGATGATCAGCTCGGTCTTAGACATGTTAAGTTTAAGAAAGCGCTGGGACATCCAGGAAGAGGTAGCAGAGAGACAGTTGGAGATACGAGTGAGGAGAGCAGGGGAGAGGTCTGGAGAGGAAAGATAGATTTGGGTGTCATCAGCATAGAGATGATATTGGAAACCAAAAGAACTAATGAGCTTACCTAGTGAGGACGTATAGAGAGAGAAGAGAACAAGACCAAGGACAGAACCTTGGGGTACCCCTACAGTTAGTGGAAGTGAGGGGGAGGTGGAGTCATGAGAGGAGACAGAGAAAGAACGGTCAGAAAGGTAGAGGACAGCCAAGAGAGGGCAGTGTTACGCAGACCAATGGAGTGAAGAATTTGCAGTAGGAGAGGATGGTCCACAGTGTCAAAACCAGCAGAGAGATCAAGTAGAATAAGTATAGAGTAGTGTCTCTTAGATTTAGCAGCATGGAGGTCATTGCATACTTTTGTAAGGGCAGTTTCAGTGGAGTGGAGAGGACGGAAGCCAGATTGGAATGGGTCAAGCAGTGAGTGTGAGGAAAGAAAGGAAGTAAGGCGGTTGTAGACAATACGCTCAAGGAGTTTGGAGGCAAAAGGGAGGAGAGAGATGGGTCGGTAGTTGGAGAGAGTGTTTGGATCAAGTGTAGGTTTTTTAAGAATAGGAGAGATGAGTGCATGCTTGAAGGCAGAGGGGACAGTGCCTGATGAGAGGGATAGATTGAGAAGGTGGGAAAGATGGGAACAAGCAGAAGGAGAGAGGTAGCGAAGGAGGTGGGAGGGGATAGGGTCAAGTGGGGAGGTGGTGAGAGGACAGGAACGAATGAGGGCCATGACTTCCTCTCTAGATGCATGGGAGAAAGATGTCAGAGTAGGCGCGAGGGGTGGGGAGGGTTGGTAAGGGATGGGAGAAAGCTGGTTACTGATGGTCTGGTGTGATGTGATGTCCTGACGTATGGAGTAAATTTTGGATGTGAAGTAAGTGGCAAAGTTAAGAGCAGAGAGTGAGGAAGGGAGACGAGGTGGAGGTGGGCAGAGGAGTGAGTTGAGAGTGGCAAAGAGCGCCGGGGGTTGGAAGACTGGGAGAAGATGAGGTTCTTGAAGTATGACTGTTTAGCAAGAGAAAGGGCAGCACTGAAGGATGAGAGCATAAGTTTGAAATGGAGGAAGTCTGCCTTAGAGCGTGATTTCCTCCAGTGTCGCTCAGCAGTACGTGAGCATATATAACGTGTATTAAGCATTACAGTGTTTGACATAATATGTAATGGCATTACAGTGTTTGGCATAATGTGGCCATGCCCCTATTGTCATGTAGCCACTCCCCTAGTTTCGTGCGACCACACCATCTCATGGCACGTGACCACGCCCATTTTTACTATCAGTACCACTAAGAGAACATTTCTACTTGCACCACTGACTGTATTGCTCACAGGTTATAGTCAGGAGGTATGCGGTTAGCATACCGCTCGTTGGGATCCCGGCTGTCTGAATACTGACACTGGGATCCTGACAGGGTCACCATACCGCCACTGGAATACCGGCGAGGTAGGTGATTCCCCCTCTATGGGTGTCCACGACTCCTATAGAGGGGGAATGCAACCCGTGGCGAGGAAAGCTCACCACGAGCACGCAGCGTGGTAAGCACAGTGAGCCCACAAGGGACTTCATTACGCTCGCCCTCTGCCGGCATTCTGCCGCACGGGATTCCGGTGTCGGTATACTGACATTCGACATCCCGTGCGGCAGGATCACATACCGATCGCGGTCAGGAAGAGTAATTTACAAATAGTGCAGTTTATGTATTTTTCATCTTTTGAGACCTACTGTTGCACATGTGTGCCTATTTGTATGGGTAAGTGAATGGGGTGGTGCAAACAGGAGGTTGGGGGGAAGCTAAACTTTGATCTTCTGATGACTGGAATAGGGTGGAACAGGGTGCTTCGTGATAACGCTACGACAGCTACAGGCTTGTTAATGCACATTCTCAAAAATTCCTAAAAACTTGTACGGCGCATGCGTTGCACTGTGTACGCACCGAGGCACAGTTGAAGTTGAGACGCGCAGTGTGTGAAATGTAGTGGAAAAGTATTGGGCAGGGACGGGGGTAAGCTATTCAGATGCACGGAAATGGACCATCCTATGGTGGTCTTATAGGTGTATCTCGGGCAGGTTGCTGAACTGGTTGCAAGTTGCAACCTTGAGGCCCCCATACATACTGTATATGATAAATTGGGACAATTCTCTATTTTGGAGATGATTGCCCCAATAAACCATTGGTGTATGGGCCCCCTCTATTGGCAATACCGACCAAAAAGTGATCGGGATTGCAAAATCAGATTTTAAACATGTTTAAAAATCTTATTTTTGGGGGGACATTCTGTTTCTATGGCAAAAACCCATTCGCTGGTACAGGGACAGATCGAGGGGTGGAGAAATGTCCGGCGGGTGTTGGGGCAGGCGAAACAGTGTTGGGGTGCCCGTATGTTGTGTGGTGGCAGAGGGGTGTCTGGCGGGTGGAGAAGTGTCCAGTGGGTGTCGGCAAGAGAGAGAGGAGTGTGTGCCCATGTGAAAAATGATGGCGCGTGCTGTCAATGGCTCGCACGCGGCGCCATTTTTTAAATTAAAAATGGCCATAGCGAGCCAATCACGGCTCACCGCTTCATTGCCCTGCCCTCTTAGGCTGGCTAATATTAGCCAGTGCAAGATAGGGGGCAGGCAGTCTTGACGGCGTCGGCGGGGGAGAAGGAGCTGGCAAGAGCTCCTGAAGACTCTGGAGTTCTGGGTGGGCGGAGTACTAAAGAGATCACCGGCCACCGCCCCCAGGTGAAGATGCTACATGAAGCATATGAAAGTCCTAGGCAGGGAAGCGGCCATGTAAATGTGCTCAAAGGCATTTAATAAAATCTACAAACTTCTGTGTTTTCTTATCTTTATTTTAATATTTCCCTTACAGGGGAACTACAGGTGCCAGCAAGCCCTTAATATCCCGGCATGTTGACACTTGTGGTTCTGCAAGTGCGAGCATGCTGGGGCATACTTTCTGGAATCTTTAGGTCCGCTGTAATGGACAATGGTGGTCATTCCGGGTTGATCGCTCGCTAGCAGTTTTTAGCAGCCGTGCACACGCTATGCCGCCACCCACTGGGAGTGTATTTTAGCTTAGCAGAAGTGCGAACGAAAGGATCACAGAGCGGCTGCAAAGTTTTTTTGTGCAGTTTTAGAGTAGCTCAAAACCTACTCAGCGCTTGCGATGACTTCAGACTGTTCAGTTCCTGTTTTGATGTCACGAACACGCCCTGCGTTCGCCCAGCCACGCCTGCGTTTTTCCTAGCACGCCTGCGTTTTTTCGAACACTCCCTGAAAACGGTCAGTTTACTCCCAGAAACTCCCATTTAAAGTCAATCACTCTGCGGCCAGCAGTGCGACTGAAAAGCTTTTCTAAACCTTGTATGAAACTACATCGTTCTTTGTAATAGTACATCGCGTGTGTGCATTGCGCCGCATACGCATGCGCAGAAGTGCCGTTTTTTTGCCTCATCGCTGCACAGCGAACAAATGCAGCTAGCGATCAACTCGGAATGACCCCCAATATTACTTACATCAGCAATCAACTTTGCACCTACGTCCCAGGGGTGCGGGGGGAGGGGGGAGGGGTTAGCACCAAGCTTCAACCCAAGCCTGGGGTAGACTGGAGAGAGAGAATCCACACTTGTCAAGGAATTCCTGGCCTGGGCTGACTGTTTTTTTGAGGGGAGAATGCAACTGTGTCCCCTGGCTGTGGCACAAAGTGGGCATCTCATCCACTATCATTACTTGTATAATTTCTTCAATGATGTCCTGTGTCCCATCTGTCGTCACATGATCTGCGGGCCCCAATGAACGAGCAAAGTTTTCTCTTCTTATCAAGGCAGAAACTTAAACACAGAACATGTGATTTTTAATATATAACGTAAAACTGATGCTGATTAGTTGAAGTTGTAGGATATGGAATTAATTTATCCTTTATGCGCCTTGTATTTTCTCTTAGCTGTTCTATGCTTTGCGTGTTTATAAAAAGTCTGATAAAACAATATGGAAACTTGTAGAGCAGACAGCGGACTGCGCCAAAGGCTCTGTATTTTCCACATTAAGATAGCTCGTAGATGTTTATTGATAGAGGCAGCGCTCTAGCTATAAATACACAAAATCCCCAAATGCGAGTTCGTGTCCTGCGTTTCCTACCGGGTAACTTGACTTCTACAGTGGTTAAAAAACACATAAAAAGCTGGAATGTTTCATTGCATGAAGGATTTGGGCAGGGTAGAATGATTTATATGAAGGGAGTGTACTGTCCGGAGTGCAGCACAGAAACTGACCTAATACAGTGCTGTGTGGATGGGGAGACACCTGCAGACTGCACCCTGTATATCACAGTTACAGGACAATGTGAGAAGACAAATAAGGATGGGCTGTGAGAGCCGTATGGTGACCTAATGCAGGAGAGTATATCCTGAGTGCAAAGATATTTGCTTAGTAATGCAGGTTGAGTATCCCATACATAGGCAAACATAGGGGGGTTTCTGGTTGCCTGGAAACCCCCCTCCACTTGGCAAATAGCTCAAATTATGGCAACAATTGCAATGGTATATAATATGATTAGATTACTAGTGCTGCAGAAATATCATGCGATTTAAAGGACAGAGCAGAGTTACTGCGCAAGCTCAGTGGTAGCAGCTTCTTCTATTGAGTTTGTGGTGTGTGTGAATCTGACTCCTCAATCAGTGCACTGAACCAGAGAGTAGCTGCCAGGAAGAAGCGTCAGGAGCCTTACCATGAGGTGGGAGAATGTGAGCTTAGAAAATGCAGTACTGGTTCTGTTATGTTTGTGTAATTATTTATTACGGGATGTTTAATCTTTTCCTGACAACTTATTTTATATTATTTCAATGTTTGATACATCCTATACTATAGACCATCTACAGTATTAAATATTAATACTGTATTCCATACAAATATCCAGTGTATAAAACGACCATTAATGTCCAGGGTTATTATTAGGTTCTTCTACCGCTCCCCCAGACTCCCACACTTGCTCTAATCTTCCACAGAGTGGTAGATTGTGAACTGCATTTGGAAACCCCCCTCGAGAAATCCTGCGTTTGCCACTGCCATATCCAAAATGCTTGGGTCCAGAAGTATTTAGGATATCGGATTATTCCGTATTTTGGAATAATTGCATACTATAATGAGATATCATGGCGATGGTGTGATACCCGCGTTTGGAGTACCCCTTCTGCTAGTTAAACCAGTTGCAGATGCACTGTGAGGATTAAAATCCTTTTTACACTGGTTGCTAAGCAACTATGGCAACCAGGAGAGGAATATGTATAGCACTAGGACCCTGGGCTTTCCATCAGGATCCCTGCAGAGTGGGAAGCTGGGAGCGCTCTTATTGGCCGTGTTGTGTGGGGAGAGAAGCAGGGAGGAGAACTGCAGTGAGCAGAGAGGGAGAGCAGCATGGCAGTGGAATAGGAGGCAGTGTGTCATGTGTGGGTGTGAAGAGCTGTACGCGGAGGTCTGGAGGCGCGCTGCGCTGGGAGAGTCTGGGCATCGAGAGACGGCTGTCATCCTGAAAAGCAGCAGTGAGAAGTGACCGGCAGGAGCTGGCAACAGCAGCAGATAATGCAGGTAATGCAGGTACTCTACTTCACCCCAGACAGCCCCCACATATGGGCACCCAGACCAACAGTGATCACCCTGACAGCTTGCAACATCACAGCCCCTTGGGACAGATCACAGCAGGACTCTATGTACAAGGAGAGGGACACGTGTGATTTATTTGGAGCTGCCTGCCATTGTACCAGAGAGAGCCTTAAGGGATAGGGTTGTGTGAAACCCTCTGCTTCCCCTTACCACTGCAATTGCAAGGAAAACACGAAGTGACACTTACAGTATCCCTAGACTGTTTGAGCTGCAGCACAATGTGTGTGCCAGAATTGGGTCATTTGCTCTGTGACCCACTGTATGTGAAATGACTTACTCCACAGCGCCCTCTATTTGAAGCATTGCTAGACTGTGAAATGACTTACTCCACAGCGCCCTCTATTTGAAGCATTGCTAGACTGTGAAATGACTTACTCCACAGCGCCCTCTATTTGAAGCATTGCTATACTGGGATATGACTTACTCCACAGCGCCCTCTATTGGAAACTGGTGCTATACATGGCAAGTAGCTGCTCCACGGCACCACCCGTTGGATTACAAATACTGTGCACAGTGCGAACTCATTCTACAGCACCCCCTGTAGGACAGTGATATAGCTGGAACATTTTGTCAGCAGCATAAACTGAACATATCCAATCTAGCGACATCTAGTGACCCGTCAGTATAACGCATGCATACTCATGAAACAGCTGTATAAGACGTCTGAGTGTTGAAATTCTGAAATGCTCTTGTGTTAATGTTATGTTATATTTTTAGTATGTGACTAAAAGTATCGTGGCTTATTGAATTGCACTGAACTTTACTAAGAGGTGAATTTAGTCACATGGACCAGTGACTAACCCTGTCTATAATAAATCTTTGTTACTGTATCCCACCGTAGTGGTCCTTTCACCTTTAAAAGGGGGGTGTTGACTATACTGGGGTATCCCCGTCCCTTCTGCCCAGGTCCTACGCAGCCTTCCCACGCAGATTCCGCCCGACGTCGCGACAAGCAAGAACCGAACGACCAGAGAGGCCGCAACTGGACAGGCGTGAGACTGCAGGTACGCTTAGCCACCTATCACACTTGGCGTCCACGAACAGGATACGAGCAAGATGACGGATCCACAGGTTCCCGCTACTCCCATGCTACCACCGGCACTCGGACAAGGAAACACGACCACCATGGCGGCATCACCGTTGACTATGCCATACTATTTTGGAGCACCATGGTTACCAACGTTTGCAGGAAAACAAGTGCCGGGTTCGAGTACGTTCAAAGAATTCAAAGACAAGATGTACTCCATGTTCCGCCTGTACTCACTAACCGAAGAACAGAAAATAGAGATCGTTATGGGTCAATTGACGGATTCGGCACTACGGGAAGTGAAAGCATGGGAAGACAGCGAAAAGAAGACCGTCGAAGGGATCTTTAAGAAGCTGATGACCATATTCGACTGCGAGACCATAGCGGAATTAAAGAGCCGCCTTTATGCGAGAAAACAAAGACCTGACGAATCACTGCGAGACTTCGCGCTGGCCCTACAAGAAGCTGCAAAGGCTATACGGGCCCTGGATGAACGAGAAGTCGAAGGGATAGATAGAACGTTAACAGACCTGTTTGTAGAAGGGGCAAGAGGAAAGACGATTCGCTCTCAAATGCGCATGGAGAGACGACAGCAACCAGGGAACTCCTTCTCTGAATTCAAAGAGACGGTGCTGCAGATCCTTGGGAAAAATCAGAGCAACAATGTCGTGAAAGATGCATCTTCAGAGTGGAGTGAAGATGACAGCTACAGAGAAACCGCACTGCCCATGAAGTCAGACGGACTAGCCCAAGTGGGAGCGGTTCTCCAGCAAGCACAAGCCCCAACGGGACCAGATCCTATGGAAACGCTCAATCAGAGGCTGACGGAGATGATATTGAATCTCTCCCAAATGAGCCGGAGATTAGAAGAGCTCGACAGGGACCAAGATAGGAATAGACACAGAGAATGGCATCAAGAGCAAGATTGGCAGAGTCGTCCTCGCTGGGACGTGGTAAGAGAATCGGGCCGACGATTGACCGATCAATTCCATGCTCCGAAAGGCACTGTATGTCAACAGACCTCCGAAAGAGTGGAGAGAATAGATCTACCATGGGAGGAACGACCCAGAAAAGCAGGACCAAGACTGGTGTGGCAGAGTCAAGTCGGAGTGATAGGTGTACCATCTGGTGGGGATGATCGAAGAACCAGAACAAGAAAGACGACAGGCCAAGTATTGGGGTTTAGTGCAACGCGTGGTTACGGCTTCATAAGGAGAACAGACACTAAGAGAACCATATATGTTCACTATACGGGCATTCAGAAGACCCATCAGAACAATTACTTCCGAAGCCTAGGAAGCGGGGAATGGGTCGAATTTGAATTGACCAATGGAAAAAGGGGCGTTAAGGCCATCAACGTCACAGGTCCTAATGGCGTTCCAGTGCAAGGCAACAGACATGCCAGAGAGCGTAACCGGTATTGGCGCTGTCCGCGGTATAGAAAGCCTCCACTCTACTACCAGCAAGACTACTGGGACAGCGGAAGCAGAGAGGAACCAAGAGACTGTAATAGTGAGACCGGTAGACCTAACACCAATCCTCCTCGACCTGAACGGATACCCCGGCCACCCGAACCTGAAGTCCCAAAGCAAAGGAAAATGCTGGACACAAGCGAGAGACCGGTTGTGAAAGGTCAGAGTGAGACAGTGCAGCAGTGCCTTCAAAATGTGATAAAGCCTCAGATTTCTCCTCAACCAAAACGAGAGTACATCCCAAAAAGGCAAGAAGCAGATTACCGTGCAGCAAATTTCGAGCAAACAGATGCCGGTGCGACTGACCAGAAAAGGGACACTGAAGCAGTGGTCCACATGGCCATGCCAAAGATAGTGGAACCCGTGGAATTCAGAAGTCCGGAGCCAGCAATGCCACCGTCTGAACCCAAGCCCCAGGCAGAGACCCCACAGGCAGCTGAGAAGGCTGAGACCCATTCCACGGAAGAGAAGCCTGTAATGGATAGTGAGTACAGGACCATAACGGGAGAAGAATTCGCCTTCAGGATACAGCAGGCTATACGAAGATCAATGAGATGCGATAAAGGTGCACCACATGCTCGTTGCAGATAGTGATATAGAGTACCACCCATGTACACCTTTGAAGAACCCGTACCGCAGAGGGATCGGAGTCCTGTGGCGGAGGGATGGGGTCCCTGGGATGGACATACCCTAGCTATTTAACAAGAGTAAAAGTAGAAAGGTATAACTGTTCAGGTTTAACTTGTTGGCATCTAATTATTTGCATGTATTGGGAGTTCAAAGACTGTGGTGTAGGACTTTAATCCATTACAGTATGCGTGGGGACACGCATAATTTCAGCGGGCGAACATGTGATACCCGCGTTTGGGGTATCCCTTCTGCAGTTAAACCAGTTGCAGATGCACTGTGAGGATTAAAATCCTTTTTACACTGGTTGCTAAGCAACTATGGCAACCAGGAGAGGAATATGTATAGCACTAGGACCCTGGGCTTTCCATCAGGATCCCTGCAGAGCGGGAAGCTGGGAGCGCTCTGATTGGCCGTGTTGTGTGGGGAGAGAAGCAGGGAGGAGAACAGCAGTGAGCAGAGAGGGAGAGCAGCATGGCAGTGGAATAGGAGGCAGTGTGTCATGTGTGGGTGTGAAGAGCTGTACGCGGAGGTCTGGAGGCGCGCTGCGCTGGGAGAGTCTGGGCATCGAGAGACGGCTGTCATCCTGAAAAGCAGCAGTGAGAAGTGACCGGCAGGAGCTGGCAACAGCAGCAGATAATGCAGGTACTCTACTTCACCCCAGACAGCCCCCACATATGGGCACCCAGACCAACAGTGATCACCCTGACAGCTTGCAACATCACAGCCCCTTGGGACAGATCACAGCAGGACTCTATGTACAAGGAGAGGGACACGTGTGATTTATTTGGAGCTGCCTGCCATTGTACCAGAGAGAGCCTTAAGGGATAGGGTTGTGTGAAACCCTCTGCTTCCCCTTACCACTGCAATTGCAAGGAAAACACGAAGTGACACTTACAGTATCCCTAGACTGTTTGAGCTGCAGCACAATGTGTGTGCCAGAATTGGGTAATTTGCTCTGTGACCCACTGTATGTGAAATGACTTACTCCACAGCGCCCTCTATTTGAAGCATTGCTAGACTGTGAAATGACTTACTCCACAGCGCCCTCTATTTGAAGCATTGCTATACTGGGATATGACTTACTCCACAGCGCCCTCTATTGGAAACTGGTGCTATACATGGCAAGTAGCTGCTCCACGGCACCACCCGTTGGATTACAAATACTGTGCACAGTGCGAACTCATTCTACAGCACCCCCTGTAGGACAGTGATATAGCTGGAACATTTTGTCAGCAGCATAAACTGAACATATCCAATCTAGCGACATCTAGTGACCCGTCAGTATAACGCATGCATACTCATGAAACAGCTGTATAAGACGTCTGAGTGTTGAAATTCTGAAATGCTCTTGTGTTAATGTTATGTTATATTTTTAGTATGTGACTAAAAGTATCGTGGCTTATTGAATTGCACTGAACTTTACTAAGAGGTGAATTTAGTCACATGGACCAGTGACTAACCCTGTCTATAATAAATCTTTGTTACTGTATCCCACCGTTGTGGTCCTTTCACCTTTAAAAGGGGGGTGTTGACTATACTGGGGTATCCCCGTCCCTTCTGCCCAGGTCCTACGCAGCCTTCCCACGCAGATTCCGCCCGACGTCGCGACAAGCAAGAACCGAACGACCAGAGAGGCCGCAACTGGACAGGCGTGAGACTGCAGGTACGCTTAGCCACCTATCACAATGGGACCTAAGTCTAAGCACAGAATGCATTTATGTCTCATATACACCTTATACACACATCCTGAAGGTAATCTTTGAAAATATTTTTAATAACTTTGTGCACTAGACAAAATTTGTGTATATACACACAATTCATTTATGTTTCATATACACCTTATACACACAGCCTGAAGGTCATTTAACACAATAGTGTTAGTAACTTTGTGTATTAAACAAAGTTTGTGTACATTGAGCCATCAGAAAACAAAGGTTTCACTATCTCAGTCTCACTCAAAACATTCCGTATTTTGGACTATCCCGTATTTAGGAATATTTGGATATGGGATACTCAACCTGTAGTTATTTAATATGTTATGGCAATAATCATTTACTGTCCACACAAGCCCAATCGTCCAGCATACCATAAGGCTTAATAAACTTTCTATCGGCCGATGCTGGACTGCATGACATCATTGCACGATAACCTTATCAGCTAAATATGAACTAACTTAACTTATCTAGAAATAACGACACAGACCACTGAAATGCCATTAAAATCGGCCAACAGTTATTTATTTATAATACTAAAACTAAGTATGGTGGAAATAAGAAAGAACGACCGGATCACCAGTGACATTGCGTCTTATTGCCGCTACACATGTCCACGACAAGACTTTATTTCTCTCATTGACTACGCCAATTAATGCTGAGTCTCCAACTCTCTCCCCAATACACCATAATAGGGTCAGACAGCCAAGCCCAAATGACCCCCCGGTAAGGAGGGCCAGAGTATACAATGTATTGGGCAAAGAGCGCATCTCCAAACAGTGGCGCAATAGCCACTGTAACCGCCGCTCTTTCCCGCCACACATAGGTTGCCAAACCCCAACCGGCAAAGAAAAAAAAAACGGGCGGGGAAAAAAAGTGACTTGGGGAAGGAAAGTGGGTAAATCCGGAGAGAAAGAGGCAGATGAAACTCCTGCCTCACACAAAATATCCGCTAGCTCCTCCCTAACACTCCCACTATTCTAATTAAAATCCTGCTCCAAACCTATTAACTGTTTAATAACCTAAACAAACTGTGCAAGGCAAGGCTCATACAATCCTACAGCCTTGAAGTTTACGATCGCTTGCGCTTATTTGCACTCGCTCTTCATATCCATGATATAACTCATTATGCCAGTGATTGCCATACAGTATGCCTACCTCTCAGGGCCCTAACTAGGGGTGTGCAAGAGGTGCTGCCACACCGGACATGGGGCCCTGGGTGGCGGCACTGAAACTGCCTCACAGTACCTGCATATGGTTTCAGGGAGTCTGGACCAGCGGGCTACTGCAGAGCATCCTGCAGCTTGTGGAGCTGGGCCCTTGGTGCAAGTAGAAAAAACTTCTTAGTGGTATTGCGCTCGCCAAAAAATGGGTGTGGCCACATGCCACACTTGGCGTGGCCAATGAAAATGGGGTCGTGATATACATATGGGATGCTGTGCCAGATAAATATATGCCCCCAGAGTGCCAGATACACATATTCTCCCTCAGTGGCAGGTACACACATGCCCCCCACAGTGCCAGGTACACACATGTCCTCACAGTGCCAGGTACACATATGCCACTACAGTGCCAGATATGCCACCCACAGTGCCAGGTACACACATGTCCCCACAGTGCCAGGTACACACAAGCCCCACAGTGCCAGGTACACACATGCCCCCACAGTGCCAGGTACACACATGTCCCCACAGTGCCAGGTACACACAAGCCCCCACAGTGCCAGGTACACACATGCCCCCACAGTGCCAGGTACACATATGCCCCTACAGTGCCAGATATGCCCCACACAGTGAAAGGTACACACATGTCCCCACAGTGCCAGGTACACACAAGCCCCCACAGTGCCAGGTACACACATGTCCTCACAGTGCCAGGTACACACATGCCCCCACAGTGCCAGGTACACACATGTCCTCACAGTGCCAGGTACACACATGTCCCCACAGTGCCAGGTACACACATGCCCCCACAGTGCCAGGTACACACATGTCCTCACAGTGCCAGGTACACAAATGTCCTCACAGTGACAGGTACACACATGTCCCCACAGTGCCAGGTACACACATGTCCCCACAGTGCCAGGTACACACATGTCCCCACAGTGCCAGGTACACACATGCCCCCACAGTGCCAGGTACACACATGCCCCCACAGTGCCAGGTACACACATGCCCTCACAGTGCCAGGTACACACATGTCCTCACAGTGCCAGGTACACACATGTCCCCACAGTGCCAGGTACACACATGTCCCCACAGTGCCAGGTACACACATGTCTCCACAGTGCCAGGTACACACATGCCCCCACAGTGCCAGGTACACACATGCCCCCACAGTGCCAGGTACACACATGTCCACACAGTGCCAGGTACACACGTCCTCACAGTGCCAGGTACACACATGTCCTCACAGTGCCAGGTACACACATGTCCTCACAGTGCCAGGTACACACATGCCCCCACAGTGCTGCTCACCACTGCCGCTGCTCCAGCTGCTGTGTGTGTGAGGGGAGGAGAGGGCAGTACACGCCGCTCCTGCTCCTCGGTCCAGTCTCCAGTGGTGGTGTATATCTCAAATCAGGCACCAGTTTGTGAGCCAATCAAAGCTCGCGGTCCGGCAGCTAATCAGGATCCGCCGCAGTACCGCCCTGTACCACCATAATTGCAGCACTAAGCTGGGCAGAGCTTTACTTCCCAGTGTTGGCAGCCGACACAGGGTGCACTGCTACCTATATCCAGCATAACAGCCTTATATCCTCCACTATCCTATTACTAAAGCCCTCAGATTTTGCCTCCATACGCAGCCACCCCATGCCAACATAACAGACCATGCCACCATATAAAATTCCAGGTCTTCATAGCAGCCCCATGCCACTTTATATTGTACAGCCCGTGCCAGCAAAACAGCCCCATTCCACCATATACAGCCCCATATTGCAAAATACAGCGACAGCTGTCCCATGCCACCATATACAACCCCATATCACCATATACAGCAACCCAATGCTAGCATGACAGCCCCGTTACACGATATACAACTGTCCCATGTCACCATATACAGCCCCAGACCACTAGCATAACAGCGTCATGCCACCATACACAACCCTATATCACCATATTCAGCAACCCAACACAATGCTTTTATGACAGTCCCATTCCCCATATCCAGCTGTCCATTGTCACCCTATGCATCGCCAGTGTATCATACCTGTGACACATATTCATAGTCCCTGGTGAATTTATATGAAGTATACTTATTGGTTCAGAGCACAAAATGGCCGCTTCCATTGTAGCCGGAATACAGGTACACTTCACATATAGGAAGGAACCTCTTGTTTCTTGGTGCCCGGTCTTTCATGAGTATTTGATGGACACCCATCTGCTTCTTTTTACAACACGGACGGATATAATACAGAGCCAGCCAATCATCTGTCTTTATTCCCAGCATTGTAAATCTCTTGCAGTATATTTATCACTTGTTAATTGTGGATAAAGGTAATCTCCTGCCTTTGGATAATTGGACTAAAATAGATAATTCAGGACAATGTAGGGCAGGTTAATACCACTGTATACTCATCCTAAAGCAAAGTGACATGTAGTATGCCTGGAATTTATTCTGCATTCTTGTACATGCCTCCATCCTTATCACCTGTGACCTGGCTGAGTTATTAGTTCATCAGGCAAGCTGGCTCAGGGCTCAGCCATTCCTCCGTGTCATCCGGTACCGCCGGCCGTCTGTCTGGCATGTACTTTAATACAGATTTATTTTATCTGTTCATGCTTGCTACAAGTTAAGTACGTGTTATCTATATAATGCAGGGTAAAGCATACACACTCAGGATAAACAGGTAATAAGGAACATTTTGGCATTTTTGAAATGGGTCGATTCTATTTAGCTGCAGTGATTAATATGGCTGAGCAAAAGTGGTTGGTATTAATTATCCTTGGTGGATAGATTCGCCAATTAGCAGGGGCGGATCCAGGACAGAATGACAGGGGGGGGGGGGGGGGGGCACCATGACAGGCGCACAGAAAGTAAGAACGCCCCTGGGAAAGTGGTCCTGGCCTTGCAACAAGGGTATAACCTCTCAACATAGGGTGTGGCCTCAAAGGGAATGCAGTATCCATATAATGGGGAAGAGTGCGATGCTTTGAAGAGGCAGAGGATGATAGGACAGAGAGAGTGATTGGAAGATGGTGACGCAGGGGAGAGGCAGTGGATGATGGGGATAGATAGTGGGAGATGGAAATACAGTGGGTGATAGTAAGAGGCAGCGGGTAAAGCCAGGGAATGGGTGACAAGGGGAGGAAGTGGGTGATGCCAGAGGGAATCAGTGGGTGATGTAGAGGATGATGGTGAGAGGCAGTGTGTGACAGGGAAAGATAGTGGGAAATGGAGAAGCAGTAGGTGAGGGGGAGAGGCAGTGAGTGTCAGGAAAGGGGAATGGGGAAAGGGAGTAGGAGACAGAGAGAGGCAGCGGGTGACAGTGAGAGGCAGTGGGTGAGGGTAGGGAGTGACAGGGAGAGACCGTGAGTGACAGGGAGATTGTGGGTGACTGGGTAGGTAGTGGGTGACAGAGGCAGAGGTAACATGGAAGCAGTAGGTAACAGGGAGACAGTGGATGACAGGCAGATAGTGGGTGACTGGGGTAAAAGCAGGTGACGTGGGTGGTAGAGAGAGGCAGGGGTGAAAGGGAAAGGAAGATAGTGAAAAGGAGGCTGTGGGTGACAGTGAGTGATGGTATAGGGTGACAGAGAAAGGCAGAGGGTGACAGGGAGAGGCAGGGGTGACAGGCAGATAGTGGATGACTGGGGAGGCAGCGGGTGATGTGGGTCGCAGAGGTGATAGTGAAAGGAAGAGGGTGACAGGGAGATAGTGGGTAACATGGAGGTAGTGGGTGATAGAGAAGCAAGGGTGACAGAGAGGCAGAGGGTGACAGGGAGATAGTGGGCGACTGGGGAGGTAGTGGGTGACGTGGAGGGAGTGGATGACAGGGAGATAATGGGTGACAAAGAGAGAAAGCGAGAGAGACTGAGGGTTACAAGGAGATAATGGTGACAGAGAGACTGAGGGTGACAGAGAGACTGAGGCTGACAGAGAGACTGAGGCTGACAGGGCGATAGTGGGTGACAGAGAGATACTGATTGTGACAGGGAGATAGTGGGTGACAGAGAGAGACTGAGGGTGAGAGAGAGATACTGATGGTGACAGGGAGATAGTGGGTGACAGAGAGAGACTGCCGACAATTCCTGTGGCCTGAACAGTAAGGATAGCGGTAGTTGAGACAGCCGGGGACGCCCGGCTCTCAGAACTGTGCACAACATCAAGACACCGCTCACTGCAGGGGGAGTCTCTGACCTAATTAAGGTAGCCCATTCCGTGTGAGGGCCAAGTGGTGACCGAACACACAAGCGGAACAAGCGGCAATTCCAACTGGGGCTCCATACGGGCAGAGCGGCGACTAACTGGTGCTGTGAGTATGTTGATCAGCTGGTAATACAAAGTATATTTATAGCCCATATTCACTGATTTACAGCTCATCCCACCCACCCAGCCGGAGAGCCATGGTAATAAGATACAAAGGGGGTCATTCCGTCCCGATTACTCGCTGCAGTTTGTCGCAGCGATCGGGTCGGAACTGCGCATGCGCCGGCACCGCAGTGGAGTGGTGTGATGGCTGCGTGATGTCTCACGCAGCCGCTGCGGCCAGTGGCAGCGACACACAACTCACGGCCAGCCGCAGGAGCTGCGCTGGCCGGGAGTTACTCCACAGATACAAAGGCATCACCTCTGTGCGATGCTTTTGTATTTGTGCGGGGGGCGTGGCCGACACTGACATGCATGGCGGACTAGCCCTGTGCTGGACGCCCCCCCCGCATGTTGGTGAATTAGGCCGTAAATCACTACACTACATCCCTCTATACGCCACAGAACATACCTACACTAAATACCCCCTATACAGTGCACTACACCCAGGGCCGTCTTTTCGTATGGGCTCAATGGGCTCTTGCCCAAGGGCACCAGGAGTATAAGGGCCTCAGGCTGATAGCTGAGGGTCCCCTCTTTCCAGGGGTACCAGATTTTTGCTGGGGAACTGGAGATATTCGACTTGAAAGCAGTGGTCCCCATCCAAGCCTGTTAATTGCTCTTCCCAAACAGATATCTTGGGTTCTGTCTGAGTTAGAGTTTATCTGAGGGTATACTCCAAAAGGCGGGACTCTCCCCTTTTGGAGGACATTGGCAGCTTGTCTCAACTATGCCCAGAAGCCAGAACCAGAGATATCAGCCTTCCAGCAGCTGGTCCCTGCTCCAGCTCCACACGCCTAATATGCAGTTTTATATTTTTGTTGGTGGATTGCTCTGGCTCCTGAGATCTGATCCCCAAGTCCCCAGTATCTCCTGAAAGGTGGGACTCTCTAGATTCTGTATCCCATTCAAAGCTAAGAAATCTAATTTCAGGAACTTGAGATATCTGCAGTCAAGCAAGCTGCCCTCCCACCAGAAAATTATGAATACTAAGCACACTCCACTATCCACCCCTCCCCTACGTATTTAACACCCTTTACCACCCTGGAAGCCATATACAGGGGCCCCTTCATTCAGCCCAATGCCCCCTTAAAGGAGTAATTAGCAGAAATTACTGCTCCAGGTCCTACATGCTGAGCAGAATATAGAACACCACCTACCGCCCGCGGGACATCAAAGCTGCCGCTGATAGCACCCCCCACCCCTACCGCTGGAGGATGGGTAGGGGGCCCAGTGCATTGCTGTGCCCAGGGGCCTACACTGCTGTTAAGACAGCACTGACTACACCCCCTTATATGTTACACTAAATCAATACACTAAATACCTCCTTTACACTGAACTACATGACTGCACTGTGCTATATTATGCACAATAACATATCCTTATGCCACCCTCCACATGAACTTACCATGATGAAGTCATCTCTTTGTCCACTGCAGCTTCAGAGTAGGTGACACTGCGACTTGGTAGAATGGAAGGTGGAGGCACGCCTGGCAGGGTCCTGTGAGAGAGCTAGGTAGAGCAGAAGAGGTGGTGGCGAGCTCAGCTGAATGAAATAAGGGGGCAGGGCTTGGTCCTCTGGCCGGGACAGCTATGGTAGAGGGAACGTGGGGACTTGCTGAGGGAAACAAGGGGGCGGGGCGGAATGGAATAAGGGGCGGGGCTTATGCCGGGACAGGGAAAGTGGGTATTGGTTGACAGTAAGAAGAGGCCGAGGTTTGGTCCTCCGGGCTGGACAGAGCGGGGTAGAAGGAAAGCGAGGAGTGGGCTGGCTTAGGGAAAGAAGGGGGCCTAGCATGGTCCTTTAGGGCAGACAGAGCGGGGTAGAAGGAAAGCAGAGACTGGGCTGGATGAGGGGGAACAGGGGGCGGGGCTTGGTCCTCCGTTGACAGAGCAGGGTGGAGGGGAAGCAGGGATAGGCAGAGGGAAAGAAGTGCACGTGGCTTAGTCCTATGGCAGGGAGAGAGTAGACCCCGCCCAGGACTGAAGGGTGCTGACTTATAGGCCCTACACACTGGACGATACACAGCCGACGGGCGACCCGGCGGCGGGGGGGGGGGGGGGGGGGAGTGCCTCCACACTGCACGATATGAACGTTATCTCGTTCATTAATGAACGAGATCATTCATATCGTGCAGTAATGTCGGCCAGTGTGTAGGGCCCTTTAGTCATGATATGGACGGGTCGGGAGAGAGCGGGTACAGAGGGGAAGAAGGGGAGAGTTGAAGGGGGCTGGCCTGGCAGTGTGGATGGGAGGGAGCATGGCAGAGATGAAGAAGGGGGCGGTTTTGGTTCCCCAATAACTAGCAACTAAGAAGAGGGGCCGTTCTCTACTCACCCGGGCTCGACCGCACTGCACTCTCCCTGGTTACAACCCTGCAGTGGCGCTGTGCTGTCCCTCAGCAGCACTGGGTCCACCTTCTCTGGGCCCCATGCTGATGGCTGGGCTGAGCTGTCACTTGCAGTATGGCATCTGCGTTGTGGCTGCTGAGCTCCTCTGCACTGCACATCACGTGTGCACTGTGCAGGGAGACAATCTAGATCAAGCCTAGCCCAGCAAGCAGAATGCTAGAGGCAGAGCTGCTGAAAGCGGAGGACTGACAGCAGCCTAGAGTAATGAAGCTGTCCGCAATAAATAAATAAAAATCTCTAAACGACAGGGGGGGCACGTGCCTTGGTGCCCCCCCCCCCCCCCCTTCCTGTATCCGCCACTGCCAATTAGCCATGGCGCATAGATCTCCAATTGAACCAAAATCAGTGTAACTGGGCAGTACCGGGACACTTGCATTTAGCACAAGCTTGCCATGGGCATGTTGTGGGTGTGTAGACAGGATTGCAGTCTAGTCAGAGGTCATTGTATGCTCTGATGGATCTTTTGCCCCCAGGATGGTGCAACTCTGTGCCGACAGTAATGGCGGCTGCTCTCTCATCGGATGTATAGGGGAGGTGCGGCCGCATAGATGCGACCAACTGTCAATGCAGGCGATAGTCCTCTGCTATTTTCAAACACAGAGGGGGAGATGTATCAAACTTTGGAGAGAGATAAAGTACCAGGCAATCAGTTCCTAACTGTCATTTTTCAAACACAGCCTGCAACCATACTTACCTATTTTTGAGTTCTCCTCTTCAGGAGAAGCCCGGAGAGGAGATGCTGCAGGGACCTTCGGGGGGCGGGACTCTGATATCATTAAGTCCCGCCCCCCTGGGAAAATGCTGCGATTTGCGGGTCTGCGTAAAGGGGTGGCACTAAATGACTCAATTCTGGGTTTTTTAGCCCCTCACCCTCACCACGAATATCTGAATGCCAGAGATTCTCTCCATCCTGCCCGCTTCACTAGGGTGCAGGCAGGATGTGGAAGATCTGCCTGCTCTTCCTGGGGTGCGGGGGTCTACCCTAAATATCGTGAGCCTCCCCCAACTTCCAGGAGAGTAGGCAAGTATGAACCTATAACATGGCAGTTACGGTAGGTGCTGATTGGTTGGTACTTTATCTCTCTCCACCTTATCACTCTCCACATTTTGATAAATCTCCCCCACAACGTGTCTGCAGATAAGACTGCTTTGTGTGCAACTCTGAATTAGGCCCTCTATGGGAGCCCCTTACTATCTAGTCTGACTTACCAGCCTTAGGGGGAGATGTACTAAGCAGTGATAAAAATGGAGAAGCGAGCAAGAGGAGAAGTTGCCCATGGCAACCAATCAGCATTGACGTAACATTTAGAATTTGCATACTATAAAAGTATACAGAGCAGCTGATTGGTTGCCATGAGCAACTTCTCCACTGGCTCACTTCTCCACTTTTATCACTGCTTAGTACATCTCCTCCCAAGAGTCCTATTTTATCGATTATTATTTGTGGTATATCCTCCGAAAACATCCATTTTCAGGGGGCACCCGCAAATATAAAGTGTCCCCATATGTATCTACAGGGCACTCCAACAGATATCGGAGAAATCTGCTGCAGCCCCCCCATCTTTTACTACAAAAGCACCAACCTATGGGGGCTATTTCTTGCCGAATTTACCAAGCTTGGCCCTGTAAACTAACGCCATTTGAAGACGGTGTCATCCATTGCTGCCTATGGGCTACACCATAGGGTCCCTCCACGGCACCCACCATTTATGCATGCGAGGTCAGCTGACCACACATGCGCATTCGTAGGACGACCCCCAGAAGCCAAAAGTAAAGTGTTTGCTAATGCCCCTGTCCCTGCATGTGTTCATCTAATACTGTATGTCCGGGAGGTAGATCATTTCATAGTGCTGCAATATGCGACAATAAGAACTTATGATTATTGGGTCAAAAACCTGATAATTAATAAATTGGGCCCTTAATAAAAGGTAACAGGAGCGTAAAAAATTGGTCTGAGGCAAATTGTACAGATTGTATAGGTATGTACAGGGGCGTATTAATAGAGGAGAGGGCCTGTTTGCAGTCTCCATCTGGAGCCCCCTACTCTCTAACCGACAGAGCAGCAGACTCTAAGCACTGGGGTCACATGAGCAGGTCTCTGGGAAAATGGCACGGCAGCCATTTTTTCTGATGATTTTCCTCTCTCTCTGAGGGGTTTTGTGACAGATACTGTAGGTCTTGCATGAATATCTCTTAGCATCCTTGGATTCCAGTTTCCTCTTGATTTGCTGCACTCTAAACTTTAATTTGTCCAAATTTGGAATCCGATCCACCATTTCAGTCAACCTTTTCTCTTCTCGATGGTCTACTCGAACTTGAACTCAACCTGCACTGAGATATAACTTGGACTACCAGAACTCCATGCCTATTGGTGGTCATTCCGAGTTGATCGGTAGCTGCATTCGTTCGCTGTGCAGCGATGAGGCAAAAAAACGGCACTTTTGCGCATGCGTATGCGGCACAATGCGCATGCGCGTCGTACAAATGCAACAAACAATGTATTTTCACACATGGTCTAGCGAAGCTTTTCAGTCACACTGCTGACCGCAGATTGACAGGAAGTGGGCGTTTCTGGGTGTCAATTGACCGTTTTCAGGGAGTGTTCGGAAAAACGCAGGCGTGCCAGGAAAAACACAGGCATAGCTGGGAGAACGCAGGGCGTGTTCGTGACGTGAAAACAGGAACTAGACAGTCTGAAGTGATCGCAAGCGCTGAGTAGGTATTGAGCTACTCTAAAACTGCACAAAAAAAGTTTGCCGCCACTCTGCAATCCTTTCGTTCGCACTTCTGCATAAGCTAAAATGTCTCCCAGTGGGAGGGGGCATAGCGTTTGCACGGCTGCTAAAAACTGCTAGCGAGCGAACAACTTGGAATGACCACCATTGCCCACCACCACTTCAAATGGGTGTCATTCCCACTTTCACACCACAAGGGGGCAGTACATGACATTTTCAGATCTTGATTTATGCACTCACCTCCAATTTAAAATCAGCCGCTTGCTTCATGGTTGACTTTCTTCTGTTCAAGATCAAAACTACATTTAAATACAAATGGACATCCACGTACACAACACATTCTCCTTTCCACATTTCTAGATACAATATATGTGTCTACAGGGCAGTAGAGAAGCCTGACTCAGCCCAGGTACTTTTCAGGCGGCGTGACCTAATTGTGGGACGCGTGACCACACCCCCTTAGAAAAAACATAGGTAAAAAATACTTTCACAGCACTTCACGCTGAACAGGGGTCCGTGTTGAGCCCCTCAGGCAGGATCAGTGTGATCTCTGGTCTCAGCAAACAACAGTGTCTGTTGGGCGGACCCGGGCCAACTCTGGGCCCGTACATCAGACCTGGGCCTGGGTAACTAGGACCACTCCCCATCTTGGCGCCACTGTCTAAGTATTATATGAAATTCAGACCAACCTGGTGACACAAAGTTTCAGCTGTGACTTGTAATAAATATCTATTCTAAATTATTTTAGGATTTACCCCTTTAAAACTCACGGAGAAATAAATGCACAGCGTAACTCTGCTACATTGCACTAGGCACTTCCATCCTCAGAAAGATTATTTTTCAGGCAGAAAATGGAATTAAGAGCGACTGAATCCACAGAGGATTATCAGGCATGAGATGTTTATTTTCTTTGTCACCCTCCCCCAACTTTTCTCCTCGCCCCCCTGCAATAACTGAGAGGGGAGGCCTTACTTGCAGAATAGCGGAGGGGCTCCTTCTCCTCAGACTGCCATCCAAGTGAGAGCTGGGAGCAGGTACCAAGGTCAGCAGCTGTATTTTTTGGAACAGGACCAAGTATTTTTCTTGAGCCTCTCTCTATCCTATTGAGAGGACGCTGCTGGAGAGCCTTAATCGTGGCTGTTTTCTGTTGATATTCCTACGCAAGTATGTGCAGAGGGTGTACCCAAAATGCAGAACATCTTATAGTAACACCGCTTATTTGTTCTACCACATACTCAGAAACATATTAGCCATTTTCATTTTAACATTATAAATCCAACTTCACATTTTCTTAAGCCGTAAAAAAAAAAAAGTTACATTTCCTGAAGCCATTACAGTTCTACTACTAAAATTTATAACTAAATTGTCAAAAAAGTACATTAAAATATTTAACAAATATAAAGATGTGTACACACTAGGCGACATGCTCTATGAGTGACGTCGCCTAGTGTTTTCACACCCCCGGGCCACGGCGCTCGGCGGCAGGGTGTACACACTTAGCAATATGACGACCATATCACTCAGTGATGTCACGCCGCCGCCGGGCCAGGCAGGCAGCTCTTGGACGACAGTCCAAATTGAGCTGCCTGCATGGCTGATAGCGAGAGTCGTTAATGACCCGCAGGCCGCGCATCGCTTGTCGCAGGCAGCATACCCACTTGCCGAGAAAATGAGCGACGTCGCTCAGGGAGGGTGAAAACGAGAGACATCGCTCAGGAAGGGTGAAAATGAGCGACATCGCTCATTTACTCGGCAAGTGTGTTTGCACCTTAAGAAGAACCATTGAATATTGAAAAAATGTTTCATTTAAGGAATAAAGCGTTTTGTTTTTTTTCTCCAATCATTTTCTTTTGTCTATCCTGAAATGGCAACGGGGGTCATTCCGACCCAATCGCTCGCTGCAGTTTGTCGCAGCGCGGCGTTCGGGTCAGAACTGCACATGCGCCGGTGCCGCAGTGCGCCGGCGCATGGCAGTCGTCATTGCCTAGCGACTGCGAGGCGGTTGCTGGGCGGGAGGGGGCTGGATGGCGGCGTTAAGTCACCGTTTAGGGGGCGCTGTCCGGCTAACGCAGGTGTGGCCGGACCGTTGGAGGGGCCAGCGGCAGCGACAAACAACTCCCGGCCACCCGCAGGAGCTGCGCTGGCCGGCAGTTACTCCAGAAATACAAAGGCATCGCCGCTGAGCGATGCTTTTGTATTTGTGTGTGTGTGGGGGGGGGGGGGGGGGCGTACTGACATGCGGGCTGGACTAGCCCTGTGCTGGGCGTCCCCCGGCATGTCAGGGAAGATGATCGTAGCTGTGCTAAATTTAGCACAGCTCCGATCAACTCGGAATGACCCCAAATAACAAAATAATCGTGACAATCTTCGTGTCTTTGCTATCATCGGCGGTGAGCTTTAAATGCTTATGGTAAAACATTTTTTTTAACACACAGTCGCTGGCAAAAATAACCGTTTCTGTCTACAGTAGGTTTTTTCACCCTTCCTCACACAAACACAGAGATTCCTGGGAGTCACTGTAAATGATATGAGATAACCTTGAAATTTGGTATTTCATAACATAAATCAGTTGAAGCTATTGGCCGTAAAGGCCCCCATACATCAGCAATCAAAACAAAAACAAAAAAATTGTCAGATTCTGAGATTTTTTTCCCAGATTACAGATCCCCCAATCCACCAATCTGCAGCCATACATTACAGATATTTTTCAGTGATTTGCAGATTTCTGAAAATACAGATCTACCAATCTTGAAAGGCTCATCAGTTTACTAGAAACGGTCTGCACAGTGAATGACAGCGGCGGCTGTCGATGGGGGCGTTGATGCGGTGTTGTGGGGGCGTGGCGGGCAAAATAGGGTGTGTCAGACGGCGCCAGCCCGAGAAAAAATGGCGACGGACTGCCTACCAGCGCAGCCAGGGCTCAACTTGAAATCGATGTGTCCGTCATGATGGGCGGCGCCATACACATACTGGGCGGCTTTGTCCTGTGCTGAGCGGCCACCAGCATGTGAGTAGATGGACGCAGATCTTACTGCGGGAAGCAAGATCTGTTGTCCATCTACGAATAACCCCCACTGACCGATATATCTGAACAGCCGATATATCGATGGTCCGTCGGTCAGTGTGTACCAGAGATATGTCTGTGAACGACATGGCATTGCATGATATACCTAAAGATATATTGGCGCATCGTGCTGTGTGTACAGGCGGTCAGCCAACCGCCTGTACACTCGCTGCACAACCCTGCCGTGATATACAGCGCAAGTGGGCGGGCGCATATAAATGCCCGCCCAGTTCCTGATGTCAGTCACGATGGATCGGGCTAGTGTGTATGCACAACACACTGCCCGGTCCGTCTGTAGATATATCTGCAAATCCATTGATCTGCAGATATATCTGTAAGTGTGTACACAACATTACTATACACAAGCAATCTACAGCCCCAATTGATCTGTGAAACCCAACATGTTGGTCAATCTGATTTAACAATCCCAATCGATTTTTGGTTGGAATCTGCGATCTGTGAACCCCATACATTGCAGATCAATTTGCACAATCATCTGCAAAACGTCAGATTGCCCCAGTTGATTGCTGACGTATAGGGGCCTTTAAACTCTCTTTTGAAGAAACATTTGACATTTTTTTCATGATTTTTTCAGTGAAAGCCCATGAAGATCCTGCACCTTCAACACTATTCCCCCATATTAGGGGGGGGGGGGGGGATTTATCAAAAGCTTGAGATAAAGTGGAGAGAGATAAAGTACTAACCAACCAGCTCCTGTTATTTTTCAAACACAGCCTGTAAAAGAGCTGATTGATTGGTACTTTAGCTCTCTCCAGGATTTGATACATTTCCTTATCTCCTCCTAGGAGAACTGCAAGATCCAGGGGCGAATATAGGGATCAGACCGCCCCTATGCACATTACTGGCCTCCTCCCCCCCAATCATGTCATTGCCCCCTTCATTTTGGGGCCAGTCCGGATGCCTCGAGACCACCATAGCAACCTCAATTTCACCCTACTACCACCTCCTGGACCACAATTTTCTGCCCATTGTCCCATTCATGTCATTTGCTAAATGAAATCTAAGAAAAACAATAAGTCAGAATGACAAATTAAAAAAAAAAGAATCACTTGGCCTCATCAGTCTGGTGTGCTGACTTTGCCCCCAGCAAGTGCTGCCCCTAGGCACGTGCCTCACATGCCTGATGGGAAATCCACCACTGGCAGGACCAGTTATAACCTGGGTAACAAAAGCGTATTAGTACCACGTTAGAGTCAGTAGTTTTTCATAGACTTATTGACAATCTCTATGATCTCGCATACAATATTTTTTTTCCGGGAAATAAGTTGCCCCAGCGAATCAACTACATGCTAACTATCAAAGTGAATAAATAGTTACAAAGATCCCTGTGTTACATTTAAATAACACATTTGAAGTGTCACAAAATAAACGACATCCTATCAGGCTTGTACTTGTTTATACAACACTGTAGAGTTTACACAGCGCTGTGCAGATAGTGAAATACTGAAAATACTTTTTTTATAAAAATGCAGCCAGCCAAGATGTCAGCTCCCTATAGTCTTATTTCCGCGAATGTGCTAACAAATAACACAAGCTCCCGGCCAAACACCTCAAACACAAACATTGGTGGTACAAAGTGTACGTTTCTAACAGTAATTAAGTCTAAATTATTTTCATTGGAAAATTTCCCTTTAGATACAGTAGGAGTAAAAATTCTATCTGTGTATTACAGAGGGATACGAAACATTGAATTTGACTCAAAAATATCCCCCCCCCCCCCCCCCAAAATGGCTAAACAAAATGGTAGATGTAATCCTGATGATCATGGAGTTTAGTGTTGCACATTCTAGATTAGAGCAGGGGATAGTTCTGAGTACAGTTAGTTGGTGATGTCATCGGGTGATGTCATATTGCTCCAGATTTGTTGACCCTTTGTTGAGGAAGTCAGTCTACATGGCAGATAACTTACTTAACCAGGTCTTTGGTTCATTAACCAGGCAGGGCAGGTTTGCAGGATGACTAGCCTAAGAGCGCACAAGGGTCAGAGGTCGCGTCTCCTCCAGCAGTCCAGGGTCCTAGTGTCACCAGATATAGACAAAGCAGGGCACTCTTAATACTATTGACTAGTGGTGGCCTGTATGGGGGCAGCAGAGGTAAATCTGTGCCAGTATTATATCTGCCTAGTTATGTCACTCTGAATGAAAGGGGGCTCTCAATTCAAGGAGACCCCATAGACCTTTATGACCCTTGGGCACCCTGCACCCACGGTAACATGCCAGTGTAAGAATTGCATAGTGCATCTTACAGTCATACTTCAGAATGAACTCTGCCCTTATCTCAGCTCACTATCCCCTCCACCCCACCAGCTATGGGGCTACTTTCCTGGGTCAATATCCCAAACGCCTGCAGACACTGCACCTTATCCCACTGCGCTGGTGACCACCTCTTCCTACGTAGCCGTTTATAAGTTATATTATAAGAGGAGGAGATGATGAGGGAGCACCCGGTACATACAGTGTAACAACAGTTTTTAGCGATCAGAAGGCATGCAACGGTTCAGGGACGGAAGAGGAAAGAGTTGTGGCAGCAGAAGAAACTGACAGACTATCAGCAGTTGTTGTTTGACACAGGAGAGAATGGATGTTGGCAAAAGCGGAGCCCTACATCATTGGGCACCATAAAGAAATGTGTAAGGGAGGGAATGACCTACAGTACGTTATAGTTTTAAAAATATATTATAACATTTAAAAAGCAAAAAAAATGCCACCAGACTCCTCCACATGTCCCTTATATGCCATCAGACCACTTTACAAGCCCCTTATATGCCATCAGAGTCCTCCACATGCCCCTTATATGCCATCAGACCCCTCTACAAGCCCCTTATATGTAACCAGACTCCTCCACATGCCCCTTATATGCCATCAGTCTCCTGTACAAGCTCCTTACTGTATATGCCATCAGATTCCTCTACAAGCCCCTTATATGTAACCAGACTCTTCCACATGGAAACATAGAATTTGACGGCAGATAAGAACCACTTCGCCCACCTAGTCTGCCCCTTTTTTATCCTTTAGGTAATCTCAACCGTTTTTGAACCTTAATTATTTGTAAGGATATTAATATGCCTATCCCAAGCATGTTTAAAGTGCTGTATAGTCTTAGCCTCTACCACCTCTGACGGGAGGCTATTCCACTTGTCCACTATCTTTTCTGTGAAGTAATTTTTCCTTAAATTGCCCCTGAACCTGCCTCCCTCCAGTTTCAGTGTATGTCCTCGAGTTCTAATACTCCTCTTCCTTTGAAGAATGTTTTCCTCCTGAACTTTGATAAAAACCCTTGGTATATTTGAAAGTTTCTATCATGTCCCCCCTTTCCCTTCTCTCCACCAAACTATACATGTTAAGATCTTTTAGCCTTTTTCCGGGTAAGTTTTGTGATGTAGGCCATGCACCATTTTAGTCGCCCTTCTTTGTACACTCTCTAATGTATTTATATCCTTCTGGAGATATGGTCTCCAGAATTGGACACAGTATTCCAGATGAGGCCGTACCAATGACCTATACAGTGGCATTATTACTTCTTTTTACCTGCTACTGATTCCTCTCCCTATGCAACCAAGCATCTGACTTGCCTTTCTCATTGCTTTGTTGCATTGCTTTCCTGCCTTTAAGTCACTTGAAATAGTGACTCCTAAATCCCTTTCCTCCTCAGTAGCATGCCCCTTATATGCCATCAGTCTCCTCTACAAGCCCCTTATATGTAACCAGACTCCTCCACATGCCCCTTATATGCCATCAGTCTCCTCTACATGCACCTTACTGTATATGCCATCAGACCCATCTACAAGCCCCTTATATGTAACCAGACTACTCCAAATGCCCCTTATATGCCATCAGTCTCCTCTACATGCCCCTTACTGTATATTCCATCAGAGTCCTCAACCTTCCCCTTTACATGACATCAGACTCCTCTATACATGCCTCATATATGACATCAGTCTACTCTACATGCCCCTTACTGTATATTCCATCAGAGTCCTTAACCTTCCCCTTTACATGACCTCAGACTCCTCTATATATGTCTCTTATATGACATCAGACTCCTCTATATGTCTCTTATATGACATCATATCCCTCTACATGACGCTTATATTACATCAGATTCCTCCGCATGCCCCTTATATGACATCAGACTCCTCAGGGCAGAAGAGGTAGAGCTTCCATCAGCTGCACAGATTGTTGTACTCTTGCTACTGCTTTATACAGCAGCATACCTAGAATACCTATGGGACACCCTGGCCTGCAATGGTGATAATTCCACCACTGGATGGGGGACTTGTCCTGAGGAACTGAGGCAAGTTGTCCTACAAGTGTGAGGAGAACAACACAGAGAAGAGTTACAGTTTAAAGTTCTAATATTCATAAAGACCTAATCCTATAACGGAAGATTTATTTTTTTATTATAAAATCCTTTTTGTAACTTTTAGCCTAAAGTGTTCTAATAGGCTGCACCACAGCAACACTAAATCCAGAAATAACAGTTATTACATAGAACAGCGGGAAGTATCCATGGAAATATAAACCACTTGGAAAAATGGTGATTTAAGTTCAACATCACTTTCTCAAATTGCCTCAGTCATTAAGATCTTGGTGATTATTTGCACCTGTGCTGTGCTCAGGCAGTATAATGTACGACCCTCCACTGGATAAATGACAAGTGTAACCCTATACAATGTATATATGACAAACGGCGTTATAAATTCCCAATGACCCCGGTGTTGGAGAGAAGAAAACATACAACTCTAGACCTGAGGCTAAATTGTATTTCTGAGGTGCAAAGGTGCGTTCAGGGGGTAAGTGTGATACAGCCGGGCTCATTTGTTCTGCACCATTTTGTACGAGGGACAGGGGTCCCTCCACAATGAGCAATTAGGGTTCTTGTATTTCTGAAACTTGCAGCCGTTGATAAATGAAAGAAAGATGGATGAATGTTCTTAATGCATCAAGTTCTTTTATTCATTTAAAACTTCTGTTACAAGTTGAGATGAAAATCTCAAAAACATCAGGAAAAGAAAAAATATCCACTTGTGAAGTCTGTCTACACGTATTGAGCATGTCCACGCTACTTAAACGTGTGTCTTTTGAGGCTAATTCAGACATGATCGTAGCCGTGCAAAATTTTACACGGCTACGATCAGCCACCCTGACATGCGGGGGGGGGGGGGCAAGCACAGGGCTAGTCCGCCCCGCACGTCTGGCCCTCGAAAACGCACAGTAGCGCTCAGGTCTGAATTAGCCCCTTATACTGTGGCTTCAGTCGCTCCAGATATCCCCTCTCAGCATTCCAGGAGTACTGCCGGCAAGCACTTTCCAACAGGTCCAGGCTGCATGGGGAAGGTAGGCAGACCGTGAGGTCCCGCTGCTCACCTGGCACTGTGACCGTCCTCTCCCACTTCAGGGGCATAAATGCCATTTTGATGGCAATGTGGCTCAGAGCCAGCAGCCAGTAGAAGAGCCACCATTTGTGCCGCTGTCTTTCTCATACTGTGTATGTCATAGACACGCTGTGTAGGGTTATATAATAGATAACCAATAATATTAGTAATATGTGTAGCACCTAGAGTATAGTTACCAGCATCTGAAAATAACCTTAAAAATGTACATACAGTATATAAACTTTACTGGAAAAGCCTACAAATGACACAGGGCCTAATTCAGATTTTCGTTTTCGCACAGCGGGCGATCAGATCCGAACTGCGCATGCGTATACACCGCACTACGAGGGCACGTCGCACAGTGAAAAGGGCATCAGCGCCATGCGACAGGATGGTGTGAAGGATCTATTCGCTCGGGCGTTCGCAAAGGAGATTGACAGGAAGAGGCCGTTTGTGGGTGGCAACTGACCATTTTCAGGGAGTGTCCGGAAAAACGCAGGCGGGCTCAAGTGTTTTCAGGGAGGGTGTCTGACGTCAGCTCCGGTCCCGAACAGCCTGTTCTCATCGCACTGGAAGAGTAAAAGGCCCTACACACTGGCCGATTTTCAGAAAGATATGAACGATCTCGTTCATAAATGAACGAGAACTCGTTCATATCTTTCAGTGTGGAGACTCCAGCGATGAACGATGCGCGTCCCCGCGCTCGTTCATCGCTGGTCTCCCGTCAGCTGTGCATGCAGGCCAATATGGACGATCTCATCCATATTTGCCTGCACTTCAATGCAGCCGCGTGACGGGGGGAGTGAAGAAACTTCACTCCCCCCGTCACTGCCCCCCCGCCGCCGGGTCGCTCGTCGGCCGTATCGGTCGTCGGGCACCTCGGCGGCGCATCGGGAAATGAGTAGGGCCCATAAGTTTGTGCAGCATTGCTACACATGCGATCGCACACTTGCACCGCGAACAAACACTCCCCCTGGAGGCAGCAACTATCTGATCGCAGGACTGCAAAAATCGCTGCCCACCGATCAGACCTGAATGACCCCCATAGTACTGCTTATAAGAACCATACAGAGTACAGAGGTCTCTTCTGCACTGGCAGAACCTACATATGATGATATAGGTGTTAGCGGTGTGCAATGGAGGTCAGAGGTCATCAAATAACTTAACCAGGTTTTGCGTATTTAACCAAGCAGAACAGGTTGCAGGATAATACAGATTTAATGCAGGTATGCACAACAGGTATATAACAGGTATATAGCAGGTGCAACAGATCCAGCAATGAACAGGCGTGGGTTAATGCAGGTAGCCAGTGGCGGTTCTAGGGACAGCCAAGCAGGGCTACTGCCTGGGGCACTGCGGCCTGGGGGCACAGCTGTAGTCACCGCGCCGACACAGGCACCAACCCACTATCGCCACCATTTATAAACTGCAGCAGAGTGCTACGGATGTTTTTACTTCTCCAGAATGCTGCTGCTGGGTGTTATGACATCGTCACACATGGCAGTCTGAGAGCAGCCGCGGTGAGAAGAGGACGGTAGCGCCTAGATCAGAATTTCTGCCAATGCTTTTATACATTGGACTATCTGGTACCTGCAGCGTATGACCTGAGTACACATGAAGTTTTATATATGATGACTTTATATAACGTACAGTACCACATGCCGGATGAGTTACAGTTCTTCAACCCATGTGAAAATTTAACAAGACTGTAATAAGTTTAATGATTTTTAGTTTCCCTTATATAGACAAAGTATTTTGAGCTTTTTTCTAGTATGTTAATAATTAAATGGACCTTTCCTTTAGATTGATGATTTAGTGTAAATATAGTACTTAATTGTAACAAAAGTAATTGTGCAGCAATAGACTGGAAATTGTTTTATTTGCCTTTTACAAATAAGCACAGTTTGTGCTGGCCTGAAATGGTCCGGGACCACCCGAGAGACTGCAGAAATAATTACTGAGAAAAAAAAACTTGTTCGTAAGACAGAACTATCCTGAGCCAAACCCGGCGTGGGATCCACAGTGATGATGAATTTACTGCCTGAAAGCTGATTGTCACTTGTAAAGCCATAAATGGAGTCCGTGGGTGCAAATTATCTTCTGCACAGTGGTCCGTGTTATGTATAGGACCTACTGCAGTGGTAGCAGGTAGCGTAATAATCCGCCGGATAACCGGCACTCAGCAGCTGGGGGACATATGCATAATGTTATACCCTACAATAAATAGGTTCCACATGATAGGCTGACAGTGTCTAGGGTGAAAGTCAATACTGTAGGTCAACACCATATGACGGTAGGTTGGTAGACAAGTACAAAAGGTCAACTAGATAATGGTCAACACAAGTGTTTTGGGGGTGTTTCATGTTTTCCCAATTGTTTGATTTACCTTCCACGGGGCTACAGGTGGGAATAGTAATCTGTGGCAAGCGATGCGAGCCCGCGAGGGCACACATTTGCGCTGATTGTGGTCACATATGATGAAACATACAAAATAACACCCCAGAAACTGAAAAAACTTGTATCGACCATTTATGTGTCGAGCATTGTCATGTCGGACTTTTGATCCTGTCTACCTGATGACCTAATGCATGTCAACCATTTAGGGTTGACCTGACTGTCTACCTAGACACCGTAGATCTTTTTTACCTCACAAAAAAAGAAATGTATAATTTCCTGTTGTATCAGGCCCGCACGCAACCCCAAATCAGTTGCGAATGACTGATTGTTTCCAAATCAGTTGCGAATGACTGATTGTTTCGGGAGTGTGCGGTGCGCATGTGCTGCGATGTTACTGCAACCCCAGTCATAGTGCCCTGGACACAGCAGCTTTGATATGCTGCAGCGTTTGGGAGAGGAGTCGGGGAGCGTTCTTCATAATGGAAGCATTTTGCCTCGGTTTTGGGGGCGTGCTGAAGTCAGTGAGATGTCCACTGTTGTGACCGATGGTCGCAATGTTGACAAGATGTTGCGATTTCGGACACAGCCAGCAGATAAGAGAAGAGTGCAGGGGGCTCCTTTGTACACAGGACTCCTTCTGTGGATTTTGCATATTTCCGCACAGGGCCGCTGAATCAGGCCCCGTGATCTTTATTACCCTACAATCATTTTTCCTGCCCATAACAGGAATTCTGGAGTAAGAATACAGTTAAAAAAATTGCAAAGGTGGTTTTCAAATTCTCCCATTCACCGATTCAAGTGGTTATCACATAACCACTTGGTGGGCAGCCATGTGCACAGTTAGGTAACACACATCTCCCCATTTATATGCATTAGTACCCAGTTTCCCTTTAAAGATAAAGAAAAACAATCTTCTAGGTTTTTAATAGAACCCCTTCACTCAGCAGACCGCATCCTGCTCAGAATGCCACCTACAGATCAACGAAAGAGGCTGTCCTACTCACCTTACCCTATATTCACTGTTACACCTAGAAATTGAAGATGCAAATACACCCTCCACACAACGAATAAGATTATTTTACCAACAACAGAGTTTGGAGGTTTGGACTTAGCTGCAATCGGCACACCGGTTGCAGCCGTCTGAGTTGGTTGATAGCCTGGCAGGCTGGAGAATGGTCAGATAGCAAGGTTCTGTACACAGGGCTGATACGTAGAAACCAAAAGGGGTCACACAAGAAAATCATGGCAACAGAGGGAAAAAGCAAGGATTAGGGGGTCTATTCATGTAGCAGAGAAAAGCCCTGTTTTGTGTTAAACAGGGCTTTTGTCTGCTTTATGCTATTCACGGAGCAGGTTACCGTGGAGAAGTCCTTGACTTCTCCAGCGCCCCCTCCTGCTCCGCAGCTGAATCGCATCACCATACTTTAGTATGGCGAGTGTGATTCATAAAGGAACGGAAAGCTCCGCTTTCCGCTTCTCCATGGAGTTCAGGTTCGCCATCTCAGAATTGCGCAACCTGAACTTCGGTGTGGAGACAGCAGGGAAGCTCAATGATTCCCTGCTCTCTGCCCGGCACCCGTGCTGGCTCCTCCCCCTGACCTCCCAGCAGCCCCTGCGGCCTCCTGGGAGGTCAGCCGGCGGCGCATGTGCAGAGGGACCTGCCAGCTGACTCCAACGGCACAGAGGGGATCCACCGGAGAAGACAGCGTCGCCGGAGCCTGGGATACTGCATCGCATCGTCGGAAACGTGAATATACATGAATTGCTACTTACCTAAGCTATACATTTCATCGAACCGACGCGATGTATAGTGATAAGTAGCAATTCATTTTTCGTGGTGTACATGAACAGACCCCTAGGTCAGGAACAAGCCAGGCTATACATATGCATGATCTCTTGCCAGAAGCCGGATTCTATAGACTGCATCCGGAACCGGTTCTGGACCAATTATGTTGGATCAATGTTTAGAGGCAACTGGCTCTCTGCACTTGCACCTGCAATCACCTGCGATGCAGGTAGCGGGTGTAAAGAGCCGGGTGCTTCTGAATACTGTCCCGGCATAAATGGTCCGGAAGCGGTTTCCCTGTCAGCCTGTCCGACGCTGAAGTCTATCTGCTACTGTCTATGATGTTTATTTAGCTTGGAGGGCACTTAGATAAATAAATGATCAGTTTTGAGTGCCAGCTGATGCATTATATATACACACACACACACACACACACACACACACACACACACACACACACACACAAAACAGATAATTGTATTGTAATTGATATGGATGAGTACCTGGAACTCAGGGGAGTATGCGACAACTGGGAAGTTCCAGTACTCACAGGTAAAGCTGCAGCTAGAATTGATGTCTGCAGCAACTCGTGCTCTACCCCTGACTCCGTTACCCCTCTTAGTGGTCGGATGGCGCCTGCAGTGCTAGTGTTCTTCAGCCCGCGGCAGCCGCGTTTGAATGGGCGAATTAGGTCAGCCCAAACTCCGATGCCCCCGGTCTTATTAAGTGACAAGGTACCACCCGAGACTTCGAGTGAGTAAGTGGGAACCTAACTAATCCTGCATCACCAATGCACGAGTGATAATGAGAACAACAATGGTCTTAGATGTTCTAAGCAAATAAACAGTGAGAGCAACAATGCTCAGGGATGTTAAAGATATAAATATAAACAAAGAACTGTTAGCGTGGACACTCCACGAAAACCTGAACACCGGCTGGCAAGATCTGGTCAAGAATCGATCAGTCAAAGTCTCCAAGTCACAGCACAACACAGGCAGGATCTCCAACGAGCTGACGGGTTTACACAGAAGTAAGAACTATCACCAGCATCTTTGGAGTGACCAGGAAGAGATTATAAATGGTGCTGCACCAATCACAGAAGAAACTCCTACATTAGGGTTAGTTTAGGGGTCTGGGTTAGGGCCTTGGGGTTACCCGGGGCACTTAAGAGAAGGAAGCCTAAATTGCAAATATCGTGCACCCGGGGCACTTAAGTGAAGGGAGCCTAAATTGCAAATTTCGTGCAGCTGTCCTGCTGCACCTCCTTGTACACAGCTGGGTACTTAGATTGAGGGGGTGTGCGGTACTTACTGCACACAGATCCGCGGGGAGTGCTTCCGACGCAACTGCCTAAAGTGCAGTGGGGAGTAGGGGGAGAAGACAGGAGGGAGGGACCGAGACGGAGCAGCGCTTCTCGCTGCCTGCGTCTGTCAGTGTGACAGACATGTCCTGAGGAAGGGGCAGGAGCCCCGAAAGGTTGACAGAATAAACATGTTTTGTCACTTTTGTGGTGATATTTAAACTGTGTCCAGACTCCAGAGTGCCATCTCTCTCCAAATCCCATATATATATATATATATATATATATATATATAGAGAGAGAGAGAGAGAGAGATGGCGCCCTAGAGTATCAGCATTTGTTTCCTGGCACTGCTAGGATAAAAGTTTATTATTTATATATTTGGGAAAAAAAATGTAAATGAAATATTACATGGTGTTGTACATTTGTGCTTCTGTTTGCCCACATGTTTTATGATGAGCAAAACCAGTGCTAGCGGCTGCCAGTCGCTTTGACCATGAATAATTTGATTTGGTCCTTGACCACCAACCAGAGGGACCCCTGCAAGAGCCTTGCGGCACACAGAAAACCACTGCATTAGGGTTAGTTTAGGGCAGGCATGTCCAAACTGCGGCCCTCCAGCTGTTGTGAAACTACATATCCCAGCATGCCCTGACACAGTTTTGCTGTCAGAGAATGCTAAAGCTGTGTCAGGGCATGTTGGAATGTGTAGTTTCTCAACAGCTGGAGGGCCGCAGTTTGGGCATGCCTGGTTTAGGGGTCTGGGTTAGGGCCTTGGGGTTACCCGGGGCACTTAAGAGAAGGAAGCCCTGGTGGTAGGAAGGGGGGTGTATATTTTATTGTGCATACCTCCCAACATAACTCATTCCAGGATGGACAAAATACTCTCTATCTGGACTCCCTCTTAATAAATGATTGGTATCCCCTGTGTTGATGGTGAATGTTAGATTTAAACTAATAGTTTAATAATGCATGGGTACTGTTTATAGCACCACCTAATTGAAGGGCAACTATTTTATAAAATGTTCTTGTAGTGGAACAAAGACAACTTAAACAACCTTAAAATACACATAGAAAAATAAAATCTATAATTTATCTTGCCACATACAAGAATAGCAGCAACCTCTGTACTACTTACACACTGGGACAGGACTCAGGCGGACTATCTGTGTGTCTCTCTCTCTTGACCCTTGTTAGATAACAGGTTTCACAGGACCCAGACACCCAGATAGGGAGGAGGAGAAGCTGAGATCCCTGGGTCACTTACAGCTCTCTCCCCTCTCCTGTCTCTCCTCTAGTTGGAAAGCTCCATCGGTAGCAAATGAAACTTTATACTACTGTGACTCTGCATGCACTGCATACTGTCCTGCTTGCATTCTGGCTGCCTGGTTCTGCTGCTGCGTAAGAGGGAAAGCTAGTGATGTCAGTGTGCTCTGGCTAGGGGACCCCATGATAAAGGAGAGCCCGGGGTACAGTATGCCATGCATCCCCCCCCCCCTTAAGCTGGCTATGGGTTAGGGTAAGGGCCAGCAACAGAAATCTTGAGGCCTGATATATCTGCCCACCCCATCCTGCAACCCACCATGACCAGCAGCTGGTGGCTTAAAAAAAAATAGTAGAGATAGATAGATAGATAGATAGATAGATAGATAGATAGATAGATAGATAGATAAGATGTACACATATACACATAAGTGCCGTAACTAGGCATTTTAGCGCTGTGTGCAAGAAACGGCATTCGCAGTGCGCGCCGTAGGTGCGCGAAAAATATATAGGGGCATGGCGAAGGGGCGTGGACACAAAATAATACCAATTCATACTACGGTGCACAGTAGTCTCCATTATTCAAATTACGCTGCACAGTAGCGCCACTACACCAGGTAGAGCCCCTTTTACACATTACAGCAGACAGTCCTTCTTTTTACACATTATGGCAGACAGAGTCTCCTTTTTACACATTACGGCAGACAGCGCCCCCCTTTTTTACACATTACGGCAGACAGAGTCCCCTTTTTACACATTATGGCTGACAGCGTCCCCCTTTTTACACATTACGGCAGACAGCATCCCCCTTTTTACACATTACGGCAGACAGAGTCTCCGTTTTATACATTACGGCAGACAGTGTCCCCTTTTTACACATTACGGCAGACAGAGTCCCCTTTTTACTCATTACGGCAGACAGCATCCCCCTTTTTACACATTACGGCAGACAGAGTCTCCTTTTTACACATTACGGCAGACAGTGTCCCCTTTTTACACATTATGGCAGACAGCATCCCCTTTTTACACATTACGGCAGACAGCGTCCCCCTTTTTACACATTGCGGCAGACAGAATAGATAGAGAAATAGATAGAGAGAGAGAGAGAGAGATACATACCATCTCTCCCCGCTGGCAGTCAGGCTCCTGTTGCTGGGAGATCCCGGGCAGGGGAGGAGGAGGAGGGAGGGGGACTGGAGCCGCAGCAGCGCTATGTAATTGGTAGAGGTGCCGCTGCAGCAGTCCCCTCTCCTTCTGCATTGGCTGCCCGCCGCCGCTGTGAATGCTGGGATGAAGGAACTGCATCCCAGCATTCACAGCAGCGCCAGGCAGCCAATAGGGAAGGAGAGGGGACTGCTGCAGCGGCGCCTCTACCAATTACATAGCGCTGCTGTGGCTCCAGTCCCCCTCCCTCCCCCTCCTTCTCCGCCTTCTTGGGCGCTGCTGCTCTCTTTCCCTGCCTCTGGACCGGCTTCTCCAGCGCGGCGCACACAGCAGAGGCGGCTTGTTACAGTATAAGTCAATTTGACTCATTGCAAGCCGCTGGCCGTTGCACCCTCAGGGCAACTGCGCTGTGTGCCAGGCACACCTGGCACACATGTAGTTACGGCGCTGACACACACACACACACACACACACACACACACACACACACATGAATAGAAATATTGGTACTGTGGCCCTGTTTTTTTGGGTCCCTTATCCTTGGTGCCTTCCTGAACCTTGGGGCCCTGTACATGTGTCCCCTTTGTCCCCCCCCCCTGTTGCCGGGCCTGCTGTTACCGCACTTTGCAGCTCTCCAGTATAAAAGTGAAATATATGATAGAGATTTCTTTGTCAGTAAAGTTCACATCTGCTCCAAGTTAGGGGCACAATATCTGTTCTTTAATCTCTGACGAAGTTCTTTTCTTTAAGATTGAACATAAAATGTAGGAGGCATTACAACTGTAATCAATATAAAAACGCACATAAATGTCACCAGCTTTGTTTGAAGGAATCCAGTGATTAAATTATTGATCTTACGAGCGCAGAATAATTACTGAGTGTTGTACATTCATTCCTTACACTGACAACTGCATAAAAATCTTTTCCGTCCTTTTCAACTACAACCCTAATGTGAGTCTCATATTTGCAATCCCTTTAGGGTGTAAACATGATCCAACGAAAACATACTGTAAAGTCAGCACACGCAATTTCTGACCCTATGTACCCTCATACGCCAAAAAACCCAACCCCCAACCCCTGCATTTGTAGCCCTCCCAGCTGTTTGCATTTAGCTGAATACAGCAGGAAATAATTATGACAACAAGTAACCTACACAGGCTAATTAAATAAATATTCTTCATCATTCATAGTGCAACAGAACTGACGGGGAACGCTGATAAGATAATAAGCTTAATGAAGAGCCAAGCGCTGAGAACCCACCGATTGCACCTCTCTTATTAACATAATCCACGTCGTGTCTCCATGTTTAACGTGTGACACGCGAGGTTATGGAAGAGAGAGTGTAAGTAGAAGTAAATGGTTTGCGGTTCAAAGACCAAATGATTGCACTGAAAGATGGATGACAGTGCAGCAGTTATAATAGAAGCCAGCCAAGAAAATAACTCCAAGTATCAGAGTTCTCGGAGAAGAAAAAGAGTATGCAATCAGATTTTGCTACGTTACAAAATAGAACCATAAACTAGATTTATAGATTGTTTATTCCAGCTAGACAGTCGCCATAGAGGTGATGGATGGAAATAATATTAGGAAGTTTAGAAAAACGGAACTTGCGCGGTTCTGTATGTACAGTATGTTGATATAATTATACTTTAAGTTCTCTATATTACTGGGGGAGTTGCAATATAAGCCCATATGGAATAGTTTGCATATTCTGATTCCAGCGTCATTTTGACGAAATAGATGCTAGATTTAAAACTCATTTAGTTTTTACAGCACAAACAGCCTGGGTTTACTTTATAACTAATTGCCGCTTTAAATCTCTATAAAATCACAACGGAACCAGCAAATCGCAACCTGTTACTTATGGGCCTAAGTGATAAATGAACAATATAAAGCTATATTTCAATGATTTAATTAGTGATAATGGGGGCTATTCATGAAGCAGTGAAAAGTGTGGAGAAGTGAGCCTATGGAGAAGTTGCCCATGGCAACCAATCAGTATTGAGGTAACATTTATAGAATGCATTCTATAAAATTATTCGTAGCAGCCCATTGGTTGCCATGGGCAACTTCTCCACTGGCTCTTTTCTCCACACTTTTCACTGCTTCATGAATAGGTCTTATAATCTTTGAGAAAGTCCAATGTAAGCAAAGCTGCAACTATGCTCCTCCCAATGGTATATCTAGTGGATGCAGGGTTTGCAGTCCAGGGGGCCACACTGTACACCCTACTCCCATTTATAATACTTGCCTATCTGGAGTCCCATGCTGGCACTGCAAATATCACCGGGAAAATGGTGCATTTTCCCAGAGATTTGCGCATGTGCAGTGCAGAAATCACCAGGCGCCATGTTCAAGGAGACTCGTGCATCTGCAGTAAACGCTGGTCTACTCGCAACTGCGCCAGTGAGAGGAGGGGTCCACACGTAGGCTGCACATGGGCCCTCTCCACTGTTAATTCATCCCTGACTCCTTCTTTACTGCTATTACAATATTTAGTATAATGCATGACTATATTAATGGTATGTGTCCCAGCGACTTCACATTGGTAAACACCCCCAAAAAAATACAGATGTAGCCAAGCCACCTGCCCTATTCATTGCGAATAGGGCGCGTGCGCATTAGACTTGCATGCGGTCACGCCTAATAAGTCTGATGAGCATGGCTACATCTGTATTCCTTATTACCATGATATGCGGTGATGTTAATTTTTGGAGGCATGTCAGTTTGTTTTTTTAGAAATTGGCCCCTAACTCCTTTCAGTGATTCTGGAAGAACACATGTCAAATACTTGTCTACTTATTTTCATAATGCAGAAAGCCACTGTCGGGAGTGGGGTGAATCACAGCATTCTGACCAAACCCCCACAACACAATACTAGTGATGAGCACCGGAAATTTTTCGGGTTTTGTGTTTTGGTTTTGGGTTCGGTTCCGCGGCCGTGTTTTGGGTTCGAACTAGAGATGAGCGGGTTCGGTTTCTTTGAATCCGAACCCGCACGAACTTCACTTTTTTTTTCACGGGTCCGAGCGACTCGGATCTTCCCGCCTTGCTCGGTTAACCCGAGCGCGCCCGAACGTCATCATGACGCTGTCGGATTCTCGCGAGGCTCGGATTCTATATAAGGAGCCGCGCGTCGCCGCCATTTTCACACGTGCATTGAGATTGATAGGGAGAGGACGTGGCTGGCGTCCTCTCCATTTAGATTAGATTTAGAAGAGAGAGAGAGAGATTGCTGTGATACTGTAGATTAGAAGAGAGTGCAGACAGAGTTTAGTGACTGACGACCACAGTGACCAGTGACCACCAGAGACAGTGCAGTTGTTTGTTTTATTTAATATATCCGTTCTCTGCCTGAAAAAAACGATACACAGTCACACAGTGACTCAGTCTGTGTGCACTGCTCAGCCCAGTGTGCTGCACATCAATGTATTGTATATAAAGCTTATAATTGTGGGGGAGACTGGGGAGCACTGCAGGTTGTTATAGCAGGAGCCAGGAGTACATGATAAATAATATTATATTAAAATTAAACAGTGCACACTTTTGCTGCAGGAGTGCCACTGCCAGTGTGACTAGTGGTGACCAGTGCCTGACCACCAGTATATTAGTAGTATTGTATACTATCTCTTTATCAACCAGTCTATATTAGCAGCAGACACAGTACAGTGCGGTAGTTCACGGCTGTGGCTACCTCTGTGTCGGCACTCGGCAGGCAGTCCGTCCATCCATAATTGTATTATAATATATACCACCTAACCGTGGTTTTTTTTTCATTCTTTATACCGTCGTCATACTAGTTGTTACGAGTATACTACTATCTCTTTATCAACCAGTGTACAGTGCGGTAGTTCACGGCTGTGGCTACCTCTGTGTCGGCACTTGGCAGGCAGTCCGTCCAACCATAATTGTATTATATACCACCTAACCGTGGTTTTTTTTTCATTCTTTATACCGTCGTCATACTAGTTGTTACGAGTATACTACTATCTCTTTATCAACCAGTGTACAGTGCGGTAGTTCACGGCTGTGGCTACCTCTGTGTCGGCACTCGGCAGGCAGTCCGTCCATCCATAATTGTATTATAATATATACCACCTAACCGTGGTTTTTTTTTCATTCTTTATACCGTCGTCATACTAGTTGTTACGAGTATACTACTATCTCTTTATCAACCAGTGTACAGTGCGGTAGTTCACGGCTGTGGCTACCTCTGTGTCGGCACTCGGCAGGCAGTCCGTCCAACCATAATTGTATTATAATATATACCACCTAACCGTGGTTTTTTTTTCATTCTTTATACCGTCGTCATACTAGTTGTTACGAGTATACTACTATCTCTTTATCAACCAGTGTACAGTGCGGTAGTTCACGGCTGTGGCTACCTCTGTGTCGGCACTCGGCAGGCAGTCCGTCCAACCATAATTGTATTATATACCACCTAACCGTGGTTTTTTTTTCATTCTTTATACCGTCGTCATACTAGTTGTTACGAGTATACTACTATCTCTTTATCAACCAGTGTACAGTGCGGTAGTTCACGGCTGTGGCTACCTCTGTGTCGGCACTCGGCAGGCAGTCCGTCCAACCATAATTGTATTATAATATATACCACCTAACCGTGGTTTTTTTTTCATTCTTTATACCGTCGTCATACTAGTTGTTACGAGTATACTACTATCTCTTTATCAACCAGTGTACAGTGCGGTAGTTCACGGCTGTGGCTACCTCTGTGTCGGCACTCGGCAGGCAGTCCGTCCATCCATAATTGTATTATAATATATACCACCTAACCGTGGTTTTTTTTTCATTCTTTATACCGTCGTCATACTAGTTGTTACGAGTATACTACTATCTCTTTATCAACCAGTGTACAGAGCGGTAGTTCACGGCTGTGGCTACCTCTGTGTCGGCACTCGGCAGGCAGTCCGTCCAACCATAATTGTATTATAATATATACCACCTAACCGTGGTTTTTTTTTCATTCTTTATACCGTCGTCATACTAGTTGTTACGAGTATACTACTATCTCTTTATCAACCAGTGTACAGTGCGGTAGTTCACGGCTGTGGCTACCTCTGTGTCGGCACTCGGCAGGCAGTCCGTCCATCCATAATTGTATTATATACCACCTAACCGTGGTTTTTTTATACCACCTAACCGTGGCAGTCCGTCCATAATTGTATACTAGTATCCAATCCATCCATCTCCATTGTTTACCTGAGGTGCCTTTTAGTTCTGCCTATAAAATATGGAGAACAAAAAAGTTGAGGTTCCAAAATTAGGGAAAGATCAAGATCCACTTCCACCTCGTGCTGAAGCTGCTGCCACTAGTCATGGCCGAGACGATGAAATGCCAGCAACGTCGTCTGCCAAGGCCGATGCCCAATGTCATAGTACAGAGCATGTCAAATCCAAAACACCAAATATCAGAAAAAAAAGGACTCCAAAACCTAAAATAAAATTGTCGGAGGAGAAGCGTAAACTTGCCAATATGCCATTTACCACACGGAGTGGCAAGGAACGGCTGAGGCCCTGGCCTATGTTCATGGCTAGTGGTTCAGCTTCACATGAGGATGGAAGCACTCAGCCTCTCGCTAGAAAACTGAAAAGACTCAAGCTGGCAAAAGCACCGCAAAGAACTGTGCGTTCTTTGAAATCCCAAATCCACAAGGAGAGTCCAATTGTGTCGGTTGCGATGCCTGACCTTCCCAACACTGGACGTGAAGAGCATGCGCCTTCCACCATTTGCACGCCCCCTGCAAGTGCTGGAAGGAGCACCCGCAGTCCAGTTCCTGATAGTCAGATTGAAGATGTCAGTGTTGAAGTACACCAGGATGAGGAGGATATGGGTGTTGCTGGCGCTGGGGAGGAAATTGACCAGGAGGATTCTGATGGTGAGGTGGTTTGTTTAAGTCAGGCACCCGGGGAGACACCTGTTGTCCGTGGGAGGAATATGGCCGTTGACATGCCAGGTGAAAATACCAAAAAAATCAGCTCTTCGGTGTGGAGGTATTTCACCAGAAATGCGGACAACAGGTGTCAAGCCGTGTGTTCCCTTTGTCAAGCTGTAATAAGTAGGGGTAAGGACGTTAACCACCTCGGAACATCCTCCCTTATACGTCACCTGCAGCGCATTCATAATAAGTCAGTGACAAGTTCAAAAACTTTGGGTGACAGCGGAAGCAGTCCACTGACCAGTAAATCCCTTCCTCTTGTAACCAAGCTCACGCAAACCACCCCACCAACTCCCTCAGTGTCAATTTCCTCCTTCCCCAGGAATGCCAATAGTCCTGCAGGCCATGTCACTGGCAAGTCTGACGAGTCCTCTCCTGCCTGGGATTCCTCCGATGCATCCTTGCGTGTAACGCCTACTGCTGCTGGCGCTGCTGTTGTTGCCGCTGGGAGTCGATGGTCATCCCAGAGGGGAAGTCGTAAGCCCACTTGTACTACTTCCAGTAAGCAATTGACTGTTCAACAGTCCTTTGCGAGGAAGATGAAATATCACAGCAGTCATCCTACTGCAAAGCGGATAACTGAGGCCTTGGCATCCTGGGTGGTGAGAAACGTGGTTCCGGTATCCATCATTACTGCAGAGCCAACTAGAGACTTGTTGGAGGTACTGTGTCCCCGGTACCAAATACCATCTAGGTTCCATTTCTCTAGGCAGGCGATACCGAAAATGTACACAGACCTCAGAAAAAGAGTCACCAGTGTCCTAAAAAATGCAGCTGTACCCAATGTCCACTTAACCACGGACATGTGGACAAGTGGAGCAGGGCAGGGTCAGGACTATATGACTGTGACAGCCCACTGGGTAGATGTATGGACTCCCGCCGCAAGAACAGCAGCGGCGGCACCAGTAGCAGCATCTCGCAAACGCCAACTCTTTCCTAGGCAGGCTACGCTTTGTATCACCGCTTTCCAGAATACGCACACAGCTGAAAACCTCTTACGGCAACTGAGGAAGATCATCGTGGAATGGCTTACCCCAATTGGACTCTCCTGTGGATTTGTGGCATCGGACAACGCCAGCAATATTGTGTGTGCATTAAATCTGGGCCAATTCCAGCACGTCCCATGTTTTGCACATACCTTGAATTTGGTGGTGCAGAATTTTTAAAAAAACGACAGGGGCGTGCAAGAGATGCTGTCGGTGGCCAGAAGAATTGCGGGACACTTTCGGCGTACAGGCACCACGTACAGAAAACTGGAGCACCACCAAAAACTACTGAACCTGCCCTGCCATCATCTGAAGCAAGAAGTGGTAACGAGGTGGAATTCAACCCTCTATATGCTTCAGAGGTTGGAGGAGCAGCAAAAGGCCATTCAAGCCTATACAATTGAGCACGATATAGTAGGTGGAATGCACCTGTCTCAAGTGCAGTGGAGAATGATTTCAACGTTGTGCAAGGTTCTGATGCCCTTTGAACTTGCCACACGTGAAGTCAGTTCAGACACTGCCAGCCTGAGTCAGGTCATTCCCCTCATCAGGCTTTTGCAGAAGAAGCTGGAGGCATTGAAGGAGGAGCTAACACGGAGCGATTCCGCTAGGCATGTGGGACTTGTGGATGCAGCCCTTAATTCGCTTAACAAGGATTCACGGGTGGTCAATCTGTTGAAATCAGAGCACTACATTTTGGCCACCGTGCTCGATCCTAGATTTAAAGCCTACCTTGGATCTCTCTTTCCGGCAGACACAGGTCTGCTGGGGTTGAAAGACCTGCTGGTGACAAAATTGTCAAGTCAAGCGGAACGCGACCTGTCAACATCTCCTCCTTCACATTCTCCCGCAACTGGGGGTGCGAGGAAAAGGCTCAGAATTCCGAGCCCACCCGCTGGCGGTGATGCAGGGCAGTCTGGAGCGACTGCTGATGCTGACATCTGGTCCGGACTGAAGGACCTGACAACGATTACGGACATGTCGTCTACTGTCACTGCATATGATTCTCTCAACATTGATAGAATGGTGGAGGATTATATGAGTGACCGCATCCAAGTAGGCACGTCACACAGTCCGTACTTATACTGGCAGGAAAAAGAGGCAATTTGGAGGCCCTTGCACAAACTGGCTTTATTCTACCTAAGTTGCCCTCCCACAAGTGTGTACTCCGAAAGAGTGTTTAGTGCCGCCGCTCACCTTGTCAGCAATCGGCGTACGAGGTTACATCCAGAAAATGTGGAGAAGATGATGTTCATTAAAATGAATTATAATCAATTCCTCCGCGGAGACATTGACCAGCAGCAATTGCCTCCACAAAGTACACAGGGAGCTGAGATGGTGGATTCCAGTGGGGACGAATTGATAATCTGTGAGGAGGGGGATGTACACGGTGATATATCGGAGGGTGAAGATGAGGTGGACATCTTGCCTCTGTAGAGCCAGTTTGTGCAAGGAGAGATTAATTGCTTCTTTTTTGGGGTGGGTCCAAACCAACCCGTCATATCAGTCACAGTCGTGTGGCAGACCCTGTCACTGAAATGATGGGTTGGTTAAAGTGTGCATGTCCTGTTTTGTTTATACAACATAAGGGTGGGTGGGAGGGCCCAAGGATAATTCCATCTTGCACCTCTTTTTTCTTTTCTTTTTCTTTGCATCATGTGCTGATTGGGGAGGGTTTTTTGGAAGGGACATCCTGCGTGACACTGCAGTGCCACTCCTAGATGGGCCCGGTGTTTGTGTCGGCCACTAGGGTCGCTAATCTTACTCACACAGCTACCTCATTGCGCCTCTTTTTTTCTTTGCGTCATGTGCTGTTTGGGGAGGGTTTTTTGGAAGGGACATCCTGCGTGACACTGCAGTGCCACTCCTAGATGTGCCCGGTGTTTGTGTCGGCCACTAGGGTCGCTAATCTTACTCACACAGCTACCTCATTGCGCCTCTTTTTTTCTTTGCGTCATGTGCTGTTTGGGGAGGGTTTTTTGGAAGGGACATCCTGCGTGACACTGCAGTGCCACTCCTAGATGTGCCCGGTGTTTGTGTCGGCCACTAGGGTCGCTAATCTTACTCACACAGTCAGCTACCTCATTGCGCCTCTTTTTTTCTTTGCGTCATGTGCTGTTTGGGGAGGGTTTTTTGGAAGGGCCATCCTGCGTGACACTGCAGTGCCACTCCTAGATGGGCCCGGTGTTTGTGTCGGCCACTAGGGTCGCTAATCTTACTCACACAGCTACCTCATTGCGCCTCTTTTTTTCTTTGCGTCATGTGCTGTTTGGGGAGGGTTTTTTGGAAGGGACATCCTGCGTGACACTGCAGTGCCACTCCTAGATGGGCCCGGTGTTTGTGTCGGCCACTAGGGTCGCTTATCTTACTCACACAGCGACCTCGGTGCAAATTTTAGGACTAAAAATAATATTGTGAGGTGTGAGGTATTCAGAATAGACTGAAAATGAGTGTAAATTATGGTTTTTGAGGTTAATAATACTTTGGGATCAAAATGACCCCAAATTCTATGATTTAAGCTGTTTTTTAGTGTTTTTGGAAAAAAACACCCGAATCCAAAACACACCCGAATCCGACAAAAATAATTCGGTGAGGTTTTGCCAAAACGCGTTCGAACCCAAAACACGGCCGCGGAACCGAACCCAAAACCAAAACACAAAACCCGAAAAATTTCAGGCGCTCATCTCTAGTTCGAATGCGTTTTGGCAAAACCTCACCGAGTTTTTTTTGTCGGATTCGGGTGTGTTTTGGATTCGGGTGTTTTTTTCAAAAAAACCTAAAAAACAGCTTAAATCATAGAATTTGGGGGTCATTTTGATCCCAAAGTATTATTAACCTCAATAACCATAATTTCCACTCATTTTCAGTCTATTCTGAACACCTCACACCTCACAATATTATTTTTAGTCCTAAAATTTGCACCGAGGTCGCTGGATGGCTAAGCTAAGCGACCCAAGTGGCCGACACAAACACCTGGCCCATCTAGGAGTGGCACTGCAGTGTCACGCAGGATGGCCCTTCCAAAAAACACTCCCCAAACAGCACATGACGCAAAGAAAAAAAGAGGCGCTATGAGGTAGCTGTGTGAGTAAGCTAAGCGACCCTAGTGGCCGACACAAACACCTGGCCCATCTAGGAGTGGCACTGCAGTGTCACGCAGGATGGCCCTTCCAAAAAACACTCCCCAAACAGCACATGACGCAAAGAAAAAAAGAGGCGCAATGAGGTAGCTGTGTGAGTAAGCTAAGCGACCCTAGTGGCCGACACAAACACCTGGCCCATCTAGGAGTGGCACTGCAGTGTCACGCAGGATGGCCCTTCCAAAAAACACTCCCCAAACAGCACATGACGCAAAGAAAAAAAGAGGCGCAATGAGGTAGCTGTGTGAGTAAGCTAAGCGACCCTAGTGGCCGACACAAACACCTGGCCCATCTAGGAGTGGCACTGCAGTGTCACGCAGGATGGCCCTTCCAAAAAACACCCCCCAAACAGCACATGACGCAAAGAAAAATGAAAGAAAAAAGAGGTGCAAGATGGAATTGTCCTTGGGCCCTCCCACCCACCCTTATGTTGTATAAACAGGACATGCACACTTTAACCAACCCATCATTTCAGTGACAGGGTCTGCCACACGACTGTGACTGAAATGACGGGTTGGTTTGGACCCCCACCAAAAAAGAAGCAATTAATCTCTCCTTGCACAAACTGGCTCTACAGAGGCAAGATGTCCACCTCATCATCAATCTCCGATATATCACCGTGTACATCCCCCTCCTCACAGATTATCAATTCGTCCCCACTGGAATCCACCATCTCAGCTCCCTGTGTACTTTGTGGAGGCAATTGCTGCTGGTCAATGTCTCCACGGAGGAATTGATTATAATTCATTTTAATGAACATCATCTTCTCCACATTTTCTGGATGTAACCTCGTACGCCGATTGTTGACAAGGTGAGCGGCGGCACTAAACACTCTTTCGGAGTACACACTTGTGGGAGGGCAACTTAGGTAGAATAAAGCCAGTTTGTGCGAGGGCCTCCAAATTGCCTCTTTTTCCTGCCAGTATAAGTACGGACTGTCTGACGTGCCTACTTGGATGCGGTCACTCATATAATCCTCCACCATTCTTTCAATGGGGAGAGAATCATATGCAGTGACAGTAGACGATATGTCCGTAATCGTTGTCAGGTCCTTCAGTCCGGACCAGATGTCAGCATCAGCAGTTGCTCCAGACTGCCCTGCATCACCGCCAGCGGGTGGGCTCGGAATTCTGAGCCTTTTCCTCGCACCCCCAGTTGCGGGAGAATGTGAAGGAGGAGATGTTGACAGGTCGCGTTCCGCTTGACTTGACAATTTTGTCACCAGCAGTTCTTTGAACCCCAGCAGACTTGTGTCTGCCGGAAAGAGAGATCCAAGGTAGGTTTTAAATCTAGGATCGAGCACGGTGGCCAAAATGTAGTGCTCTGATTTCAACAGATTGACCACCCGTGAATCCTTGTTAAGCGAATTAAGGGCTCCATCCACAAGTCCCACATGCCTAGCGGAATCGCTCTGTGTTAGCTCCTGCTTCAATGTCTCCAGCTTCTTCTGCAAAAGCCTGATGAGGGGAATGACCTGACTCAGGCTGGCAGTGTCTGAACTGACTTCACGTGTGGCAAGTTCAAAAGGTTGCAGAACCTTGCACAACGTTGAAATCATTCTCCACTGCGCTTGAGACAGGTGCATTCCACCTCCTATATCGTGCTCAGTTGTATAGGCTTGAATGGCCTTTTGCTTCTCCTCCAACCTCTGAAGCATATAGAGGGTTGAATTCCACCTCGTTACCACTTCTTGCTTCAGATGATGGCAGGGCAGGTTCAGGCGTTTTTGGTGGTGCTCCAGTCTTCTGTACGTGGTGCCTGTACGCCGAAAGTGTCCCGCAATTCTTCTGGCCACCGACAGCATCTCTTACACGCCCCTCTCGTTTTTTAAATAATTCTGCACCACCAAATTCAATGTATGTGCAAAACATGGGACGAGCTGGAATTTGCCCATATTTAATGCACACAGAATATTGCTGGCGTTGTCCGATGCCACAAATCCACAGGAGAGTCCAATTGGGGTAAGCCATTCTGCGATGATATTCCTCAGTTGCCGTAAGAGGCTTTTAGCTGTGTGCGTATTCTGGAAAGCGGTGATACAAAGCGTAGCCTGCCTAGGAAAGAGTTGGCGTTTGCGAGATGCTGCTACTGGTGCCGCCGCTGCTGTTCTTGCGGCGGGAGTCCATACATCTACCCAGTGGGCTGTCACAGTCATATAGTCCTGAGCCTGCCCTGCTCCACTTGTCCACATGTCCGTGGTTAAGTGGACATTGGGTACAACTGCATTTTTTAGGACACTGGTGAGTCTTTTTCTGAGGTCTGTGTACATTTTCGGTATCGCCTGCCTAGAGAAATGGAACCTAGATGGTATTTGGTACCGGGGACACAGTACCTCCAACAAGTCTCTAGTTGCCTCTGCAGTAATGATGGATACCGGAACCACGTTTCTCACCGCCCAGGATGCCAAGGCCTCAGTTATCCGCTTTGCAGCAGGATGACTGCTGTGATATTTCATCTTCCTCGCAAAGGACTGTTGGACAGTCAATTGCTTGGTGGAAGTAGTAAAAGTGGTCTTACGAGTACGACTTCCCCTCTGGGATGACCATCGACTCCCAGCAGCAACAACAGCAGCGCCAGCAGCAGTAGGCGTTACACGCAAGGATGCATCGGAGGAATCCCAGGCAGGAGAGGACTCGTCAGAATTGCCAGTGACATGGCCTGCAGGACTATTGGCATTCCTGGGGAAGGAGGAAATTGACACTGAGGGAGTTGGTGGGGTGGTTTGCGTGAGCTTGGTTACAAGAGGAAGGGATTTACTGGTCAGTGGACTGCTTCCGCTGTCGCCCAAAGTTTTTGAACTTGTCACAGACTTATGATGAATGCGCTGCAGGTGACGTATAAGGGAGGATGTTCCGAGGTGCTTAACGTCCTTACCCCTACTTATTACAGCTTGACAAAGGCAACACACGGCTTGACAAATGTTGTCCGCATTTCTGTTGAAATACTTCCACACCGAAGAGCTGATTTTTTTGGTATTTTCACCAGGCATGTCAATGGCCCTATTCCTCCCACGGACAACAGGTGTCTCCCGGGTGCCTGACTTAAACAAACCACCTCACCATCAGAATCCTCCTGGTCAATTTCCTCCCCAGCGCCAGCAACACCCATATCCTCCTCATCCTGGTGTACTTCAACACTGGCATCTTCAATCTGACTATCAGGAACTGGACTGCGGGTGCTCCTTCCAGCACTTGCAGGGGGCGTGCAAATGGTGGAAGGCGCATGCTCTTCACGTCCAGTGTTGGGAAGGTCAGGCATCGCAAACGACACAATTGGACTCTCCTTGTGGATTTGTGATTTAGAAGAACGCACAGTTCTTTGCTGTGCTTTTGCCAGCTTGAGTCTTTTCATTTTTCTAGCGAGAGGCTGAGTGCTTCCATCCTCATGTGAAGCTGAACCACTAGCCATGAACATAGGCCAGGGCCTCAGCCGTTCCTTGCCACTCCGTGTGGTAAATGGCATATTGGCAAGTTTACGCTTCTCCGACGACAATTTTATTTTAGATTTTGGAGTCCTTTTTTTACTGATATTTGGTGTTTTGGATTTTACATGCTCTGTACTATGACATTGGGCATCGGCCTTGGCAGACGACGTTGCTGGCATTTCATCGTCTCGGCCATGACTAGTGGCAGCAGCTTCAGCACGAGGTGGAAGTCGATCTTGATCTTTCCCTATTTTTGGAACCTCAACATTTTTGTTCTCCATATTTTAATAGGCACAACTAAAAGGCACCTCAGGTAAACAATGGAGATGGATGGATACTAGTATACTTATGGATTGACGAGCGACTGCCGACACAGAGGTAGCTACAGCCGTGGACTACCGTACTGCGTCTGCTGCTAATATAGACTGGATGATAATGAGATATAAAATATATATATATCACTACTGCAGCCGGACAGGTATATATTATATAATGACGGACCTGCTGGACACTGTCAGCACTGCAGACTCCTAAAGTAAGCTACTAGTATCAAGAAGATAGAAAAAAAAAAAACACCACAGGTAGGTGGTATACAATTATGGATGGACGAGCGACTGCCGACACAGAGGTAGCTACAGCCGTGGACTACCGTACTGCGTCTGCTGCTAATATAGACTGGATGATAATGATATAAAATATATATATATATATCACTACTGCAGCCGGACAGGTATATATTATATAATGACGGACCTGCTGGACACTGTCAGCTCAGCACTGCAGACTCCTAAAGTAAGCTACTAGTAGTATCAAGAAGATAGAAAAAAAACAAAACACCACAGGTAGGTGGTATACAATTATGGATGGACGAGCGACTGCCGACACAGAGGTAGCTACAGCCGTGGACTACCGTACTGCGTCTGCTGCTAATATAGACTGGATGATAATGAGATATAAAATATATATATATCACTACTGCAGCCGGACAGGTATATATTATATAATGACGGACCTGCTGGACACTGTCAGCTCAGCACTGCAGACTCCTAAAGTAAGCTACTAGTAGTATCAAGAAGATAGAAAAAAAAAAACACCACAGGTAGGTGGTATACAATTATGGATGGACGAGCGACTGCCAACACAGAGGTAGCTACAGCCGTGGACTACCGTACTGCGTCTGCTGTTAATATAGACTGGATGATAATGAGATATAAAATATATATATATCACTACTGCAGCCGGACAGGTATATATTATATAATGACGGACCTGCTGGACACTGTCAGCTCAGCACTGCAGACTCCTAAAGTAAGCTACTAGTAGTATCAAGAAGATAGAAAAAAAAAAAAAACACCACAGGTAGGTGGTATACAATTATGGATGGACGAGCGACTGCCGACACAGAGGTAGCTACAGCCGTGGACTACCGTACTGCGTCTGCTGCTAATATAGACTGGATGATAATGATATAAAAAATATATATATATATCACTACTGCAGCCGGACAGGTATATATTATATAATGACGGACCTGCTGGACACTGTCAGCTCAGCACTGCAGACTCCTAAAGTAAGCTACTAGTAGTATCAAGAAGATAGAAAAAAAAAAAAACACCACAGGTAGGTGGTATACAATTATGGATGGACGAGCGACTGCCAACACAGAGGTAGCTACAGCCGTGGACTACCGTACTGCGTCTGCTGCTAATATAGACTGGATGATAATGAGATATAAAATATATATATATCACTACTGCAGCCGGGCAGGTATATATTATATAATGACGGACCTGCTGGACACTGTCAGCTCAGCACTGCAGACTCCTAAAGTAAGCTACTAGTATCAAGAAGATAGGGGGAAAAAAACACCACGGGTAGGTGGTATACAATTATGGATGGACGAGCGACTGCCGACACAGAGGTAGCTACAGCCGTGGACTACCGTACTGTGTCTGCTGCTAATATAGACTGGATGATAATGATATAAAATATATATATATATATCACTACTGCAGCCGGACAGGTATATATTATATAATGACGGACCTGCAGGACACTGTCAGCTCAGCACTGCAGACTCCTAAAGTAAGCTACTAGTAGTATCAAGAAGATAGAAAAAAAAAAACACCACAGGTAGGTGGTATACAATTATAGATGGACGAGCGACTGCCGACACAGAGGTAGCTACAGCCGTGGACTACCGTACTGCGTCTGCTGCTAATATAGACTGGATGATAATGATATAAAAAATATATATATATATCACTACTGCAGCCGGACAGGTATATATTATATAATGACGGACCTGCTGGACACTGTCAGCTCAGCACTGCAGACTCCTAAAGTAAGCTACTAGTAGTATCAAGAAGATAGAAAAAAACAAAACACCACAGGTAGGTGGTATACAATTATGGATGGACGAGCGACTGCCGACACAGAGGTAGCTACAGCCGTGGACTACCGTACTGCGTCTGCTGCTAATATAGACTGGATGATAATGAGATATAAAATATATATATATATCACTACTGCAGCCGGACAGGTATATATTATATAATGACGGACCTGCTGGACACTGTCAGCTCAGCACTGCAGACTCCTAAAGTAAGCTACTAGTATCAAGAAGATAGAAAAAAAAAAAAACACCACGGGTAGGTGGTATACAATTATGGATGGACGAGCGACTGCCGACACAGAGGTAGCTACAGCCGTGGACTACCGTACTGCGTCTGCTGTTAATATAGACTGGATGATAATGATATAAAAAATATATATATATATCACTACTGCAGCCGGACAGGTATATATTATATAATGACGGACCTGCTGGACACTGTCAGCTCAGCACTGCAGACTCCTAAAGTAAGCTACTAGTATCAAGAAGATAGGAAAAAAAAACACCACGGGTAGGTGGTATACAATTATGGATGGACGAGCGACTGCCGACACAGAGGTAGCTACAGCCGTGGACTACCGTACTGCGTCTGCTGCAGTGCTAATATAGACTGGATGATAATGATATAAAAAATATATATATATCACTACTGCAGCCGGACAGGTATATATTATATAATGACGGACCTGCTGGACACTGTCAGCAGAATGCGTTTATAGAATAAAAACACCACACGACGAGTGTTTAACTTTTTCAGGCAGACAATCACAATATACTGGTGGTCAGTGGTCACTGGTCAGTCACACTGGCACTGGCAGTGGCACTCTGGCAGCAAAAGTGTGCACTGTTAAAATATGTACTCCTGCTATAACTGCTCCCCAGTCTCCCCCACAATTAAGCTGTGTGAGCAGTGAGCACTCAGCACAGTCAGATATACAGTATTACATAGATGATGCAGCACACTGAGGGCACACTGAGGCTGAGCACAGATATGGTATGTGACTGTGTCACACTGGGGTAAATTTACTAAGATTCGTGTTTTCCCGTTTGAGGTCAAAGATCAATCACGAATGACATCGAAAGTGTAAATATGCAACTTTTTGAATTGATTACGACTAATTTACTAAGCTGCCGTATTCTGCATTTTCGGGTTTTCCGATGTCGATGTCATTCGTTTTTTTAGGCAGTGTTTTACGTGAATGACTTGTAAAACACTGCCGACTTTAATACAATGAATCTCGCCCGGATCTGAGAGATCCGTGCTGGGCTTCATTGTGCACTTTGTTTAAAAAAAAATGAAGTTTAAATGTTAAAAAAAAATTGCGTGGGGTCCCCCCTCCTAAGGCAAACCAGCCTCGGGCTCTTTGAGCCGATCCTGGTTGCAGAAATATGGGAAAAAAATGGACAGGGGTTCCCCCATATTTAAGCAACCAGCATCGGGCTCTGCGCCTGGTCCTGGTTCCAAAAATACGGGGGACAAAAAGACTGTAGAGATGTGCACTTGAAATTTTTCAGGTTTTGTGTTTTGGTTTTGGGTTCGGTTCCGCGGCCGTGTTTTGGGTTCGACCGCGTTTTGGCAAAACCTCACCGAATTTTTTTTGTCGGATTCGGGTGTGTTTTGGATTCGGGTGTTTTTTTCAAAAAACCCTAAAAAACAGCTTAAATCATAGAATTTGGGGGTCATTTTGATCCCAAAGTATTATTAACCTCAAAAACCATAATTTCCACTCATTTTCAGTCTATTCTGAATACCTCACACCTCACAATATTATTTTTAGTCCTAAAATTTGCACCGAGGTAGCTGTGTAAGATAAGCGACCCTAGTGGCCGACACAAACACCGGGCCCATCTAGGAGTGGCACTGCAGTGTCACGCAGGATGGCCCTTCCAAAAAACACTCCCCAAACAGCACATGACGCAAAGAAAAAAAGAGGCGCAATGAGGTAGCTGTGTGAGTAAGATAAGCGACCCTAGTGGTCGACACAAACACCTGGCCCATCTAGGAGTGGCACTGCAGTGTCACGCAGGATGGCCCTTCCAAAAAACACTCCCCAAACAGCACATGACGCAAAGAAAAAAAGAGGCGCAATGAGGTAGCTGTGTGAGTAAGATAAGCGACCCTAGTGGCCGACACAAACACCGTGCCCATCTAGGAGTGGCACTGCAGTGTCACGCAGGATGGCCCTTCCAAAAAACACTCCCCAAACAGCACATGACGCAAAGAAAAAAAGAGGCGCAATGAGGTAGCTGTGTGAGTAAGATAAGCGACCCTAGTGGCCGACACAAACACCGGGCCCATCTAGGAGTGGCACTGCAGTGTCACGCAGGATGGCCCTTCCAAAAAACACTCCCCAAACAGCACATGACGCAAAGAAAAAAGAGGCGCAATGAGGTAGCTGTGTGAGTAAGATAAGCGACCCTAGTGGCCGACACAAACACCGGGCCCATCTAGGAGTGGCACTGCAGTGTCACGCAGGATGGCCCTTCCAAAAAACACTCCCCAAACAGCACATGACGCAAAGAAAAAAAGAGGCGCAATGAGGTAGCTGTGTGAGTAAGATAAGCGACCCTAGTGGCCGACACAAACACCGGGCCCATCTAGGAGTGGCACTGCAGTGTCACGCAGGATGGCCCTTCCAAAAAACACTCCCCAAACAGCACATGACGCAAAGAAAAAAAGAGGCGCAATGAGGTAGCTGTGTGAGTAAGATAAGCGACCCTAGTGGCCGACACAAACACCTGGCCCATCTAGGAGTGGCACTGCAGTGTCACGCAGGATGGCCCTTCCAAAAAACACTCCCCAAACAGCACATGACGCAAAGAAAAATTAAAGAAAAAAGAGGTGCAAGATGGAATTGTCCTTGGGCCCTCCCACCCACCCTTATGTTGTAAAAACAGGACATGCACACTTTAACCAACCCATCATTTCAGTGACAGGGTCTGCCACACGACTGTGACTGAAATAACGGGTTGGTTTGGACCCCCACCGAAAAAGAAGCAATTAATCTCTCCTTGCACAAACTGGCTCTACAGAGGCAAGATGTCCACCTCATCATCATCCTCCGATATATCACCGTGTACATCCCCCTCCTCACAGATTATCAATTCGTCCCCACTGGAATCCACCATCTCAGCTCCCTGTGTACTTTGTGGAGGCAATTGCTGCTGGTCAGTGTCTCCACGGAGGAATTGATTATAATTCATTTTAATGAACATCATCTTCTCCACATTTTCTGGAAGTAACCTCGTACGCCGATTGCTGACAAGGTGAGCGGCGGCACTAAACACTCTTTCGGAGTACACACTTGTGGGAGGGCAACTTAGGTAGAATAAAGCCAGTTTGTGCAAGGGCCTCCAAATTGCCTCTTTTTCCTGCCAGTATAAGTACGGACTGTGTGACGTGCCTACTTGGATGCAGTCACTCATATAATCCTCCACCATTCTTTCAATGGGGAGAGAATCATATGCAGTGACAGTAGACGACATGTCCGTAATCGTTGACAGGTCCTTCAGTCCGGACCAGATGTCAGCATCAGCAGTCGCTCCAGACTGCCCTGCATCACCGCCAGCGGGTGGGCTCGGAATTCTGAGCCTTTTCCTCGCACCCCCAGTTGCGGGAGAATGTGAAGGAGGAGATGTTGACAGGTCGCGTTCCGCTTGACTTGACAATTTTCTCACCAGCAGGTCTTTGAACCCCAGCAGACTTGTGTCTGCCGGAAAGAGAGATCCAAGGTAGGTTTTAAATCTAGGATCGAGCACGGTGGCCAAAATGTAGTGCTCTGATTTCAACAGATTGACCACCCGTGAATCCTTGTTAAGCGAATTAAGGGCTCCATCCACAAGTCCCACATGCCTAGCGGAATCGCTGCGTGTTAGCTCCTCCTTCAATGTCTCCAGCTTCTTCTGCAAAAGCCTGATGAGGGGAATGACCTGACTCAGGCTGGCAGTGTCTGAACTGACTTCACGTGTGGCAAGTTCAAAGGGCAGCAGAACCTTGCACAACGTTGAAATCATTCTCCACTGCGCTTGAGACAGGTGCATTCCACCTCCTATATCGTGCTGAATTGTATAGGCTTGAATGGCCTTTTGCTGCTCCTCCAACCTCTGAAGCATATATAGGGTTGAATTCCACCTCGTTACCACTTCTTGCTTCAGATGATGGCAGGGCAGGTTCAGGCGTTTTTGGTGTTGCTCCAGTCTTCTGTACGTGGTGCCTGTACGCCGAAAGTGTCCCGCAATTCTTCTGGCCACCGACAGCATCTCTTGCACGCCCCTGTCGTTTTTTAAAAAATTCTGCACCACCAAATTCAAGGTATGTGCAAAACATGGGACGTGCTGGAATTTGCCCAGATTTAATGCACACACAATATTGCTGGCGTTGTCCGATGCCACAAATCCACAGGAGAGTCCAATTGGGGTAAGCCATTCCGCGATGATCTTCCTCAGTTGCCGTAAGAGGTTTTCAGCTGTGTGCGTATTCTGGAAACCGGTGATACAAAGCGTAGCCTGCCTAGGAAAGAGTTGGCGTTTGCGAGATGCTGCTACTGGTGCCGCCGCTGCTGTTCTTGCGGCGGGAGTCCATACATCTACCCAGTGGGCTGTCACAGTCATATAGTCCTGACCCTGCCCTGCTCCACTTGTCCACGTGTCCGTGGTTAAGTGGACATTGGGTACAGCTGCATTTTTTAGGACACTGGTGACTCTTTTTCTGAGGTCTGTGTACATTTTCGGTATCGCCTGACTAGAGAAATGGAACCTAGATGGTATTTGGTACCGGGGACACAGTACCTCCAACAAGTCTCTAGTTGGCTCTGCAGTAATGATGGATACCGGAACCACGTTTCTCACCACCCAGGATGCCAAGGCCTCAGTTATCCACTTTGCAGCAGGATGACTGCTGTGATATTTCATCTTCCTCGCAAAGGACTGTTGGACAGTCAATTGCTTGGTGGAAGTAGTAAAAGTGGTCTTACGATTTCCCCTCTGGGATGACCATCGACTCCCAGCAGCAACAACAGCAGCGCCAGCAGCAGTAGGCGTTACACGCAAGGATGCATCGGAGGAATCCCAGGCAGGAGAGGAATCGTCAGAATTGCCAGTGACATGGCCTGCAGGACTATTGGCATTCCTGGGGAAGGAGGAAATTGACACTGAGGGAGTTGGTGGGGTGGTTTGCGTGAGCTTGGTTACAAGAGGAAGGGATTTACTGGTCAGTGGACTGCTTCCGCTGTCGCCCAAAGTTTTTGAACTTGTCACTGACTTATTATGAATGCGCTGCAGGTGACGTATAAGGGAGGATGTTCCGAGGTGGTTAACGTCCTTACCCCTACTTATTACAGCTTGACAAAGGCAACACACGGCTTGACAAATGTTGTCCGCATTTCTGTTGAAATACTTCCACACCAAAGAGCTGATTTTTTTGGTATTTTCACCAGGCATGTCAACGGCCATATTCCTCCCACGGACAACAGGTGTCTCCCCGGGTGCCTGACTTAAACAAACCACCTCACCATCAGAATCCTCCTTGTCAATTTCCTCCCCAGCGCCAGCAACACCCATATCCTCCTCATCCTGGTGTACTTCAACACTGACATCTTCAATCTGACTATCAGGAACTGGACTGCGGGTGCTCCTTCCAGCACTTGCAGGGGGCGTGCAAATGGTGGAAGGCGCATGCTCTTCACGTCCAGTGTTGGGAAGGTCAGGCATCGCAACCGACACAATTGGACTCTCCTTGTGGATTTGGGATTTCGAAGAACGCACAGTTCTTTGCGGTGCTTTTGCCAGCTTGAGTCTTTTCATTTTTCTAGCGAGAGGCTGAGTGCTTCCATCCTCATGTGAAGCTGAACCACTAGCCATGAACATAGGCCAGGGCCTCAGCCGTTCCTTGCCACTCCGTGTGGTAAATGGCATATTGGCAAGTTTACGCTTCTCCGACGACAATTTTATTTTAGATTTTGGAGTCCTTTTTTTACTGATATTTGGTGTTTTGGATTTTACATGCTCTGTACTATGACATTGGGCATCGGCCTTGGCAGACGACGTTGCTGGCATTTCATCGTCTCGGCCATGACTAGTGGCAGCAGCTTCAGCACGAGGTGGAAGTGGATCTTGATCTTTCCCTAATTTTGGAACCTCAACATTTTTGTTCTCCATATTTTAATAGGCACAACTAAAAGGCACCTCAGGTAAACAATGGAGATGGATGGATACTAGTATACTTATGGATGGACGAGCGACTGCCGACACAGAGGTAGCTACAGCCGTGGACTACCGTACTGTGTCTGCTGCTAATATAGACTGGATGATAATGAGATGAAATCAATATATATTATATCACACTAGTACTGCAGCCGGACAGGTAGATATATTTATTATGTAATGACTGATGACGGACCTGCTGGACACTGTCAGCTCAGCAGCACCGCAGACTGCTACAGTAAGCTACTATAGTAGTATGTATAAAGAAGAAAGAAAAAAAAAAACACGGGTAGGTGGTATACAATTATGGATGGACGAGCGACTGCCGACACAGAGGTAGCTACAGCCGTGGACTACCGTACTGTGTCTGCTGCTAATATAGACTGGATGATAATGAGATGAAATCAATATATATTATATCACACTAGTACTGCAGCCGGACAGGTAGATATATTTATTATGTAATGACTGATGACGGACCTGCTAGACACTGTCAGCTCAGCAGCACCGCAGACTGCTACAGTAAGCTACTATAGTAGAATGTTTAAAGAAGAAAGAAAAAAAAAAACCACGGGTAGGTGGTATACAATTATGGATGGACGAGCGACTGCCGACACAGAGGTAGCTACAGCCGTGGACTACCGTACTGTGTCTGCTGCTAATATAGACTGGATGATAATGAGATGAAATCAATATATATTATATCACACTAGTACTGCAGCCGGACAGGTAGATATATTTATTATGTAATGACTGATGACGGACCTGCTGGACACAGTCAGCTCAGCAGCACCGCAGACTGCTACAGTAAGCTACTATAGTAGTATGTATAAAGAAGAAAGAAAAAAAAAAAAACCACGGGTAGGTGGTATACAATTATGGATGGACGAGCGACTGCCGACACAGAGGTAGCTACAGCCGTGGACTACCGTACTGTGTCTGCTGCTAATATAGACTGGATGATAATGAGATGAAATTAATATATATATATATAATATCACTAGTACTGCAGCCGGACAGGTATATATATTTATTATGTAATGACTGATGACGGACCTGCTGGACACTGTCAGCTCAGCAGCACCGCAGACTGCTACAGTAAGCTACTATAGTAGTATGTATAAAGAAGAAAGAAAAAAAAAACCACAGGTAGGTGGTATACAATTATGGATGGACGAGCGACTGCCGACACAGAGGTAGCTACAGCCGTGGACTACCGTACTGTGTCTGCTGCTAATATAGACTGGATGATAATGAGATGAAATCAATATATATATATATATATAATATCACTAGTACTGCAGCCGGACAGGTATATATATTTATTATGTAATGACTGATGACGGACCTGCTGGACACTGTCAGCTCAGCAGCACCGCAGACTGCTACAGTAAGCTACTATAGTAGTATGTATAAAGAAGAAAGAAAAGAAAAAAAACCACGGGTAGGTGGTATACAATTATGGATGGACGAGCGACTGCCGACACAGAGGTAGCTACAGCCGTGGACTACCGTACTGTGTCTGCTGCTAATATAGACTGGATGATAATGAGATGAAATCAATATATATATATATATATATATATAATATCACTAGTACTGCAGCCGGACAGGTATATATATTTATTATGTAATGACTGATGACGGACCTGCTGGACACTGTCAGCTCAGCAGCACCGCAGACTGCTACAGTAAGCTACTATAGTAGTATGAATAAAGAAGAAAGAAAAAAAAAAACCACGGGTAGGTGGTATACAATTATGGATGGACGAGCGACTGCCGACACAGAGGTAGCTACAGCCGTGGACTACCGTACTGTGTCTGCTGCTAATATAGACTGGATGATAATGAGATGAAATCAATATATATATATATAATATCACTAGTACTGCAGCCGGACAGGTATATATATTTATTATGTAATGACTGATGACGGACCTGCTGGACACAGTCAGCTCAGCAGCACCGCAGACTGCTACAGTAAGCTACTATAGTAGTATGTATAAAGAAGAAAGAAAAAGAAAAAAACCACGGGTAGGTGGTATACAATATTATATATATATTATATACAATTATATATATATATATATATATATATATATATATATATATATTAAACTGGTGGTGACTGGTGGTCAGGTCACTGGTCACACTATCAGCAACTTGCAAGTAGTACTCCTAAGCAGACAATCACAATATATATTATACTGGTGGTCAGTGTGGTCACAATGGCAGTGTGGCACTCTGGCAGCAAAAGTGTGCACTGTACGTTATATGTACTCCTGAGTCCTGCTCTCAGACTCTAACTGCTCCCCACTGTCAGTGTCTCCCCCACAAGTCAGATAATATACAGTCACACTATCTATCACTTCAGCAAGTAACTAGTACTCCTCCTAATGCTCCCCAAAATTACTACTGTGTCTCTCTCTACTGTCTCACTCTCTTCTCTATAAACGGAGAGGACGCCAGCCACGTCCTCTCCCTATGAATCTCAATGCACGTGTGAAAATGGCGGCGACGCGCGGCTCCTTATATAGAATCCGAGTCTCGCGATAGAATCCGAGCCTCGCGAGAATCCGACAGCGGGATGATGACGTTCGGGCGCGCTCGGGTTAACCGAGCAAGGCGGGAAGATCCGAGTCGCTCGGACCCGTGTAAAAAAAACATGAAGTTCGGGCGGGTTCGGATTCCGAGGAACCGAACCCGCTCATCCCTAAAAAAGAGTAGGGGTCCCCCGTATTTTTAAAACCAGCACCGGGCTCCACTAGCTGGACAGATAATGCCACAGCCGGGGGTCACTTTTATATAGTGCCCTGCGGCCGTGGCATCAAATATCCAACTAGTCACCCCTGGCCGGGGTACCCTGGGGGAGCGGGGACCCCTTCAATCAAGGGGTCCCCCCCCTAGCCACCCAAGGGCCAGGGGTGAAGCCCGAGGCTGTCCCCCCATCCAATTGGCTGCGGATGGGGGGCTGATAGCCTTTTGTGAAAATGAAAAGATATTGTTTTTAGTAGCAGTACTACAAGGCCCAGCAAGCCTCCCCCGCATGCTGGTACTTGGAGAACCACAAGTACCAGCATGCGGCGGAAAAACGGGCCCGCTGGTACCTGTAGTACTACTACTAAAAAAATACCCCAAAAAAGACAAGACACACACACCTTGAAAGTAAAGATTTATTACATACATCCACACAAACATACATACATACTTACCTATGGCCCCACGCAGGTCGGTCCTCTTCTCCAGTAGAATCCAAGGGGTACCTGTTGAATAAATTATACTCACCAGATCCAGGGTCCCAGGCTCCTCGTAGAATCCATTTGTAATCCACGTACTTGATTAAAATAAAAAAACGGAGACCCGAGCCACGCACGGAAAGGGGACCCATGTTAGCACATGGGTCCCCGAATGCCAGAAACCCACTCTGACTTCTGTCTAAGTGGGTTTCTTCAGCCAATCAGTGAGCGCCACGTTGTGGCACCCTCCTGATCGGCTGTGTGCTCCTGTACTGACTGACAGGCGGCACACCGCAGTGTTACAATGTAGCGCCTATGCGCTCCATTGTAACCAATGGTGGGAACTTTCTGCTCAGCGGTGAGGTCACTTTCGGTCAACCGCAGGGCAGAAAGTTCCCACCATTGGTTACAATGGAGCGCTACATTGTAACACTGCCGTGTGCCGCCTGTCAGACAGTACAGGAGCACACAGCCGATCAGGAGGGTGCCACAACGTGGCGCTCCCTGATTGGCTGAAGAAACCCACTTAGACAGAAGTCAGAGTATAATTTATTCAACAGGTACCCCTTGGATTCTACTGGAGAAGAGGACCGACCTGCGTGGGGCCATAGGTAAGTATGTATGTATGTTTGTGTGGATGTATGTAATAAATCTTTACTTTCAAGGTGTGTGTGTCTTGTCTTTTTTTGGGTATTTTTTTAGTAGTAGTACTACAGGTACCAGCGGGCCCGTTTTTCCGCCGCATGCTGGTACTTGTGGTTCTCCAAGTACCAGCATGCGGGGGAGGCTTGCTGGGACTTGTAGTACTGCTACTAAAAACAATATCTTTTCATTTTCACAAAAGGCTATCAGCCCCCCATCCGCAGCCAATTGGATGGGGGGGACAGCCTCGGGCTTCACCCCTGGCCCTTGGGTGGCTGGGGGGGGGACCCCCTTGATTGAAGGGGTCCCCACTCCCCCAGGGTACCCCGGCCAGGGGTGACTAGTTGGATTTTTGATGCCACGGCCGCAGGGCACTATATAAAAGTGACCCCCGGCTGTGTCATTATCTGTCCAGCTAGTGGAGCCCGGTGCTGGTTTTAAAAATACGGGGGACCCCTACTCTTTTTGTCCCCCGTATTTTTGGAACCAGGACCAGGCGCAGAGCCCGATGCTGGTTGCTTAAATATGGGGGAACCCCTGTCATTTTTTTCCCCATATTTCTGCAACCAGGGTCGGCTCAAAGAGCCCGAGGCTGGTTATGGTTAGGAGGGGGGACCCCACGCATTTTTTTTGTGGAAAATAACAACTTTCCCACCCCTTCCCACTGATATACATGCACGGATCTCATGGATCCGTGCATGCCTATCCAATCACGGTAAAAAAAAAGCAGGTCTGTTTTTTTTTAGCACTTTTTTACGAGTTGTAATTTTTCACGGCAGTGTTTTATTTATTTTTGCTTTGCACTTCTTAGTAAATGACCGAGATTCATACTTAAACAGCCGCGTTTTGACCGATGGTGTATTCATTCGTAATTTTTTTCTTGGACTTCCAAAAAAATACGAATGCCCTCATCACTGCCGTGATTTGCGTTTAGTAAATTACCGAGATGACACTTTGATGAAAAAACGGCATCTCGCTCAAAATCGGGACCTTAGTAAATTTACCCCACTGTGTATCGTTTTTTTTCAGAGAACGGATTAATTAAACTGGTGGTCACTGGTCACACTATCAGCAAGTAGTACTCCTAATATGCTCCCCAAAATTAGTAAATCAAGTGTCTCTACTACTCTCTAGTCTACTCTAAACGGAGATGACGCCAGCCACGTCCTCTCCCTATCAATCTCAATGCACGTGTGAAAATGGCGGCGACGCGCGGCTCCTTATATAGAATCCGAGTCTCGCGATAGAATCCGAGCCTCGCGAGAATCCGACAGCGGGATGATGACGTTCGGGCGCGCTCGGGTTAACCGAGCAAGGCGGGAAGATCCGAGTCTGCCTCGGACCCGTGTAAAAAGCGTGAAGTTCGGGGGGGTTCGGTTTCCGAGAAACCGAACCCGCTCATCACTACACAATACCACCAATCACAACATCACATTGAGGGCAGGGCTGTCTTAACGTATGGGCTTACTGGGCAGGTGCTCAAGGCCCTCAGGAGGCTAGGGGTCTTCAAGCAGAGGTGGGCTGGTGCCTCCGGAGCTTCTTGGGAGGCAGGTAGAAAATGCTTCCTGTCCGCTCTGATTGTACAAGACACACAATCAGAGCTGTCAGGTAGCATTCTATACCTGCATCTCAGCCTGCAGCCAGACAGTGAATGGCTGTAAGCATGCTGATTGGTGGATGGCTGAAAGCAGTAGAGAGATGATGCGGGACTGCAGAAGGGGTAAATTATGTTTTTTATTTTATTTATTCCCGTGCTTGGGTGTGTAGGGGCCCAAATGTATTGCTTTGCCCAGGGCCTATAATACTGTTCAGATGGCCCTGGCTGAGGGTGCAGGACTATGATGACATCTCCCCAAACAATCTTTTGTCCCCCAGACATTCCAGTAGACTGGGCTTGTATAATACAAATGAATGTAGGTTATTCTGCACTCTGAGTTCAGGAATTCCCTAACACAGCAGTTCCCAAACTATGTGCCTAGGCACCCTGGGGCTCCACGAGACACTTGCAGGGGTGCCTCAGGTTGGTGGTCCAGGACCAACACACAAATTATTTATGGTCAAAGCGACAGACAAAACCAGGCTACCAATCATACAATATGTGGACTCTAGGGCGCTGTGATTCAAGAAAGTTTGAGAACCATTGCCCTAACTCAAACTGTGTGTCGTGGCACCCTGGGGTAAGGGCCGGCTCTACCATTAGGCAGCTGCCTAGGGGCGCCGTCCACTGGAGGGCACCACCACTGAATTCATCTAGCAAAAAACTGAAGGATATCTCTGTATGCGGTCAGTTTTGAACTTAAAGATGGGGGGATGGAACACAATAAGGAGCATGCAAATATATGTATGTGCGTATATATATATATATATATATACACATGTATGCACATACAATTTTATGGGATGTAGATGGCATCGCGGCGGACCAGATGATGATGTTTAGAATACCGGCTTCAGAATCCTGACACCTGTCAGAATGCAGACGCCAGGATCCCGACAGCCGGCTTCCTGAATGTTAGTGTTAGGCTGCGGGGAGACAGGGATAGTGTAAGAGTAAGGGGTAAGGTTAATTAATTTAATTTAAAATGATGTTATTACGGTGCTCGGGATGCCACTGTCAGTATTCTAACTGTGTATATATGTATAATGATACAATTCACCCGAGCCCACTTAGTGGTCACCTGCATCTCCCCTGCGGGAGGTGTGTGTGAGGGGGGAGGGGGTTGCAGACTAGGGGGCACGAGGCAGAAGGTTTGCCTAGGGTGCTGAGAGACCTTGCACCGGCACTCCCTGGGGTGCCTCAGGATACTTGTAGGAGTGCCCTGGGTTGGTGGTCAAGGCCAAATAAAATTACTTTTGGTCAGTGTAATAGGCAAAACCAGTGCCGGCGGCTGCCAGTCATAAAACATGTGGACAAACAGAAGCAAATCCTGTCCCTCACCACACAATAGAACCTAAGGATGACATATAAACACAAATGACTTAATTTAATATTTCTTTCTAAATTTCTCAATAAGAAACTATTGGCCTAGGGGCGCCGTGAAGAAAATTCTGATACTCTAGGACGCCGTGATTCGTAAAAAGTTTGAGAACCATTGCCGTAACATATTAATTATATCACCAACATTAAAGGGTCCTTGCTGGATCCTGATCCCCTCATTGGAAACTTCTTAAAACTTGCAAATAGGTAAATCATGTTGATCTCAAACGCGTCGTCCAGTCATTAAAATTGATGGTTACATTTATGAAAAAAATGCTGCACATGCATAAAATATGTATTTCCATTATGTCTTAGATATATGAAATATAAATTAAGGTTGCCAATTAATTGAGAATAAGTGAAAGTAGCAGAAAGTCCATGACGCATATCGTGGTGGGCTCTATACCGAGCGACTGGGAAATTTTATCCTGAAACCTTGAGATGTCCCTTAAATCCCTGCGTTTTAAGATGAGACAAAAGTTCATACTGTAGTTATGCTGAATACCTAAACCAAATATACTCGTCTCACGGGGCTACACCTAGGTCTGTTGTTGTAAGAAATAACCAGGGTCCCAGGTCTATGCGCTATTTCTAGTCGGGGGGGCTCTGCTCTCAACACGTTTATGCCTTATTTGTCTTCACTTCTATTTTCCTTCATCAATGTGGTATTAATATTACCAGCAGACACTGCAGCACTTTGGGGAGAAACCAAATACGGCTGAGGCAAAAGTTAAGCTGCGTTTGAACCATGAATGGACAGCTTTGAAAACGTTCTGCAGGTGGCGGGGTCACCGGCTGCCCCAGGATGACATCTCCACGGAAAAAGTGGAGATCACAGAATGCAAAGAAAACAACACGGGCGCAGTAAGTGTATGAAAAGCAACAGTAGAATTTATTTGAATTGCGCTGTCTAAATATAGGTGGCCGGTAAATATCCTTGTGAAGCTATCTGCGCCTCTTCTGATGAATAATAAAGGACTGCCATCAACACCTCCACTCCCCAAAGGGATATAACTGCTCGGACGGAGCTATATTTAACGAAAAGAGGATTAACGCACTCAAGTTTCTGCAGAGAAGCCACTGGTGCTTCTCAAGGACTTCTGCATAGTAGAACGTAACGTGAATCATCCAAGAGCTCTGGCCGAAACATTTTGTAGTCAAACTAGTAGGGGTGTGGTGTGAAGAGCCGACATTCGGAATGTCAACATTTTCTGAATGTCGCACTGTAGGACGACAGTTAATATGTCGCAATCAAAAATGTAGAACTGGTTAAAATGTCAACATGTTCATAGTGTCGTAATTTGCCTTGTCAACACCGGAATGTCGACACACAGTTTTTTGCTTATTTTAGCCTAACCCTAACTATAATCCTAAAAATAAACAAAAAACTGTGAGAATTTTTTTAAAAACATTCCAAAACACAACCATCAGACGGAAGAACTTTGTACATTTAAATAGCCACCATTCAGTAACTGGCTAGGAACACCCAATACATTCCAGCCAGTGCGGCTCATTCGGTCCTGCAACTCTGTGCAGACACCACGGAACGCAGAAAATCCGGACTTTTTTGGAATTATTACGTGTCAACAGTCGCAAAACATCAGTATTTTACGCGAAGACCGGTATTTTGTGTCAAACTCGGAATCCGGTATAATGGCCACTTCCTCTGTGTGTAGACAACAGTAACACGCTAATCTGTTTTCGCAATCTTTTCACACAGACACTTGCAGTAAACCACATTGTGATCAGTTACACATTCTGCTTAGATAAGTCCGGTAGCTAATTATTAGCAGGCCCTAAAGAAAGCGGTTTTGCCAGCAATGCAATGACATCATTTATATAACCTGAGAATCACTTATTACTTTCTGTGGCATTTTTACGACGAAATGTTTAGTAAATCGATCGTCAAAAGCTGATTGAAAAAAGATTGTTATGAAGGTTTAACTTTCCACTCATTATATATCACAGAATAAAAAATAAAGAATAATTCTTTCAGCTGTCCAAGCTCTGCGGGTAATTTAGCATGAGGTGGCTCTTCTTCCAAATAAGGCTGAGGCCAAACAATTTGCTCTCCTCACCCACTGGCTCTGTATTTATGATACACACTTCTTGTCATTGCCCCAGAGTGCAGGGCTGTTTTATTTTGGAGTGTGAGGTGCAATTATCTGGCTAAATACTTATCATTAAATATACTTGAACTACTTTTCTCATAAACTTACCTCCATTCCTCATATGCATATTAATTATTAATGGGTTAAACATCTCTGACCTCTGTTGTTCTTGCAAAACCTTTTTACCCCTAATTAGATATGGTTTCCGGTATCTGTACTAGGCTTAGAGATGTGCACCGGAAATTTTTCGGGTTTTGTGTTTTGGTTTTGGGTTCGGTTCCGTGGCCGTGTTTTGGGTTCGAACGCGTTTTGGCAAAACCTCACCGAATTTTTTTTGTCGGATTCGGGTGTGTTTTGGATTCGGGTGTTTTTTTCAAAAAAACCTAAAAAACAGCTTAAATCATAGAATTTGGGGGTCATTTTGATCCCAAAGTATTATTAACCTCAATAACCATAATTTCCACTCATTTTCAGTCTATTCTGAACACCTCACACCTCACAATATTATTTTTAGTCCTAAAATTTGCACCGAGGTCGCTGGATGACTAAGCTCAGCGACCCAAGTGGCCGACACAAACACCTGGCCCATCTAGGAGTGGCACTGCAGTGTCACGCAGGATGGCCCTTCCAAAAAACACTCCCCAAACAGCACATGACGCAAAGAAAAAAAGAGGCGCAATGAGGTAGCTGTGTGAGTAAGCTAAGCGACCCTAGTGGCCGACACAAACACCTGGCCCATCTAGGAGTGGCACTGCAGTGTCAGGCCGGATGGCCCTTCCAAAAAATACTCCCCAAACAGCACATGACGCAAAGAAGAAAAAAAAGAGGCGCAATGAGGTAGCTGTGTGACTAAGATAAGTGACCCTAGTGGCCGACACAAACACCTGGCCCATCTAGGAGTGGCACTGCAGTGTCACGCAGGATGGCCCTTCCAAAAAACACTCCCCAAACAGCACATGACGCAAAGAAAAATGAAAGAAAAAAGAGGTGCAAGATGGAATTGTCCTTGGGCCCTCCCACCCACCCTTATGTTGTATAAACAGGACATGCACACTTTAACCAACCCATCATTTCAGTGACAGGGTCTGCCACACGACTGTGACTGAAATGACGGGTTGGTTTGGACCCCCACCAAAAAAGAAGCAATTAATCTCTCCTTGCACAAACTGGCTCTACAGAGGCAAGATGTCCACCTCATCATCATCCTCCGATTCATCACCGTGTACATCCCCCTCCTCACAGATTATCAATTCGTCCCCACTGGAATCCACCATCACAGCTCCCTGTGTACTTTGTGGAGGCAATTGCTGCTGGTGAATGTCTCCATGGAGGAATTGATTATAATTCATTTTAATGAACATCATCTTCTCCACATTTTCTGGAAGTAACCTCGTACGCCGATTGCTGACAAGGTGAGCGGCGGCACTAAACACTCTTTCGGAGTACACACTTGTGGGAGGGCAACTTAGGTAGAATAAAGCCAGTTTGTGCAAGGGCCTCCAAATTGCCTCTTTTTCCTGCCAGTATACGTACGGACTGTCTGACGTGCCTACTTGGATGCGGTCACTCATATAATCCTCCACCATTCTTTCAATGGGGAGAGAATCATATGCAGTGACAGTAGACGACATGTCCGTAATCGTTGGCAGGTCCTTCAGTCCGGACCAGATGTCATCATCAGCAGTCGCTCCAGACTGCCCTGCATCACCGCCAGCGGGTGGGCTCGGAATTCTGAGCCTTTTCCTCGCACCCCCAGTTGCGGGAGAATGTGAAGGAGGAGATGTTGACAGGTCGCGTTCCGCTTGACTTGACAATTTTCTCACCAGCAGTTCTTTGAACCCCTGCAGACTTGTGTCTGCCGGAAAGAGAGATCCAAGGTAGGTTTTAAATCTAGGATCGAGCACGGTGGCCAAAATGTAGTGCTCTGATTTCAACAGATTGACCACCCGTGAATCCTTGTTAAGCGAATTAAGGGCTCCATCCACAAGTCCCACATGCCTAGCGGAATCGCTCTGTGTTAGCTCCTCCTTCAATGTCTCCAGCTTCTTCTGCAAAAGCCTGATGAGGGGAATGACCTGACTCAGGCTGGCAGTGTCTGAACTGACTTCACGTGTGGCAAGTTCAAAAGGTTGCAGAACCTTGCACAACGTTAAAAATCATTCTCCACTGCGCTTGAGACAGGTGCATTCCACCTCCTATATCGTGCTCAGCTGTATAGGCTTGAATGGCCTTTTGCTGCTCCTCCAACCTCTGAAGCATATAGAGGGTTGAATTCCACCTCGTTACCACTTCTTGCTTCAGATGATGGCAGGGCAGGTTCAGGCGTTTTTGATGTTGCTCCAGTCTTCTGTACGTGGTGCCTGTACGCCGAAAGTGTCCCGCAATTCTTCTGGCCACCGACAGCATCTCTTGCACGCCCCTCTCGTTTTTTAAATAATTCTGCACCACCAAATTCAAGGTATGTGCAAAACATGGGACGTGCTGGAATTTGCCCATATTTAATGCACACACAATATTGCTGGCGTTGTCCGATGCCACAAATCCACAGGAGAGTCCAATTGGGGTAAGCCATTCTGCGATGATCTTCCTCAGTTGCCGTAAGAGGTTTTCAGCTGTGTGCGTATTCTGGAAAGCGGTGATACAAAGCGTAGCCTGCCTAGGAAAGAGTTGGCGTTTGCGAGATGCTGCTACTGGTGCCGCCGCTGCTGTTCTTGCGGCGGGAGTCAATACATCTACCCAGTGGGCTGTCACAGTCATATAGTCCTGAGTCTGCCCTGCTCCACTTGTCCACATGTCCGTGGTTAAGTGGACATTGGGTACAACTGCATTTTTTAGGACACTGGTGAGTCTTTTTCTGAGGTCTGTGTACATTTTCGGTGTCGCCTGCCTAGAGAAATGGAACCTAGATGGTATTTGGTACCGGGGACACAGTACCTCAATCAAGTCTATAGTTGGCTCTGCAGTAATGATGGATACCGGAACCACGTTTCTCACCGCCCAGGATGCCAAGGCCTCAGTTATCCGCTTTGCAGCAGGATGACTGCTGTGATATTTCATCATCCTCGCAAAGGACTGTTGGACAGTCAATTGCTTGGTGGAAGTAGTAAAAGTGGTCTTACGACTTCCCCTCTGGGATGACCATCGACTCCCAGCAGCAACAACAGCAGCGCCAGCAGCAGTAGGCGTTACACGCAAGGATGCATCGGAGGAATCCCAGGCAGGAGAGGACTCGTCAGAATTGCCAGTGACATGGCCTGCAGGACTATTGGCATTCCTGGGGAAGGAGGAAATTGACACTGAGGGAGTTGGTGGGGTGGTTTGCATGAGCTTGGTTACAAGAGGAAGGGATTTACTGGTCAGTGGACTGCTTCCGCTGTCGCCCAAAGTTTTTGAACATGCGCTGCAGGTGACGTATAAGGGAGGATGTTCCGAGGTGGTTAACGTCCTTACCCCTACTTATTACAGCTTGACAAAGGCAACACACGGCTTGACAAATGTTGTCCGCATTTCTGTTGAAATACTTCCACACCGAAGAGCTGATTTTTTTTGTATTTTCACCAGGCATGTCAATGGCCATATTCCTCCCACGGACAACAGGTGTCTCCCCGGGTGCCTGACTTAAACAAACCACCTCACCATCAGAATCCTCCTTGTCAATTTCCTCCCCAGCGCCAGCAACACCCATATCCTCCTCATCCTGGTGTACTTCAACACTGACATCTTCAATCTGACTATCAGGAACTGGACTGCGGGTGCTCCTTCCAGCACTTGCAGGGGGCGTGCAAATGGTGGAAGGCGCATGCTCTTCACGTCCAGTGTTGGGAAGGTCAGGCATCGCAACCGACACAATTGGACTCTCCTTGTGGATTTGTGATTTCGAAGAACGCACAGTTCTTTGCTGTGCTTTTGCCAGCTTAAGTCTTTTCATTTTTCTAGCGAGAGGCTGAGTGCTTCCATCCTCATGTGAAGCTGAACCACTAGCCATGAACATAGGCCAGGGCCTCAGCCGTTCCTTGCCACTCCGTGTGGTAAATGGCATATTGGCAAGTTTACGCTTCTCCTCCGACGATTTGAATTTAGATTTTTGAGTCCTTTTTTTACTGATCTTTTGTGTTTTGGATTTTACATGCTCTGTACTATGACATTGGGCATCGGCCTTGGCAGACGACGTTGATGGAATTTCATCGTCTCGGCCATGACTAGTGGCAGCAGCTTCAGCACGAGGTGGAAGTGGATCTTGATCTTTCCCTATTTTTGGAACCTCAACATTTTTGTTCTCCATATTTTAATAGGCACAACTAAAAGGCACCTCAGGTAAACAATGGAGATGGATGGATACTAGTATACTTATGGATGACGAGTGACTGACAATACAGAGGTAGCTACAGCCGTGGACTACCGTACTGCGTCTGCTAGTATAGAGATGATAATGATATAAAAAATATATATATATCACTACTGCAGGTATATATAATATAATGACGGACCTGCTGGACACTGTCAGCAGACTCCTGAACTACTAGTATGAAGATGATAGAAAAAAAAAACCCCCACCACAGGTAGGTGTACAATTATGGACGAGCACTGACGACACAGAGGTAGCTACAGCCGTGGACTACCGTACTGCGTCTGCTAGTATAGAGATGATAATTATATAAAAAATATATATATATCACTACTGCAGGTATATATAATATAATGACGGACCTGCTGGACACTGTCAGCAGACTCCTAAACTACTAGTATGAAGAAGATAGAAAAAAAAAACCCACCACAGGTAGGTATACAATTATGGACGAGCACTGACGACACAGAGGTAGCTACAGCCGTGGACTACCGTACTGCGTCTGCTAGTATAGAGATGATAATGATATAAAAAATATATATATATCACTACTGCAGGTATATATAATATAATGACGGACCTGCTGGACACTGTCAGCAGACTCCTAAACTACTAGTATGAAGAAGATAGAAAAAAAAAACCCCACCACAGGTAGGTATACAATTATGGACGAGGCACTGACGACACAGAGGTAGCTACAGCCGTGGACTACCGTACTGCGTCTGCTAGTATAGAGATGATAATGATATAAAAAAAATATATATATCACTACTGCAGGTATATATAATATAATGACGGACCTGCTGGACACTGTCAGCAGACTGCTGAACTACTAGTATGAAGAAGATAGAAAAAAAAAACCCACCACAGGTAGGTATACAATTATGGACGAGCACTGACGACACAGAGGTAGCTACAGCCGTGGACTACCGTACTGCGTCTGCTAGTATAGAGATGATAATGATATAAAAAATATATATATCACTACTGCAGGTATATATAATATAATGACGGACCTGCTGGACACTGTCAGCAGACTCCTAAACTACTAGTATGAAGAAGATAGAAAAAAAAAACCCCACCACAGGTAGGTATACAATTATGGACGAGCACTGGCGACACAGAGGTAGCTACAGCCGTGGACTACCGTACTGCGTCTGCTAGTATAGAGATGATAATGATATAAAAAATATATATATATCACTACTGCAGGTATATATAATATAATGACGGACCTGCTGGACACTGTCAGCAGACTCCTAAACTACTAGTATGAAGAAGATAGAAAAAAAAAACCCCACCACAGGTAGGTATACAATTATGGACGAGCACTGACGACACAGAGGTAGCCACAGCCGTGGACTACCGTACTGCGTCTGGTAATATAGAGATGATAAAGATGATAGAGATGAACAAAAAAAATATAACACTACTGCAGGTAAATATTTATATAATATAATGAATGACGGACCTGCTGGACACTGTCAGCAGAATGCGTTTATAGAATAAAATAAAAAAACACCACAGACAGGAGTGTTTAACTTTTTCAGGCAGACAATATACTGGTGGTCACTGGTCAGTCACACTGGCAGCAAGTGTGCACTGTACTCCTGCTATAACTGCACCCCAGTTTCCCCCACAATTCAGCTGTGTGAGCAGTGAGCACTCAGCACAGTCAGATATACATATAGATGATATTATCATGCAGCACACTGAGGCTGAGCACAGATATGGTATGTGACTGTGTATCGTTTTTTTTTCAGGCAGAGAACGGATTATGGCCCTCATTCCGAGTCGTTCGCTCGGTATTTTTCATCGCATCGCAGTGAAATTCCGCTTAGTGCGCATGCGCAATATTCGCACTGCGGCTGCGCCAAGTATCTTTGCTATGAAGAAAGTATTTTTACTCACGGCTTTCTCATCGCTCCGGCGAACGTAATGTGATTGACAGGAAATGGGTGTTACTGGGCGGAAACACGGCGTTTTATGGGCGTGTGGATGAAAACGCTACCGTTTCCGGAAAAAACGCAGGAGTGCCGGAGAAACGGGGGAGTGGTTGGGCGAACGCTGGGTGTGTTTGTGACGTCAAACCAGGAACGACAAGCACTGAACTGATCGCACAGGCAGAGTAAGTCTGGAGCTACTCTAAAACTGCTAAGTAGTTTGTGATCGCAATATTGCGAATACATCGGTCGCAATTTTAAGATGCTAAGATACACTCCCAGTAGGCGGCGGCTTAGCGTGTGTAACTCTGCTAAATTCGCCTTGCGACCGATCAACTCGGAATGAGGGCCTATATTAAATAATAAATAAAACTGGTGGTGGTCAGTCACTAGTAACTATCAGCAAAACTCTGCACTCTGAGCACTCCTAATGCTCCCCAAAATTACTAAGTAATCAACTCAAGTGTCTCTATCTATTCTAACGGAGAGGACGCCAGCCACGTCCTCCCCCTATCAATCTCAATGCACGTGTGAAAATGGCGGCGACGTGCGGCTCCTTATATAGAATCCGAGTCTCGCGATAGAATACGAGCCTCGCGAGAATCCGACAGCGGTATGATGACGTTCGGGCGCGCTCGGGTTAGCCGAGCAAGGCGGGAAGATCCGAGTCTGCCTCGGACCCGTGTAAAAAGGCTGAAGTTCGGGGGGGTTCGGATTCCGAGGAACCGAACCCGCTCATCTCTACTAGGCATGCTCCAATTGTTTTAAAATAATTCAATATTCAATTGAATTCAAATTTGAAATTGCAGTTGATTTTAAGGTTCACCATTCACATTACAGTTATTATTTTAAAATAATATTATTTTTAACACTATTTAAATAATATGAATTACAGCAGTGAGTGAGACAGTGTTCGAAGTGAGTATTGCACTGTTCATAGAGGATTGCCATCAAACACGGTTAAAATGTATCTATTTAAGCTCCTTAAATCTAAAATTCAAGAAATTCTGGCGCATGTTGGAAGTTCAGTAACAGTTCAATCAATTGGTGTGAGGAGATTTGCGGGTAGTTTGACCGTATCTTGCAATATCAATCCAACCATAAAAGGCCTGGCATCTTAGTGCAATTACACTCTGTATTAGACAACACCAAAGGTGCATTTAATTTCCTCACTAGGGAGTCTGCACTATCCAGGTGACCCTCCTCCTGGGCTTTTTAGGGTGGCGCAGACACCAGCCCTGCAGCTTGTATAGCGAATAGCGATAAATAATAATCACAACGGTGCATGCCCACGACCTCACCCGGTCTCCCCGGTGTTGGGCGCCACAGATGTCTACGGTGGGCCCTATTTCAATGCATTATTTATTTACTCAAAAATAATATATAAAAAAGAAGTCCCCTAGCAACTTCACTCCTATATAGTTACAATGTTTTCACAGTATATTGGCCCTCATTCCGAGTTGATCGCTCGCTAGCTGCTTTTAGCAGCAGTGCACACGCTAGGCCGCCGCCCTCTGGGAGTGTATCTTAGCTTAGCAGAAGTGCGGCCGAAAGGTTAGCAGAACTGCTCGTAAAAATTTTCATGCAGTTTCTGAGCAGCTGAAAACCTACTCCTACCTTGCGATCACTTCAGTCAGTTTAGTTCCTGCTTTGACGTCACAAACACGACCTGCGTTTGGCCAGCCACTACCCCGTTTCCCCAGGCACGCCTGCGTTTTTACCTGACATGCCTGCGTTTTTTTAGCACACTCTTGGAAAACGGCCAGTTACCACCCAGAAACTGTATACAAAGAATTGGCGCTCCACAATACACACACAATCCAATTAGATTCAGACGGCTGCTCACCAGTTGTGGGCGGGCAGCCCCAACAATGGATCAAAAATATTGTAAAAAAAGAGAAAACATGTTTATGTTTATACAATTCCTTTTTTGTACACTGTTTTAGTTGTTCAATATACTGGTTTAGTTTTAACAAGAGACCTGTGTTTGGAATCAATTGAATTTAACTGCACAGCTGATTATGATTTTTTAATACCCGGGCTAGCCACTATTTGTTTATTCATTTCCTTCTGATGAAACGGCCAGTGCTGCAGGCCGAGAAACGCGTTAAGGTACTCCATTGAAGGACTTCATCTGACTGCTGCACTCTACCGATACCTCTTGAGCTGTATACATTGAGTGGAGCATAGCCGCAATCAAACGGACTTTTCTCCAGCGGCTGGATAATATGCTTCTTCACCTTACTGTACCGTTGCACATTCAGATTGGTACAGCATCTACAGCAGAGAAATATAACCGCAATCGAGTGGATAGTCCACTAGCGGCGTGACCAGCTGTACTCCCATTTGCATAGAGCCGCTGCAAACCAGGCTTAGTACAGCGCTTTCAACGGAGAGGCTCCTACATCAGGTGATACACTACAAGTGAATTTGATTATCACCTTCTATTAGTTACATATCAATACAGTGCCGGTGTCCGCATTTCTAACACTGGGACACTGTCTGCCAATGAGGCTTATATGTGTATAAGGAGAAGAGAGATCGTATATTTCAACAGTGATTTCTAACAGAGGTACCTCTCATCAGTTTCCTTCCTACATGTACTTCAGCTCGTGGACGCACGGCTGAATTTTATGAAGCATCAGTGCAGCTCTTAATCAAGGTCTATTAGACTTTTTTTTACACATATCGGTTCAGGAGACATGGCAGTCCTATACATATTTATATAATAATTTTTTATTATCATTGTTCTAACAGTTTATTAGGCTATTCTATGTATTGTATTTTTATGTGCTTAATATAATAAAATTTTATTAATAATAAAAAAATATATAATAGATTCAACCACCCAGAAACATCCACTTCCTGTCAATCACTCACCGATCAACAGAGCGACAGAAAAACGTTGCTCGACCTTGTGTAAAACTGCATAGTTTTGTGTGAAAGTACTTGGCGCGTGCGTACTGCGGCCCGTACGCATGCGCAGAAATGCCGATTTTTAGCCTGATTGCTGTGCTGCGAACAATGGCATCTAGCGATCAACTCGGAATGAGGGCCATTGATGTAGCATGGGACCTACTCGCCTGGAAAAGTACTGATTTCCGCCACCTGTGGAGAGATTTGAATCCAGTTTGCATCCGCAGAACATGAATCCTGGGTCCTGTACAGAATAGTTTTTATTGGGCCTATGACCTTCCAGAACCACATTGACATGTTCATCTGGTTAGCTCCATTAATATGTATGCCACATGGACCAATACGCCACGCACAATAGTAACACCCTGCATCCTTGAGGCCGATTGTTTTTTAAATCAACTCCTATTTGTCTGTATATAAATATATTGGGTCTGAATCAGAGGTATTCGCAGAACTGAGTACAAAGTTGAATTGCAATGGGATTTGTGTGCACTTCGGATTGGGGCTCATTGTCTTGCTAGGTGACTCTTATCCAGCGTGGCAGATTGGCAGTATATACTGTATACAGGAGATAGTAACTTATCAGAGTTGATGGATGGCAAGCTCTCAGAATCACTGTTGGGCTATGTAATAAACTGAGGTCAGCCTGTGCTGACTGCTAGTTATCAGGGTAGAAGCAGGGATGAGCCTATGTTGACTGGCTGCTATAATAGATGACATAAGATAAGGGTTTGGCCTTTCTGGCTGTTATAAGCAATAACCGGAATACTGCACTGTTATAAAGTCACAGATACAGTGTTTTCTTCGCTTCTGTCAAATGAAAACACTTTGACGTCAGTCATATCTCTTTCGAACACTCTGTTCCTCTTGGATAGAATTATATGTAAAACAGCTTAATGAAAGAGTCACAGCTGAGTCATTTTGGGAATTCAGAGTAAATTTGCCCAGTGAATTTTGTTTACAGAGCGTACCATATTACCTCAAGTCCCTGCGGATCGACACATCAAAGGCTTGGGGGAAAGGACACATTTATTGCATTGGGAACTGGCAAAACTTTCTAGGCGGGTTACTGAGATTTGCATGGGAAAACCCCGCTAATTAAATCTTATATTTCAGTGATCAGGCACAACTATAACATAATCTGCTGTATACTCCCTGTAGCCTTCTTGCTACATTGTTATTACTATTACAGGGCCTAATTCAGAGTTGATCGCAGCAGCATATTTGTTAGCAGTTGGGCAAAACCATGTGCACTGCAGGTGGGGCAGATGTAACATGTGCAGAGAGAGTTAGATTTGGGTGCGGTGTGTTCAAACTAAAATCTAAATGCAGTGAAAAAATAAAGCAGCCAGTAGTTACCCTGCACACAAACAATATATATAACCTACCCAAATCTAAGGGGGGCATTTACTAAGCAGTGATAAGAGTGGAGAAGTGAGCCAGTGGAGAAGTTGCCCATGGCAACCAATCAGCACTGAAGTAACATCTATAATTTGCATACTACAAAATGAAACAGAGCTGCTGATTGGTTGATGGGGCATCTTCTCCGCTCTTATCACTGCTTAGTAAATGTCCCCCTTCTCTCTGCACATGTTACCTCTGCCCCACCTGCAGTGCAGCATGGTTCTGCCCATTAGTGTGCTTTTTTGGTTTGCTAACAAACCTGAATAACCCCCAATATGCATTACTATCTTAAGGAATCCTGCACATTGCCTTGTTCATATAAAATGGAACTGTAGATAAAGTGGGCATTAAAGCAGACTGCAAACTGTTCTGTAAAAATATAACTCAACACTTATTTTTTTATAAAACACACACTGGACGCTGGCGTGTCGCCTTCTGTGGGGGATTCTCCTGGTGGGGGTGGAGTGTTTGTTTGTGGTTTGGAGATCGGGGTGTGGCTGGAAGATTAGTTACGGCTGTGCCTTGATCTCCGGGCCGCGGGCGGGCGTTCTGCCTTTACCGGGGGGTCCTTTACGGAGGGCGATACTTTGCTGATTGTGTTCAGGTCCTTGTTCATGGATGTCGCCTCTTTTTCCGCCCTCTGGATGTCGGCGGATGTTCCAGTTTTAATATTTTCACCTCAGGGACATCATAAAGAGTATTTCTGTTAACCATGGTCTTTCTGAATACTGTCATTCACATTACTGTATGTAGAGGTGTTAATTTTCCTATATGTTTTTGTCTGTGTATACTAAACAATTTTAAACTCTATTAGATTAAAAGCTAAGTTTTATATACTTTTCATCAAAAAACAAAACAAAAAAAACACACACACTGGAAATACAAATTAGGGGGGCGCGAGAGCAAGGCACAACACCCACATGCCAGGAATGAATATGACATACACACATACTGCAGTGGAATGGAAATGTTAAGTAAACGGCCGGGACTCTGGGACAGCCTAGGTCCCCAGAAGATTTAGGCATGTGATAGAGTGAAATACATTTTGGTTTCTCTTTTAACGCTCCTGCCAAAAGCTGAGGTTTGTTATCCACTTACTGTAATTGGCGATTTTTTCCCAAAACCCGCCCAGAAATTGTCAGGTTTTTTAATATTGAATTAGGTCAAGAACATATATTTAAAGCGGTATCTGGTCTTTAGGTCGACCACACTTAAGGGCCCCATACACTACAATGATATGTCCTGAGGCTGAAGTCGGAGGCGATTTCCCTTGAACTCTCCTGGGAGCTTCCCGGGAGTGGTTCCATACGATTCCAAACGATTTGGTACATTTTGCATGCGATATATCTTATGCGATCCCAGCCATGCCTGCGGGAACCGACATATCACGAGTGCAGCACTAACGATCTAGGGGAGCCGATCCGACCCTCACGGGAACGCGCATCGGATTGGACCTCCAAAATGCTCGATTTCTCCCGATATATCGGCCCGAATGCCCGAAATTGGATGAAATCGGGCATTATCGTTCAAGTGTATGGGGCCCATTAGGTCGACAGTCATTAGGTTGACCACTATTGGTCAACATGCTTTAGGTCGACATGGCAAAGGTCGACTCATGAAAATGTAGACATGAGGTTTTTTTTAAAAATGACCTTTTTCATACTTTACGATCCACGTAGACTACGATTGGGAATAGTAACCTGTACCGAGCGCAGCAAGGCATCTTGCCCGACGCGAGCCATCCGAGGGGATACGTTGCACTAATTGGGGTTCCTGGTCACTTTACAAAGAAAATGACACCCAAAAAAATTAAAAAAACTCATGTCGACCTTTTCCATGTCGACCTGATGACTGTGTCGACCTATTTCAGGTGTAGACCTAGTCACTGTCTACCAATAGTAGTCAACCTAATGACTGTCGACCTAGTTAGGACTTTGATTTGTCCAGCGGCTACCGCCTCCTGGTATACACTGAGAGGCAGAGGCGGGGTGGCCTTACATTTCCCGAGTGGCTGCTCCTCGGTGCAGCTGCTGGGTGGGGCTCCTGCAGTGCTGACCGATCAGCAGTGATTGGCAGTACGGCAGACACTCAGGGAGGCTGCAGGGAAGCAGAGGGGTTGGGAGGTCTCTGTGATTGGTGGCTGCTATAAAAATATCTTCCGGCAGCCGACCAATCTGTGTTTCTGACTGGTCACATCGTTTGCGACCTGATCAGATAACGCACTGCCTGGTGTGGTCGGAAATGATATAACCATATCAGGCAAGTGGTTAACGCATTTAAAATGATAACTACAATATCTTCTTTTATTAGTCTGAACAACATGTGCTGATCTTACGCTGGCTCCTCACTTTATGATAATTATCTTCATTATACTTATAAATAGGACTGATAAGAATACACATTATCCTTATACACTGAACAGATCATAACCCTCATTATCCTCATACAGATGATTAATAATAAGTCTCATTATCCTGATACACAGTACTGATCATAACCCTCATAACATAACAGACAGGAACACCGTTCCCATTATCTACTGGGCTGGGCGTTGCACAGCACTGTTGGGTTGATGTTTCAAACGGTGAAAGAGTGGAGAAGTGGACCAGTGGAGAAGTTGCCCATAGCAACCAGTCAGCATTTACCTATCCTTTTATAGAATGTATAAAATGAAAGAATGTACTTGAGAAATTATACGTTAACGCTGATTGGTTGCAACTTCTCCACTCTTTACACTGCTTGAAACATCAACACCCATGACTCCTCTGTCATAGGCCAAACTAGTTCCGCCTCAAAGTACTATAGACAGAACACAGTTCCACCCCATCCATGTGTTTTGCATCTGCCTGTTCAACACTGTACCATACATAATGAGCAACATCTCCAGGAATGGCCAGAGACTGAAGGACAACGTGGCTAGGAAGTGTCAGAACAACGTGAGGCTGATGCAGAGTTGAACGTACTCCTGTTGGCGTAGCTAATCTTGTGTGTCTTCGCACTGCACATGTACCAGCACGGAACACACAACTGCAGTCAATGCAGAGCCCTACGCAGGTCAGTCTCTACTTGTGACTGGAGAGACTGGGGCAATTTCACATAGGCCAAGTCCAGCGGGGGTTGTCGATGGAAATATGGGCTGTGGGTAAGCACAAATCTGTATATTTTCAGACATAGCTTTTGCACTTAATATACTTTAATATACAGTATATACCAAGCCTAGGAATAGGGAAAAGACACACACCAAGATCAGGGCCGGTTCAAGGGCGCTCTGCGCCCCGGGCAGGAAATGGGGTGTGGCCTAATACAGGGGGCGTGGTCAATTACGCCCCCTGTACATTAAAAGCGCCGCTTGAATGCTGAGCGGTGCGCGATGATGTCATCGCGCACCGCACAGCAAAAGGTCCTTTCCACGAAGGGAAACTAGACGCTATGAGTCTAGTTTCCCTTCCTGGAGAGTAACTTTGCTGAGCGGTGCGCGATGACGTCATCGCGCACCGCACAGCAAAGGTCCTCTCTACGAAGGGAACTAGACTCATAGCGTCTAGTTCCCTTCAGGAGGCGGACGGGGACGGCAGCGGAGGCGGACAGGGACACAGCGGGCAGCAGTGGCTGATCTTGCCACGGTGCGGCGCCCTCCGGATGGCGCCAGCACCCTCCGGAAGGCGGCGCCCCGGGCAAAAGTCCTGCTTGCCCGTGGCAAGATCCGCCACTGACCAAGATGCGTACAACTCAACAGTGATCATGTCTACACGGATGAGATGTTGGCATGATCGTTCCTGGTGTCCGAGCTGTTACTTATCTGGTCCTGGTGGCAGCATTATCTTCCGGGTCCCCGCGGTCACGCGACCAGCATTGTCAGTGCAGATGTGTGACTGAGTGACGTTCCAGTTAGTGTTTTCCCCCTATCCTTAACCCTAATCCCAGGTGCCTCACTCTAACTCCCCATGCAGCAGAACTCTAACCTCCACTCATGCAGCCTAAAACTAATCCCTACCCCATGCCTAGTCCCTCACTCTAACCCCCCATGCAGCCTAACTCTAACCTCCCCCCACACATCCTAACCCTAATCCCTACCCCATCCCTAGTCCCACACTTTAATTTCTGCATGCAGCCTAACTCTAACCTCCCTCCCACACAGCCTAACCCTAATCCCTACCCCATCCCTAGTCCCACACTCTAACTCCCCATGCAGCCTAACTCTAACCTCCCCTCATGCAGCCTAACTCTAATCCCTACCTCATCCCTAGTCCCACACTCTAACTCCCCATGCAGCCTAACTCTAACCTCCCCTCATGCAGCCTAACTCTAATCCCTACCCCATCCCTAGGCCCTCACTCTAAACCCCCTATGCAGCCTAACTCTAACCTCCCCCCATGCAACCTAACCCTAATCCCTACCCAATCCCTAGGCCCACACTCTAAACCCCCCATGCAGCCTAACTCTAACCTCCTCCCACGCAGCCTAACCCTAATCCCTACCCCATCCCTAGTCCCACACTCTAAATCCCTCATGCAGCATAACTCTAACCTCCTCCCACGCAGCCTAACCCTAATCCCTACCCCATCCCTAGTCCCACACTCTAATCCCCCCCATGCAGCCTAACTCTAACTAGAGATGAGCGCCTGAAATTTTTCGGGTTTTGTGTTTTGGTTTTGGGTTCGGTTCCGCGGCCGTGTTTTGGGTTCGACCGCGTTTTGGCAAAACCTCACCGAATTTTTTTTGTCGGATTCGGGTGTGTTTTGGATTCGGGTGTTTTTTTTTAAAAACACTAAAAAAACAGCTTAAATCATAGAATTTGGGGGTCATTTTGATCCCATATTATTATTAACCTCAAAAACCATAATTTCCACTCATTTTCAGTCTATTCTGAATACCTCACACCTCACAATATTATTTTTAGTCCTAAAATTTGCACCAAGGTCGCTGGATGACTAAGCTAAGCGACACTAGTGGCCGACACAAACACCTGGCCCATCTAGGAGTGGCACTGCAGTGTCACGCAGGATGTCCCTTCCAAAAAACCCTCCCCAATCAGCACATGACGCAAAGAAAAAAAGAGGCGCAATGAGGTAGCTGACTGTGTGAGTAAGATAAGCGACCCTAGTGGCCGACACAAACACCGGGCCCATTTAGGAGTGGCACTGCAGTGTCACGCAGGATGTCCCTTCCAAAAAACCCTCCCCAATCAGCACATGACGCAAAGAAAAAAAGAGGCGCAATGAGGTAGCTGACTGTGTGAGTAAGATTAGCGACCCTAGTGGCCGACACAAACACCGGGCCCATTTAGGAGTGGCACTGCAGTGTCACGCAGGATGTCCCTTCCAAAAAACCCTCCCCAATCAGCACATGACGCAAAGAAAAAAAGAGGCGCAATGAGGTAGCTGACTGTGTGAGCAAGATTAGCGACCCTAGTGGCCGACACAAACACCGGGCCCATTTAGGAGTGGCACTGCAGTGTCACGCAGGATGTCCCTTCCAAAAAAACCTCCCCAATCAGCACATGACGCAAAGAAAAAAAGAGGCGCAATGAGGTAGCTGACTGTGTGAGTAAGATTAGCGACCCTAGTGGCCGACACAAACACCGGGCCCATTTAGGAGTGGCACTGCAGTGTCACGCAGGATGTCCCTTCCAAAAAACCCTCCCCAATCAGCACATGACGCAAAGAAAAAAAGAGGCGCAATGAGGTAGCTGACTGTGTGAGTAAGATTAGCGACCCTAGTGGCCGACACAAACACCGGGCCCATTTAGGAGTGGCACTGCAGTGTCACGCAGGATGTCCCTTCCAAAAAACCCTCCCCAAACAGCACATGACGCAAAGAAAAATAAAAGAAAAAAGAGGTGCAAGATGGAATTGTCCTTGGGCCCTCCCACCCACCCTTATGTTGTATAAACAAAACAGGACATGCACACTTTAACCAACCCATCATTTCAGTGACAGGGTCTGCCACACGACTGTGACTGATATGACGGGTTGGTTTGGACCCCCCCCAAAAAAGAAGCAATTAATCTCTCCTTGCACAAACTGGCTCTACAGAGGCAAGATGTCCACCTCATCATCACCCTCCGATATATCACCGTGTACATCCCCCTCCTCACAGATTATCAATTCGTCCCCACTGGAATCCACCATCTCAGCTCCCTGTGTACTTTGTGGAGGCAATTGCTGCTGGTCAATGTCTCCGCGGAGGAATTGATTATAATTCATTTTAATGAACATCATCTTCTCCACATTTTCTGGATGTAACCTCGTACGCCGATTGCTGACAAGGTGAGCGGCGGCACTAAACACTCTTTCGGAGTACACACTTGTGGGAGGGCAACTTAGGTAGAATAAAGCCAGTTTGTGCAATGGCCTCCAAATTGCCTCTTTTTCCTGCCAGTATAAGTATGGACTGTGTGACGTGCCTACTTGGATGCGGTCACTCATATAATCCTCCACCATTCTTTCAATGGTGAGAGAATCATATGCAGTGACAGTAGACGACATGTCCGTAATCGTTGTCAGGTCCTTCAGTCCGGACCAGATGTCAGCATCAGCAGTCGCTCCAGACTGCCCTGCATCACCGCCAGCGGGTGGGCTCAGAATTCTGAGCCTTTTCCTCGCACCCCCAGTTGCGGGAGAATGTGAAGGAGGAGATGTTGACAGGTCGCGTTCCGCTTGACTTGACAATTTTCTCACCAGCAGGTCTTTCAACCCCAGCAGACTTGTGTCTGCCGGAAAGAGAGATCCAAGGTAGGCTTTAAATCTAGGATCGAGCACGGTGGCCAAAATGTAGTGCTCTGATTTCAACAGATTGACCACCCGTGAATCCTTGTTAAGCGAATTAAGGGCTCCATCCACAAGTCCCACATGCCTAGCGGAATCGCTCCGTGTTAGCTCCTCCTTCAATGTCTCCAGCTTCTTCTGCAAAAGCCTGATGAGGGGAATGACCTGACTCAGGCTGGCAGTGTCTGAACTGACTTCACGTGTGGCAAGTTCAAAGGGCATCAGAACCTTGCACAACGTTGAAATCATTCTCCACTGCGCTTGAGACAGGTGCATTCCACCTCCTATATCGTGCTCAATTGTATAGGCTTGAATGGCCTTTTGCTGCTCCTCCAACCTCTGAAGCATATACTGTAGAGGGTTGAATTCCACCTCGTTACCACTTCTTGCTTCAGATGATGGCAGGGCAGGTTCAGTAGTTTTTGGTGGTGCTCCAGTCTTCTGTACGTGGTGCCTGTACGCCGAAAGTGTCCCGCAATTTTTCTGGCCACCGACAGCATCTCTTGCACGCCCCTCTCGTTTTTTAAATAATTCTGCACCACCAAATTCAAGGTATGTGCAAAACATGGGACGTGCTGGAATTTGCCCATATTTAATGCACACACAATATTGCTGGCGTTGTCCGATGCCACAAATCCACAGGAGAGTCCAATTGGGGTAAGCCATTCCGCGATGATCTTCCTCAGTTGCCGTAAGAGGTTTTCAGCTGTGTGCGTATTCTGGAAACCGGTGATACAAAGCGTAGCCTGCCTAGGAAAGAGTTGGCGTTTGCGAGATGCTGCTACTGGTGCCGCCGCTGCTGTTCTTGCGGCGGGAGTCCATACATCTACCCAGTGGGCTGTCACAGTCATATAGTCCTGACCCTGCCCTGCTCCACTTGTCCACATGTCCGTGGTTAAGTGGACATTGGGTACAACTGCATTTTTTAGGACACTGGTGAGTCTTTTTCTGACGTCCGTGTACATTCTCGGTATCGCCTGCCTAGAGAAGTGGAACCTAGATGGTATTTGGTAACGGGGGCACACTGCCTCAATAAATTGTCTAGTTCCCTGTGAACTAACGGCGGATACCGGACGCACGTCTAACACCAACATAGTTGTCAAGGCCTCAGTTATCCGCTTTGCAGCAGGATGACTGCTGTGATATTTCATCTTCCTCGCAAAGGACTGTTGAACAGTCAATTGCTTACTGGAAGTAGTACAAGTGGGCTTACGACTTCCCCTCTGGGATGACCATCGACTCCCAGCAGCAACAACAGCAGCGCCAGCAGCAGTAGGCGTTACACGCAAGGATGCATCGGAGGAATGCCAGGCAGGAGAGGACTCGTCAGAATTGCCAGTGACATTGCCTGCAGGACTATTGGCATTCCTGGGGAAGGAGGAAATTGACACTGAGGGAGTTGGTGGGGTGGTTTGCGTGAGCTTGGTTACAAGAGGAAGGGATTTACTGGTCAGTGGACTGCTTCCGCTGTCACCCAAAGTTTTTGAACTTGTCACTGACTTATTATGAATGCGCTGCAGGTGACGTATAAGGGAGGATGTTCTGAGGTGGTTAACGTCCTTACCCCTACTTATTACAGCTTGACAAAGGGAACACACGGCTTGACACCTGTTGTCCGCATTTCTGTTGAAATAGTTCCACACCGAAGAGCTGATTTTTTTGGTATTTTCACCAGGCATGTCAACGGCCATATTCCTCCCACGGACAACAGGTGTCTCCCCGGGTGCCTGACTTAAACAAACCACCTCACCATCAGAATCCTCCTGGTCAATTTCCTCCCCAGCGCCAGCAACACCCATATCCTCCTCATCCTGGTGTACTTCAACACTGACATCTTCAATCTGACTATCAGGAACTGGACTGCGGGTGCTCCTTCCAGCACTTGCAGGGGGCGTGCAAATGGTGGAAGGCGCATGCTCTTCACGTCCAGTGTTGGGAAGGTCAGGCATCGCAACCGACACAATTGGACTCTCCTTGTGGATTTGGGATTTCGAAGAACGCACAGTTCTTTGCGGTGCTACTGCTTTTGCCAGCTTGAGTCTTTTCATTTTTCTAGCGAGAGGCTGAGTGCCTCCATCCTCATGTGAAGCTGAACCACTAGCCATGAACATAGGCCAGGGCCTCAGCCGTTCCTTGCCACTCCGTGTGGTAAATGGCATATTGGCAAGTTTACGCTTCTCCTCCGACAATTTTATTTTAGGTTTTGGAGTCCTTTTTTTACTGATATTTGGTGTTTTGGATTTGACATGCTCTGTACTATGACATTGGGCATCGGCCTTGGCAGACGACGTTGCTGGCATTTCATCGTCTCGGCCATGACTAGTGGCAGCAGCTTCAGCACGAGGTGGAAGTGGATCTTGATCTTTCCATAATTTTGGAACCTCAACATTTTTGTTCTCCATATTTTAATAGGCACAACTAAAAGGCACCTCAGGTAAACAATGGAGATGGATGGATACTAGTATACAATTATGGACGGACTGCCGAGTGCCGACACAGAGGTAGCTACAGCCGTGAACTACCGTACTGTGTCTGCTGCTAATATAGACTGGTTGATAAAGAGATGTCGTAGTATGTATGTATGAAGAAGAAAGAAAAAAAACCACGGGTAGGTGGTATACAATTATGGACGGACTGCCGAGTGCCGACACAGAGGTAGCCACAGCCGTGAACTACCGTACTGTACTGTGTCTGCTGCTAATATAGACTGGTTGATAAAGAGATGTAGTAGTATGTATGTATGAAGAAGAAAGAAAAAAAAACCACGGGTAGGTGGTATACAATTATGGACGGACTGCCGAGTGCCGACACAGAGGTAGCCACAGCCGTGAACTACCGTACTGTACTGTGTCTGCTGCTAATATAGACTGGTTGATAAAGAGATGTCGTAGTATGTATGTATGAAGAAGAAAGAAAAAAAAACCACGGTTAGGTGGTATACAATTATGGACGGACTGCCGAGTGCCGACACAGAGGTAGCCACAGCCGTGAACTACCGTACTGTACTGTGTCTGCTGCTAATATAGACTGGTTGATAAAGAGATGTCGTAGTATGTATGTATAAAGAAGAAAGAAAAAAAAACCACGGTTAGGTGGTATACAATTATGGACGGACTGCCGAGTGCCGACACAGAGGTAGCCACAGCCGTGAACTACCGTACTGTACTGTGTCTGCTGCTAATATAGACTGGTTGATAAAGAGATGTCGTAGTATGTATGTATGAAGAAGAAAGAAAAAAAAACCACGGTTAGGTGGTATACAATTATGGACGGACTGCCGAGTGCCGACACAGAGGTAGCCACAGCCGTGAACTACCGTACTGTACTGTGTCTGCTGCTAATATAGACTGGTTGATAAAGAGATGTAGTAGTATGTATGTATAAAGAAGAAAGAAAAAAAAACCACGGGTAGGTGGTATACAATTATGGATGGACTGCCGAGTGCCGACACAGAGGTAGCTACAGCCGTGAACTACCGTACTGTGTCTGCTGCGACTGGATGATAAATAATGATATAAAAAATATATATATATCACTACTGCAGCCGGACAGGTATATATATTATATAATGACGGACCTGCTGGACACTGTCTGTCAGCAGAATGAGTTTTTTATAGAATAAAAAAAAAACACCACACAAGTGAAGTCACACGACGAGTGTTTAACTTTTTCAGGCAATCACAATATAGTATACTACTAACTATACTGGTGGTCAGTGTGGTCAGGTCACTGGTCAGTCACACTGGCAGTGGCACTCCTGCAGCAAAAGTGTGCACTGTTTAATTTTAATATAATATGTACTCCTGGCTCCTGCTATAACCTATAACTGGCACTGCAGTGCTCCCCAGTCTCCCCCACAATTATAAGCTGTGTGAGCTGAGCACAGTCAGATATATAATATATACATAGATGATGCAGCACACTGGGCTGAGCAGTGCACACAGATATGGTATGTGACTGTCTTGTACTCCTGGCTCCTGCTATAACCTATAACTGGCACTGCAGTGCTCCCCAGTCTCCCCCACAATTATAAGCTGTGTGAGCTGAGCACAGTCAGATATATAATATATACATAGATGATGCAGGCATGCAGCACACTGGGCTGAGCAGTGCACACAGATATGGTATGTGACTGAGTCACTGTGTGTACCGTTTTTTTCAGGCAGAGAACGGATATATTAAATAAAACAACTGCACTGCTGGTGGTCACTGTGGTCAGTCACTAAACTCTGCACTCTCTTCTACAGTATCAGCCTCAGGTCAATCTCTCTCTCTCTCTCCTAATCTAAATGGAGAGGACGCCAGCCACGTCCTCTCCCTATCAATCTCAATGCACGTGTGAAAATGGCGGCGACGCGCGGCTCCTCATATAGAATCCGAGTCTCGCGAGAATCCGACAGCGTCATGATGACGTTCGGGCGCGCTCGGGTTAACCGAGCAAGGCGGGAAGATCCGAGTCACTCGGACCCGTGAAAAAAAACATGAAGTTCGTGCGGGTTCGGATTCAGAGAAACCGAACCCGCTCATCTCTAACTCTAACTACCCTCCATGCAGTGTAACACTAATCCCTACCCCATCCCTAGACCCTCACTCTACCCCATGCAGCCTAACTCTAACCTCCCTCCCACACAGCCTAACTCTAATCCCTACCCCATCCATAGTCCCACACTCTAACTCCCCTTGCAGCCTAACTCTAACCTCCCCTCATGCAGCCTAACTCTAATCCCTACCCCATCCCTAGGCCCTCACTCTAACCCCCCATGCAGCCTAACTGTAACCTCCTCCCACGCAGCCTAACCCTAATCCCTACCCCATCCCTAGTCCCACACTCTAAATCCCTCATGCAGCATAACTCTAACCTCCTCCCACGCAGCCTAACCCTAATCCCTACCCCATCCCTAGTCCCACACTCTAATCCCCTCATGCAGCCTAACTCTAACTACCCTCCATGCAGTGTAACACTAATCCCTACCCCATCCCTAGACCCTCACTCTACCCCCATGCAGCCTAACTCTAACCTCCCTCCATGCAGCCTAACCCTAATCCCTACCCCATCCCTAGTATCTCACTCTAACCCCCCTATGCAACCTAACTGTAACCTCCCCCCACGCAGCCTAACCATAATCCCTACCCCATCCCTAGTCCCACACTCTAATACCTCCATGCAGCCTAACTCTAATCTCCACCTACACAGTCTATCCCTAATCCCTACCCCGTTCCTAGTCCCTCACTCTAACCCCCCATGCAGCCTAACTCTAACTGCCCTCCATGCAGCCTAACCCTAATCCCTACCCCATCCTTAGTCCCTCGCGCTAACACCCCTTATGCAGCCTAACTCTAACCTCCTCCCATGCAGCCTAACCCTAATCCCTACCCCATCCCTAGTCCCACACTCTAATTCCTGCATGCAGCCTAACTCTAACCTCCCTCCACGTAGCCTAACCCTAATCCCTACCCCATCCTTAGTCCCTCACGCTAACCTCCCCCATGCAGCCTATCTCTAACCTCCTCCCATGCAGCCTTACCCTAATCCCTACCCCATCCCTAGTCTCACACTCTAATTCCTGCATGCAGCCTAACTCTAACCTCCCTCCACGTAGCCTAACCCTAATCCCTACCCCATCCCTAGACCCTAACTCTACAACCCCATGCAGCCTAACTCTAACCTCCCTCCACGTAGCCTAACACTAATCCCTAAACCATCCCTAGTCCCACACTCTAACCCTCCTATGCAGCCTAACTGAAACCTCCCCCCACGCACCCTAACCATAATCCCTACCCCATCCCTAGTCCCTCACTCTAATCCACCCATGCAGCCTAACTCAATCCTCCCCCCCACACAACCTATGGCTATGTACACATCCATCATAGAAATGTTTGCAAGATGCAATATCGCTTGTGACAAGACCATGACATGTTGGGTGTGACGAACAGCGGTGGGGGGGAGGAGCGGGGCCATACTGCATTCACCATTTGGCAGCATGGCCCTCGTAAGCAACATCGCACGTTGGACCTGCATGTAGGTCCGACGTGTGATGCAGCACCCGACCCGCGGGAATGTGAAGCAAACGCAATATCCAGCATACACACTATACAATATCATAAGGATCCGGCCGATATCAGCTGGATCGTATGCGATATTGCATACATAGCCAGATTAAGGGGTGGTGCAGGGCATACTGTACCCCAGGCCCGCCTCTGTCAGGAGGCCCCATAGCCAGAGCACACTGACATCACTAGCTTTTCCTCTTAAGCAGCAGCACAACCAGCAGCCAGAATACGAGCAGGACAGTATGCAGGGCAGGCAGAGCCACAGGAATATAATGTTTCATGAGCTACCGACAGAGCTTTCTGACCAGAGGAGAGATAGAAGGGTGGAGAGAGCTATAAGTGACACAGGGATCCCAGCTTCTCCTTCTGTCTGAGTCGTGTGTAAACTATTATGCAACTAAACCATTTGGGTCTAGAGAGAGACACACACACACACACACACACACACAGAGTCCTCCTGAGTCCTGTCCCAGTGTGTAAGTAGTACAGAGGCTGCTGCTATTCTTGCATGTGACAAGATAAATTATTTTATTTTTTCTATGTGTATTTTAAGGTTAAGTTGTCTTTGCTCCACTACAAGAAAAGTTTATAAAATAGTTGTCTTTCAATTAGGTGGAGCTATAAACAGTACCCAGGAATTATTAAAGTATTAGTTAAAACTAATATACACCATTGGTTTAAATGTAATTTACACAATCTATACCTCCCACCATGACCCATTCCAGGAGGGACAAAATGCTCTCTACCTGGACTTTCTTCTTAATTTGCAATCACCTGTGTTGAAGTACTTTTCTTATCAATTAAATAGTTCAACACTGGTGATGTCAATCATATATTAAGAGGGAGGTCCACGTAGAGAGCATTTTGTCCCTCCTGGAATGGGACATGTTGGGAGGTATGGACAATTTAATATACACCCTCCACCTTCCATTGGGGCCCCCCTGTCTTAAGTGCCCCGGGCACCCCCAAGGCTTAATCCGACCCTGATTGCATATTGTGTATGCACCTTAACCCTAATCCCTACCCCTAGCTTTAGTGCCTAACCCTTACCTCATGCCCTTCCTGGCAGCCTAACCTTAACCTCCCACCCTCCTGCAGCCTATTCCTCACCTCCCCCAGCAGCCAATACTCCTGGGAGTCCTAACCCTAAACGTTGGCATTGGGGGAAATTCAGACTTGATCGCTGCTGTGCGTTTTCGCACAGTGGGCGATCAGGTCTGTACTGCGCATGCATATTTGCCGGCGTGTCGGACGACTGCACCGGGCACTGGTGCATAGCGACGGGGCGGTGCGGAAAAAGCAATTGCACAGGTGATCGCAAGGTGACTGACAGGAAGAGGCCATTTGTGGGTGGCAGCTAACCGTTTTGTAGGAGTGTCCCACAAAAACGCAGGAGGGACCAGGCGTTTGGAGGGAGGGTGTTTGACGTAAGCTGCGGCCCCGATCATCGCAGCGGCAGAGTAAGTCCTGGGCTGAGCAGAGACTGCACAAACTGATTTTTGTGCAGCTCTGCTACAAATGCGAACGCACCCCTGCACACAAAATATACCCTCCACCTGCACCCCTGTAGGCGGCGATTACCCGATCGCAGGGCTGCAAAAAAGGCACCCTAGCGATCAGGTCTGAATGACCCCCCTTGTGGGAGCGCCAACATTTCACATGGCAGCATTTCAGATGTCGACATTCTGAGAATACCGACAGTGCCTGTCGACATGTTGAACCATGTTGACATTGCAGTAATGATATTGTGGTGTTGACATTACGAATGTCCACGTGTTAACTGTTGACCATGTGACCGGACATCGTATTCCAAAGTTCTATGGGTTGTACAATGCAAAATCATCATGTAACTGGGTTGTTCTGCTCTAAGTCACAATGACAGCTATGTCCACACAGAGATCCGTACCCCCCAAAGAGAGGACATACTGAAAGAAAGGAGGCCACCCTCATTGTAGAGGGACATTAATTAATAGCATGTGATAATTGGGGGAGAATGAGACAAAGCTGCAGAACACTCAGTACAGATCCATCATACATTGTCCTGTCTGCGCCTGTAAATCGCGGTTACAGTATAACAATAAGACTGAGCGCATTGCAGGGTATTAGAGGACATCTCCCCATGTGGGGACATTACATGAAGGCTTCTACATATATAAAATACTTTTACTGACCTACAAGGTTATTAACCAATCTGCACCAACATACACTTCACTCACTCATCTCAAAATATCTCCCTACCAGACCTCTCCGCTCTGCACAAGATCTGTGTCTCTCATCCACACTCATTATTTGTTCACACTCAAAATGACAGGACTTTATCCGGGCTTCACCCACTCTGTGGGATGCCCTCCTACGCACAATAAGACTCGCCTCTAGTCTCCAAACCTTTAAACTAGTGATGTGCACCGGACATTTTTCGGGTTTTGTGTTTTGGTTTTGGATTCGGTTCCGAGGCCGTGTTTTGGATTCGGACGCGTTTTGGCAAAACCTCCCTGAAAATTTTTTGTCGGATTCGGGTGTGTTTTGGATTCGGGTGTTTTTTACAAAAAAAACTCAAAAACAGCTTAAATCATAGAATTTGGGGGTCATTTTGATCCCACAGTATTATTAACCTCAATAACCATAATTTCCACTCATTTCCAGTCTATTCTGAACACCTCACACCTCACAATATTATTTTTAGTCCTAAAATTTGCACCGAGGTCGCTGGATGACTAAGCTAAGCGACCCAAGTGGCCGACACAAACACCTGGCCCATCTAGGAGTGGCACTGCAGTGTCAGACAGGTTGGCAGATTAAAAAAATTGTCCCCAAACAGCACATGATGCAAAGAAAAAAAGAGGCGCAACGAGGTAGCTGTGTGACTAAGCTAAGCGACCCAAGTGGCCGACACAAACACCTAGCCCATCTAGGAGTGGCACTGCAGTGTCAGACAGGATGGCACTTCAAAAAATAGTCCCCAAACAGCACATGATTTAAAGAAAAATGAAAGAAAAAAAGAGGCGCAATGAGGTAGCTGTGTGACTAAGCTAAGCGACCCAAGTAGCCGACACAAACACCTGGCCCATCTAGGAGTGGCACTGCAGTGTCAGACAGGATGGCAGATTTAAAAAATTGTCCCCAAACAGCACATGATGCAAAGAAAAAAAGAGGCGCAATGAGGTAGCTGTGTGACTAAGCTAAGCGACCCAAGTGGCCGAAACAAACACCTGGCCCATCTAGGAGTGGCACTGCAGCGTCAGACAGGATGGCACTTCAAAAAAATAGTCCCCAAACAGCACATGATGCAAAGAAAAATGAAAGAAAAAAGAGGTGCAAGATGGAATTGTCCTTGGGCCCTCCCACCCACCCTTATGTTGTATAAACAGGACATGCACACTTTAACAAACCCATCATTTCAGCCACAGGGTCTGCCACACGACTGTGACTGAAATGATGGTTTGGGCCCCCACCAAAAAAGAAGCAATCAATCTCTCCTTGCACAAACTGGCTCTACAGAGGCAAGATGTCCACCTCCTCCTCATCCTCCGATTCCTCACACCTTTCACTGTGTACATCCCCCTCCTCACAGATTATTAATTCGTCCCCACTGGAATCCACCATCTCAGGTCCCTGTGTACTTTCTGGAGGCAATTGCTGGTGAATGTCTCCACGGAGGAATTGATTATAATTCATTTTGATGAACATCATCTTCTCCACATTTTCTGGAAGTAACCTCGTACGCCGATTGCTGACAAGGTGAGCGGCTGCACTAAACACTCTTTCGGAGTACACACTTGTGGGAGGGCAACTTAGGTAGAATAAAGCCAGTTTGTGCAAGGGCCTCCAAATTGCCTCTTTTTCCTGCCAGTATACGTACGGACTGTCTGACGTGCCTACTTGGATGCGGTCACTCATATAATCCTCCACCATTCTTTCAATGGTGAGAGAATCATATGCAGTGACAGTAGACGACTTGTCAGTAATCGTTGGCAGGTCCTTCAGTCCGGACCAGATGTCAGCACTCGCTCTAGACTGCTCTGCATCACCGCCAGCGGGTGGGCTCGGAATTCTTAGCCTTTTCCTCGCACCCCCAGTTGCGGGAGAATGTGAAGGAGGAGCTGTTGACGGGTCACGTTCCGCTTGACTTGACAATTTTCTCACCAACAGGTCTTTGAACCTCTGCAGACTTGTGTCTGCCGGAAAGAGAGATACAACGTAGGTTTTAAATCTAGGATCGAGCACGGTGGCCAAAATGTAGTGCTCTGATTTCAACAGATTGTCCACCCGTGAATCCTAGTTAAGCGAATTAAGGGCTCCATCCACAAGTCCCACATGCCTAGCGGAATCGCTCTGTTTTAGCTCCTCCTTCAATGTCTCCAGCTTCTTCTGCAAAAGCCTGATGAGGGGAATGACCTGACTCAGGCTGGCAGTGTCTGAACTGACTTCACGTGTGGCAAGTTCAAAGGGTTGCAGAACCTTGCACAACGTTGAAATCATTCTCCACTGCGCTTGAGTCAGGTGCATTCCCCCTCCTTTGCCTATATCATAGGCAGATGTATAGGCTTGAATGGCCTTTTGCTGCTCCTCCATCCTCTGAGGCATATAGAGGGTTGAATTCCACCTCGTTACCACCTCTTGCTTCAGATGATGGCAGGGCAGGTTTAGGACTGTTTGCTGGTGCTCCAGTCTTCGGCACGCGGTGGCTGAATGCCGAAAGTGGCCCACAATTCTTCAGGCCACCGACAGCATCTCTTGCACGCCCCTGTCATTTTTTAAATAATTCTGCACCACCAAATTCAATGTATGTGCAAAACATGGGACGTGCTGGAATTTGCCCAGATGTAATGCACGCACAATATTGCTGGCGTTGTCCGATGTCACAAATCCCCAGGAGAGTCCAATTGGGGTAAGCCATTCTGCGATGATGTTCCTCAGTTCCTGTAAGAGGTTGTCAGCTGTGTGCCTCTTCTGGAAAGCGGTAATACAAAGCATAGCCTGCCTAGGAACGAGTTGGCGTTTGCGAGATGCTGCTACTGGTGCCGCCGCTGCTGTTCTTGCTATGGGAGGCAATACATCTACCCAACGGGCTGTCACAGTCATATAGTCCTGAGTCTGCCCTGCTCCACTTGTCCACATGTCCGTGGTTAAGTGGACATTGGGTACAACTGCATTTTTTAGGACACTGGTGACTCTTTTTCTGACGTCTGTGTACATTTTCGGTATCGCCTGCCTAGAGAAATGGAACCTAGATGGTATTTGGTACCGGGGACACAGTACCTCAATCAAGTCTGTAGTTGCCTGTGAATTAACGGTGGATACCAGAAACACGTTTCTCACCGCCCAGGCTGCCAAGGCCTGAGTTATCCGCTTTGCAGCAGGATGACTGCTGTGATATTTCATCTTCCTCGCAAAGGACTGTTGGACAGTCAATTGCTTACTGGAAGTAGTACAAGTGGTCTTCCGACTTCCCCTCTGGGATGACGATTGACTCCCAGCAGCAACAACAGCAGCGCCAGCAGCAGTAGGCGTTACACTCAAGGATGCATCGGAGGAATCCCAGGCAGGAGAGGACTCGTCAGACTTGACAGTGACATGGCCTGCAGGACTATTGGCTTTCCTGTGTAAGGAGGAAATTGACACTGAGGGAGTTGGTGGTGTGGTTTGCAGGAGCTTGGTTACAAGAGGAAGGGATTTAGTTGGCAGTGGACTGCTTCCGCTGTCACCTAAAGTTTTTGAACTTGTCAATGACTTCTGATGAATGCGCTCCAGGTGACATATAAGGGAGGATGTTCCGAGGTGGTTAACGTCCTTACCCCTACTTATTACAGCTTGACAAAGGCGACACATGGCTTGACACCTGTTGTCCGCATTTGTGTTAAAATTATTCCACACCGAAGAGGTGATTTTTTTTGTAATTTGACCAGGCATGTCAATGGCCATATTCGGCCCACGGACAACAGGTGTCTCCCCGGGTGCCTGACTTAAACAAACCACCTCACCATCAGAATCCTGCTTGTCAATTTCCTCCCCAGCGCCAGCAACACCCATATCCTCATCCTGGTGTACTTCAACAGTGACATCTTCAATTTGACTATCAGGAACTGGACTGCAGGTGCTCCTTCCAGCAATTGCAGGGGACGTGCAAATGGTGGAAGGCGCAACCTCTTCCCGTCCAGTGTTGGGAAGGTCAGGCATCGCAACCAACACAATTGGACTCTCCTTGGGGATTTGTGATTTAGAAGAACGCACAGTTCTTTGCTGTGCTTTTGCCATCTTAACTCTTTTAAGTTTTCTAGCAGGAGGATGACTGCTTCCATCCTCAAGTGAAGCTGAAACACTAGCCTTGAACATAGGCCAGGGCCTCAGCCGTTCCTTGCCACTCCGTGTCGTAAATGGCACATTGGCAAGTTTACGCTTCTCCTCAGACGATTTTGATTTCGATTTTTGGGTCATTTTACTGAGCTTTATTTTTTTGGATTTTACATGCTCTCTACTATGACATTGTGCATCGGCCTTGGCAGACGACGTTGATGGCATTTCATCGTCTCGGCCATGACTAGTGGCAGCAGCTTCAGCACGAGGTGAAAGTGGATCTTGATCTTTCCCTATTTTACCCTCCACATTTTTGTTCTCCATTTTTTAATGTGTGGAATTATATGCCAGTAATAGATCAACGTATAATACTGGTGGTCACTGGTCAGCAAAACTCTGCACTGTACTCCTCCTATATAATATACTGGTGGTCCCCAGTCCCCACAATAAAGCAGTGTGAGCACAGATATATGCAGCACACTGAGCACAGATATGGAGCGTTTTTCAGGCAGAGGAGAGAACGTATAATACTGGTGGTCACTGGTCAGCAAAACTCTGCACTGTACTCCTCCTATATAATATACTGGTGGTCCCCAGTTCCCACAATAAAGCAGTGTGAGCACAGATATATGCAGCACACTGAGCACAGATATGGAGCGTTTTTCAGGCAGAGAACGTATAATACTGATGGTCACTGGTCAGCAAAACTCTGCACTGTACTCCTCCTATATAACATACTGGTGGTCCCCAGTCCCCACAATAAAGCAGTGTGAGCACAGATATATGCAGCACACTGAGCACAGATATGGAGCGTTTTTCAGGCAGACAACGTATACTGGTGGTCACTGGTCAGCAAAACTCTGCACTGTACTCCTCCTATAATACTGCTGGTCCCCAGAATAAAGATATTTGCAGCCCCCTGAAACAAAGTGAGAGGACGCCAGCCACGTCCTCTCACTATCATTTCCAATGCACGAGTGAAAAATGGCGGCGACGCGCGGCTCCTTATATAGAATCCGAATCTCGAGAGAATCCGACAGCGGGATGATGACGTTCGGGCGCGCTCGGGTTAACCGAGCAAGGCGGGAGGATCCGAGTCTGCCTCGGAACCGTGTAAAATGGGCTCATAACTACTTTAAACGTTCCCTGAAAACTCACCTCTTCAGACAAGCCTATCAAATTCCAGACCCACCCACATAACCTTCAGTGCTTCTCTATCCAAATACATCCTCTCTGTACAGTCCACATAACATCACATATCTTGTCTTTCATTACTCTCGCACCCTCCTGACCCTTGGCCAACATTGCTGGGTGATCATATCATACAACCCATTAAGAACCTAGCAATCTGGTGGACCATTATGCAATAGATAGCATCTATCCTTGTGTATCAATACCTATTTCCCTTTAGATTGTAAGCTTGCGAGCAGGGCCTTCCTACCTCTATGTCTGCCTGTTTTTACCCAGTTTTGTTCTATTACTGTTGTTCTAATTGTAAAGCGCAACAGAATATGCTGCGCTATATAAGAAACTGCTAATAAATAAATAAATTCTACATGCTGTGCGGCTGGTGTTACATACCCCCGTGAGCACAGTCTGCTGGGCAACAATTTGTAATTATGCGTTTATTTATTTACAGAAATCACTCTCTAAACCAAGCACAATAAATATACCAGACCTGATTTTACAACCATCCCAGGTACACAGGATGTGCGCACTTATTAAAAAGCAATATTGTATTTAAAATCAATAAATATGATACTAGAAGCAAAACCATCCAAGGTATTGCCTTACTTTAATGAGTTAATAAAGGTTGGACAATTAGTACAATCAGGATTTTGGTACTTACCGATAAATCCCTTTCTCCGATTCCACAGGGGCCACTGGAGCTTAGTTACAATGGGGAAATAGTAGGCAGTAATTGGGAGCTGGCACTTTAAAATTCTAACACTGTGGCTAGCTCCTCCCCTACTATCTCCCCTCCAAGCCAGTCTACGTAAAACTGTGCCCGAGGAGAGCTGGAATAAACAAACCTTAAGGTAGAGGAGGTTAATGACGCCCTGTAAACCAGGATAACACAAACCAAACCTGGAACAGAACCTGCCAAAAAACAGGCTAGCCCGAACTCAACAAGCAGTCATATGGTGATCTGCATACCGTTAAGCAAAAAACAAGGAGGAACAGCGCTGGGCGGGCGTCCAGTGGCCCCTGTGGAATCGGAGAAAGGGATTTATCGGTAAGTACCAAAATCCTGATTTCTCCTTCATCCACTAGGGGCCACTGGAGCGTAGTTACAATGGGGACGTCCCAGAGCTCCCAAAACGTGTGGGAGAGCGCTGAGAGTCCTGGAAAACCGCTCGGCCAAACTGTGATGCAGAGGCCGCGAAAGTGTCAAACTTGTAGAATTTGACAAAACGAATGTCGGTCCGACCAAGTAGCCGCCCAACATAAAGTATTCATGGAGACCCCACGGGCAGTCGCCCACGAAGGTCCCACAACGCGCGTAAAGTGCGCTGAAATGGAAAACGGAGGCTCCCGAGCAACCGCCAAGAAGACTGTCTGATGGTCAGATGTATCCAACGGCCCAGCGTATGCTGGGACCCCGTCTATTTAGTACGGGAGCATTGTACAGAACAAAGAAGAAAACACTTCGTCGAATAGCCTAAGACCTCTGTAGAGAGAGTCGGCGAGCCCTGACAACATTCAAAGAGGACCGAAAAAAACTAGTGTCAGATTTATATGAAAAACGGACATCCCCTCTGGAAGAAACGACCGCTGAGGCCGAAGCTCAGCCGGGTGAGTTGCCAATAGAGTACTTCCTGAAAGAGAGCCCGAACTTACGTCCGCCAGGCTAATCTCTTTTGGAAGAAAACCGAAAGGGCAGAGATCTAAAATTCAGGTCAATGTGGTTTGAAGCGCAGCTGAGCAAAACCTCCCAGAGAAACCAAAGATGACGGCTGAATGGTAACTGAAAGAAGGGGAAAACCCCTTTTATCCTCACTATGTCCCATAAGATTTTCCAAAAGTGGCAAAAGCGAGAAGAGGTAACAGACTTCTGAAATCGGGGCCCAGTAGGCATAACCGAACTAGGGAACTCCTCCCTTCTGAGGTCTCGTGAACAGTCACACGGTTAAACGAAACCAGTTTAAGATGAACAAAGAAAAGGACCCTGTTGGAAGTAGACAGTCTAGTTGAGGTAGGAGCCAAGGCTCCTGTACTGACAACAGGTGTAGCTGTATCTTCAAGTCATGCGTGGCCCAACCGGAGCCACCGAGAGGACTAGCGCGCATATTCCCGTCCTGTGTTACCGAAAGTGAGGTAGAAATAGAAAAGGCGGCAGGATAGAATAACCAGAAACTCCCAGGAGCCCTGAGGGCATCCTCGGCTACTGCCGCCAGAGCTCACGTCCGAGAGTAGTAAAGGGTTAAAGAGTCAGTCAGAACGCCCTGAGGTCGATGCGAAATCTCCGCCAACAGCGGACCAGCTGACAAAACTCCGGGAAATGTCCCCTCACCCGGGAGTCTGACCTGGCGGCTTGACCTGGAAAGAAGATTGTTGTCCTTCGCTCAGAGGGGAATGTAGGCGACCACTCATTGCGTCGCAACTTGACTTAAGAAATAGAGTACCTGGTGCCGAGGAAGGAAAAATCCTCTGACGGACCGTGTTGAGAAACGTATACGAGGAGCATAAATTGGATCCGTGTCGAACCAGAAACTCCTGGATCCTCCGGATATTCAGAAGCCACCTAATGTACAGAGTGGGATAGTAGCAGTAGATTGTCCCATTAGGGAACCAACGTCACTTCCTGCCCTTGAAAAAGAGTTATTCTGTGATCTTCCTGAACCCTGTTGGAGCGGAAGAGAGACTGAATGGAAAGGACTGACAGTGAAAATGAGTATCCTGTAATGCGAATCTGAGAAAAGCCCGATGAGGAAAAACCCAACGGAAATGAGTAAACAGGCATCCCTGAAGACAAGGGACGCGTAAAACCCCCTTTCTTGTTCAAATCTAGCAATCACAGACTGAAAGGATTCTAAGGCCAAAATAGGCCTGGCCGAGCCAACTGGCTTCGGAACGTGAAAAGAAAACAAAGGCCTGAGAACTGTCCCGATTCAAATGATATGTGAAAAACAGGGATCAACACCCTTTGCGGTTAGAAGTATATGGAGCGCCGCCTGCAGTATGACTCTCTTGTCATCGTAAATCGGCCGACCCATGCCGAAGGACTCCTGAGACGGCTGTACTCCAAAATCTAGTCTGTAACCGCCCAAGCCTTCTCAGTACTCCCCGTAGGACCACCGACCTGCGCCTACCCTGGGACCCTCCAGGTGGTAGGAAGGTCTAACCTGTAGTGGGTGTATAGGATGACCTAAAATCAGACTGGACCGAGGATGCTGAACCTCTGCTTCAGCCTGTTACCCTGAGATCCCCTGGCGACGGAGATATCGCCCGTGTGGAGTCGAAAGCTTGAAAGGGCACGGAAAGATCTAAAGGAAAGACCGGTAAAGGTCCGTCTTGGAACTGGGGCAGTAGTAGGAGAAAGAAAAGTGGACTTACCTCCAATGGTTCAAGAAATCCTGCAGAAAGTTCCTTCCCCTGAACCATCTGCCCCGTAGGATTTCATGTTCACCTGTCACTGTCGCAGCCCCAGAGGTCGTCGGGTTAAGACAGCCCAAGCGAAAAAGCAGGTTCTGAGTCTGCAGATGTGGAGACCTCAAAAGAACATAAAGCAGAATCGTGATTCTGATCTGTCCCAAAGTATCAATTGATCCTGATGCGAAATATCCTGTAACCTAGAGGACAATTGTTCCACAACCTACCTGCTCCGGACAAGTTAGAACCCCGCTGCAGTATATGCTTCGATGGATACCTGAGCAATGTTGCCTCAGGAAAACGGCAGCTTGTTGGACTGGTGATACATTGAGGGGTATACCTGGAGAGGTTCTGATGCCATTTCCTTCCGTCTGCGGTGAAAGGATAGGAAAACCAACATTGTTTTATACCTGAAATTGTGTATTCGGGTGTCTGCAAGCCGCCTACCGGAGCCTGCCCAGCCCATCCGAAACTGGACCATTTCGTCATCGGCGTCGAACCCTGATGGACCTGACGTGTCCGCCTCCTTTACCTGCAGTATCAGACGAACTGCTGTATAATGCACCTGGATATTCTGAGACACTGGTTCAGACTGCACCGAACAGACATCCTCCGTATCCTGGACATCTCTCGCCTCCTCCCAGAGAGGCCTTTCCACCGCCGAGTCGTGTAACCTGGAAGGTTATCAAGGTTCATTTAGAAACCTGTATAATCTGAGCTGTTCAAACAGGAGTGTCCTGCAGGTGCGTGGAGGGCTAAGCAGATGGCTCCACCGCATACTTCACACCTAAGAGGGAATTCTTTGACTATCCCAGGTGAGACAAACGAAAGGAGAAAAGGTGGGTTAAATAAATAGAGCCCTATGTAAGGTCTGCACTATAATGTGTAGTGACCGACACGATTCAAATAAACGTTCTGGAGCAGCGGAGACCTGAACCAGTAGCGCTGCGCTGTGGGACAGGAGTCTTAGCCACTAGGCTATAGGAGCTCCCTTTACAGTTTTTTTTTGTTTGTTTTTTGGGATTCAAACCCTGGTCCCCCTGTTCAGATATCCGCTACTAGCGTACTGAGCTGCAGCGCTATTTGTCTGATGCCTTAAAGTATCTGTGGAGGTACTTGAACCCAGGCCTCTGTGGTTGGGTGTTTAGGGGATTAGTGTGCTGAGCCACACTGTCTCATATATACACATTCCCCAAATTACCAATATCATTAGTACCCAGTGACACCAAGGAATAATAAAGGGAAGGCAACACCCCGCCCTGTATGTAGTGTACCGCTAATTTAGGTGCACCAGATGTTTTCGGTATTTTGTTATTATAAAACATTGCGGAAGTGGTTTAACCCCCCATATATGGTATTGTATGCATATATATACACACACACACACACACACACACACACACACACACACACACACACACACACACACACTCACACAGTGAACCCAACAGGGTAGATAAATACTGTCTATGTGAAATACTGTAGGGTAAATAAATATTGCATACCAGATTTCAATCATTAATGAGCTGAGCCCCAGCTCCTGTTATAGAGCAGGCTCCCTGATCTACAGCCTTTATGAAATGCCTGGCAGAGGACTCCCCTGCAGGGAGGAATGTAGCCAAGGTGAGATAAAATAAATATGTCAGCAGCATCTCCCTGCACAGAAAAAACTAAAATCCCCCTGAGACAGGATCTGTTGCCTGACAATGAGCGCTGCGAGCCGCCACCGGGAGCCCGCTGAGCAAAGCGGGAATAAGCTTCACCCCCACCTTGTTACCTGTAAAATAACCTCATTGCAGCGGCCCGGGGAGCGGAGGACTTGTAAGCGGTGCCGTAGCGGCCCGGGGAGCGGAGGACTTGTAAGCGGTGCTGTAGCGGCCCGGGGAGCGGAGGACTTGTAAGCGGTGCTGTAGCGGCCGGGGAGCGGAGAGCGCTGAGCCCGCCGTACAGAGCGGAGTTAGCTCCGCCCCTCCCGCTTCGGCGCCAAATTCAAAATGAAACCCGCTGCTGTTCACTAAGCGGGAAGCGCCCTGTATCTCCCCGGCCGCCTGTATGCTGAGGCCGGGGAGCGGAGAGCGCTGAGCCCGCCGTACGGAGCAGGAGTTAGCTCCGCCCCCTCCCCTTTCGGCGCTCAATTCAAATTTAAACCCGCTGCTGCTGTAAAAATAAGCGGGAAGCGTGTATCACCCGGCTGCCTGTATGCTGCAGCCGGGGAGCAGAGAGCGCTGAGCCCGCTTACAGAGCGGGCTGAAGCTCCCACTAATGTTTAAAATACAAAGTGCGCCTTTGATACCCTCCAGCCTGTCTATGACTGGGGAGTATAGGGGATCCGTCCAACCACCACATAATGCACCATTAAACCACTAAAACTGACAGTGTAAAATAATAAATCAGTCTGAAGGAGGGGGGAGATTGTACTCACCGCTGTCCTGTAGTTCCGTCAGGTGCCGCACTTTACAATGCTCGACAGATCGGCCCCGACACGCGCCGCACGCAGCGGTGTCCGGCCCCTTTTAAGACTTACCGCTGCCATGCTGCCGGAATCTTCTGCTGGTGGAGCGGCCCCGACACGCGCCGCACGCAGCGGTGTCCGGCCAGCTCAGGAGAGCTCAGTGTCTCCCTCAGCCGGGGCCCATCCCGAGCCGCAAGCAGCTGTGATGGGACCCCGCCGGCAGCTCCCGCGGTGCAGACTGGCAGTGGCATAGCTGCCAGTCTGTGTGTGTAAGAAAGAAAAATGAAAAGAAAAAAGAAAAATTTCTTCAGCTAAAACCCAAGTGAACCAGCTCCCTCGGGCACTAACTAAGACTGGCTTGGAGGGGAGATAGTAGGGGAGGAGCTAGCCACAGTGTTAGAATTTTAAAGTGCCAGCTCCTAATTACTGCCTACTATTTCCCCATTGTAACTACGCTCCAGTGGCCCCTAGTGGATGAAGGAGAAATTAAAGAAATTGTTTAATAAACGTAAATGTGGGGGAGGTCTGAATGTTCATCCAGACCTGTTCTTATGTGACGTGGTAAACCCACTTAGGAGATACTCAGCCCCTCCCTCTCGCTTACTGGTTGGTTGGCAGGTACTTTAGGCTTAATTCTCTCGCTTGATATATTTTATTGGATGGAGGCAACGCAGTCCCATCGCCATTACCAAAGTGCCTGTACAGTAGGAGAGCGCAGTTATGGTGCAAATCACCTGCTCTTCCTCCTGCACCCATTACAGTAGCAGAGCAGTGGCTGACAGTGCGAGCAGAGGAGGTACAGGAAGGAGAAGGGGGGCACTTCCTTCTGCTGCTCTTCTTCCTGCACAGTGCAGCCATTTCAGTAGCAGAGCAGTGGCTGACAGTGCGAGCAGAGGAGGTACAGGAAGGGGAAGGGGGGCACTTCCTTCTGCTGCTCTTTCTCCTGCACCCATTACAGTAGCAGATCAGTGGCTGACAGTACGAGCAGAGGAGTTACAGGAAGGGGAAGGATGGCACTTCCTTTTGCTGCTCTTCCTCCTGCACCCATTACAGTAGCAGAGCAGTGGCTGACAGTGCAAGCAGAGGAGGTACAGGAAGGGGAAGGATGGCACTTCCTTCTGCTGCTCTTCCTCCTGCAACCACCACAGTAGCAGAGCAGTGGCTGACAGTGCGAGGAGAGGAGGTACAGGAAGGAGAAGGATGGCACTTCCTTCTGCTGCTCTTCTTCCTGCACCAATTACAGTAGCAGAGCAGTGACTGACAGTGCGGGCAGAAGAAGTACAGGAAGGGGAAGGATGGCACTTCCTTCACCTGCTCTTCCTCCTGCACCAACTACAGTAGCAGGTCAGTGGCTGACAGTGCGAGCAGAGGAGGTACAGGAAGGGGAAGGGGGGCACTTCCTTCTGCTGCTCTTCCTCCTGCAACCACCACAGTAGCAGAGCAGTGGCTGACAGTGCGAGCAGAGGAGGTACAGGAAGGAGAAGGGGGGCACTTCCTTCTGCTGCTCTTCTTCCTGCACAGTGCAGCCATTACAGTAGCAGAGCAGTGGCTGACAGTGCGAGCAGAGGAGGTACAGGAAGGGGAAGGATGGCACTTCCTTCTGCTGCTCTTCCTCCTGCACCCATTACAGTAGCAGAGCAGTGGCTGACAGTACGAGCAGAGGAGGTACAGGAAGGGCAAGGGGGGAACTTCCTTCTGCTGCTCTTCCTCCTGCAACCACCACAGTAGCAGAGCAGTGGCTGACAGTGCGAACAGAGGAGGTACAGGAAGGGGAAGGATGGCACTTCCTTCTGCTGCTCTTCCTCCTGCACCCATTACAGTAGCAGAGCAGTGGCTGACAGTACGAGCAGAGGACGTACAGGAAGGGCAAGGGGGGAACTTCCTTCTGCTGCTCTTCCTCCTGCAACCACCACAGTAGCAGAGCAGTGGCTGACAGTGCGAACAGAGGAGGTACAGGAAGGGGAAGGATGGCACTTCCTTCTGCTGCTCTTCCTCCTGCACCCATTACAGTAGCAGAGCAGTGGCTGACAGTACGAGCAGAGGACGTACAGGAAGGGCAAGGGGGGCACTTCCTTCTGCTACTCTTCCTCCTGCAACCACCATAGTAGCAGATCAGTGGCTGACAGTGCAAGCAGAGGAGGTACAGGAAGGGGAAGGATGGTACTTCCTTCTCCTGCTCTTCCTCTTGCACCTATTACAGTAGCAGAGCAGTGGCTGACAGTGTGAGCAGAGGAGGTACAGGAAGGGGAAGGGGGGCACTTCCTTCTGCTGCTCTTCCTCCTGCACCCATTACAGTAGCAGAGCAGTGGCTGACAGTGTGAGCAGATGGAGAGAGAATTGACAGCATAGGAAAGGAATGAGTTAAACATCTTGTGAGGGGTGGACCTAGCTGGAAGGAAAGTACAGCCCTTGGAAAAAGGGGAGGGTTAGTATATATAGGGAAGGATAGGCCATTTTGTCTCTCTCTGGTTGGTGAAATTGCCTTGGGGTGAGTGATGCTGTGCAGAATCTCCCCATTTATTCAGAGTAATATTTCCCAGTGTTTGTCAGCTTCCTACATTAGCGGTATTATGGCTGCCACTCGCCCACGACGGTCCGCCGGGACCCCAGCCCGTTACCGCTCATCTCGCGGTGGGGCTGGTCCCGAGGACGGGCTGGCTGGCCCTGGGGACGGCGTCCCGTCCCCTGGGGCCTTCACGGCGGAGGCCGGGCCGGCTGTGACAGGCGGGCGCGGCCGACAAAGAAGAGCAGAGAGGCAGTCAGGCCGCCCGGAGGTGGACGGACAGCAGCCCTCGCCTCCGAGCATGGCCGGGGAAGCCCCAGTACCGGGTGCCCGCGGGCGCGCGCAGGCGCGCCGCGCCGGGCGCCCATCCGGGGAGCCGAGCTCGATTCCCATCTCTTCCCCATTGCCGAGGCCGGCTAGAGGTCCCAGGCGGGGGGAGGGAACTGGGCGGGAGACGGTGGCTAGCCGAGCGAGGCCTGTCGCAGGGCCTCGCACGGCGTTTTCCCCAGACACCTCGGCCGAGAGTTCACGGGCCGGAAGCAGTGGGACGCGCGCGCGCCCACGCGCGGCGCCGCAGTCCTCCTTGTCCCCTCAGCCCTCTCCCCCACAGCCGGAACCCGGCGTGGAGCGGGGGGGGGGGAGGAGGAGAGGCAGAGATCAACCAGGTTTTATTATGGGGGCTGTTAATGTAGGAACGCAGGCAAGTGGCCTCGCTGTGGCGGAGAGCAGCAGCGCCGCCAGCCCTGCTGTCTCCCCTGATATCTCCCAGGCAGCCGGAGTCCGGCGGGGGCCGGGGGGAGAGGAGAGGCAGGGCAATTTATGATGCAGGGGACTGGCAGGGGAGTGCGATATCGGCGCAAAGGGGTGCGGCAGCAAGAGGTCACGGGGTGCGCGCACGGGATGCGCGCGAGCCCGTGTCCTCTGCGAGCGGCGCAATGCGCGCGCGCTCAGCTGCGCCGCGGGGTTCCCTGTCTCCCCAAATCACTCCCCTGGAGCCGGAATCTAGCGGCCTGCGGGGGAGGAGGGGGGACATCGAATGGGTTAGTGGCCGCAGGGCTGCTGCACGCGCCGCATGGGCTCGCAGCGGCCCCCCCTCAGCGGCAACGGATAGTTCCGATCCGCAGGAGGAGGGGGCGTATTCGGAGGGGGAGAGCGAGGGCAGTGCGGGCACCGACAGGGGTGCCTCCGCTTTCCCACCGGGGCTGCGGGCGTCGGGTGCCTGGTTCACGCAGGTCAGGCGGCGAGCGGTGGTCGCGCGCGGGCCCCGGCCGAAGGGTCCTTGGGGCCCAGGGCCACGTTTGGGGGCAGTCACGACCCCTCCGGAGCGCTGGCGTCGGCCCTGGCCACGGTGGTGGAGGCTTTAGGGCCGCTAGCCGCGGCTGCCTCCCCGAGGGCAGCTGTTCGTTCCGGCGCGCCTGCGGGAGCAGGCGGGTCCGGCGGGCGGCGGGAGCAGGCGGCGCAGCGTGTGGCATGCGCCTGCCGGGAGCACGGGGCGGCCGCCGCAGAATTGGAACAGGGTCCAGGGCAGGACGCGCGGGAGCGCGCGGCGGCAACACCCCCCGCACGGAGGGCGCGGCATGCGCCGCGAGTGCTGGATGGGTCCTCCGCTTCTTTCTCTTTTACAGGGGAGCTCGGGGACGAGGAGATGGCAGATTTCGAGGAGGAAGACGTCGATTTGGCCACGCCGGAGGATGCCATGTCGGGGCAGTCGGCGGCATCAGGTGAGGTGGTGCAGTCGGTATCGGATTCCTCCACGAGCTCTAGTTCTCGTAGTTCTTCCTCTTCCTCCTCTTCATCTTCTCTGTCGTCGCAGGCGTCCGAAGTCAGTAGCACGACTAGGGCAAAGAAGCGGGCGACGAAATTCGCCAAGAGGGCAGCGGGCCAGCAGAAAAGGCGGAAGAGGCGCAAGCGGCTTAGCGAGGAAGCTCGTAGGGCCAAGAAGCGCCGCGATTTGCCCGGTGTCGTGCGCTGCGACTATACTGCTGTAATGCGGGGGCTGCGAGATAGCTGCCGCAGGAAGATTCGCAGAGGGGACTTCGTGGACGTGTTCGTATTGACGAAGGACGCGAAGAAAGAGTACAAGGTGGCGGCCGCAAAGAAGGGCATCGGGGCTGAGGCATTCCGTACCTTCGATAATTGGCTGGCCGGGTTCTGGGTCTTCGCGGCGTGTTACCTGGAGGACAGGCCGACGGAGCACATGAATATAATTCGGTACCTGCATCTCGTGCATGACATGCAGCGCACGTCTTCGGGATCGGAGTGGCGTAGGTACGACCAGGAATTCAGGGAAAAGCAGGACGGTTTGCAGGTCATGGACTTTGGGTTCAAGGACGTTGAGGTCTGGCTCAAGGTCACATGGGCTTCGCAACAGGCTGAGGAGCCCCGGAAGCCGGGGGCGGACGGGCACCGCGCAGGGTCGTCCGCCCAGGGGTCCGGCGCGGATGGCGGATTGGCCAAGCCAGGAAGGTCGGGCGTCCGCGCAGGGGGGTGAGTCGCCACAAAAGGAAAATGTTTCGCGTTTAACAACGCGGCGTGTTTCTTCGGCAAACAGTGTCGTTTTCGACACTCGTGCCTGCAGTGTGGCGGTTCCCACCCAGCCTCCTCCTGCTTCAAAGGCAGTTGGCAGGGTGCCCGGGGTAAGCAAACTTACCCCAGGCAAGCCGCGGGCGGGAGCGCTCCACAGAGCGCCAACACCAATTAAATTGGCAACTATGGGCCGGTGGTTGGACTGGTATCCGAATAGGGAGGATGCACAATTTTTGTTTTCCGGTTTTAAGTTTGGGTTTCGCTTGCCTGTTGCGAGCCCAGCGGAACCTCCAGTCTGCCCGAACCTTACCGTTAGTACTGAGGGAGAAAGTGGACAAGGAGGTCAGGTTGGGCAGGATGGAGGGACCATTTCTATCACCCCCGGTGGATGACTTGGTCATCTCTCCAGTGGGGGTGGTTCCCAAGAAGACTCCAGGCGCTTTCCGGCTCATTCAGCATCTTTCTTACCCGTCGGGGGCGTCGGTCAACGACGCAATACCGCCGGCTCATTGCTCGGTGGTGTATCAGTCATTTGACGAAGCGTTGGGGATGGTCCGCAGTTACGGGACTGGGGCCCTCATGGCTAAGATTGATGTTGAGTCCGTTTTTCGGTTGCTGCCATTACATCCGGACTCATTCCGTTTTATGGGTTTCCGGATTGGAGCGGAGTATTTCATCGACAAATGTTTGCCGATGGGATGTTCCGTTTCATGCTCATTTTATCGAGCGTTTTAGCACGTTTCTACATTGGTGCGTGGAGTCTTCGTCAGGGGGTCACGGGGTAGCCCATTACCTCGATGACTTCCTGTGCGCGGGTCCGGCAAATTCACCACGGTGCGGCAACTTGCTTTTCAGCATCCGAGCGCTGTTTTTCCACTTCGGCGTTCCTGTGGCCGAGGATAAAACAGAGGGCCCGTCCTCCTGTTTGTCCTTTTTGGGGATTGAGATTGACACGGTGGCAGGATCGTGTCGGCTGCCTCGGGACAAGGTGGTGAAGCTCCGCGACGCTATTTGCCGGTTTGAGGGGTCGCGTAAGGTCACACTATGGCAGGCGCAGTCCTTGCTGGGCATGTTGAACTTTGCTTGTCGGGTAATCCCGATGGGCAGGGTCTTCTGCCGGAAGCTAGAAAGGGCGACTGCGGGGTGTGTCACACCATTTCGTGCGTTTGTCCTCAGAGATCAAGAGGGATTTGGCCGTATGGGCCTCATTCCTAGAGGACTTCAACGGGGTGTGTATATGGCAGGCCCCAATGGTGGACAGCGCTAGGTTGCAGCTGTTCACCGATGCAGCGGGTGCCTCTGGATTCGTTTGCTATCTGGAGGGATCTTGGTGCGTGGCCTCGTGGCCGGCAGAATGGCATCGCGAAGGTTTAACTAAGGACCTTTTGCTTCTGGAGCTTTTCCCCATTATGGTAGCACTGGAGGTATGGGGCGATCGGCTGGCTCATCGCAGCATCTTGTTTAGATGTGACAATCTGGGCGTGGTGCATGCGATAAATAACCAGAGGGCGAAGTCGCTGGTCGTTCTGCGGGTGCTGGGGCAGTTGCTGTTGACATGCCTACGTCGAAACGTGTGGTTCCGCGCGCAGCACGTGCCGGGGCTGGAGAACGGAATTGCTGACGCGTTATCACGAGGGCAGTGGGAAAGATTTTGTTTGTTGGCACCCGAGGCCGACGAGCATGGTTTTCATTGTCCCGGTTATGTTTGGCAGGTGATCGGGCCGGACTAGAGGGTCTAGCGCTGAGGTCAGTCGCGCCAACTACGCTTACGGCTTACAGGCAAGCTTGGAGCGAGTGGGAGGAGTTTGTTCAAGGACGGAACTCACAAGGTAAGAGCGGGCATCGGATGATGCTTTCTTTTATTTGGCAGCTGTATATTTCGGGTAGGTCCAGAGCGGTGGTTGCCCGGTACTTGGCTGGTATTTCGTTTTTCAGCAAAATAAAGGGCGTTCCCGACGTGACGAAAAGTGGGATTCTGCTGAAGGCGATGAAAGGATGGGCGCGAGTCGCACCGACGCCGCCTGACAGGAGGCGGCCCATTGATGCGGCCTTGTTGCCGGCTGTCATCAGGGCGGTGGGAGGTGTCGCATCGTCCATGTTTGAGTCGCTGTTGTTTAGTTTGGCGTTCTCAATGGCTTACCACGGGGCCTTTAGGGTTTCGGAACTGGTGGCGCCTTCTAAGCGAGCAGATTCGCGCATGCTTGTCGGAGACGTGGTGGTGGGTGAGAGGTCCTTGCTTTGCAGATTGCGTCGCTCTAAGACGGACCAAGTGGGGAGAGGTCGATGGGTCACCTTGGTTCCGGCTCTTGATGAGAGCATTTGCCCTGTAAGGTTGGCAGTGCAATATGAGGCAGTACGGCCCGACGGTCGGGGGTCATGGCTGCTGCATTATGATGGGCTGCCGGTGACGAAATATCAATTTCGTTGGATGCTGGGTCGCTGTCTTGCGAGCTTGGGCCTTCCACCCGCTGCGTTCGGGACGCATTCCTTCCGCATAGGGGCTGCGACGTCGGCTGCGGCGGCGGGATTTTCCATGGCTGAGATCCAGGCGGTGGGGCGATGGAAGTCGTCAAGTTACAGACGGTATATTCGGCCAGTTGCATGAGATGTTGGCTCGCGCGTGTTTTTTGTGCAATTGCAGTTGTTAATCATGATTGTTACAGTTCAGTACGTTATGGTGTTGTGCGTTTTGTTTGTCTTCCCGTTTTTTATCCTACTCAGGGATTAGCTACTCGCCGTTGCGGGCATGAGCCGGCAGCGGGGGTCTGGAGTTATTTTGCGATTTTTTGCCTGACTTGACGGACTGAATTCTAATCCACAATTCAGCTAATTCGTTCTAATCAGAGTCCCTCAGCAGGTCTTTACGCTTTCACCTCCAGCTGAGTTCTTACGTGTTTTACCCTTTTTTTACCTCCCCCCCCCCCTTTTTTATTTTTTAATTTTGTTTTTCAACTTCCCCATTTGTGTGTTCATGTTCTGCTTCAAATTGGCTGGAAGCTCAGGCAGATCGGCTAGGCCGAGATTTCTGCAGTATTCGGAAACAAAAAATTTTCTTTTTGGCAGATCCTTCAGGTTAACGCACTTACTGAATTATGGTTTAGATATTTAGTAACCAACTTTACCCCCTTTTTTCCTCCTCTTCAGGTTGGTTTGCTGATGACTTGACCATTTGGGTGGTGGGCCACTCGTATGTTTTTTGGGCCGCAAAGTTTTTAGCCTCGGCTGGGGCTCAGCGGTTTCCTAGGGCTCAGGGAGTTAGATGCCTTGGTTGGCGAGGAATGATGTGGAAAGATCTGAGGAGTAGGCTAGTTAGTCAGGCCAGCAAGCATGGAGTTCCTAGAGTATTGGTTGTCCATCTAGGTGGCAACGACCTGGGGAAGAGGACATCTTTGGAATTGCGGTGGGCCATGATACAGGATCTGGCAAGTGTGGCCGCAGCATGGACCAATTGCATATTGGTGTTCTCCTTGATGGTGCCAAGGTTGAGTTGGCGAGGTGTGGCGGACGGTCGCGTAATTGATGAGGCCAGAAAGAAGGTGAATGGGGCGGTGGCGAAGTGGGTGCTGTCCCACGGAGGCAAGGTAGTTCGCCACCCTAGGATTCGGTTCCGAGACAGTCACCTTTTTCGGCCTGATGGTGTGCATCTATCCAATGAGGGGATGATGTTTTTCCTGGAGGATCTGTTCCTAGTGTTGCAGGAGTTAGGGTGAGGTTATGGTGGCGGTGCGAAGACTCTGGGGAGGAGTCTTTCGCTGTTGGCGGAAAAGAACGGCAGTTTGTAGTTGTATGGTAAGCTGTAGTGATTTACAGTTTGTTTTGGTTTAGGTGCACTCACCTCCATCGACTTATTGGCCGCTCGACCACCCGACCGGGAGGCAGCGGAATGGGCACCCATCCGGGTGGGAAGTCATTGTGGGGGTGGAGCTAGCACCTATTACCGTTTTGATAGTTTGTAGTTAAATTAAGATGGTTTTGATTTTAGCATTTTTTAAGGTTAGCGTCAGTTTAATAGAGCCGTTCTTTTTTCTGCCACCATATGCCGGCTGATTCGGCATCTTAACAAAAGTTTTTCATTTACAGGTTTGCTATGGTTAGGGTCAAATAAATAGCTAGCAATTTTTCTGCCAAATTCAAGTCTCCGTGTCTTTATTTCTTAGTATGAGAGGTAACGAATGCTTACTTAGAACGAAGGGGTCCACCAAATGTCACTAGGATGTTTAGTGGTACATGAAGGAAGTACTTCCTTCTCATCCCAGTACTGCCAATCACCATAGTGATAATATAATGACTGCAGGAGGAAGCTCAGTGATTTGCAGTACACTGCACTCTTTCCTGCAATCTGATCTCTTGGTAACTGCACTATTACTAGCGTCACATAGGAAACAGTAGAATGCAGATGCACATCACATAACTATTGTACAAATACATCTGATTATACACATACACTGGTGCATGCCTAAATTATGCTTTTTGATACTCAACACAGTAACAGAACCCTGACCCACCCAGTGCCAATCCCAACTCCAAACATATGGCATTACGATGTCACGCAGAGAGGGGCCGGGTGCACTGTGCAGCTCTATGGGGTGCAGGGAAGCTCTACATTGGCTCTACCGGCTGCAGGCTTCGGATTTTGCCTATAACAGGAGGGAGTGACCGGAACTCCAGCTCACAACTCTCACTCCTATGTCACAAGAACAACAGTGGAACGAAACCAAACCACAATATTAGCTAATGAGCTCCAGAGGCGCTTCCCTTTTCTTCCTCTACTCCAGATACTTTTCTTCTGTAAGCCCTGATTAATAGTGTGATTAATCACCTTAATAATGTCATTTGGTATAACAGTCATTGCCACCGGCCTCTGAAAAACCATCACAACAGAAAAACCACAGAGTTTTCAGAGTGAAATGTATCCGTGCCCAGATGACGGCCAACCCTGACTACATCAATGTCATTTACTACTTTCAGATAACGTCTTCATTCAGCAGTCTCCCAGATCCTGTCCATCTCTAAAGTTGTTTTTGGCAGAGCTCTTTTTAATTGTTGAATGACTAAAAGTAATAATCGGACACAAATGTTATTACTGCAGAGGAGGACTATAGTATACTGTAAAGTGAGAGAATGTCGTTATACCCCAGATTACACTGACCAATGGCTCTAAAGAATATAAGGGTTAACCACTCATGACTCGAATTCTTTTATAATTTCCGAATTGTGACTACACGCCGCATTAATTATTTATTTTATGTAAACCTATGAATTGAGCCACAGTTCAGAGGCAGGTGTCTAACAACAAGGTGAAACAAGCAAATGGTCAGGCAGGCGGCTAACAAATCTAAAGGTAAACAAGAAAGGATAATGGCTGGTGGCAAGAGTGGTCAATAAACAGTCTAGGTTGAACAGAAGGAGTAATCTTCACCTATCTGATCAAAAGAGAATAACATTAGTCAGGAACTAGATGGGTTATTCGGGAGCACAGCTATAACAAGAGACTTGTCTAGACACTACGGGAGGCAAATCGTCTCTGGTGATCAAGTGGCATCTTACCTAGTCCCGACAGCAGTGGTCGCTCTGCCTAACCTTCCAGTGAGTATTCTCTTCTTATCCTTAATCCTGATCCCTACCCTTCCCCCTGGTGCTCTCCCTAACCCCCTCATCCCACAGCCTAACGCTAATGTCACCATTCTGATAAAGTCATGGTTTCACATGTTGACATTACACAGAGTCGACACTGTGAATATGGCGACATTCTGGGGATGTTTGCTGTTGAATTTTCAACAATGTTTACACAATAACATACAACATTATGGCTGTGGACATTGTGAATTATGACCTTATGACTGTAATAACTTCTAAAGTGTGGAGAGGTGGAGTATGGAATGCTAATGGGACAATGCACATGTCTGACCTTACGAAACGCGCCGCCCACTGTTTTAGCATTTGCAGTCACAGCATTCATCCTGGGTGTAAGAGATCCGCCTGAAACAGGCATCCCCCCAGCATACACGCCACTCTGAATAGGGCACAACTCTGGCGATGTGCCCCTTTCACTCACACAAGATCATTCCCTTCAATGCCTACACCCAATTGACGCCCAGCTGACACCCAGAAATGCTCATTTTTTCATATGGAGAGAAGCGGATGAGTTGTGATAATACACATGCTCGATACTGCGCATGCGCAATTTGCTAGAGTTCCCTAGATGCAGCCAGCTGCATACGGATCAGGCCTATACTGTGACGTTATTAAGTACAAAAACATAGAAATTATCTGTTTCAATGTTTATGTGTATAATAAAGTATTCTGTGAATGGCCGTGATATAGTAACTTGTGGGGATATGTATCAGACCTTGAAGAGAGATAAAGTACCAGACAATCAGCTCCTAACTGCCATGTTACAGGCTGTATTTAAAGAAATGACAGGCAAGTGTTGATTGGTTGATACTTTATCTCTCTCTACTTTATCTCTCTCCAAGCATTGATACATATCTCCCATGGTTGCTGGGGAACACTGTTGCATAGAAGTCAACGGGTTCGGTATGTAATACCGGTGGTCGAGATGTCGGCGGTCACATGACCGACAGCGGCATCCCGACACTGAAGATTCCAATACCAGATGGGGTGAGTATTTTTACCCTCCCCATTCCCCTACTGTCAAAGTCAGAAAAATGTCTCAATGCACGTTGCCATATTTGCACCGCACACTGGTCCGCGCTGCGCGTGCATGCGCTCTCCCGTGGATTCGCATACCCGCAATAACGTGCACTCGCAGGCGCGGTATGCGTATTTACGGTAGAGTTTATGTAGTCGTAGCGTGCGACTCATTCGTTACAAATGTTCACAATTAATGTAGTTTATAGATCATGGTCCCTTTGATAGATTCTGAAAGTTTGGTTAAAATACAATGTCCCAGAGCTGAGGAATCCCTCTTTATATCGTACAAAGGGTCTAACAGGAATCATACAGCAGTGTTTGGTACCCATCGGAAGAGTATTTAATTAGCAATATTCCGGTGTTGGTTTGGAGCGTATTAATCGCTCGTGCGAATAGTTATGGACATAAGAAGTTTATGTCCATTTCTATTAATTACACATACTCAGGTATGCGGCGGGAAACCCAGTTTCCCACCCACCTGAGCTGTTGGAAATCGTCACAGCCCACCTGTATGAATCACCCTATGACCTTTTGTTATGATGCAGGGCCGAATTCCTTCGGCCAATGGACAATGGGATTGTAGGACCAGGAGATTGCATTGTGTGTGGGGCATAAATAGGCAGGCCGACCACATCCAGCTCTCACTCTCTCATCAACGGTTATCTGCTGATAGCCGGGAGCTGGATATCGAGGCGCAGGCGATCATACCCTTTGTGCGTAAGTTTCTCTCCGTTATCATTGTCTTTCTGTGAGTCAATTTCTCTCATCTCATCTCTCTCTCTCTCTCTCTCTGTTCTGTTCTCTCATATCTCCCCTAGACTAGGCTAGTATTGTATTGTATTAGATAGTATTGTATTGTATTGCATTTAGGTCAGTGTAGTATTGTCTTTTTGTATTTATTGTTTAGTTCTGTGGTTAGGAAGTCTCTGTTATATTGTAGTGTATCATTTGTACTGTTATCCCCTTTTACAAGTATATTAGATATAATACAGTCAATAGGCTTTGGAACCTAAACCAGCATCTGTGTATTTCCTATAGTGTTAAGTGTTCACTTGAGCGTCGGTGACGCTCAAGCAGCTTTGTAGTTAGTCAGGTTACACAAGGTTGCACTTACACCCTGTACTCACATTAAGGTATTCTTTGTATTTCATTGGTATAAGGTTTTAACATAAAGGTATAGTGTTGTGAGCGTCTGCATCGCTGGTGACCTCCTCGTGGTCTCGAGCGTAAGCTACGCCATAGCGAATCATTACCCTAGACATAACCAATAACGTGTCCTGTGATCGCTGGGCCGTGAGCGAACGTGACGCTTGAGCGTCTCGCCTACGGCTGAGCGATCGTTACGCAACTAGCGTACCATTACGGTACTTCTTAAGTAAACAGCGTACAGTGTTCTTAGCTTCATAAAGGGTTGTTATACGACAAAAGAATTTAGCATTGTCAATTGGGGACTCGTCCTATCCTTCTCATATCTGCACTAGGTAGATCAGCAGACATTATCCCTCCAGCAAAGGGTGGGAGGTTGTCTCACAGTGCTGACGGGATAAGCGTCTGTTTCGCTTAGATAAAGAATGCTGAAGGAATCCGGGAACCGGAAGTAAGAACAAAACGCTTGTGTCTTTTAAAACTGTTTTATTTCTCTTCTGTCTTGCGTATACACGCACGCATACATATATCTGCATTTCTGTTTCATTTTCGTATATCACTATTCCTGTTTGCCAATTTTATAGTTGATAGAAAGTGCTAAAAAGAGATTTGCTGTTATTTCATAGTAGAGGTGATAGTTAAAGTATAGAACAAACACACGGTTTGTCTGAGATACAAGGCAGTCAGTGTGGATTGCGGTAGATGATCAGGGATCATTTACATTGATAAAAATATATTGTGTTACGGTGGATCCTTTGCATTGCGTACACGTGTCGCTAACAAAGACTAGCGTACGCAATCCAAAAGGCAGACGCACGCAGCGTTCATTACGCAACGTAGCGTCCGGTTACGCCCACGTAGCTCAAGTTGTGATAAAGTGAAGTAACGCAAAGGCGATAATTAACGCACAGCGGTAGATAACGCGACACGGTAAATAACGCAAATCTATTTTTGGAAAATCTGAAATTTAGTTTAACAGATCCTGCTCCTAATTGGTAACACTTTTGGCCTAAAGACAATTTCTGCGCAGAAATAGATATAGAAACAAAAGTGTACTTGTGTTGAGTGAGTGTGTTTTGTATACAAAAGTTTATATAACTTTAAGGTGGAACCAAAAGGAAAGCCGGGTACTCGTCAAGGGACATACGTGTAAGTGACATATACGGTGGCCAGGGAGGCATCCCTGGTTAAATAATATTTGAGCATTAGAGTATAGCGGACCATAAGGTAACAAGACCAGGAGGTCATAAGGTAACAAGACCAGGAGGTCATAAGGTAACAGGTAAAATAGACAAAGAGGTCCGCTATAAAAGTCCAGTGGCACAACGCCTGGGGTGTTGGTGCAGAACCCATATAGGCCACAAGCTCTGGCTGAAGGAATCGCAGCCGGAAACATAGATTCCATTGATCTTTCAGTACATGACAAGTAGTGCTCGTATACTGAACGATTGGACCGCACGTTATTGTGTGCAGTAGTTAGTAATCTGACCTAATACCATTAGAGTAAAGTGGTCACAAACGCTATCTGTACATTCTGACGTGATTTGTGTAATTTTTTATTTTTGGAAGGGAAGTTCGCTGGTCACTCAGGAACTATCTAACAACCCCAACTTTACTGGAAAGAGTAAGTGTCCTGCGGGTAACCCTCATATGTTCCAGTAAATAAAGGTTCACAGGGGCCCTAGGTTGGGTACAGCAGCTCTGGTTACAGTGATTGCAGTACTGGCCAACGTGGGCGAGAAGTAAGTGGGGTACTTGATAAACCACCACCGCCGGCCTGCCCAAGGACATCTTGGTTTGTTTGTAAGGGTTCGCTGAAAGCCTTGATATTCAAGGAGGAATAAGCAACGCCTGCAGATTATGGGGGCCATTTGTTCAGGTAGGGGGCGATCAACCCTGGTTCAGGTTGATTCTGTGAACCGACCAGTTGGGTCGGCACGATATGTAATGTGTGAAAAATATGGAATTCACACCGAATCTTTATGTGATGAATGGGAGAGAATGACTGTACAAGACAGGGACAAATTCCCAAGAATAGGTAGCTTTAGTCCAGAAGTGTTACAAAATTTAAGGAGGAGGATATGTCTCGTAAAATCAGCAAAGAGACGAATTCAGCATCATGATTATTTACAGTTATGGCACCAGGAAGGTGAGATACAGAGAGGTTTGGCTCTGGCGGCAGGATCTGGGGCAGTCAGGAAGTTGATTGCCACAGCTCCTCCTCCACCATACATTGCAGGAGAGAAGTTGATTGCGGAGAGAAACGCACTGGGTTGTAAAACACAAACTCTTAGTAACACTGTAAATGTTAATGATGTTAACCAAATAACTCATGCAAGTATTAACCCGTGCAAGATGTACCCTGTTTTGAACCTTCCTCAGGAGTGTGATCAAGAAGACGATTCAGCAACAATTTCAGCTCTCTCTCTTGCAGCCACCATAGCAGAGACCACAGTAGGCACAGCGACACCCACGAGATTAGTGAAAGCCCCTAGCGGAGGGATAGGTGAGGTCGTGTCAACGGGTAAGTACGGCACCATGCACTACACTGAAACAATTGTACCACAACAAGCTGTAGAATCTACACAGGAAGAGGCTGTTAGAATTGCTCCTGTAAGGGTAATAGCAGTTCCCAATGGAAAAACAGATGTGTCTGGAGCCACTCCCATAAGGAACATTGCCATGTACACTCCATTTTCCAGAATGGAATTAAGAACAATAGTGTCCGAATTTCCTGACCCCAGGAAGGATTTAGTTGCTAGCCAAAAATACATCAGGGATCTAGGTAACACTGTAGAACCCAACAACAAGGATTGGCAGATACTGCTAAGAGCTTGTTTACCTTCCAATGTTGACGCAACTCAATTTTTAGCTGACTGTGCATTGGATAAAGATGTACCGCTTACAGACGTGTACAACAAGGATAATGTAAAAAGGATAAATTTACAGCTAAAGGAGTATTTCCCAGCCGTTGTTAAATGGAATAAAATATTTTCCATTAAGCAAAAGGAGTCCGAAACGGCAACAGAATATTTTCACCGGGCACTATTAGAAATGGCAAAGTACACTGGTATAGAAGACATTAAGACCAACCCAAACCATCGGGAAGTAGCAGTATCTGTACTGATGGATGGTTTAAAGGAAACATTAAAGACTAGGGTTCAGACCACGCAACCGTGCTGGCGAGGTCTGTCAGTGTCCGGCTTGAGAGAGGCTGCTAGTGATCACGACAGAAACATCACTAGGCACAGGGAATCGCAAAGTGATAAGTTGATGTCCGTAAGTATACAGGCGCTGACCACAAGGCAGCCTGCGTATGTACCACCGAATCCTGTGGGTAAGGCAAGTGTAATAACATGTTTTTCTTGTAACAGACCGGGACACTTTGCACGAGAATGTAGAACAAAGAATGTACAAAGATCTTTTCAACCCCCTAGACAACAACACAACACACGACATTGGGAGCAGGGTCCACAGAGGCGGAGTTTTGAGCCACATACAGGGGAAACAAAAAGATATCCCCCGAACAGAGATTGGCATGCCTCTGGTAGTTCCCAGCTAACTCCCTCACAAGTAGTTGCTGCCAGCGGGATTCAGGGAGGTCAGCATACCCAATAGGGGTGTGGCCATACCTGTAATCTGCAGCCAGTTAAGTTGATTGCTAGTCTTGGAAACGAACCAGAAATTGCAATCAATGTAGCTGGTAAAACTTTAAACTTTCTTGTAGACACAGGGGCGGCCAAGTCAGTGATAAATTCGACAGTGGGCATGAGAACCACTGGTAGGACAATTCCAGCCATGGGAGTAACAGGAGTAGTCCAGCACTACCCTGTTAGCAAACCAGCCGAGATTACAATAGGGCCTTTGCATACCAAGCATTCCTTTTTGCTGGCTGCATCGGCACCAACCAATCTCCTGGGAAGAGACTTACTATGTAAAATGGGTTGCGTCATTTATTGTACTCCTGAAGGTGTATTCTTGGACATTCCTGAGAATCACGCTCAGGAAGTACGGGACATGCTAGACTCCCCATCAAAATTAATGTCACATTCCATTATGACAAATAGGAATCCATCCCAAGTAGAAGAGATGATATCTCAGATACCAGAGTCACTTTGGACAAAAGATGGACAGGACACTGGATTAATGGCAAACGTAGCTCCAGTAGTTGTACAAGTAAAAGATGGTAGGATAGCTCCAAAAATCCCACAGTATCCTCTGAAGCCAGAGGTGGAGCTAGGAGTTTTTCCCGTAATAGAGCGCTTGCTACAACAGGGCATTCTAGTAAGAACGTCCAGCACAGCAAATAGTCCCATCTTCCCTGTTAAAAAGAGTGGGGGGAGGGGTTACAGGCTAGTGCAGGATCTAAGGGGGATTAACAAAATAGTTGAGAGTCAGTTCCCCGCAGTGCCTAATCCAGCTGTCATCCTAATGCAAATTCCTCCCACTGCCAAATTTTTCACTGTTATTGACCTCTGCTCCGCATTCTTTTCGGTACCTCTGCACCCTGACAGCCAATATTTGTTTGCATTCACATACAGAGGAGTCCAATACACGTGGACTCGGTTACCCCAAGGTTTCATAGATAGTCCAAGTATATTTTCTCAGGCTTTGCATGATTGTTTACAGTCTTTCCAACCAGACAGTGGATCAGTATTGATACAGTATGTGGACGATTTATTACTGTGTTCAGATTCACTGGAAGCATCTCTGAAGGATACGAAACAGCTCCTGTTTCATCTTTCAGACACAGGTCACAAGGTTTCCAAAGACAAGTTGCAATTATGCCAAGCTAAGGTAAAATATTTGGGACACTGTCTAACACAAGGACTGAGACACCTGACCGCTGATAGAATCCAAGCCATTAGAGACATGACACTGCCACAAACCCAGCAACAGATCAGGACGTTTTTAGGAATGTGTGGGTATTGCCGTAATTGGATCCCAGGGTTTTCCATATTGGCGCTACCTTTGCAGGAAATGGTCTCTTCAAACAAACCTGATCGGATTTCGCATACAAACGAATCTGAAACAGCATTTGAGAGACTCAAACAGTGCCTAACGCAGGCACCAGCACTAGGTATGCCAGACTATGGGAAACCCTTTGAACTATACGGAACAGAAAGTGCTGGGTGCGCAGCAGGTGTACTAACACAAAAACACGGTGACGCCAGCAGGCCAATTGCATACTACAGCGCCCAGCTAGACACGGTAGCGCGATCCCTCCCCACATGCTTGCGTAGCGTTGCGGCGATAGCATTGCTAGTGACGAAAAGCGAAGATGTCGTGCTAGGCCACAACCTCACAATCCATACACCGCATGCGGTATCTGCCTTATTGAATTCTGCCCAAACCAGACACGTCTCATCTGCAAGGTTTACAAGATGGGAATTGGCATTAATGGCCCCAGTAAACATCACCATAAGGAGATGCAGCGCATTAAATCCTGCAACATTTCTCCCAGGTGTGCCTGGTCAGACACAAAGGGTGGAAGGTGAGAGTGATGGGGAAGGAGGATTTAATGCAAAGGAAGATACACATGATTGTATGGAATATTTGACCCAAAAATTTTACCGCAAGGCCTGACATCAGTGACAATCCACTGAAAGATGCAGAACTCACGTTCTACACGGACGGTAGTTGTCACAGACAGTCAGACTCGGGAGACTTGTGTACTGGATACGCAGTCGTAGATGACCAAGACACCATAGAAGCGGAACCGCTAGGCCCACCTCACTCAGCCCAGGTTGCTGAACTGGTCGCCCTAACCAGAGCATGTGAATTGGCTAAGGGTAAGTCAGCCAATATCTACACCGATTCCAGATACGCGTTCGGGGTAGTCCATGATTTCGGAGCGCTATGGCGTCTCAGAAATTTCATGACGGCAGCTGGTACACCGATAGCGCATGCAGCTCACATAAAAAGGCTTCTAACAGCGATACAGGAACCCGACAGAGTGGCTGTTATCAAATGTAAAGCACATACATATAGCCAAGACCCAGTATCCCTTGGTAACAGCCGAGCAGACGAAGCTGCAAAGCTTGCAGCTGCTACCCCCACACGGACAGACACCACACAGTTGATGGTATTTAATACCATCAACACACAGAAGTTGTGTGAGATGCAGAATTTGTGTTCCACACAGGAAAGAGCAGTCTGGAAGGCAAAGGGATATGGCCAGGAGTCCTCAGGGCTCTGGACGGATGGACATGGTAAACCAGTGGCCCCCAGGGCATACCTTCCATGTCTGGCTGAAGCAGCTCACGGGCTGACTCATCTAGGCAGGGAGGGGATGTGCAAATTGGTAAGAGCATACTGGTGCGCCCCAGGATTCTCCTCTCATGCGAGTAAAAGAGCAATGTCATGCCTTACCTGTCTGAGAAAGAATATTGGAAAAGCAATACCTACAGAACCATCCCATATCCCACCTGCCGGCGGCCCTTTCCAGGTAATACAAATTGACTTCATTCAATTACCCCCATGTCGAAATTTGAAATATGTACTTGTCTGTATAGATGTTTTCTCGAATTGGGTCGAAGCTTTTCCAGCAGCTACAAATACCGCTATGTTTACAGCTAAGAAAATTGTGCAGGAATTTGTATGTAGATATGGTATCCCTAGAATCATTGAAAGTGATAGGGGTACCCATTTTACAGGTGATGTCTTTCAAGGAATGTGTAAATTGATGGGAATTGATAGCAAGCTGCACACTCCGTACCGTCCACAGGCGAGTGCGAAGGTCGAAAGAGTGAACAGCACTATTAAAAATAAATTGAGTAAAGTAATGGCAGAGACAGGATTAACGTGGCCAGAAGCTTTACCCATTGTTTTGTATAAGCATCAGAACCACTCCCAGGTCCCCTCTTAATCTGTCTCCTTTTGAAATTCTGTTTGGTCGACAACCGCATGTCATGATTAACCCTCAGGATGATTTGAAATGTAACAATGAAGTAACTGTAAAGTACTTGATTAACATGAGTAAGCAGTTGAGGAATCAAAATGATAATCTGAAGTTGATGATTCCTGATTTACCAGATAGTAATTGTCATGACATTGAACCTGGGGATTATGTAATGATACGAAATTTTCTACGCTCAGGTTGTCTTATTGATAGATGGGAAGGACCATACCAGGTCTTATTGACTAGCACCACAGCATTGAAGGTTGCTGAGAGAGAGACTTGGGTCCATTCATCCCACTGCAAGAAGGTGGCCGATCCAGAGAAGTCCCGTGATAAGGAACAGACGGTAGAGGTTGTATCACTGGAGTGTCTGTTCCAGAAGGACTGAGGCGGCACCTGAGCCTTGAAGACCGAAAGCAGTTGTCGACTCCCTTCTCCCTTTTATTGTTTTTCTCCACTTCCCAGCCCCTCTCCCTTAAAATTTCTTTTTCCCCCTTCTCATTCTTCTCTATTTCCTCCTCAAAGATGGACTTGCCCCAAGAGACTGTGATCCGGATTTTGATGTTAACCATGATGTTGACCAGAGCAGTCTGTTCCGGCGAGAGTACCATAGAGGTCGAGAGAGGTTCTGGAATGGGTTCCGATTATGATGATGGAGGCGTAGTTTTCCAAGATCAACCAAACCAACAAGCAAAGGCGAGTATCAGAAAACGATCCGATAGAAGAAATTGTGATGGATTGTTAGCTGAAGAAAATTGTATCTGTAGGCTCTGTGATAATCTGGTTGAAGATGGATGCATAAAGAAATGCCAATCTAGTTTTAATATCCATATAGACCGGCATCCATTGAGTGACTATCACTCCTTAGTGGGTAACGTGTTAAACCAAACAGATTGTTGGGTATGCTCTCAAGTACCTCAGGGTCACAGCAAATCAGGGCTAGTACCATTTCCTTTAACGTTAGGGGAGGTACTTGAGCTAAGTGGTGGGAGACCGGTGGACCGGAGGTTTAACATCTCCAGCCCTCCTAGTTTGAAGCTCCACCAATACCATGTGGATAGGTCCCTCTTATGTTTTAACATCTCCAATCCCAGAAAACCGGGAAATTGGGAAGTGTCATGGAGTAACCACACCATGACCTTTTCACACAGAGCAGATAGAATGCCTACAGATACAGAGCTCGTACGCCATATAGCCAGTAGAGGAAAATCTTTCCGGTATCGATATACCTTAGGAAATAGGATTACTAGAGTTGGAGAGGTATCACCAGGATACTGTGCACATATCGTACAAACCGATACGTGCACTAGGCAGATGGAAGAATTAGGGTCAGGAGATTTCACCTGGAAGGTTTGTAACATGGTCATGTCCTTCTCCGTCCCATATGTTCTCCCCGATGATGCATATTTCATATGCGGGAGAAAGGCGTACAAGTGGCTTGCCCCAAACTCTGAAGGATTGTGTTATATTGGAAAAGTATTGCCTGAAGTGATGACTGTTACACATGACAAAATGAAGGACATACACCGTGGTGCCCAAGCTCCTTATACTCACACTCATTACGAGCACCGAGTTAAAAGACAACTGTCAGAAAGGTTAGAGCATCCGGCCTCTGATCTTATCCATGAATCCACCGGGATTCAGGTTCTGGTAGCGTTAGATTTCACTCGTACCGCTCGGGGAGTGATGAATTATAGATACATTTCCGCACTCGCCAATTTGTTAGATAATATCACTGAAATGTATGATGACACGTTTAGATACACTGGAAGAGAACTTCAAGCTTACAAAACAGAACTAGTTCAGCATAGGATGGTTCTTAATTATCTTACAGCAGTAACAGGCGGATATTGTGTTACATTGGCAACACAGTACGGCATAAAGTGTTGCACGTATATCACAAATAGCACCGAGGATCCGGTAGAGGTCATAGACCAAAAGATGGACGATATTCTCCAATTGAAGTGGGAATTTCGTCGAAAACACAATCTCACCCTTGCTGCTGTAGGTGATGAGCTGACTGGTTGGGTGTCATGGTTGAACCCGCGAAATTGGTTCTCCGGTTTGGGAGACTGGGCTCAAGGAGTCATAATGGATGTTGGAAAGTTTCTACTATGTATCTTAGGTGTCGTTATATCGATTGGATTGATATTTAGATGCGGGCAGGCTTTAATGAGGTGCAAACAAAGTACAAAAGTGATGAGCTTGAGGAGTGAGGAAACTGTAATTAACCTGGATTTGATTTATGACCCAATGATAGAAACCAGAATGTGATGAAAATGCGATTATACGGTCCGTTTCTTTCACCTGTCTTTCTGCTTTTCTCCAAGATACAAAGACCCCCTTGGACGAGGAAGCTGACGAGACGAGATGTATACAGACAACAGACAAGCACCAAAGAAGAAGATTTGACAACTTTAAATATGGACACTTGATGAACTTTGCCATGGATCCCCAGTTTCCCTAGTATCTTTAAACTCACGCTAGCCCAACATTTTTGTAAATCTGATGGCTCAGACAAAGCTATTTGCTCATGCCTAAGGAGCAATACAGCGCAAAGAAGACGACTCTCAACAGATACCGAACACAACTTCAACAACAGATGTACATTTCCCTGACATAGAATATCATTGCATTTTTCGTAAGTGTTCTTTATCTTCATCTCTACAACCCTCAGGTAACGACACACATAGACGATAGGGAATACAGGCACAGATATCAGCAACCACATACCTCCCCCATTCATGTATCATCAACTAAAATGTGCATCCCCATTTTGTTACAACCACAGCCGAAATGAGCTCGGTAGAGTTTGACAGCCCATCCACAGACCTGTACCACAGGATAAGAAGGAATTCAAATGTATACTTCGCAATACCTCGAAGCTTGATTTACAACACGTACGGCACGATGATACATGACCCCCCCAAACATGGATTCATACACACATGCTTCTGCTATCTCACTAGGTCATACCCTCTTCACACCTTCTCCTCTCTCCTCCCCTACCCAACCATGGAAATCAATTAACCCCTGACTTACATTTTTCTCCTTAAATGTTTTGTGGCAGTTATTATTGACTGCCAAAGGGTGGACTGTCAAAGTCAGAAAAATGTCTCAATGCACGTTGCCATATTTGCACCGCACACTGGTCCGCGCTGCGCGTGCATGCGCTCTCCCGTGGATTCGCATACCCGCAATAACGTGCACTCGCAGGCGCGGTATGCGTATTTACGGTAGAGTTTATGTAGTCGTAGCGTGCGACTCATTCGTTACAAATGTTCACAATTAATGTAGTTTATAGATCATGGTCCCTTTGATAGATTCTGAAAGTTTGGTTAAAATACAATGTCCCAGAGCTGAGGAATCCCTCTTTATATCGTACAAAGGGTCTAACAGGAATCATACAGCAGTGTTTGGTACCCATCGGAAGAGTATTTAATTAGCAATATTCCGGTGTTGGTTTGGAGCGTATTAATCGCTCGTGCGAATAGTTATGGACATAAGAAGTTTATGTCCATTTCTATTAATTACACATACTCAGGTATGCGGCGGGAAACCCAGTTTCCCACCCACCTGAGCTGTTGGAAATCGTCACAGCCCACCTGTATGAATCACCCTATGACCTTTTGTTATGATGCAGGGCCGAATTCCTTCGGCCAATGGACAATGGGATTGTAGGACCAGGAGATTGCATTGTGTGTGGGGCATAAATAGGCAGGCCGACCACATCCAGCTCTCACTCTCTCATCAACGGTTATCTGCTGATAGCCGGGAGCTGGATATCGAGGCGCAGGCGATCATACCCTTTGTGCGTAAGTTTCTCTCCGTTATCATTGTCTTTCTGTGAGTCAATTTCTCTCATCTCATCTCTCTCTCTCTCTCTCTCTGTTCTGTTCTCTCATATCTCCCCTAGACTAGGCTAGTATTGTATTGTATTAGATAGTATTGTATTGTATTGCATTTAGGTCAGTGTAGTATTGTCTTTTTGTATTTATTGTTTAGTTCTGTGGTTAGGAAGTCTCTGTTATATTGTAGTGTATCATTTGTACTGTTATCCCCTTTTACAAGTATATTAGATATAATACAGTCAATAGGCTTTGGAACCTAAACCAGCATCTGTGTATTTCCTATAGTGTTAAGTGTTCACTTGAGCGTCGGTGACGCTCAAGCAGCTTTGTAGTTAGTCAGGTTACACAAGGTTGCACTTACACCCTGTACTCACATTAAGGTATTCTTTGTATTTCATTGGTATAAGGTTTTAACATAAAGGTATAGTGTTGTGAGCGTCTGCATCGCTGGTGACCTCCTCGTGGTCTCGAGCGTAAGCTACGCCATAGCGAATCATTACCCTAGACATAACCAATAACGTGTCCTGTGATCGCTGGGCCGTGAGCGAACGTGACGCTTGAGCGTCTCGCCTACGGCTGAGCGATCGTTACGCAACTAGCGTACCATTACGGTACTTCTTAAGTAAACAGCGTACAGTGTTCTTAGCTTCATAAAGGGTTGTTATACGACAAAAGAATTTAGCATTGTCACTACCCTAACTCCAAGACTCGGGATGTTGGCGGAAATGGCCATCCCTCCAGGATTGGCGCGTAACAGCTAACCCTCGGGGTCTGTTGGCTATGGCTAACCATCCCCCTACTGCCTAATGATAACCCCCCCGGAAACGTAACCCTAACCCATACCCCGATATTTATCTTCGGGACGTCAGATGTCTGTGTTCTGCCACTGGTCTCCTGACTGCTGGTGTATGGATTCCGGTGTCAGTCACATGACCGCCGGCATCCCAATGATAGCTGATGATATCTCAGAGGGGAATGCAGGATGACAGGACCCATGCATCTCGATAATTAGAAACATGCAGAAAAGTAAGGTGTTCTATGCAGCATAATCTATGAGCAAATGTTCTACTGAACAACCAAAGTCAAAATAAACCCAACTTACACAGACAAATGTTTTTCCCTTAAAATATTTGGAATTAAAAAAAAAGTGTTTCAAAAACAATAGTTGCTAACACACACTAAGATAAACCATTGTGGAAGCATCTGCTTGGAGAACAAAACAAAACATTCTGAACTAGTTGACAGGTTCCCAAAACCTCAATCCCTTGATCGGTTATATTGCCTTTAGGAAGATGAAGCCTCCATCTTCATGGCTGTTGTTACGCCAAGTGTCCTCTGAAACGCCCTCACTTCTTCTCCTTGTCCCATTCAATAAATAAATACTTTATTCACAGTTTATGCCATCCATGCTGCTAGGGAGATCATTTAAACAAAAAGAAATTGTAACAGCAACAAATTCCAGGCCCGCCACATCAGAATATTTAAGGAGCACCGATTAAGCCAAACAGATTGTCTCACAATTCCCTGCCAGTGTAACTGAGCCTGCTTGCTATTGTATCATAAGGAATAGACTAGAATCGTGCAGTACGTCTACTGCGAGCTGGTCACCTTTCCAGTTAGGACTTCAAAACTTCACAAATATATACTGTGGCAAACCAGGTAATGATTGAATATCCACACATGTCTTGCTGAACCAGCTTTTTCAGGATTGCCAGGATGATGCAGGCAGCATTAGCACTGGTTCCTGCATCACACCAGCAAAAGTGTTCCCGCCACCCTGTCACTGACTAGACACTTGTCACCTCTCTAGTCACTGGCCAAGTAACTGGCGTCGGTTGCCTCTCCCCCAGCGCAAGACCAGAACTTATACCTTCTCCCAAGCAATCACAAACTAATCAGTCACACCCATGTGCTCCACCTGTGAACCTTGTCTTTAACATGAGGCTGCAGACTCCCACAGTAAGCATTAGTCTCTTTCATAAGAGAGTGGGACAAACTACCCTGTTTGTCACAATACGTAAAAGTTTCCAGACCTTAGCGCATTCGATGGGCACCGTGGTGGTGCAATGGTTAGCCTGTAGCCTTACAGCAAGTCTTGGGTTCAGTTTCCATCAAGGCCCTGCCTGTGCAGAGTTTGTATGTTCTCTCTGTGCTTGCATGGGTTTTCTTACAGGTACTCTGGTTTTCTTCCAAAAACATACTGGTGGATTAATTGGCTTCTGACAAAAAAAATATATATATACCCTTCATTTGTGTACATGTAATCCCTGTATGTTTGCTGTTTATATGCATCCATATAGTCTGCTATAGACTGCTATGGGGACTACGTTATACTATACGCTCTATTTATCAAGCGGCTGAATTCTACTTAACACCATTCAGAAATGACATTACTCCATACCTTTTAATGGGGGATCTGCAAAGTCAAAGAGGGTTTACTGGGTAGCCCCCAGGGTATGTGCCTGTAAACATGCATTGGGTTTTCATTTGGTCTCTACGAGGAGCCAAAGATGGATAAAATCAGAGCCAAACTGTGTTCTGTATCGCTGTGATAAGCAATGATCCAGAACACAACCGCTGAACTACTAAGGATAAAAAAGAATGTTGAAGTTGGGGGATATGATGGTTGATGTCAGAAATATCCATGTATGTAAGATGAAAACGTTCGTTCTGAGGGCATTTTCTGGTGTTTTTTCTGCCAGGACACATGCTATGGAGCTGTTTTGGACTTTTGAGTTGTTTGCAAAAAGTTAACAAACAGAAACTTCAATCTTGCGGAAAATAAAAGCTTTATCTTCCCACATTAGGGTTTTTTACACTTGATAAATCAGCATCCACTGCTTTGCAGAGAGCAGCAATATTGTTTCAACAAAATAATAATCTGAGGAAGTCCTGGCTGCCAACCAAATTTGGTTGCAGAGATCGGGGAGGGAACGTGAGAGCTCAAACTAATATAAAAATTCCACCGAGAATATATTTATTTCATTATCAAATCCTTTGCCAAACAGCAGTATTGTTGGGTTTCATGCTATAGCTCCCCAAAGTTTGCGCTGAGTTTCTTTCTTATCGTGACATTGATCCATGAGAAGCTGAGACTCTACCCTGCAGGTACATATGTTAGATGAAAACAAAAAGTTTAGTCTTTAATTGGCGTCAATATGCAGACCTAAGTTCTAACCTTCCCAATGTTAGCGGGACTGTCCCCCTTTTCAGGCACTGTTCCGCAGTCCCAGCCTTGGGCTATAGGTGTCCCACTGAGGAGGGAAGATCTCTCACCTGATGCTCTGTACAACGGAGAGAGAGAGACTGGGGCCAGCACAGCAGCTCTCAACGTGTTCAGCATGACCCCAGCTAGATGAGGACAGGGGCGTGATGCTCAGACACCCCTCCATGAACCCATGCCCCTATGCTGTAAGGACATGTCCTCTTTGGCACACTGTCTTCATCACCACCTCCCTAATGTTGGGAGGCATGCAATATATATTACAGGTACTTTTACCAGTACGCCGTTGGCCTAGTGGGACTATGGACTGTCCCCCATTTAGTACATTGAACTCTGTGTACAACTTGATATTCCAGCTCTGCACAAAATCTTCACGTGGAACTCACTCCGCTCTGGAACTTCACCTTATAAGGATTGTCAAAGTCAGAAAAATATCACGCTACACGCTGCCATATATGCACCTCATGCGAGTGCCTGCTGCGTGTGCATGAGCCCTCCCGTGCGTGCGCATACTCTCAGTTGCGTGCACCCGCAGGCGCGCGGTATGCGCATTTACGGTAGAGTTTGTGTTCGTCTAGCGGGCGACTCAATCGTAACATATTTTATTCATATAATGTATTTTGTAGATTATGGTCCCTTTGATAGAATCTGAAAGTTTAGTTAATGTAGTATGTTCAGAGACAAAGAGATCCCTCTTTGTTTGATACGAAGGGTCAGACAGGGGTTACACAGTGGTGTTTAGTATCCATCGGAAGAGAATATAATTAGCAATATTCCGGTGTTGGTTTGAAGCGGATTAATCGCTCGTGCGTATAGTTATGGACATAAGAAGTTTATGGACATTTACTATATTTGCACTTTATTACCCATGCGGCGGGAAACCCAGTTTCCCTCCCACCTGAGCAGTTTGAAATAGTCACAGCCCACCTGTATGAATCAACCTATGACCTTTTGTTATAATGCGAAGACGAATTCCTGTGTCCAATGAACAATAAGAATGTAGGGACCATTGTACTGTACTGTGTGTAAGTGTATAAAAGGACAAGCCGATCTGGGCCAGCTCTCTACTCTCTTCAACGGTTCTCATTGCTGATAATCGGGAGCTGGATATCCAGAAAGGCGCATGCGATTGTTTCCCCTGGTGCGTAAGTTCTCTGCAACCATATTGTCTCTTATGTAATGTTATAAGCCATTCTCTCTCTCCTCCCCCCCTTAAATGTAATTGTATCTGTATTGTATTTTATGTGTAGCGATTCGGTTAGGTATTTTATGTTATCTTGGTAGTGTATAACTTGTATTGTATTATTCTTTTGCGATTGAACGTTCATTCATTTCCTTAAAAGGCGTTAGACCCTCAGACCGGTATTGTGTGTTCATTATATTGCAGAGGGTAATAGGAGCGTCTCTATCGCTCAAACAGCTTTAGTGTAAACAAGGTTAAGCAGCGTTATATCGCTACAGTGTTTCAGTACAAGGTCTACAGTATAAGAATATCCTTTCTGTGTGTTACATTCAAGGTCTACTGATTGTTGTCTCGTGAGCGTCTGCGCCGCTCGTGATCTCGTGGTCTCGAGCGTCCGCTACGCTGATAGCGTAGCATTACGGTAGTCGCTCACCTATAGTGTGCCCGATACCAACAGCGTATTCTCGCGAGCGTTTGTGTCGCTCGAGCGGCTCGCTTCCGATACAGCGTCCACTACGCTAAGGGCGTACCCTTACGGTACCTCGTGCGCCAATTGCGTACTGTGTCTCTTAACCTCTTTATAGTGTATTATATAGGATACATATATTAGATTTTGTCAATTGGGGACTCGCCCACTCTTCACATATCTGCACTAGGTAATTCCAGCAGACATTATCGGTCAGCAAAAGGCGGGAGGTAATATTCCTCGTAGTGCTGACCAGATAAGCGTCTGCTTCGCTTAGTAAGGAGTGCTGAAGGAATCCGGACCCAAAAGGTAGGAACAGTACGTTATTGTCTTTTAAAACCTGTTTAGTTTCTGTTTTGCGAACGTAAGCAATAAGCATACACATCTGTATTTCTTGTTTAGTATTATTTGTCCGTATTTCATTCTCCTGATTGCCACACATTAGTGATAACGTGTTGAGACATTTGTTGTTATTAATAGTTAAAAGTAATATTTAAGGGAATAATTGTAAAAGGCACGCACACAATCTCGCCTAGAATACAAGGGAGATTTGAGTGGTGGTCAGTGAAGGATTACTGTTAAAGATCATTCACATTGATAAACGTGTAGTGTGTAACTGTGGACGTACTTGGTCTGTGTACACGTGTCCTTACAAGGGCAGGGCGTACGCAGCAAGGGTCGACGCACGGAGCGTGTATTACGCAACGGAGCGTACGGATACGCCCACATGATACAAACCGCACGATAGTATTGTTTAGTAAGCAATAAGGAAATAACGCGAAAATAACACAAATCTATCTCAAATCCAAAAGTTTAAAAGTTAAAAGAAAAAGACTTTCTCTGTTGCAATTCTTCTGGGTTAGGCTAATACCGAATGAAAGGATTTCTGCGCAGAAATAAAAATTAAAAGTGTACATGTGGTGAGTGTGTGTATATATATATATAAGTTTCTACAATTTTTTTGGGATTGAACCACAGGAAGTCGAGTTCTCGTGAGGTACATACATGTAAGTGACATGCATGGTGGCTTGGGAGGCATCCCTTGTTAAACATTTAAAAAAAGAGCATTAGAGTATAACAGACCAGGAGGTCTACTGTAGCACAGACCAGGAGGTCCAGGTACAGCAGACTAAGAGGTCCGCTATAGATAAAAACAGCACAACACCAGAAAGGGTTGGTGCGGAACCCATATAGGCCATTAAGCTCAGGTTGAAGGAATTCGCAGCCATAATTTTCGATTCCACTGGTCGCTCCGCACATAAGATTAGTTGCTTATGTGCCGAACGATTGTACCGCACGTAATTGTGTGCATTAGTTAGTAATTTGACCCAGTACCATTTGCGTACGAAAGGGGTCATAAACGCTATTTGTACATTCTAACGTGATTTGTGTAATTTTTTTTATTTTAAGGGAGGTTCGCTGGTCACTTGGGAACTATCCAACAACCAATAGTTACTGGAAAGGGTTAAGTGCTCTTCGGATCACACCCACATGTTCCAGTAAATAGAGGTTCAGGTCGCAGGGGCCCTAGGTCGAGTACGCCAGCGCTAAGGCAGTGTGTGGGCGTATTGGTCGGCGTGGGCGAGTGAGTGGAGTACTCGGTAAACTGCCACCGCCGGCCTATCTCGAACATCTTGGTTTTTGTAAGGTTTAGCTGAAGACCCTGATTTGAAGGTCAGAGGTAGTGAAAGCAACACCTGCAAGAGATGGGGGCCAGTTGTTCAGGTAGGGGGCGATCAACCTTGGTTCGGGTTGATTTAGTAAACCGACCAATCGGGTCGGCAAGGTATGTAATGTGTGAGAAATATGGTCATCACACAGAAATATTATGCAATGAATGGGAAAGGATGACTGTGCATGACGGGGAAAAGTTTCCCCGGGTAGGTGGTTTTAATCCAGAAGTGTTACAGAATTTAAGGAGAAGAGTGTGCCTGATTAAATCTTCAAAAAGGCGTAGTAAACATTATGATTATTTAAAATTGTGGCAACAGGAAAGTGAAATGCAAAGAAATTTAACTTATATATCTGACTCTCATCTTGGGAAGAGAGACATGGCAATGGAGAGGATTATGGTTGCAGAGAATGGCACAATGGTGTATGATAAAAATGCACTTAGCAACTGTATTATAGATGATAAGAATAATTGTAATAAACGTAACAATGATAATTGCAATACTGTTCAATGTACAACTGTTAACCTGTGCAAGTCGCACCCCATGTTAAACTTCCCTCAGGATTACCAGCAAGAAAGTGAGCCCAGCACGATGTCGGCACCTTTTCCAGTAGCCATCACATAAGACATCCAGGTGGACGCGACCAAATCGGTAAAGGCAGTAATCAAACCCCCTAACGGAGGGTCAGGTGAGGTCGTGTCCACAGGTACGTACGATGTTATACATCACGCACAAACAAATGTACCCCATATTGTAAGACCAACACAAGGTGATGTAATTGAATTTAGTCCTGTCAGGGTGATCACAGTCCCCAATGGGAAGACTGACGCTCAGGGAATCATTCCCGCCAGGGACAGTGCAATGCGCCGTCCCTGGTCCCGGATGGAATTGAGAGCAATTATGTCTGAATTCCCTGATCCCAGGGAAGATTTAGTTACATGTCAGAGATTTATTAAAGAACTAGGAAACTCAACAGAACCCACCAACAAAGATTGGCGGACAGTGCTGAGGGCATGTTTGCCCTCCAGCGTTGACCCAGCGAAATTTATTGCTGATTGTAAATTAGACACAGAGGTACCTCAAACAGAGGAACACAATCAGGAATGTATTAAGCAGATCAACCGACAGTTAGGAGTATATTTCCCTGCCATTGTCAAGTGGAATGAAATTTTCTCCATAAGACAAAACGAAGGGGAAAGTACTTCTAATTATTTCCATCGGGCATTGCAGGACATGACTAGGTATACCGGTATAGCAAACATTAAAACACATGTGAAGCATAGAGAAGTAGCGGTTAAAGTATTAATGAGTGGTTTAAAGGAGGTGTTGAGAACAAGGATACAGATCACCAATCCATACTGGAGAGATAAATCAGTAACTGCATTAAGGGACTCTGCCGTTGGGCATGAGCAAAACATCAGCAAGCACAGGGAAACACAGAGACGTAAGGAGCCTCAGATCCCTGTGGGTAAGTCCAAGGTGATAAGGTGTTATAATTGCCAGAAGGAAGGCCATTATGCAAGAGATTGTAGATCAAGAAATTTACAGAAGGTATATAAACCCCCTAGACAACAACATAACCATGGTATCCAAGGAGTCAGGGAAGTACAGGGAAAGCGGTTGATGGTGATGAGCATCCAAGCGTTTGAGGAGGCATCAAATCAACCAAGACCTCAGGTCACTGGCACTTGGAGGAAGCCCAGGGCTTGTTATCTTTGTAAAAGAGAAGGGCATTATGCCAGTAACTGTAACAGCCCACATAAAGTCAAACCCCCTAGACAAGAACACGAGCAGAGTTACGACACTTGGAAGTATAATCAGGTATCACGCATGTCAAATTTTGGTCCACACATATAATTTATGATTAGGAAAATTGATCATTAGGACTGATGGTAAGCCTGAGGTAACGGTTAATAAATTGGGAGGTCATTCCCTGAAGACACAGGAATGACCGGGTAAAATTTGTAATGTATCTGTGAAATGTTTTCTTTTTCCCCATCTCTGACGGTCATCAGCAGGACTCAAACATTGCATAGCTACTTGGTCTTTGCAGAAGTCTACCAAACCCCAGCATGACCTATCCGCATCAATGTATCATGGCCAGATACAAAGGGTGGAGTATGGAGGTGCTGGTGGGAGGGACTGCGCAAGGATACCATTGGACATGTAGATATGACAGCCTGATGATGAACGGCAGATCTGACAATGTTTTAAAATGTTTGAAAAATGATTTTTTTTCCTGTTGTTGTTTATTGTTGGTTTATGTAATATATATGTATATGAATTGTTCTCTCTCTCTTTTGTTTTTTTTTGTTTTTTTGTTTTCTCTCTTCTCACTCATGTTTTCGTGTTTTAAAGATGGTATGTTACACATCAGTTAGACAAATGGTGATGCAAGATTTTTGCTCCTTACAGAAATATCGCTGGTTTGGAAGAAATATTGTATCACCGGAGTGTTCGGTTGGAAGACTGAGAGACAGCACCTTTGAGATGACAGCAGAACAAGAAGAACAACAAGACTAGAGAACTAATTATCGTAACAAGTTTCTCTCCCCCTCAAACTGTTTTTTTTGTACCCCCATTACAAATTTCTCCTTTTCTCCTCCTGTAAGATGGACTTGCCCCAAGAGACTGTGATATGGATTTTCCTGTTGACCATGATGTTGACCAGAGCAGTCTGTTTCGGTGAGAGTACCAGTGAGGACGAGAAAGGATCCAGAATGGGTTTCTGATGACTAAGACGGAGGTGTAAATTTCCAATAGCAACACAATCACCGAGCAAAGGCGAGTACCGGAAACGATCCAGCAGCCATGTTATTTATAGACATTGTGAAGGATTGTTAGCTGAAGAGAAATGTATCTGTAGACTCTGTGACAGTGTAGTTGAGGATGGGTGTATCAAGAAATGCCAATCCAGTTTTAATATCCACATGGACCGGCATCCATTGAGTGACTATCACTCCTTAGTGGGTAAAGTGTTAAATCAGACAGATTGTTGGGTATGCTCTCAAGTACCTCAAGGCCATAGCAAATCAGGATTAGTGCCATTCCTTTTAACTATAGGGGAGGTACTTGAGCTAAGTGGTGGGAGGCCGGTGGACAAGAGGTTTAATATCTCCAGTCCTCCTAGTTTGAAGCTCCACCAATATCATGTGGATAGATCCCTAGTATGTTTTAACATTTCCAATCCCCGAAAGCCGGGAAATTGGGAAGTGTCATGGAATAACCAAACCATGACCTTTTCATACAGAGCCGATAGAATGCCTACAGATACAGAACTTATACGCCACATAGCCGGTAGTGGAAAATATTTCCGATATATGTATACCCTAGGAAGTAGGCCCATGAGAGTTGGAGAGGTATCACCAGGATACTGTGCACATATCACACAAACTGATACGTGTACTAAACAGATGGGAGAATTAGGGTTAGGAGATTTCATACGGAAAATGTGTAATATGGTAATGTCCTACTCCGTCCCATATGTTCTCCCCGATGATGCATATTTCATATGCGGGAGGAAGGCGTATCAGTGGCTGGCCCCAAACTCAGAAGGGTTATGTTATATTGGAAAAGTACTGCCTGAGGTAATGACGGTATCACATACAAAAATGAAAGATATTCACCGCAGTGCCCAAGCTCCTTATACTCACACTCATTACGAGCACATCGTTAAACGGCACCTAATAGAAAGAACAGAGCATCCGGCCTCTGACCTGATCAATGAATCCACCGGGATTCAATTCCTAATCGCGTTAGATATCACTCGTACCGCCAGAGGAGTGATAAATTATAAATATATATCTGCGCTTGCAAATTTATTAGACAATATCACTGAAATGTATGATGACACATTCAGGTATACCGGAAGGGAGCTCCAAGCTTATAAAACAGAATTGGTTCAGCATAGAATGATTCTCAATTATCTCACAGCTGTGACAGGCGGGTATTGTGTTACCCTAGCGACTCAGTATGGAATAAAGTGCTGCACATATATTACAAACAGCACCGAGGACCCGGTCGAGGTCATAGACAAAAAGATGGATGACATTTTGCAATTAAAATGGGAGTTCCGAAGGAAACACAATCTCACCTTTGCCGCTGTGGGTAATGAGCTGACCAGTTGGGTGTCATGGTTGAACCCACGAAATTGGTTCTCTGGTTTAGGAGAATGGACCCAAGGAATTATCATGGATGTAGGGAAATTTCTTTTGTGTGTTCTGGGTGTCATCATATTGGTCGGTCTGATATTTAGATGCGTTCGGGTTTTAACAAAGTGTAAACGTAGCGCCCGAGTGATGAGTTTAAGAAGTGAAGATACTGTAATAACAACGACTGATTTGGTTTATGACCCAACAATAGAGACAATGTTGTGATGAAAATGTGATTCCATGATCCGTTTCTTTCACCCGTTTCTCCTTTGTTTTCCTCCAAGGTACAAAGACATCCGCTTGGAAGAAGAATTTGACAACCTTTTACACAGACAACTGATGGACTATGCCATAGACCCCCATATCCCTAGTACTTTAAATTTTACGCTAGCCCAACACTTTTTGTAAGTCTATGGACATTGAGAAAGCTTTTTGCTTGCATTGTTGGCAAAAGCCTAAGGAGACTACAGTCAACATGTACATCAAGACAAGACAAGACACAAGACAAGACCTCAATCGGCAAATGTATATTAAACTCACATAGTTTATCACTGCATTTACCATAATTGTTCTTTATCTTCATCTCTACAACCTTCAGGTAATAACACACATAGCCGATAGGGAATATAGGCACAGATATCAGCACTCACATATTCCCCCATTCATGTATCATCAACTAAAATGTGCTCCCCCATTTTGTTGCAACCAAAAGCCGAAAAGAGCTCGGTAAAGTTTGACAGCCCATCCACAGACCCGTACCACGGGATAAGAAGGAATTCAAATGTATACTTCGCAATACCTCGAAGCTTGATTTAAAACACGTACGGCACGATGATACATGACCCCCCAAACATGGATTCATACACACATGCTTCTGCTATCTCACTAGGTCATACCCTTTTCCTACCTTCTCCTCTCCTCCACTACCCAATCATAGAAATGTATTATACATGACATATATTTTTCTCTTTTTGAAATGTTTTAGGAAGTGGCAGTTATTGGTGACTGCCAAAGGGTGGACTGTCAAAGTCAGAAAAATATCACGCTACACGTTGCCATATATGCACCTCATGCGAGTGCCTGCTGCGTGTGCATGAGCCCTCCCGTGCGTGTGCATACTCTCAGTTGCGTGCACCCGCAGGCGCGCGGTATGCGCATTTACGGTAGAGTTTGTGTTCGTCTAGCGGGCGACTCAATCGTAACATATTTTATTCATATAATGTATTTTGTAGATTATGGTCCCTTTGATAGAATCTGAAAGTTTAGTTAATGTAGTATGTTCAGAGACAAAGAGATCCCTCTTTGTTTGATACGAAGGGTCAGACAGGGGTTACACAGTGGTGTTTAGTATCCATCGGAAGAGAATATAATTAGCAATATTCCGGTGTTGGTTTGAAGCGGATTAATCGCTCGTGCGTATAGTTATGGACATAAGAAGTTTATGGACATTTACTATATTTGCACTTTATTACCCATGCGGTGGGAAACCCAGTTTCCCTCCCACCTGAGCAGTTTGAAATAGTCACAGCCCACCTGTATGAACCAACCTATGACCTTTTGTTATAATGCGAAGACGAATTCCTGTGTCCAATGAACAATAAGAATGTAGGGACCATTGTACTGTACTGTGTGTAAGTGTATAAAAGGACAAGCCGATCTGGGCCAGCTCTCTACTCTCTTCAACGGTTCTCATTGCTGATAATCGGGAGCTGGATATCCAGAAAGGCGCATGCGATTGTTTCCCCTGGTGCGTAAGTTCTCTGCAACCATATTGTCTCTTATGTAATGTTATAAGCCATTCTCTCTCTCCTCCCCCCCTTAAATGTAATTGTATCTGTATTGTATTTTATGTGTAGCGATTCGGTTAGGTATTTTATGTTATCTTGGTAGTGTATAACTTGTATTGTATTATTCTTTTGCGATTGAACGTTCATTCATTTCCTTAAAAGGCGTTAGACCCTTAGACCGGTATTGTGTGTTCATTATATTGCAGAGGGTAATAGGAGCGTCTCTATCGCTCAAACAGCTTTAGTGTAAACAAGGTTAAGCAGCGTTATATCGCTACTGTGTTTCAGTACAAGGTCTACAGTATAAGAATATCCTTTCTGTGTGTTACATTCAAGGTCTACTGATTGTTGTCTCGTGAGCGTCTGCGCCGCTCGTGATCTCGTGGTCTCGAGCGTCCGCTACGCTGATAGCGTAGCATTACGGTAGTCGCTCACCTATAGTGTGCCCGATACCAACAGCGTATTCTCGCGAGCGTTTGTGTCGCTCGAGCGGCTCGCTTCCGATACAGTGTCCGCTACGCTAAGGGCGTACCCTTACGGTACCTCGTGCGCCAATTGCGTACTGTGTCTCTTAACCTCTTTATAGTGTGTTATATAGGATACATATATTAGATTTTGTCAGGATATTACTGGTTAAGTAGAAATTCACCCCTCATCGTTCTCACCTGCTGTACTGCATTTTGTCAACTCGTCTTTCTCTTCCCTAACATTAATACTAAATTCATCTATATTTAGTTTCTGCAATTTACAGTCCACCCTTGTGTGGAAGCGTTCTAATTTCAAATGATACTCTTCTATTTCTGTATAGACGTCCTACTAAAATCTAACACTATACTGCAGTCACATGACTGGAAATATGCTCTTTATTTAAAATAAATAAATAAATGGTACAATAACATTATATGCCCCCAAATATAATACCCCTGGAAGTACTTGCAGTAATGTCAAAGCCACAAATTAAACGTATGTCATAGTTGAGCTCATTTGTTCAGTTATAGAGGACACATATATCATCTTTACCATTGTCATTTTTCATAGAAAAACATCACGGACGAGCGGACTCACTAGTGATCACATATCCTCCCTAAGGAGGAAATTGCATCTGATTATCGATAGACTGCGCATGCATATGCACCGCAATTCGCACGTGCGTCGTGAAACAACAACAGGCATTGCCGAACAGCGACAAGCTGGTGCCAAAATTCAATTGCATAGCTATTCGTAAACTGATTGACAGGAAGAGCCTGTTTGTGGGTGGTAACTGTCCGTTTTCAGGGAGTGTCAGGGAAAACGCAGGCGTTTCCAAGCGTTTTCAGGGGAGGGGGGTGGGGCGACGTCAGCTCCGGCCCCGATCAGCCTGTTCTCATTGCACTGTAGGAGTAAGTCCTGGGCTGCGCACAGACTGCACACAGTGGAAAAATCATTTGATGGTGAGTGTGGTGCGAACGCATTTGCAGCTGTCCGCTGACTGAGCGTCATTTGTAGCACGGTATGCACATGTGATCACACACTTGCACGGGCGAATATACACTCCCCTTGGGCGCGGCTATCTAAACGCAGGACAGCAACATTAGCAGCCCAGCGATCAGGTCTGAATCACCCCCATAGACCTGAACCTTTAGCGTTGGTTTGCTTTACCCCAGCTCCCAACAGAAAGGAGGCTGATTCTTACTGTGGTCGCTAGCATGCTCTCTGTATTATATGGTGGTTATTATAATACAGGGAATATGGTGCTTTCTTAGATGCTCTCTGTATTGAATAGCACTCTTTATGATGTACTCTGAATGGCAGCAACTAGGATACTGCTGTATTGTATGGCGGTCACTAAGATGCTCTGTGTATTTATGGCGGTCACTAGGATGCTCTCTGTATTTATGACAGTCACAAGGATGCACTCTGTATTGTGATTGCAATGTGTTCGTGTGTGTGTGTGTGTCCCCCCCCCCCCCCCCCCCCCCCCCCGTATACTGCTGAGTAAAATGCATTTTGATACGCCTACTTTTGTGTTGGCCCCGGCTACAGTTGAATTGGTCCTATCTAAATGATGTGCAGAGCCTCTTTAAATTCTCAATCTGTCCCTGGTAACCACCAATTCTTGGGTAGGTTTTTTTTAGATTAGATTATGGTAAAATATTAGTTTGATAATTGGTTTGATAATCTTTCGATTTTACGGCAACCCTTGTTTGGCCATTGTTTGGCCATCTCTCTGTAATATATAAAGTGTTTTTCAGTCACTTGCTTCAGATCGTTCATCAGCTACTACATACTGAGTCCATCCATTCGGCCTAGAGTCAGCTGCAGTATGGGGGAGGATAGGGATGTTTACATGAGAAGAGTGGATGCCAATGCCAGGAAGGGCTGACGTCATTCAGGACTATGGCTGATGAGCTGTGTAAGCGGATCCCTTTCTTTTGACTAATATCCATTATTCACATCCGGGAAAGTGACTGGAAGGGTATTCAGGTAACGTCTGCTCCTGTTTATAGGCAATTGATTACTTTGACTTTTTACTGTAAATCATTCTCCCAATTACTGCAATACTGTAAATAGTCATAGCTCTATACTGTACATATAGGCAAGGAATCCTTATCCTTTTATTAGTATATATGGTATGGAGATACACAGTATTTATTCAAGAAAAATACATACATCATGTTATATACGTTTCTCTGTTCTCTACCAATGGGATAATGGGCCTACTTCAGATCTGCTCGTAGCCCTGCAAAATTTTGCAGGGCTACGATCAGGCACACTGACATGCGGAGGGACGCCCAGTACAGGGCTAGTCCGGCCCCCATGTCAGGACCTCCCCCCCCCCTGCAGAAGTGCAAAAGCATCGCACAGCGGCAATGCTTTGGCACTTCAGGAGTAGCTCCCGGCCAGCGCAGCTTTTGCGTGCTGTCCAGGATCTACTCGTCGCTGCCCGGGTCGCAGCGGCTGCTTGTGACATCACGCAGCCGCTGTGGACCGCCCCCTGCGGTGGCCGGACTGTGCCCAAAAGACGGTGGCGAAACGCCGCCATGCCACCTCCTCCCGCCCAGCGACCGCCTCTGCCTTTCAATCAGGCAGAGGCAATCGCTAGGCAACGACAGCCATTGGCCGACAGCCATGCACTTCTGACCTGATTGCTGCGATGAACGTCAGCAAGCGATCAGGCCAGAATGACCCCCAATGTCCAATTAATTCAATACCAAGTGCTAATTTAGTCGCAAAACATGTACATACTAGGTGATTCATCGCGCCCTACGGGCGCTCTTCACACCGTCGTAAGGGGCTATGCCCCCTTAACCCTTGCATGCCCTTGTGGCGTGCAATATTTGTATTATATGGAGTATTACCTCCAATCATAATTGTGCAAGTGGTTAAATATTGCGAGTACAAAGGGCGTGCGATGGTTAAGGGGTCGTATCACTTGCTACGGCCTGAACAGTGCACGCAGGGCCTGATGAATTACCTAGCAGGCGCGGATGGGAGAGGGGCTCCAGAGGTTCCGCAAGTGGGGGAGGGGCGGTTGTAGGGGGTGCTGCGGGTGGGGCTGGTGCGGTGGTGTCATGCGTGAGGGAGGGGCGGGTGCGCGGGTGGCGTAGGTGGGGTCCAGAGCCACCGCGGGTGGGGGAGGAGTGGTTACAGGGGTGTCGCGGGTGGGGGAGGGGTGGTTACAGGGGTGGGTGGGGGAGGGGCGGGTGCTGAGGTGTTGCAGGTGAGAGAGGGAGTGGGGGAGGGGCGGGTTCGGTGGTGCCGCGGATGGGGGAGGGAGTGTATGTGCTGTGGCTTTGGGGTTGAGGAATGTCGGAGGGGACTGGAGGGTTGTGCATGGGGGAATGGTGTGTGCAAGGGCTAGGGGGATGGTAGAGGGTGGTGAAAGGTGGAGGCTATTGGGGGGGGAGTGGAGTATGCGGATGGGGAAGGGTGTGTTGAGGCGCAGGGGGTGGTGGAGCGGTTGTGTATATGTTGAAGGAGGGTGCAAGGTATGGGGCTAGCTTGGAAGGCTTGTGAGGATGTGGCGGGTGTAGCACTGGTGGGTGTGTTGTTGTTGGGAGGGTGTAAAAATAAAATTGTGTGTGTTTTGGATTTGAAAGGGGGTGGGTGCAGTGAGGTGTGTCTGTATGCCGCTGTCTTTTTGTAATGTAGGTAGTGCCTGCTAGCGGGTACGGATAGTATAGAATGTGGTTAATGTGGTGGATGGGTGGTTGCAAAAGGGGGCTGTAGATGGGGGGGTGGTTTCTGAGTTGCTGTTGCAAATGGGGTATGTACATGCTGTGAGTGGTGGATGGCTGGCTGTGGGGGGGGGATGGAAATGGTGGAGGGGGTAGGGATGTGCTCTGTGTGATGAAGGAACGGGTGGTGGAGAGGTGGGTTCTGAGAGGGTGAAGCGTATGTCAGAGGGGGTTCCAAGGTGGCAGTGGCAAGTCAGGTGGTGTAGGTTTAGGGGTGGTGGTTGTATGTGATAGGTTGTGGGGGGTTAGTGTAGGAATGTGGAGGCTGGTGAAGGTATTGTGGTTAGTGGAGAGGTAGTTGTGAGGGGTAAGTGTTTTGGGGTGTATGATCAGGCGTGGGCAAGATTGTGGTTGGGGGGCGGTGACTGTATATGGTGCGGCCTAGGGGTGATGGATAGGGGAGGGGACTGGAGGTGTTGTGCTTGGGGGAGTTGTGGGTGTGGTGGGCCGGGGGATGGTGGCGGGGGATGGAAAGTGCCATGGATGATGGAGGGCCACATGAAGTGGCTGTGGGGAGGGTATTGGGGGATGTGGCATGTACAGGGGAGGCTGGGGGAGTGGGGTAGGTGGATTGGGAAGGTTGTGTTCAGGTGTAGGGGGTGGTGGAGGGGTGGGGTATTTGTGTAAGGTGGGTGGCAGGTATGGGGCTAGTTTATTTGGGGAATGTCCTTGGGAGTAGCAGTGTGTATGGCATAGGTGGGTGCATTGTGGGTGGGGGTTAGCAAATTGACCTGTGTGTGGTTTGGATTAGAAAGGGAGAGGATGGAGTGAGGTGCAGTTTCAGAGGGGATGCAGGGGATGCTAAAGGGGGTTCATAGGTGGTGCTGGGGTGGAGTGGCAGTTTGTTTACGGTCGGGTGCGGAGGTTTGTATGTGATTGGTTATGGGGGGTTTAGTGCTGGATTGTGGTGGGTGGTGAAAGTACTGTGGTTGTTGGAGTAGTGTTTGCGAGGGGTACGTAGATTAGGGTTGGGTCCCCGAGATGCTGTGGCTGCTGGATGACGGGACTTGGCCAAGAGGTGTGGGTGCCAGGGGGATGAGGAAGTTTGCGTGAGGGTGGCATGGGTGGGGGAGGTCCACATGTGCTGGGCGGGTGGATGTGGGAGGGCATTGGGGGGTGTAGTGTGTACTGGGAAGGGGGGTAGGCAAATGGGGAAGGGTGTGTTAAGGTGTAGGGGGTGATGGAGGGGTTGTGTATTTATGGAAGGTGGGTGTTAGATATGCTTGGGGGGTGTCCTTGTGGGGTGCGGTGGGTGGTGTACAGGCGAAGTTGTGGTGAGTGGGCTTTGATGTTTGCTTGGAGTTGTGCGAAGGTGGTGTTTGTTGCTGTGGTGTGTGGGTTAGGTGTGCATGAGGTGTAGTGGTTGTGTGGGGGTATTTTATGGATGGAGAAAGGGTTTTCAGTTTGCTGGGGGTGGTGGAGGGTGCCTGCATGTTGTAGTTGGCAGGGGTATTCGTGTGTGTGAAGGAGAAGAGGTTACTATGGTGGGGAGAGTGGTGGTGGCTCAGGTGTGATGGTGTTCCTCACGTGGAAGGTGCGCTGTACACCTTTGTGGCTGTACCTTATGTAGCTATGGGTGTGCACTCCCTGACTGCTGCCGTGAGACAATGATTCGGCTGCAGAGGGAGGGAGCGCCGGGTACTACAGGAATGCTTCGGGTGTATTGGTCCGTCCTGTGGCAGGTCTGCAGCACTTGGTCTGTCTCTTGTGTGCGGCGGCATGCCTCCACACTGTGTTCCTGGGGCCAGGGGGATGTGATGGGGCTGCTACGTGCGTGTTTCCCCAGGGCAGCGGATTGGCGGTGAGCCGCAGGGAATATGCGGCTACGGGTGTGCGCTCCCTGACTGCTGCAGAGGGAGGGAGCGCCGGGTGTATTGTTCCGTCCCATCTGCAGCGCTTGGTCTGTCCTCCACACTGTGTTCCTGGGGCGGTGGGCTGGCGATGAGGCGCAGGGAATATGCGGCTATGGGTGTGCGCTCCCTGACTGCTGCAGAGGGAGGGAGGGCCGGGTGTATTGTTCCGTCCCATCTGCAGCGCTTGGTCTGTCCTCCACACTGTGTTCCTGCTGGGCGGCAGGCTGGCGGTGAGCCGCAGGCAATGGGCATTAGTCAGTGTGTGATCCGTGTGGTGGGCCGCTGAACATAATCCCCGTTGCCTCCCTGCACCTTTCCCCCCCAGTGGCTGTATGCGGCAATCGGTGGCATGGGGGAGGATAAGGGAGGTGGTCCGGCATGGTGTGTACCCGGCAGAGGTGTGGGTTCCATCCACCTGCTGCTTCCATGCATCCTTAGTATACCCTGTCTGTATACCTGTCTCTGCTGTTGCCATAGCCCATGGAGGTGCATTAGCCTCCGCCCAGCTCTGTGACTCCGCCCAGCGTTACGGCCAGGCACAGAGTCACAGATCTGGGCTATTATATAGGAGATGTTTAGAGTGGACTAGATAGGCCAAATGGTTCCTTATCTTATCAGATGTTTCTGTGGAATACGGAGGAGAGTTAAAGACAATTTAGACAAAATTTCCATTCCTCCCGTCTTATAGAAAATTACAGATAACTTGATGCATTCAGGAAAATGAGGATGATAGTGATCTCCGGAGGGGTGGCTATACAGATAATACTAAAAGGAGATCATTTACGAAGCACACAATCAGCTGAAGCGCCAGGGGCGGGTTTGGGGGCCAGGCCGACCCTTAGGCACAATATTATTGGATGCACACTTGCTCCTCCTCTGATTCTGAATGAGACTCTGCCCCCTAGCTACTTTTTTTGTGTGCCTTTTGTGGGCTTAGAACCCCCGGGCTCCTGTACTGCACATGCACAGGCTCCTGACACTCCTTGTGATTAATCATGGGCAATGGGCAATGTGGCGTTTGTTCTTTGTCCAAACAGTGGCGACTGAATTGGGGCACAGGAAAGCTCTTGTGTGTTTCCAGTCTTACCCGTCGGGATCCCAAAAGGCAGCATATTGGCCCTCATTTCGAGTTGATCGCTCGCTAGCTACTTTTAGCAGCCGTGCAAATGCATAGTCGCCGCCCACGGGGGAGTGTATTTTAGCATAGCAGGAGTGCGAACGCCTGTGCAGCATTTTGTGCAGAACAAGATCAGCCCTGTAGTTACTTATTCTGTGCGATGATTGCTGCGAAGAGTGACACGGTAATAACGTCAGATACTCGCCCAGCAAACGCCCGGCCATGCCTGCGTTTTCCCAAACACTCCCAGTTGCCACCCAGAAACTCCCACTTCCTGTCAATCTCCTTGCGTTCGCCAGTGCGACTGAAAGCGTCGCTAGAACCTGTGCAAAACCACAATGCTCTTTGTACCCGTACGCCACGCGTGGCCATTGCGGTGCATACACATGCGCAGTTTTGCCATTTTTTAAGATAATCGCTACGCAGCAAACAACGGCAGCTAGCATCAACTCGGAATGAGGGCCATTAACCGCATCAAATCCACAGAGGACAGTTGCCAGTGTTTTGCTAAAATAGAAATGATTACACACCTGCACATTGTGTGGTTTCTAAACACCATCTACAGTTCACAAATACAACGTTACGATGTCACAACAGCCCTTGCGGGTCTCTCCGCCGCCTGCTCGTTAGAGAATGCCACAGACGTCTCCCAATACTATTAATGTATAAGCATACAGTACAAAATTCTGACATTCGCAGGTACAATAATGTTACAAGTGTGAAGCAACGTTTTGAGCCAGTGCTTCCTAAACTGGGTGCTGGGGCACCTTGGGGTGCCCCGGGGCATTTGCTACTGGTTGGTGATCCAGGACCAAATAAAATTATTTATTTTCAATCTGATAGTTAAAACTACTGATAGTGGCTGCCAAACTGAACCCAAGGATGACAGGTAACAACAATTTACTTAATTGTACATTATTTTCTGAATATCTCAATAAGAAACTTTTGGCCCAGGGCTTCCGTGAGAGAACCTCTGTTTTGAGCTGTTGGCTTTAAATAATGTGAGCACTAGCGCCATCTAGTGAGAGTTATTGGAGTTACATGTCATGGTGCAGGTGGTAAACGCTCCTCACAAATGTCATACGGATCTCATCCAAAGTCACAGGAATTTGTTATTCATTGTGGCAACTAATTAATGATTTATTACGTCAGTGCTCTGCAATATTCTACTATATGAAATGACCTCAGGCACTGTGTAGTTGTTTTAGAACTACAAGTACCATCACAGCATTACTAACAGCAGTTAGGCACTGAATCTGACGCATAAGAGGTATTTTGCTTTACCTACAGTATATACCGTGAGTGGTACTGTGCATAAATCCTTATATATACTGTAATGTAAGTAGTACTGTGCATAAATCATCATGTACACTCTGCATAGTATCCAATAATGCACAATGTATCATGCTCAGTATTGTATACTGCTCCATACCTGGCAATACACACAGCCCCATTCCCTGTAATACACACAGCCCCATTCCCTGTAATACACACAGCCCATTCCCTGTAATGCACACAGTCCCCATTCCCTGTAATACACACAGCCCCATTCCCTGTAATACACACAGCCCCATCCCCTGTAATACACACAGTCCCATTCCCTGTAATACACACAGCTCCATCCCCTGTAATACACACAGTCCCCATTCCCTGTAATACACACAGCCCCATTCCCTGTAATATACACAGCCCCATTCCCTGTAATACACACAGCCCCATATCCTGTAATACACACAGCCCCATCCCCTGTAATACACACAGTCCCATTCCCTGTAATACACACAGCTCCATCCCCTGTAATACACACAGTCCCATTCCCTGTAATACACATAGCCCCATCCCCTGTAATACACACAGTCCCATTCCCTGTAATACACAAAGTCCCATTCCCTGTAATGCACACAGCCCCATTCCCTGTAATGCACACAGTACCATTCCCTGTAATACACACAGTCCCATTCCCTATAATACACACAGCCCCATTTCCTGTAATGCACACAGCCCCATTTCCTGTAATGCACACAGCCCCATTCCCTGTAATACACACAGCCCCATATCCTGCAATACACACAGCCCCATCCCCTGTAATACACACAGTCCCATTCCCTGTAATACACACAGCTCCATCCCATGTAATACACAGAGTCCCATTCCCTGTAATACACACAGCCCCATCCCCTGTAATACACACAGTCCCATCCCCTGTAATACACAAAGTCCCATTCCCTGTAATGCACACAGCCCCATTCCCTGTAATACACACAGCCCCATTCCCTGTAATGCACACAGTCCCATTCCCTGTAATACACACAGCCCCATTCCCTGTAATGCACACAGTCCCATTCCCTGTAATGCACACAGTCCCATTCCCTGTAATACACAAAGTCCCATTCCCTGTAATACACACAGCCCCATTCCCTGTAATACACAAAGTCCCATTCCCTGTAATACACACAGCCCCATTCCCTGTAATACACACAGCCCGCCCCCATATCCTGTAATACACAGAGCCCCATTGCCTGCAATACACACAGTCCCATACCAGGCATTACACACAGCCCCATTCCCTCTAATACACACAGCCCCATACCAGGCAATACACACAGCCCCATTCCCTGTAATACACACAGCTCCATTCCCTGTAATACACACAGCCCCATACCCTGTAGTGCACACAGTCCCATTCCCTGTAATACACACAATCCTATTCCATGTAATACACACAGCCTCATACCTGGTAATACATACAGCCTCATACCTGGTAATACACACAGCCTCATACCTGGTGGTAACACACACAGTCTGATACCTGGTGGTAACACACACAGCCTCATACCTGGGGGTAACACACAGCCTTATACCTCGTAACACACACACAGCCTCATACCTGGTGGTAACACACAGCCTTATACCTGGTAACACACACACAGCCTCATACCTGGTAATACACACAGCCTCATACCTGGTAACACACACAGCCTCATACCTGGTGGTAACACACACAGCCTCATACCTGGTGGTAACACACAGCCTTATACCTGGTAACACACACACAGCCTCATACCTGGTGGTAACACACAGCCTTATACCTGGTAACACACACACAGCCTCATACCTGGTAATACACACAGCCTCATACCTGGTAACACACACAGCCTCATACCTGGTGGTAACACACACAGCCTCATACCTGGTAACACACACAGCCTCATACCTGGTGGTAACACACACAGCCTCATACCTGGTGGTTACACACACAGCCTCATACCTGGTGGTAACACACACAGCCTCATACCTGGTGGTAACACACAGCCTTATACCTGGTAACACACACACACACACACACACACACACACACACACACACACAGCTTTATACCTGGTAACACACACTGCCTCATACCTTGTATGCACTGTCACATACCCAATAAGACACACACTGCCCCATTCCTGGTAACAAACACAGCCCCACACCAGGCAATACACACACAGCCTCATACCTGGTAACACACACAGCCACATACCTGGTAACACACACAGCCTCATACCTGGTAACACACACTGCCTCATACCTGGTAACACACACAGCCTCATACCTGGTAACACACACAGCCTCATACCTGGTAACACACACAGCCACATACCTGGTAACACACACTGCGCTTTACACAGTAACACACACAGCCTCATTCCCTGTAATACACACAGCCCCATACCTGGTAACACACACAGCCCCATACCTGGTAACACACACAGCCCCATACCTGGTAACACACACAGCCTCATACCTGGCAACACACACAGCCCCATACCTGGTAACACACACAGCCTCATACCCGGTAATACACACAGCCCCATACCTGGTAATACACACAGCCCCATACCTGGTAATACACACAGCCCCATTCCCTGTAACCAGGCCCAGCAACAGGGGGAGACAAAGGGGACACCTGTACAGGTCCCCCGAAGTTCAGGGGGCCCCCAACAATCAGGGTTACAAAAAACAGGGTTGCAGTGCCAATATTGCTTTTTAAAGTGTTTGCTACAACTGCTCAATTTAAGTAAGAATTCAAGTAATAGGCTCCCAACAAACACCCCACACCCCTAGTCCCAGACCCCTAAACTACCCCTAATTCCTTAACACTAAATTATAGTGCAGACATGATGGGCCATGTGGTTCTGATCTGCAGAGAAATTCTATGTTTCTATGTATATGGTGTATTGTAAAACAATATCTACGAATCCAACATTACCGTAAGTGCGGCATATACCTGCCCTTACTTATGGGGTGAGAACATCTTCCCTAATTGAATTGAGCCCTATGAATAGAGGTTGTGTGATCCCTGTGCAGCAGTCACAGAAAGGGTTAATCTCTGCAGCTTGTCATTCAAAATTTCAAATTACATTGTTGCTCTTTTGCAGAGCTGAGCTGGGAGCTGTAACCCACAGACCAATAATTACTCCTATACATAACATAGCCAACACGTCTATATTCCTGTATAGTGGCTGTAATTCTCAGTACATGTCACTGACAGCAGTACCACAACAATTATGTAATACTGTATACTGGATTTAATTCTCAGTATATGTCACTGACAGCTGCACAGTACCACTTATGTAATCCTTTGTAGAGCATGTAAGTCTCAGTATATGTCACTGACAGCTGCACAGTACCACTTATGTAATCCTTTGTAGAGCATGTAAGTCTCAGTATATGTCACTGACAGCTGTGCAGCGGGACTTCTGTAATATTACTGTATATTCTGGATATGTTTCTCAGTATACAGAATTACAGAAGCGCTCTCTATATTATATAGTGGTAAATGCAATGCTCTCTTGTCTTTTATAGTTGTAATGGCAATGCTGTCTGCATTAAATGGTGGCCACTACAATGCTCTCTGTGTTATCTGGCCATCATTGCGATGCTCTCTGTATTATCTGGCTGTCACTGCGATTCTCTCTGTATTATAAAGAGGTCACTGAAATGTTCCCTGTATTATATGGGGATCACTGATGCTCCCAGCATTATATGGTGCTCAATATACTAGTCTTTGCATTATATGGTAGTCACTATATTTTCTACATTATCTAGCAGTCACTGCGATGCTCTCCACAGGCCTGACGACGGGGGGAGGGGGGGATGACGACGACACAAAGGTGACACCTTTACAGGGCCTCGTGGTTCAGGGGAGCCCCAAGGATCAGGGGCACAAAAAATGGGTATTCAGCACCTAATAATGCTTTATAAATGTGTACCCTCCAGCTTGGAAACAATAAACACCGCCAGGCTCACTGACAGCCGGTCAAAGGCTCCCACAGAAGCCACCCATAGCCCCAACACTGTCTAACACCGCTTCCTGCAGACAAGAGAGACCCTGTCTGTGGTGAGCCCCTTCACATACAGTACGTGTGTGTGTGTGTGTGTGTGTGTGTGTGTGTGTGTGTGTGTGTGTCAGCGGGAGGCTCACGTTTTTTTAATTGAGCCTCCCGCTGCCTCGCAAATCTTGGTTGTCCTCTCGGTTTTTAACGTGAGCAGTGTGTTAACATGGACTGCACATGCGCCAGTCCAACTACAAAAGCGTCGGGTGCCAGAGCCTGCACGGGTGATAGTGGGACGGAGTGGCACCAACACTCTGGTGTGTGAGTGACAACGCTGCTGAGTAAGTGAGGGGGCGTGGCTTGCTGTATCTGTCTCTGTGTGTCGGTGCCGGAGTGACAGAGAGAGGCGGAAGAAGGAGGCCGCGGTGCGGGGAAAGCAGAGTGTGGAATGGCAGAACGGCTCCCGGCTGCTAGAGAGGGATGGGTGACAGCGGTTAGAGACAGCCCCTGGGACTCAGGCAGTGGCGGGCTGAGCCGGATGGTGATAGCAAAGTGCCAAATGTCCCCCGGGCTGGCCGCATTTTCAGTACCTTGGGCCGGCAAACTGATCTTGCTTTTCCTCTCTCTTCCTTGGATCCTCAACCTGGAGCTGGAGGTCCGTCGGCTGCCTAACCTGCCTGCATTAGGCTCAACCCAGGAGCTTAAGCACTACTCACCCACCTGATTGGAGCTGGCTGTGGATAACCTTTCCCCCCTGACATTGTCCAGCACATTAGAGGTTAGTGGCTGAGCAAAAATAGACAGCTCCACTTCCCAGTCTCCACAAGTGTGTGCTATACTGAGCACATCTCTCCAGAGCACCCAGCAGAGAGAGACAAAGGGGCAGACACAGACAGCAACCCAAGGAGCCATGGGATGCAGAGCACCGAGCTGCCCGGGAGCTCTCACTTCTGCAGTATGGCAGACTGCACACCCACTTCCCATGAGGCTATGTGTTTATCCCCATACTGTGTAGGGCCCATATATCATGTTATGTATTTCTAGATTGTGTAGAGCCCATCTGGTGCTGCACTGTTCTGTACTACAGTATATAGGACCCATAATGAGTCATCCTATACCATTCAGGGCACATGTAAAGTCACACTGTCTTTCCCTGTACCCTATAAAACACCTATTTCCAACTTGGATTTAGACATAACCATTGATCTGGGTTGGGTATGATTTGCCAGCGGTCAGATGCTGGCAGTCAGAAAACCGACCGCAGCATCCCGATGGAGGGAATCCTGATTGGGGCTCGTGTGTATGCATGCCTTCCCCCAATCCTCCCTTCTAACCATAACCCCCCTTTTCCACAGCATAAACCTAACCCCCTTCCCCGCAGCCTAACCCTCCCCAGTGGTGGCTAAACCTAACCACCCCTTCCCTCAGCCTAATCCTAACCCTCCACCCCCACCCTCACAGGCTATCCCTCCCCGGGCGTGCCTAATCCTGCCCCCCCCCCCCCCCTCCGCAAGAAACACTACAGTGGGGGACATTTTGGCTGATGACGGAGTTCTGGCATCAACATTGTAGCCACGTGTTGGGATTCCGACTGCCGGCATCCTGCACGCATCCCATTACACCTTCCTTTGTCTCCTGTACTGTATACTACTTCCCATATACTTTACTGCATATTGAACCTCGTTCTCCGCACAACAATTTATAGGTTCTCCAATATATATTTTATACTGTATCATATTCCTGTAAACAGGGCCGGTGCTAGGGTGTTCGGAGCCCCGCTGCAGACTATAAATTTGCGCCCTCCCATACTTTACAAAGGGACAGCGCACGTCGAAAAAGGGATGTGGTCTCACAAGGAAGGGGCATGGGCACACAATTGTACCCCCATTTAAAACGCCCCAGTAGTGGCGCTTCTTACACATAACATCGCAGTTGTAGCACAGCTTACACATAACGCCACAGTAGTAGCCCTGCTTACACATAACGCCCACAGTATTAGCGTCGCTTACACATAATAAACCCAGTAGTAGCGCAGCTTACACATAATAAACCGAGTAGTAGCGCAGCTTACACGTAACGCCCCAGTAGTAGCGCAGCTTACACGTAACGCCCCAGTAGTATTGCAGCTTACACGTAATGCCCCAGTAGTAGCGCAGCTTACACGTAACTCCCCAGTAGTAGCGCAGCTTACATGTAACGCCCCAGTAGTAGCGCAGCTTAGACGTAACGTCCCAGTAGTAGTTCAGCTTAACGTAATGCCCCAGTAGTAGCGCAGCTTACATGTAATGCCCCAGTAGTATCGCAGCTTACACGTAACGTCCCAGTAGTAGTTCAGCTTAACGTAATGCCCCAGTAGTAGCGCAGCTTACACGTAATGCCCCAGTAGTAGTGCAGCTTACACGTAACGCCCCAGTAGTAGCGCAGCTTACATGTAACGCCCCAGTAGTAGTTCAGCTTAACGTAACACCCCAGTAGTAGCGCAGCTTACACGTAACGCCCCAGTAGTAGCGCAGCTTACACATAACGCCCCAGTAGTAGCGCAGCTTACACGTAACGCACCAGTAGTATCGCAGCTTACATGTAACGCCCAAAGAAGTGCAGTTTATTCACATCCCCCCCTCCCTCGCACAAACACACACACACACACTCTCTCTCTTTCTCACTTACTCTCCCTGGCTGGCAGGATCTGGAGCAGCATGTCCTCCTCTGTGGCACTGCAGTCTGATAGTCCTGTGTAGCCCCGCCCCCCTCAGCATGTTTAGCTCCGCCCCCTCTGTCCATGTAGCTCCACCCCCTCCATCCCATCAGTCACTGTCACGAGAGAGGAGGAGGAGAGGAGGCTTTCAGCTGCCGCTGCCGCTGCCTGTCATGCAGTGACAGGCACAGCGCCCGGCGGCAGCAGGGATGCAGAGCAGGTAGAGCACTTCTCCTGCCTGGCGCCTACCTGCACTGCATCCCTTTGCTGAGCGGGTAGTGCCAGCCTGCCTGTAAATAAAAGTCAGCAAAAGTTTATAAAAAATTTGAAAACTATAAAACTATATAAAGTTAAAAGATTAACTTTTAAATTGTCTATCCTTGCAAGTAGCAGGAACTGCACGGGACATAACAATCAGGTCTAGCTAGAGGGGATAGGGAAGTAGTTCTATTAAATGAGAGTGCTATCCATTTAATGTTGGGATCGGTTGCAGGTAGGGATTCCTAACTATTAAATGGAGAATTACGAATTTAACGTTAGGACTGGCTGGTGGAAAGGAGGCATAGAGAGTAAACACATTGCTAGGCTGTCCATATTTCATTTACAGATGTGTCCGGGTTAGGTCTGATATCCCAGCGGTCAGGAGACCGATGCCGGAATCCTGACAGCCAGAATGCCGGCGGCGAGCGCAGCGTGTCCCCTCGCGTGTTTGTCGTGCTCGCCATGTTTCAGGCCTGGTGTCAAGCTTCACACGCCACAATATTTTATTCCCCATCGGGTGGTGGCGTGGACCACCACCCGAGTGGGAGTTAGAGGCAGCGGTCGGGATTCTGACTGCCGGCATTTCAGCGACTGTCATGATTCTGTCATCGGCTTCCTTACTGCCGGGATCCCGACCGCTGGGATAATGAGTACATCCCATGTATCCTTATATATCTTGCGTGAGATGCCTGGCGTGAGTGAGCCAGCAGTTCCTGTGCAACTCCTGTGCTAATGTCAAGCATCTTTTCCCCACAGAAATGTGTCTAATTCACATCGCTCTGCATATAAGTGGCACAAGCAGACTCTGTTGATTACAATTATCACCGTTTGGTGCCCAGTTTAGTCTGGTTTAGCTGCTTTACGCAGATCTCTTGTCACTTTAGATGGGAGATCAGGTGCAATATAACAATTGAATTGTGCCCAATATGACTAAAGTAATATAAATATGTATGGCAAACGTTTTACTGACTTCTAGCTGATTAATAGATGCTATACTGTAGTTTCACAAATTGTTTCAATTTATTTAGAAACTGTTGCCAGATTAAGGGGGACATTTACTAAGCAGTGATAAGAGCGGAGAAGTGAGCCAGTGGAGAAGTTGCCCCATCAACTAATCAGCACTGAAGTAACATCTATAATTTGCAAACTATAAAATGATACAGAGCTGCTGACTGGTTGATGGGGCAATTTCTCCACTGGCTCACTTCTCCGCTCTTATCACTGCTTAGTAAATGTCCCCCTAAGTGTTCTTAATTTGTTTGAAACTGTCAAAGTCGAAAAATATTGCAGTACACACATCATGTACACACTACACACAGATGGCCTCCATGCACATACTTGCTCTGCTGTGCGTGCGCATATTCGCAATTTGTGTATGGTCGCTCCCACGGTCCTGCGCATTAGCGCGTGGTATGAGTATTTATGGTAGAGTTTGTGAACGCATGGAAGGCTATCAAAATACATTACATATTTAATCCAAATAGTGCACAATGTACACATAGTCTCCTTGGACCACATCAGAAATTAACATCAGTTTAAATGGTAACAGAACAAAGGGATTCACCTTTACAGGATAGGAGGGGACAGAACAAGGTTACAAGGTGGTGTTTGGTATCCAGCTGTAGGGTATTTTAAGGGAAACATTCCGGTTTTGGTTTGAGGAAGATCGCATGTTCCTGCGGATAGTTATGTGCAGAAGCAGAATATAGATATAAACTGTATTTACTGTACATTATGTATGCGGCGAGAATCCAGAGGAGACCACCCACAAGAGCAGTGAAAATAGACATCGCCCACCTATTCAAACCGACCTATGACCTCTCCTGTACTGTAAATGACCATCCCTGTGTCCAATGGACAAAGAGATTACAGTATCCATTGTGTTATGTTTTGGATGAAGTGAATAAAGAGAGCCTGCAGCAGGCCTGGTCAGACACAAGACTCACAAAGTTATCTATCAGATGACCGAGGACCGGCCGGGTTGCGCAAGCTTGTACACTCACGTATGTACCATTGAATGTAGCCATTTACTCTGTTATATTGTATTGTATTATTTGTATTGTAACCCCCTTTTAGCAATAATACCTAGTGGTGTCGGAACCCAGCAGTTTAATTACAATCTGGTGTCGTGTCTTCATTGCCCTGCTAAGGTTTAAAGTGTATTATCATTGCATTGCATTGCTGAATAAGGTTTAAAGTGTATTATTATTGCATTGCATTGCTGTAGAAGGTTTAAAGTGTATCTCTGGGTGTGTACGCGCTGTGAGTACTTTATACCGTCAGCGCGGCGTTTGTACGCTAAGTCCGTACACAGCACGGGACTTTGTACGCTAATAGCGTACAAAGTACGTAGCGTGTGTATTAAGTACAGCGGCCGCAGCGGCTCCATGGTAAAATGTATTAAGGTGTGTTTAAGGTATAACTTTCATTCCTGCATATAAAACGGCATTGTCAATTGGGGGCTCCTCCGGTTTTCCACATACTTACTACCTAACAGGTCACAGCAGACTTAATCTATCAGCAGAGGGTGGACAGAAAGTTATCCTACGTATCCTTTTCTTGGTCGATGGATGCACTGAAAACCCTACATGATTGCTGATTAGATGGAGTCTGCTCTGTATGGTTTGTAGAGATGCTGGTAGAACTCGTAAGGTAAACAGGAAAAAAGCTATTTAAAATCTGTGAATTTTTTTGGCGCCAAAAGCGTACACGGCACCCATACTTTGCATACTCTCTCACATTGTTGCAAAACAAGGTTCAAATAAGTCATGTTGTGTTTGATTCAGATTGGATTGCTTATCTGTTAAGTAGGGTTAAAAGTACATTTAAAAGTTGCTGCATAGCATTGATATAGTTTTTATGTTTAACTCAGGCCTAAAATAACTTCAGGGGCTTGTATGATGTGTGATTTCTTTGTGACAAAGGAAGCCGCATGGTCTGTCCTCCATTTTGGACTAACCACATGGCTTGTCCACCATTTTGTGTAACCCTCATGGATGTGGAAGGGGGAGGAGCAGTGGCCATTTTGGGAAGATCATTTTTTTAAATGGCTGATTTTCACTGCCTAGAATAATCAGCTCTCCTTGGTCACATCAATCACCATTTATGAGTTACCAATGCATTTATTTAACCCATGCCATAGTCAATTACAAATAGTTTCAGCTGGGCCTAGTGAAAGTTAATAGTAAGATGAATACTTGATGTAAGAATTACACACAGATATAAACAAAGTTGTTGTTTTTTCTTTTACCTCTAGGATTTAGTTAGAATCTGCTTGCTATAAGATAGCCATTGAAATGCAAATTAACCTGTGTAACTGCTTTTTCTTAGCAATGAAAAACCACTTTTACAGGCAGGCAAAAGCACATAGCTTTCATATGCAAATTAGAAGCACTGAATGGGTAAAGGAGTCTCAGGAGACCAGTGAATGGTACATATATATAATTATTATAATTATGTGTATATTTATATCAGTGTATGTTCTGCAAGATAGCTATCCAATCTGAATCATATCATTTAAATTATTGATTATTGCTAGAGTCATTATAGATCTGTGTGAAATAGGATACATTTGTTGCTATATAGGTAAATATATAGGTAAATTTGAAATAACAGTATTTTAAGGAAGCAAGTGTAAAGACAAACGCAGTTCTGCATAAAAGTTTATACAGAACAAGTTGTGTCTAGTGGGCAATAGTTAGTATTGCTCACATTTATAGAGCTGTGTGATTTATTGCGGATGCAGGGGATTTGTACACGTGTCTCGGACAAAGTAAGGGACACGCACGGTCGCGTGTTTGCGCAAAGTGCGTAAGAATACGGGCGCTGAGTACAAATTATACAATAGTGTCGTTTAGTTCAAAGGTGGGATAGTAGACATTTAATACAATAGCACATAACTATCAGATTTCAAAAGCAGGTTACTCTAAATTTAGTTTAAAAAAACTGTATTGCCTCTGGGGTAAAGCTGCCTTTCTGAATGAATTTAAATTGTCTGTACAGAAAAATAAAGTGTATTTGAGTGAGCGAATGCAGGAGTAAGTGGATACTGAACCCAAGAACTGAAGTGGTCTAAGCTAGGTGGTCTAGGTGGACACACTGGGTTAGTAGAGGCCCGGTGGCGTAGGGTTCGCAACCCTGCATTATTAACTAGGTGGTCTTGGTGGACTGAGTGGTATCCCATACAACTCTTAGTGGTCTGAAGTGGTCTAGACTAGGTGGTCTACAGCAATTATAGGGCATATAGATAACTAGTATCTATAGGCTGTGCTATTGCATCACATGTCCGTTTGTTCTGCACAGCGCAACGTGATATTATTGTGTCATATGCGCTGTGGAAGAGCATATGCAGACGTGATTGTATAGACAAAGGGGTTTTTCTTTGATAACTTCGGGAAATCTATCTGGTGGGCTTCACTGGAAAGGGTGATAGATAGTTATCTAATTTCTCTGTTTTTTACCCTACAAACAATTCCAGTTGAAAGATACCGAAAAGGAAATTTTCACTGCCTCTCTCAGGAAAATATTCTAAACAGATCTTTCACCGCAAGAAATTACGGTGTAAGGTCTGATAGGAGCCCTAAGTTGGGTACATTGCGATCCGCTACCAACAGTGTATCGTTGTACTGGCCAGCGTGGGCGAGAGCGAGTGGAAGGCGCTCGGGTATACTTCCACCGTCTACTTATATTGAGTATTTTGGTGTTTGTGGGAATTTTTTAAAGTTATTAGAAAAGACCCACAAATATGGGAGCCAGTTGCTCAAGTAAGAGACGTTTAGACAGGGTTCAGGCAGAATTGTGGCCAAAAGGCTCAGCAAGGTTTATCATGTGTGAAAAATATGGTTCACACACAGAAGTTTTATGCAATGAGTGGGTATGTATGACTAACAATGATAGGGAACCATTCCCTAAGGTGAGCAGCTTTGAACCAGAGGTATTACAGAACTTAAGGTTAAAGATATGTCTGATTAAATCCAGAAAACAAAGGATTAGACATAATGATTGTTTAAAATTATGGCAGCAAGAGGGGGATATGCAAAGGGAATTAGCTCGTGCAGCAGGTTCCAAACATAGCGGGAAAACAATGGCGACCGCACCACCACTACCGTATATTGCGGGGGAGAAGATGGCTACAGTCAATGGTATATCCGTAAAATATAGTAGTATGTAAAAACAATGTATAAACCCTAATTATTTTTTTTTGCAAGCTGTATCCTGTTTTTTGAAGTCTATTCAAGGTTATAGGTCACAAGAGGATGATGGACTTGCTGGCAGATCAGTTCCTGTATTTATTTACAGAGAGAGAGAGACATAAGATGCATTGGAGGGAATGGTAATTGTATCGCTGGCCTGTAGCTGTAATTGTATGTAACTGTATGTTTTAACTGCTTACTGTATGTAACTATATGTTACAGTTGTAACTATATGTATACTGTACTTTGTAATATATATATTGAATCTATATATATTTTTTTTATAACAAATATATCCAGCCAAATCGCAGCTCTCCTCCAAGCAGTCACCTCGCTGCAGGAAACTCAGGTGGGGCCTGTCCAACCAGGTAGAGCAGTAACAATATTCCCCAATGAAAGAACTGGTGAGGTCACAGCTACCGGTAAGTGTGAGACAGTTCATTGCACAGAGACAACAACACCTCACAGTAAACAGATTAGGAACGGAATGGTAGGATTACACCCTGTCTTGGAAATAGTAATCCCCAATGGGGGAACCGATAGTCAGGGAATAATCCTCACCAGGAATAATGCAATGTATTGCCCTTGGCCCAGAGATGAGCTGCGATCAATCATTTCAGAATTCCCCGACCCTCGGAAGCATTTAGCCAGATGTCAGAAATTTTTCAGAGATCTGGGTAATGCGTATGAACCGACAAACAAACACTGGCGGATATTTTTGAAAGCGTGCCTACCTCCTAATATTGACACCCAAAAATGTATCACTTATTGTAGATTAGAGTCGGATAGTCTTATGACTGACAAAACACAATCAGGAGAACTTAGAGCAAATTAACATGCAACTAGAGTTGTATTTCCCCACAACTGTTAAGTGGAGAAAATTTTTCTCCATAAAACAGAGGGAAAATTAAATGACATCTGAATACTTCCATCAGGACCTGCAAATAATAGAAAGATACATGGGGGGTATCAGATACAGGGAACGATGCGAATTACAGGGAGGTAGCTGTTTCTGTATTAATGGACGGACTTAATCAGACAGTAAGGGACAGGGTACAAACATTTTTTGCCTGATTGGATAGCTTGTCGTAGAGAGTACGCGATTGAACACCATCAGAATATTGCTAGGCGTAGAGAACTGCAGGAGGAGAGGCTGGGGATTGACAGTATACAGGCTCTTACACCAGAGTCTCATCAGCCTAAACCCCAAAAACCCTGGTGGTAAGAAAAGACCGAGAAATTGTTACATTTGTAAAAAAATAAAGGACATTTTGCTAGAGATTGCAAGAGTAGTAGAGCACATAGCCAACATAGACCCCTAGACAGAAAAAAACAAGCCACGTTATTAAACACATAGACGGGATCAAGGGACATATAGTAAGGAGTCACGAGCCTTATAGAAAACACAGATTCGGTTAATGGGAAGAATGGAATAAATGCAACTTTACCCTTTTGACAGAACTTACTGGGGTTAGGAGGAGGCCTCTAAACTTCTGCTTCTCTCTCTAGCAGAAGTGACCTCTAATTAATTTAGCAGAAGTTTTGTTAGAGATGGTATACATATAGCGTGCTCCCGCCCAGGAAGTACGAATTATGTTGGATACCCACGAAGACTAAGGTCGCATTTCACTGTTCTAGATACATGTCCATCACAGGTAGAGGAAATTATCTCAAAGATACCGGGTTCCCTATGAATTTAGAATGGACAGGACACTGGATTGATGGCTGGGATAGTCCCAGTAGAGATATAACACACATAGATTTTTTTTTTTGGTGGGGGAGCAGACCGAGTACAGAATCATTCCCCTTAGTGCCCAATACAGATGTCAAACTTTGTAAAATCTTCTTTGCCTCTACCAACTTATCTGCTACTAAACTCTGTGATTTGTCTTCAAAGCTTCCTTCTTCATCTCTTACGTCCACCGACAGGGTTACAGTTCAGACGCCACAGGCCTACTCGGTCTTTCAGAGTTCTGCCCAAATCCAGTATATCTCACCAGCATAGGGACACCAGTATCAGTGTGCCTGGTCATGCACAAAGGGTGGAGAATGAGAATACTGGTGAAGGGAGACTGTGCATAGACACCGATATGCATGATGGCGTGACAGCCTGATGGTGAACGCAAATCTGAAAAATTTTCTTTTTATTATTTTCTTTCTCTTTTCATTTTCCACGGATGGTTTACTTCACACAACTGATAATACACAACAGTTAAACACATTGAAATGCAAGATTTATGTTCCCTACAGAAAGGCCGCTGACCCGGAGAGAACTCGTGACAAAGAGCAGAGTGTAGAGAACCTCGTATCACTGGAGTGTCTGTTCCGGGAAGGTTGAGAGGCAGGACTGTTGAAGGGCATCCGAGCCAGAGGCGGAACTAGCACCAGTGCAGGCAGTGCCTTGCACTGGGGCCTGCAACTGTCAAGGGGCCCGCAGCCAGATCGGCATGTAATGAGTCAAACTGACTCATTACATGCCGCCTGGCTGCCGCTGTGTTCCGCGGCCGCCGAAGAGATGATGCGCGCACCGGCTACAGGGGAGGAGAAGGAGGAGGGGGGATGGAGGAGGGAGCCGCAGCAGCGCTGTGTAATTGGTAGAAGCGCTGCTGCTGCTGGCCCTCTCCTTTACCATAGGCTGCCCTACGCCGCAGTGAATGCTGGGATGCGCATCGCATCCCAGCATTCACAGCGGCGGAGGGCAGCCTATGGTAAAGGAGAGGTCCAGCAGCAGCAGCGCTTCTACCAATGACATAGCGCTGCTGCGGCTCCCTCCTCCACCCCTCCTCCTCCTTCTTCTTCTCCCCTGCCAGAACAGAAGCTGCACGAGGAGCCTGAGCCAGCGGAAACGGTAAGTATACCTATTCTATCTATCTATCTATCTATCCTGTTTGCCGTAATGTGCAAAACATGGGACGCTGTCTGCCGTAATGTATAATAAATGGGACGCTGTCTGCCGTAATATGCAAAAAATGGGACGCTGTCTGCCGTAATGTGTAATAAATGGGACGCTGTCTGCCGTAATGTGTATAAAGGGGACGCTGTCTGCTGTAATGTGTAAAAAAGGGACGCTGTCTGTCGTAATGTGTAAAAAAGGGGACGCTGTCTGTCGTAATGTGTAAAAAGGGGACGCTGTCTGCCGTAATGTGTAAAAAGGGGACGCTGTCTGCCGTAATGTGTAAAAAAGGGACGCTGTCTGCCGTAATGTGTAAAAAAGGGGACCCTGTCTGTCGTAATGTGTAAAAAGGGCACACTGTCGTAATGTGTAAAAAGGGGACGCTGTCTGCCGTAATGTGTAAAAAGGGGGACGCTGTCTGCCGTAATGTGTAAAAAAGGGGAAGCTGTCCGCCATAATGTGTAAAAGGGTCTCTACCTGGTGTAGTGGTACTACCGTGCGGCGTAATTTGAATAATGGAGACTACTGTGCACCGTTATATGAATTGGTATTATTTTGTGGCCACACCCCTTCCCCACGAAGCCACGCCCCTATTTTTTTGCGCGCGCCTGCACTTTCCTGTCTTTTCCCCTTCTTATTTTCCTCCTTTCACTAAACGAAATGGATTGATCACAAGAGACTGCGTTTCGGGTTCTATTAGTAACTCTGGTTTTGATAAGGACAGTTTGTTTTTGTGAGGGTCCCAGAGAGGTCGAGCAGGGATCTGGAATGGGTTCTGATGGCAAGTATGAATTTGTAGGATCTCAGGATCAGCACATCACTTTAGTAAAGGCTGGCATCAGTAAGCGCTCTGGTAGTCAGGGATCTCGGAGGCACTGTGAGGGGTTATTGTCTGATGAATATTGTATGTGTAGGAATTATGAGAATATAGTTGAGGATGGGTGCATCCAGAGATGTCAGTCCAACCTTAATATCGAAATGGACCGTCATCCGTTGAGTGATTACCACTCACTAGTGGGTAAGGTCTTAAACCAGACAGAATGCTGGGTGTGCTCACAGGTACCTCAAGGTCAGAGCAAGTCAGGATTAGTACCGTACCCTTTAGCAATAGATGAGGTACTCGAATTACGGGGTGGGAGACCGGTGGACAAGAAATTCAATATCTCTAGGCCCCCTAGTTGGAAGCTCCACCAGTATCATGTAGACAGGTCCTTATTGTGTTTTAATATTTCCAATTACCGAAAACCGGGAAATTGGGAAGTGACGTGGAACAACCAGACAATGACCTTTTCACACAGAGCTGATAGGATACCCATAGACTCTGAACTTGTACGCCAAATAGCCAACAGTGGGAGGTATTTTCGGTATAGGTATACTCGTGGAAGCAAGACCATGTGGGTTGGAAAAGTATCGCCAGGGTATTGTGCTCATATCATCCAGCCCGATACTTGTACTGAGCAGATGGGAGAACTAGGGATAGGTTTCTTTACTTGGAAAATTTGTAATATGGTGATGTTATATTTTGTCCCCTATGTTCTCCCCGATGATGCCTGTTTCATATGTGGGAGGAAGGCGTACAAGTGGCTTGCCCTGAGCTCAGAGGGATTGTGTTATATTGGGAGAGTACTGCCAGAGGTCATGACCATAACCCATGGTAAAATGAAAGATGTTCACCGCAGTGCTCAGGCTCCTTATACTCATACTCACTATGAACACATCATCAAGAGACACCTCATATATAGGGCAGAGCACGCAGCCTCTAATTTGATCCACGAATCCACCGGAATTCAGTTCCTTCTCGCATTAGACATTACCCGTACTGCCAGAGGAACTATAAATTATAGGTATATCTATGCGCTAGCGAACTTAATAGATAATATCACTGATATGTATGACGACACCTTCAGGTATACGGGAAGGGAGTTACAAGCTTACAAGAAGGAACTGATTCAGCACAGGATGGTCCTTAATTATATCACAGCCGTGACAGGTGGGTACTGTGTTACGCTGGCAACTCAATATGATGTGAAGTGCTGCACGTATATTACGAACAGTACTGACGACCCAACGGAGATCATCGATCAAAAGATGGATGATATCTTGCAGTTGAAGTGGGAGTTCAGGAGGAAACACAGCCTTACCTTGGTGACTGTGAGTAATGAACTGACCGGCTGGGTCTCATGGTTGAACCCACGAAATTGGTTCTCAGGTTTAGGAGAGTGGGCTCAAAATGTTATTATGAGTGTAGGGAAGTTTCTCCTTTGTATCCTGGGAGTCGTCATAATTGTTGGTTTCATATTTAGGTGTGTTCGAATTCTGACACGGCGCAAGCACGGTACAAAGTTGATGAGTCTAAGGAGCGAGGGCGCTGTTATAGCAGCAGATTTAATTCATGACCCTTCCATAGAGACAGTGATATGATAAGGATTGCAAATGAATATTATGGCCTGTTTCGTTCACCTGTTTTTCTTTTGTCTCCCCCTCTGCCCAGATACATCCATCCAGAAAAAGACATCAGCCCTACCCAAAATGTTTATGTGAATGTATTTTATTTATATGTCTTATCTTCATCTCTGCAACCTTCAGTTAATAGCACACATAGTCGACAGGTGATATCCACATATACTAGCACTCACATATGTTTCCCCCTCCATGTATCATCAACTAAATGTGCACCCCATTTGTTGGAACAAGAAGCCGAAAAGAGCTCGGTAGTGTTTGTTGGCCCATTTACAGACCCTTAATACGGGATGAGAAGGATTTATTGTATACTTCGCAATACCTCGAAGCTTATGTAGAACATATACGGCACGATGATACATGCCCCTCTGACATGGATTCATACATACATACTTTTACTATCCCACTAGGTCATACATTTCCCACCTACAACTCTCCTCTGACAACTCCAAGCTTCTGTAGATATTGTGTAGATATTTTTCTGTTTTTATTGATTAGATAGTGGCAGTTATTGGTGACTGCCAAAGGGCGGACTGTCAAAGTCGAAAAATATTGCAGTACACACATCATGTACAAACTACCTACAGATGGCCTCCATGCGCGTACTTGCTCTGCTGTGCGTGCGCATATTCGCAATTTGTGTATGGTCACTCCCGCGGTCCTGCGCATTAGCGCGTGGTATGAGTATTTACGGTAGAGTTTGTGAACGCATGGAAGGCTATCAAAATACATTACATATTTAATCCAAATAGTGCACAATGTACACATAGTCTCCTTGCACCACATCAGAAATTAACATCAGTTTAAATGGTAACAGAACAAAGGGATTCACCTTTACAGGATAGGAGGGGACAGAACAAGGTTACAAGGTGGTGTTTGGTATCCAGCTGTAGGGTATTTTAAGGGAAACATTCCGGTGTTGGTTTGAGGAAGATCGCATGTTCCTGCAGATAGTTATGTGCAGGAGCAGAATATAGATATAAACTGTATTTACTCTACATTATGTATGCGGCGGGAATCCAGAGGAGACCACCCACAAAAGCAGTGAAAATAGACATCGCCCACCTATTCAAACAGACCTATGACCTCTCCTGTACTGTAAATGACCATCCCTGTGTCCAATGGACAAAGAGATTACAGTATCCATTGTGTTATGTTTTGGATGAAGTGAATAAAGAGAGCCTGCAGCAGGCCTGGTCAGACACAAGACTCACAAAGTTATCTATTAGATGACCGAGGACCGGCCGGGTTGCGCAAGCTTGTCCACTCACGTATGTACCATTGAATGTAGCCATTTACTCTGTTATATTGTATTGTATTATTTGTATTGTAACCCCCTTTCAGCAATAATACCCTGTGGTGTCGGAACCCAGCAGTTTCATTACAATCTGGTGTCGTGTCTTCATTGCCCTGCTAAGGTTTAAAGTGTATTATCATTGCATTGCATTGCTGTATAAGGTTTAAAGTGTATTATTATTGCATTGCATTGCTGTAGAAGGTTTAAAGTGTATCTCTGGGTGTGTACGCACTGTGAGTACTTTGTACCGTCAGCGCGGCGTTTGTACGCTAAGTCCGTACACAGCACGGGACTTTGTACGCTAATAGCGTACAAAGTACGTAGAGTGTGTATTAAGTACAGCGGCGGCAGCGGCTCCATGGTAAAATGTATTAAGGTGTGTTTAAGGTATAACTTTCATTCCTGCATATAAAACGGCATTGTCAAAACTGTTGCCAGATAATCTGTTGTTCTTTTCTTTTTCCTAACTATAATAAATAATATTGAGAAATTTGATTCAATCTTGGTGCTAATATTATAATAAGAAGCTCTGCAGTATCGAGACAGAATATATACATGTTGTCTGTTGGATTTGTGAGTCAAGCTAATGATAACATTTAGGTTTTAAAAATATCTTGAGTGCTCTAGCCAATAGATTTCTATTTTCTCTGATATAAACTATCACTGTGTTATTACTTTTGGGAGCACTGCAGGGGCATGGTGGTGCAAACGCGGGCAGGGCAGGAGCGTTTTCAGGGTGGCTGCGTGACATCACACGCAGCTGCTACTACAAAAAAAAATGGCGGCAGTACACCTGCCTTTGCAGCTATGCTGCGCAGGCAGGGGACAACCCTTAAATTGCGTGAAAAGCGATATGGTCGCAATTAATTGTGATCGCATCGCTGGCAGACATTTGCATGCTTGCCAGCTTTGCCCTGTGCTGGCAGCCTCCAGCATGCGATCGTCAGCAGTTGCAATTTTGTTTTTTTTTTAGGAAAACTGCAACTCATGCTGAATAAGGTCCTATGTCACCTCTGTACCCTACTCACTCTGTCACTGTGTGCATATTATATTACCCTCTGTGGTGTGCAGCTCTTCGTACTATACTTTCCACCTGCACTGCAGGACACACTCATGAATGGAATCGGGTACGCCCATGGGTGGAGCTAGGCACGCCCCTTTAGGGAGGACACAACAAGCCCCCTCATTAACGCTCCTTCAATCTCCCTGAAACTACTATTATATATATATATATATATATATACGCACCACAAAGGGTTGTCCCTGCAAGAGGGCAGGGGAACAGGAAGTTTATCTCTTTGTAGGGGCACTCTTGTATGAATTTGCAAAAAAGAGAAAAAAACACCCTAGGGTGATTTTCTCAAGGCGCTAGTTTAGGGGAGGTTCAACACTGCAGCTAAAAGAATGAGGTTGGTCAGACCTCGCAAATAAACAATAGAAGAAATGTTTAGCGCAAAAAAGGTCATAGATGAGATGAGATAATCAATAAACAATCTTATTTAATGCATGTAAATTTTAAAAACATCCATGGATTTACACAAGAATAAAAAATAAAATATAAAAAGTAAAAATGATATGTTAGACAATATCTATATAGATATAAATCATACGATGATGTTGTACCCTATAAAGGGTATATTGCACAACTCCCAGACTGATTCAGCTGCACTTGTAATGGAAAATAGGACCTGTTCCTATGTAAATAGTCCCCTTCTGTATCCAGTATGGCAATAGGATAGTCTGTTGTTAATAGTTACCACAGAAGTTCCAGGATATTAAGCGGTACAGCACTCCGCAGTATTGCAGTTCCTTGGAGCAGTGGGTAAACTGTGGGATTCCTCAATTGAAGAGGTTCTACCTCCAAGCAGAGGTCCAAACGGTTCCGTGGGGGACTTGGTTCAGGTCCTGTGTTCCAAATAATCATAGGTCCAGGGAGTTTAGCAGGAGAGCAGCTCACACCAACGCGTTTCGTTGTGATCACACAACTTTTTCAAGGTGCTCCTTGAAAAAGTTGTGTGATCACAACGAAACGCGTTGGTGTGAGCTGCTCTCCTGCTAAACTCCCTGGACCTATGATTATTTGGAACACAGGACCTGAACCAAGTCCCCCACGGAACCGTTTGGACCTCTGCTTGGAGGTAGAACCTCTTCAATTGAGGAATCCCGCACTCTTGTATGAAGTCTGTGTAAAATCTTTATTGTTTAAAATTTTACTTTTAATAGATATATGTTAACATTGCAAGCAAAAATGCAGGTTTCTGTATTCCCTGTGGGTTTAGCAACCTCTACTCTAAAAAGGAGAGGGAGGGTTTATTCTTTCTATATATATATATATATATATATATATATACACAAGAATGGAACCAAATTGCGCTCGGGGTATATAAGCAGCACCTCTAGAAGAATCCCCCGTCAGCAAGGATTCAAAAATATTACATACACACCAAATCTGAGGGCGCTAATGACTTATTAATCTATTACAGACAGTCACAATAATTTAAAAGATTTATTCATAAAACACACGTTATCTCCATTTCATAGTGTCAATAACATTATCACCATACAGGATGGATATTCAATATGACATCTATAGATTTCAATATACACCAATTAGGTTTGATCAGATGCAGAACCCAATTCCAATATACACCAATTAGGTTTAATCAGATGTAGAACCCGACGCGTTTCGTCCCTTAGGACTTCCTCAGGGGTATTAGATCTGAATGAACAGAGAAAGTACAATGACTTAATAAAATCACAATACATAATTAAATGAAACCATGCAGACCCATTGGTTAGATACAACATGTTAAAAGTAAAAATCCATAATTTGGACTAAAATATATAATAACTAATTTAATAGTGCCAGTATATAGTGAAGATAGAGCAGGTGCCGTGGAATAAGTTATTATTTGATATACATACCAAAATATGTCTGAGGCTAATAACTCCAGACGAAATCCATATTTATAAGATCAAGATAAGCCTACACCAATATTGGACCTATAGCGAAAATAATTATTTATTGTATGTGGGTATTTTTCAGAATAGATCACCCATGTGACAAAAATATAAACAATATACATACCAATCGGACTCATAGACTGAAACCGAAGTGACAATTCCTTTGACTATTATTTATTAAAATAGTCAAAAAGAATGGAGTAGGTCTATAAATTTATATCAGACCTACAATAGAAAAAAATGATATTCAAGTAGGAAACCCACTTAGAATTAGGACCACCATTGTGAAAATAAGTGTTTGAATACATACCCATGTACTGTGTGTTTTTACGCAACACTGGATTGATAAAAATTTGTTGGCCTCAAATCATGTAGTTTGAGTGCCTAAAAACATTATAAATTCATAATTAAAATTCTGAATTCATAATAGATAGCAAATTATCGTGTATCAGAAAAACCAATAGGTTGGATTCACAATATATACATAGATACAATCCATTTCAACTACATATGTTCCCCTAATTATATAGAAGTATTGAACCCATAGAGCAGTATAACTTACTTCAATGCTGCCACCTCTCTCAAAATCCAGTGAATGACTGGGAGTGGTGCTATGTCCACTTATTTATACCCCCTAAAGGGTGACCTCACTTCCTCTCACTGCGGATTGGTTGATAATAAGCTACCTATAAACCTCTATTAAGGTGCTTATATGAAGGACCTCGCTCTACCCACCGGGTGCTGAATAGACGCCATATGCTTTCTAGTATAATATTAAGTATAGTATTCACGTGGAAAGTGAAACGCATGTATTCGACATGCGTTCCACGACCGGGTATCTACTTCCGGTTGTTGCGTTCCACCGCCGTCACTTCCTGACTGGCGGGGACATACGTCACAGAGGCGGACGTCCACTGCAACGGGGTGTAGACACACTCCGTCACGGAGGTTGCCATAGCGCCGCAACGGGAGAGGGGAAACCTACTCCACCGCGTCATGGAGGTTACCATAGCACCCAATTATAACGGTTGCCATAACAACCGTTTGTTGTAGTTAATACAAAAGTTACTATTATTCCCTATAGTGACGATCAGACAGTATTAAAGTGATGATCGCCATGGCAATCAGGCAGTATATTTAATGATAGCCTGATTACATCAAAATGTTGCTTTTTATTATGCCCTTTGTCTAACATCAGTTGCCATATCTGCTGGATGACACACAGTTGTCAGCTATAGGACTCTAATATAAACATCTGTAACACCTTATGTTTTGATTATCCAAACCCAAACCTTTCTTATCACTAGAGCCCCTCATCAGTAATAACAATAATAATATATAGTGGACCCCTATTCGCTTAACTACTCAAAGGTTCAATATTTTCATATTTACAACAGATGATACTCATAGTACCCTATTGTACCCATAAACAAAATGCATATAATTGTGAACCTGCATTGGCATAATCTTATATATTTATACAAACAGATTTGTGAGTCAAGCTAATGATAACATTTAGGTTTTAAAAATATCTTGAGTGCTCTAGCCAATAGATTTCTATTTTCTCTGATATAAACTATCACTGTGTTATTACTTTTGGGAGCACTGCATGGGCATGGTGGTGCAAACGCGGGCAGGGCAGGAGCGTTTTCAGGGTGGCTGCGTGACGTAACACGCAGCTGCTACTACAAAAAAAAATGGCGGCAGTACACCTGCCTTTGCAGCTATGCTGCGCAGGCAGGGGACAACCCTTAAATTGCGTGAAAAGCGATATGTTCGCAATTAATTGTGATCGCATCGCTGGCAGACATTTGCATGCTTGCCAGCTTTGCCCTGTGCTGGCAGCCTCCAGCATGCGATCGTCAGCAGTTGCAATTTTGTTTTTTTTAGGAAAACTGCAACTCATGCTAAATAAGGTCCTATGTCACCTCTGTACCCTACTCACTCTGTCACTGTGTGCATATTATATTACCCTCTGTGGTGTGCAGCTCTTCGTACTATACTTTCCACCTGCACTGCAGGACACACTCATAAGTGGAATCGGGTACGCCCATGGCTGGAGCTAGGCACGCCCCTTTAGGGAGGACACAACAAGCCCCCTCATTGGCGCTCCTTCAATCTCCCTGAAACTACTATTATATATATATATATATATATATATATATATATATATATATACACCACAAAGGCTTGTCCCTGCAAGAGGGCAGGGGAACAGGAAGTTTATCTCTTTGTAGGGGCACTCTTGTATGAAGTCTGTGTAAAATCTTTATTGTTTAAAATTTTACTTTTAATAGATATATGCATGGTCGGACTGGGGCATGTAGGGCCCACCGGGGGAATACAGTGGTAGGGGTCCATGTTTCGGAGTGTGGCCAGTCTCTAGAGGGGGTGTGCACAGCCGCCACATTGGTTTGCCTAACCATTTTGCATGGGTTGATCCCCTAGATAAATATAAACAGTAAATACTGTAGCACATGCATGATAATGTACTAGATTAGTAACATCACAGTCTGGAACCTGATCCCTAGAGGAGGGGGTGGGCCCCCAGGCAGTAGGGCCCACCGGTGGTTTCCCCTATACCCCTGTGGGCCAGTACAACCCTGGATATATGTTAACATTGCAAGCAAAAATGCAGGTTACTGTATTCCCTGTGGGTTTAGCAACCTCTACTCTAAAAAGGAGAGGGAGAGTTTATTCTTTATATATATATATATATATATATATATATATATACAGGTTGAGTATCCCATATCCAAATATCCGAAATACGGAATATTCCGAAATACGGACTTTTTTGAGTGAGAGTGAGATAGTGAAACTTCTGTTTTTTGATGGCTCAATGTACACAAACTTTGTTTAATACACACAATTATTAAAAATATTGTATTAAATGACCTTCAGACTGTGTGTACAGACAAGGTGTAAATGAAACATAAATGAATTGTGTGAATGTAGACACACTTTGTTTAATGCACAAAGTTATAAAAAATATTGGCTAAAATTACCTTCAGGCTGTGTGTATAAGGTGCATATAAAACATAAATGCATTCTGTGCTTAGATTTAGGTCCCATTGCCATGATATCTCATTATGGTATGTAATTATTCCAAAATACGGAAAAATCCGATATCCAAAATACCTCTGGTCCCAAGCATTTTGGATAAGGGATACTCAACCTGTATATATATATATATATATATATATATATATATATCCATAGATTGTAAGCTTACGAGCAGGGCCCTCCTACCTCTATGACTGTTTGTATTTACCCAGTTTTGTCTTCTAATTGTGTCCAGTTGTAAAGCGCAACGGAATTTGCTGCGCTATATAAGAAACTGTTAATAAATAAATATAAAAACACACGAGTCATTTGCTTCCACTAATCATTGCGCTGCAGCTGTAAAAACTGATACAAAGGAACCTGAACACAGTTAACAACCTCTATACCCAGGGGCAGCAATCGGTGGAAATGCCATGTAAGGATCGCCCATCTGACAGATCTCATACACTGTGGCTTCAGTCGCGCCAAACAGTCCTTCTCGTTACGCAAGTGCCTTTCTCAATATGTGCGGGTTTTTTGCACAAATAAAACTGGAAGCGACAAAACTACTCTGTTAGGTTACATTGATCAATTTGATGTGCGACATTTGTAAATCTGTGCGTAAATAAGTCTTTATACAAAGTGCTGAGATGCAGCCAAGGGCGTTAGTACCATAGGCCAGGGACGTGCGGTCAGGGGAGGCAGTGCCTCCCCTGTCATAATCATTAAAATAACATAAAGAAAATACTTATGACACATATTCTGTGTCATAAGTATATGCATTAGGCTTTATATTATTTGAGTGATTCTTTTAGTTTAAAATAATAATTTTAAGAGAGTTTAGGAGGCAGCGCTGTCGGTGCCTGCCACTGTCATCGCAACGAGCAGGAAGCGGGTAGGCGGTACTAAGAATTGGGCAGTAAAAGCCCATGAAAAAATGCATCTGAATCGGCACTTTGTGGAAGTGCCGCTTTGACAGGGGACTGGCAGGGGCGTGCTTTCAACCCATAGCACGCCCCTGTAGCTAAAAGTGAGCAGCAGCGGTGGAGCGGGCGGCTGGCAGCTGGCCCTGTCAGGCTGGAGTCAGCAGAGCGGGAGGGGATCTGTCCCGGAGCCTAAGCCCCTGTCCCGCCGGTGGAAGGAGTGTGAGGCGCGCCTTCCCCTTGTCCCGCCGCAACCGTCGTCCCAAAATCCCGCCGCCCCTACTCAGCCCCTGAGACCATCGTCGTGCAGCCGAGGAGAGTGTCTGGATCGTGGCCCCCCAAGGCGAGTAAAACACACACACACACACACACTAAAAAAAAAAAAAAAAGCTGCCGTAATGAGTAAAAGAGGGGGATGCTGTCTGCCGTAATGTGTAAAAAGGGGGACGCTGTCTGCCGTAAAAAGGGGGACGCTGGGGGGCATGGCCTGGCACAGCATGGAGTAAGCAGCAGGCTGCTGTAGCTCCCTATTCTTCATCCTTGAACCCATCCTTAACCCCGGTGTTTTGGGAATTCACACTCATCTGCTGCTGTGTGAACCTCTCCTGCACCCCCTGAGACGTCTGGCGCCGCTGTGCGCCTTGTACCTGCAGAGATTTGGACATTGTGGAGGGACCTCCCCGGCCCGCAGCAGCACCTTCTGCCCTGCTTGTGACCTCTCCCTGCACAAGGTACTCTCCCCTCTCTGTGGTGTTGGGACACATGCTCCATTATTAACTGCTGCTGGCAATTACAGAGGCCTGCTGCTTTCCACCCAGTGTGCTGCAGTATATATGTTTATGCCTGGGCCCTGCATTGGGCTGGTTGCCTGAGTCTCTCTCAACATATTTGGATTACAATTCTGATGTGCTGCACTGCCTTCTATGAATACTGACTGTGCCCTGTTTATCTTGGATCCTGTTTGATCACACTCAGGGGTGCATTTTGTGTTTCTTAATTCCCTGAAGCAGCTACTGTACTCCAAGCTTCACTATATTAGACTTTGCCACTCTCTTTGTGCTTATTTACTCTTTTTTTCCTGGAGCGATTATTCCTCCTGCAGTAGTATGGGAAAAACCTGCAATGCTGCTGCCACTGCTGCACGCTTGGAAAGATTTGCTAGAAATCCGCGCGGGCCGACACCCCCGCGTACCCAGGCTACACCGCCTCCCTCACCGCAGCACGCTTCGGAGGAAACCTCTGTTACTGATGTTATGCAATCCACACAGCAAATTCTACAAGCCATCAATACGTCTGAGACGAGGGTGATGGACAAGATCGGTCAGGTTCAGGCTGACATCTCAATTATTCGTCATGACATGCAAAGGCTGCGTGAGCGTGTGGGGGGTGTAGAGCAAGGTGTCTCTGACATTGAAGATGTGACTGCACCACTCAAGGATAGTGTCGCTGACCTTTCATCCCAGATGGCTACTATTAAAACCAAGTTGTCGGGTATGGAGGGCCGCTTACGAAGAAATAACGTACGCTTTGTGGGGCTGCCTGAGCGAGCTGAGGGTGCACATCCAGAAAAATTCTTGGAGGACTGGCTACTCAGTGTGTTTAAAAAAGATGATTTTAGTGGAGCGCGCACATCGTTTACACTTTCAGCCCCCCCCCCCTCCCGGTGCCCCAGCGTGCACCTTTATTGCCCGCATGCTCCACTTCAAGGATCGGGATGCCATTCTCCGCCTGGCCAGGTTGCACGGTCCGTTGCAGTTTGATAACCACTCTGTGTCTGTTTTCCCTGACTTTGCTATGGACGTACAGAAATCCAGGTCCCAATTTCTTCAGGTCAAACGAAAGCTGAGGGACAGGCAGATTCAGTATTCAATGCTGTTCCCTACCAGACTGCGGGTGATATATGAGGGCTCTACCCATTTCTTCAACTCTCCGAGAGAGGCCGAGGCGTGGCTGGAGCAGAGACCCCGTGTGCCTCGCTGAATGGAGCTCCTATTGTACCGCCAGTTTATTCTGTGGTTTTTTCTCTCTCTCTCTCAGGTTTTTCTTTTTTTTTTTATTATGTGAGAGTTCATATGTTCATATTGTATGTGAAGGTTTATTTGTATGTCTTTTTACCGGGGGCCACTCTCCTTTACAGGGAGCCCTTGCTGTTATATAGTAGTTGGGGTGTCTACTCCTAACTGTTCCCTTTTTACGACCTTTACTATTTAGTTTTTTTTTTAGTTTAGGTAACGGGAAGTTTGGCTGGGGATATAGGTATATCTAGGTTCCTGATGGATGTACAGGGTGGGGGGTGGTTGGGTTGTTGCTGTTTTATTGTTTTTTTGCTTAAATATTGGTATTTTTTGTTATGGTCAAGTACTGCTGGTGATTTAAGGCTGCAATGTATCTTTATAGTCATGGTGGATGTGTTCTGGCGTCCTTGTTTCTCGATTGCTCCGAACTTTTTCTCTTCCTCTCTTTTGCATATTTGTACGCCTGCTGCTCTGATCTACATGTGCTCTGATGAGGTATTCTCTGTCATTGTGTCATTTCACCTTTTTCTCCTTTTCTCTTCTTTTCTCCTGTTTTCCAGTCTAACGTCTTTCAATGTTGGTAGCATCTGAGGGGCTTCACCTACTCGGCTGGAACGTGAGGGGCCTTAACAATAAAATAAAGAGAACATTGGTCCTGTCGCAAGCTAAAAAACATAAGGCGGATATTATTTGCTTTTCGGAGACTCATTTGGTTGGTGTTAAGACGATGGCCCTGAAAAAACCGTGGGTGGGATGGCTGTTTCATTCTACCTTTTCACAAAATGCCAGGGGGGTGTCTGTACTTATCAGAAAATCTGTAAATTTTCATTTAGATCATAGTCAGGTGGATCAGTATGGTCGCTTTGTTTTTCTTAGAGCCTTCGTTAACTCCACCCTTCTACATATTCTTGCAGTATATGTTCCCCCGCTTACAATAATGATGTTTTGCGACAAGCTATGCCGTTTGTTGCATTGTCACCATCTACTCCCACCATCTCTATTGGTGACTATAATAATGTAATGGACTTATCTTTAGATAGGTGGAGAGAGAGCCCCCATACTGATCTATCATCTCCTTCTCCTACCCCCTTCTCTAATTTAACTACTGAATTGGGATTAATTGATATTTGGAGGGTCCGGTTTCCCTATGAGAGCCAATACTCCTGCTATTCGGCTACTTTTAATACATTCTCCCGTATTGACCTGGCCCTCATATCACCAGAATTGACCCCTAAGGTAACTCAGATTAAATACTTACCCAGAGGGATTTCCGACCATTCACCTGTCTTATTGGTCTTAGATCCTTGGTCTCCCCAGGGGGTCTTGTTTTGGAAACTTAACCCATTCTGGCTGTCCTTAATGGGTGATGGAGCTGATTTGCTTGCTGACTGGCGAGACTTCCAGGATTTTAACGCCTCCTGCCCTACCCCTACTGTTAAGCATGATGCATTTAAAGCCTCTATCCGTTGCTCCCTTATTAAAAGGGTGGCTGCTATTAAAAGGTCTAGTAGGGAAGAGGAATCCCGCCTTGAAAAAAATTGTTGTCAATTAGAAGCCAACTATATTTTGCACAAATCCCCCTCCTTGCATGTTAGCTGGGAGATGGCCAGACGGGAGTGGACGACGTTTCTTTTAGATAAATCCAAGCGTCGGTTATTGTTCTCCAAGCATTCTCTATACTCACAGGCGGAGATTGGGGGTAGTTATCTCGCCTTCCTATCTAGGGAAGAGAGGGGTAGTATTTCTGTCCAACAGGTGTGTGATCCCCAGGGTGTTATGAAGTACTCGTGCCCTGATATTACTGAAGTATTTTTTTATTACTACTCTTCGCTGTACGGGTCTAAAGTGTCTTATACAATGGATCAACTGAGAGACTATCTCTCCCATATACAATTGCCCCAACTGTCTCCGGAATCTGTTGAATATTTGGATTCCCCATTCACCACTGAGGAATTAGATGCTGCTATAGCATCGTTCCCCAATAATAAGGCTCCCGGGTGTGACGGAATACCCATTGAATTATACAAACGCTTTAAAGAATTCTATACCCCTTATTTGGTTGAACTATTTAACACTTTGTTTGACTACGGTTCTTTGCCCCCCTCGATGTCTGAGGCTATAATAATAGTAATTCTTAAGCCGGGTAAGGACCCCACCTCCCCGGACTCCTATCGCCCTATCTCCCTATTTATTATCTACAGATGTAAAAATTTTGGCTAAAATTTTAGGTGTTCGTTTAAATAAAGTTGTTACATCGATTGTCCACTGTGACCAAACGGGTTTTATGCCGGGAAAGTCTACGGTACAGAACCTCCGAAGACTCTTTTGCCATCTGCAGAGAGGGGACAGGTCCGAGTCGGGGGCAGTGGTGGTGTCCCTGGATGCTGCCAAGGCCTTTGACTCGGTAGAATGGGGGTACCTGTGGGAAGTGCTTCATAAATTTGCGTTCGGTCCTAAATTTGTTCGGTGGGTCCAGTTGCTCTATTCTTCCCCAGCTGCTCGTGTTTCAGTCAATGGTCATGTGTCACGACCCTTTTCACTGGAGAGGGGTACGAGGCAGGGCTGCCCACTCTCTCCGGCCCTATTTGCCCTTGCCATTGAACCGCTAGCTAGTTGCATACGTATGTCCCCGGACATTGTAGGCATTAAGGTTGGGAGCCATGTTGATACTATCGCACTATGGCCCTCATTCCGAGTTGTTCGCTCGCTAGCCGCTTTTCGCAGCAGTACACACGCCAAGCCGCCGCCCTCTGGGAGTGTATCTTAGCTTAGCAGAATTGCGAACGAAGTATTCGCAATATTGCGAGAAGATTTTTCTGTGCAGTTTCTGAGTAGCTCGAGACTTACTCTTCCAGTGCGATCAGTTCAGTGCAGTGGCGGATCTAGACTTAACTTTTAGGGGGGGTGCTTTAAGAATTATGACTCTTCCCCCTAATCATAGCCCCTCCCACTTAGTAATGCCCTTCCCGTTCGCTTCTAAATTTCCTAATGTTGCCATTACTAATAAAATGTTGCCAGTTAGTGGAGAGAACCCTGCGCACTGGTGATACAGACTGGCGAATCGCCATTCCTTCCATCAGGGGTGGTAGAGGTTAAGACAGTAGGGCAATTTAAACATGCATGGGATAGACATAAGGATATTCTTACAAAGAAATAAGGATCAGAGAAGGTTAGAGATAAAAAATAATGTAAAAAAAAAAAGGGGCATACTAGATGGGCCAAGTGGTTCTTATCTGCCGACAAATTCTGTTTCTACAGCACACAGAATGAGCCGAAATTCACATTATAGCACACTGTATGAGCTGAAATTCACATTGTAGCACACAGTATGATCCGAAATTCACATTATAGCACACTGAATGAGCCGAAATTCACATTGTAGCACACTGAATGAGCCGAAATTCACATTATAGCACACTGTATGAGCTGAAATTCACATTATAGCACACTGAATGAGCTGAAATTCACATTATAGCACACTGAATGAGCCGAAATTCACATTATAGCACACTGAATGAGCCGAAATTCACATTATAGCACGCAGAATGAGCCGAAAATTCACATTATAGCACGCAGAATGAGCCGAAATTCACATTATAGCACGCAGAATGAGCCAAAATTCACGTTATAGCATGCAGAATGAGCCGAAATTCACATCATAGCACACTGAATGAGCCGAAATGCACATTATAGCACGCAGAATGAGCCGAAATGCACATTATAGCACGCAGAATGAGCCAAAATTCACGTTATAGCACGCAGAATGAGCAAAAATTCACGTTATAGCACACTGAATGAGCCGAAATTCACATTATAGCACACTGAATGAGCCGAAATTCACATTATAGCACACTGAATGAGCCGAAATTCACATTATAGCACACTGAATGAGCCGAAATTCACATTATAGCACACTGAATGAGCCGAAATTCACATCATAGCACAATGTATGAGCCGAAATTCACATTACAGCATGTAGAATGAGCCGAAATTCACATTACAGTACACTGAATGAGCCAAAATAATGCAGGGACATAAACACTTTAGTTAGGAGAAGAGGGGGAGACATGGAACACAGGCACTTTAGCTAGGAGCGGAGGGGGGAGACATGGAACACAGAGGGCACACACAGAGGAGGGCACACACACACACACACACACACACACTTACTTTAGCTTGGAGGGGAGGAGACATGGCATACACTGACAGTGACACCTACTCATATTTTGGCAGCAGCCAGCAGCATGAGGAGTCGGATGCAGGCCGGGTCCCGCCGCGGTATTGGGAACGGGGTGGAGAGCGGTGCAGCGCGGCGGGGGACGGGGAGAGAGAGAGCGTGTCCTGACGCGCGTACAAGAAGGAGGGGCGTGGTCAGAACAGAGGCCGCTGTATGCGCGTCAGGACGCTCTCTCTCTCTCCCCTTCCCCCGCCGTGCTGCACCGCTCTCCACCCCGTTCCCAACACCGCGGCGGGACCCGGCCTCCATCCCGGTGCCGGTATGTGTAGGGGGGGCGTTCGCCCTAATCGCCCCCCGCTAAATCCGCCACTGGTTCAGTGCTTGTCGTTCCTGGTTTGACGTCACAAACACACCCAGCGTTCGCTGAGACACTCCCCCGTTTCTTCAGCCACTCCCGCGTTTTTCCCAGAAACGGCAGCAATTTCTCACACACTCCCATAAAACGGCCAGTTTCCGCCCAGAAACACCCACTTCCTGTCAATCACACAACGATCACCAGAACGAAGAAAAAACCTCGTAATGCCGTGAGTAAAATACCAAACTTCTTAGCAAATTTACTTGGCGCAGTCGCAGTGCGAACATTGCGCATGCGCAATTAGCGGAAAATCGCTGCGATGCGAAGAAAATTACAGAGCGAACAACTCGGAATGAGGGCCTATATGCTGACGATATGCTTTTATTTCTTAATGATTCTGAGAATTCGTTACTCACTATGTTGCAGTTAGTTAATCATTTTGGAACTTATTCTGGTTTACAGATAAATTGGAACAAGTCCAATATCTACCCCATATCTGGTGTTCTCCCTGATGTGACGGACTCCTCTTGCCCGCTGCAGTGGACCCTCCAGTTTAAATATTTGGGGATTTGGATCTCTCCTTGTCTGCAGGACTATGTTGCGTTAAATGTGGAGCCTGTGACACGTAATTTTAAAAAGAAGGCTCACCTGTGGAAGAAGCTTCCTCTCACTGTCATGGGCCGTATTCATTTATTTAAAATGTCTATCCAACCCAGGTATCTGTATGTGCTGCAACATTCTCCTGTGTACATACCTAAAAAAGTTTTTTCCTCTATTGACAGCGTATTGAACTCTTTTGTTTGGGGAGGCGGGGCGCCTAGGGTGGCTATGAAGGCCCTGGTTAAGTCTAGTGATGAGCGGGTTCGGTTCCTCGGATACCGAACCCCCCCGAACTTCACCCATTTTACACGGGTCCGAGGCATACTCGGATTCTCCCGTATGGCTTGGTTAATCCGAGTTCGCCCGAACGTCATCATCCCGCTGTCGGATTCTCGCGAGATTTGGATTCTATATAAGCAGCCGCGCGTCGCCGCCATTTTCACTCGTGCATTGGAAATGTTAGGGAGAGGACGTGGCTGGCGTCCTCTCCGTTTATTAATAATATTTGTGCTGCTTATTGCTTAATTGTGGGGACTGGGGAGCAGCTGTATTATATAGGAGGAGTACAGTGCAGAGTTTTGCTGACCAGTGACCACCAGTATACGTTGTCTGCCTGAAAAACACTCCATATCTGTGCTCAGTGTGCTGCATATATCTGTGCTCACACTGCTTAATTGTGGGGACTGGGGAGCAGCTGCATTATATAGGAGGAATACAGTGCAGAGTTTTGCTGACCAGTGACCACCAGTATACGTTGTCTGCCTGAAAAACACTCCATATCTGTGCTCTGTGTGCTGCATATATCTGTGCTCACACTGCTTAATTGTGGGGACTGGGGAGCAGCTGTATTATATAGGAGGAGTACAGTGCAGAGTTTTGCTGACCAGTGACCACCAGTATACATTATCTGCCTGAAAAACACTCCATATCTGTGCTCAGTGTGCTGCATATATCTGTGCTCACACCAGGGTCGGACTGGCCCACAGGGGAACAGGGGAAACCCCCGGTGGGCCCTCCTCCTCCTCTAGGGATCAGGTTCCAGACTCTACCCTACTGCATTTGAATTATGCATTAATACATATATTACATTATACTTCACAGGACTATGAATTATTATATATTTACCATGTACTCTCTAATGGTTAGCTAAACCTCTGTGGTGGCTGGCCACACCCCCACTGGAGCCTGACCACACCCTTAAGAATGGGCCCCTACAACTGCATTCCCCCGGTGGGCCCTTTATGCCCCAGTCCGACACTGGCTCACACTGCTTAATTGTGGGGACTGGGGAGCAGCTGCATTATATAGGAGGAGTACAGTGCAGAGTTTTGCTGACCAGTGACCACCAGTATACGTTGTCTGCCTGAAAAACACTCCATATCTGTTCTCAGTGTGCTGCATATATCTGTGCTCACACTGCTTAATTGTGGGGACTGGGGAGCAGCTGTATTATATAGGAGGAGTACAGTGCAGAGTTTTGCTGACCAGTGACCACCAGTATTATACGTTGTCTGCCTGAAAAACACTCCATATCTGTGCTCAGTGTGCTGCATATATCTGTGCTCACTAGTGATGTGCACCGGACATTTTTCGGGATTTGTGTTTTGGTTTTGGATTCGGTTCTGCGGCCGCGTTTTGGATTCGGACGCGTTTTGGCAAAACCTCCCTGAAATTTTTTTGTCGGATTCGGGTGTGTTTTGGATTCGGGTGTTTTTTTCAAAAAACCCTAAAAGACAGCTTAAATCATAGAATTTGGGGGTCATTTTGATCCCATAGTATTATTAACCTCAATAACCATAATTTCCACTCATTTCCAGTCTATTCTGAACACCTCACACCTCACAATATTATTTTTAGTCCTAAAATTTGCACCGAGGTCGCTGGATGGCTAAGCTAAGCGACACAAGTGGCCGACACAAACACCTGGCCCATCTAGGAGTGGCACTGCAGTGTCAGGCAGGATGGCACTTCAAAAAAATAGTCCCCAAACAGCACATGATGCAAAGAAAAAAAGAGGCGCACCAAGGTCGCTGTGTGACTAAGCTAGGCGACACAAGTGGCCGACACAAACACCTGGCCCATCTAGGAGTGGCACTGCAGTGTCAGACAGGATGGCACTTCAAAAAAATTGTCCCCAAACAGCACATGATGCAAAGAAAAAAAGAGGCGCACCAAGGTCGCTGTGTGACTAAGCTAAGCGACACAAGTGGCCGACACAAACACCTGGCCCATCTAGGAGTGGCACTGCAGTGTCAGACAGGATGGCACTTCAAAAAAATTGTCCCCAAACAGCACATGATGCAAAGAAAAAAAGAGGCGCACCAAGGTCGCTGTGTGACTAAGCTAAGCGACACAAGTGGCCGACACAAACACCTGGCCCATCTAGGAGTGGCACTGCAGTGTCAGACAGGATGGCACTTCAAAAAAATTGTCCCCAAACAGCACATGATGCAAAGAAAAAAAGAGGCGCACCAAGGTCGCTGTGTGACTAAGCTAAGCGACACAAGTGGCCGACACAAACACCTGGCCCATCTAGGAGTGGCACTGCAGTGTTAGACAGGATGGCACTTCAAAAAAATTGTCCCCAAACAGCACATGATGCAAAGAAAAAAAGAGGCGCACCAAGGTCGCTGTGTGACTAAGCTAAGCGACACAAGTGGCCGACACAAACACCTGGCCCATCTAGGAGTGGCACTGCAGTGTCAGACAGGATGGCACTTCAAAAAAATTGTCCCCAAACAGCACATGATGCAAAGAAAAAAAGAGGCGCACCACAGGTATAGAATGTAGATGGATAGTATACTTAATGACGACACAGAGGTAGGTACAGCAGTGGCCTTCCGTACCGTACTGCTATATATAGTATACTGGTGGTCACTGTGTCAGCAAACTGCAAAACTAAAATGCACCACAGGTATAGAATGTAGATGGATAGTATACTTAATGACAACACAGAGGTAGGTACAGCAGTGGCCTTCCGTACCGTACTGCTATATATAGTATACTGGTGGTCACTGTGTCAGCAAACTGCAAAACTAAAATGCACCACAGGTATAGAATGTAGATGGATAGTATACTTAATGACGACACAGAGGTAGGTACAGCAGTGGCCTTCCGTACCGTACTGCTATATATAGTATACTGGTGGTCACTGTGTCAGCAAACTGCAAAACTAAAATGCACCACAGGTATAGAATGTAGATGGATAGTATACTTAATGATGACACAGAGGTAGGTACAGCAGTGGCCTTCCGTACCGTACTGCTATATATAGTATACTTGTGGTCACTGTGTCAGCAAACTGCAAAACTAAAATGCACCACAGGTATAGAATGTAGATGGATAGTATACTTAATGACGACACAGAGGTAGGTACAGCAGTGGCCTTCCGTACCGTACTGCTATATATAGCATACTTGCCTACCCTCCCGGAATGGCCGGGAGGCTCCCGAAAATCGGGTGACCCTCCCGGCCCCCCGGAAAGGTGGGCAAGCCTCCCGCTTTCCCCCTCGGCCGCCCTCAGCAGAGAACAAGCGGGCGGCCCGAGGGGGTCCGATGACGCGATTCGCGCTGAATCGCGTCATCGTAGCTCCGCCCCCCGCTATGCAGCGGCTCGTTACTCGGCACAGCACAGCGGGGGGTGGAGTCACGATGACGCGACCCTGATGTAACGCCCCCGGACCGCCCATCCTGCTGCCGGCCATGCCCCCAGACCACCTATCCTGTGCCGGCCACGCCCCCCATACACCTACAACGCTGCCTCCTCCCGGAGGAGGAGGCAGCAAAGTAGATTCTATGATATATAGTATACTGGTGGTCACTGTGTCAGCAAACTGCAAAACTAAAATGCACCACAGGTATAGAATGTAGATGGATAGTATACTTAATGACAACACAGAGGTAGGTACAGCAGTGGCCTTCCGTACCGTACTGCTATATATAGTATACTGGTGGTCACTGTGTCAGCAAACTGCAAAACTAAAATGCACCACAGGTATAGAATGTAGATGGATAGTATACTTAATGACGACACAGAGGTAGGTACAGCAGTGGCCTTCCGTACCGTACTGCTATATATAGTATACTGGTGGTCACTGTGTCAGCAAACTGCAAAACTAAAATGCACCACAGGTATAGAATGTAGATGGATAGTATACTTAATGATGACACAGAGGTAGGTACAGCAGTGGCCTTCCGTACCGTACTGCTATATATAGTATACTTGTGGTCACTGTGTCAGCAAACTGCAAAACTAAAATGCACCACAGGTATAGAATGTAGATGGATAGTATACTTAATGACGACACAGAGGTAGGTACAGCAGTGGCCTTCCGTACCGTACTGCTATATATAGCATACTTGCCTACCCTCCCGGAATGGCCGGGAGGCTCCCGAAAATCGGGTGACCCTCCCGGCCCCCCGGAAAGGTGGGCAAGCCTCCCGCTTTCCCCCTCGGCCGCCCGCAGCAGAGAACAAGCGGGCGGCCCGAGGGGGTCCGATGACGCGATTCGCGCTGAATCGCGTCATCGTAGCTCCGCCCCCCGCTATGCAGCGGCTCGTTACTCGGCACAGCACAGCGGGGGGTGGAGTCACGATGACGCGACCCTGATGTAACGCCCCCGGACCGCCCATCCTGCTGCCGGCCATGCCCCCAGACCACCTATCCTGTGCCGGCCACGCCCCCCATACACCTACAACGCTGCCTCCTCCCGGAGGAGGAGGCAGCAAAGTAGATTCTATGATATATAGTATACTGGTGGTCACTGTGTCAGCAAACTGCAAAACTAAAATGCACCACTGGTATAGAATGTAGATGGATAGTATACTTAATGATGACACAGAGGTAGGTACAGCAGTGGCCTTCCGTACCGTACTGCTATATATAGTATACTGGTGGTCACTGTGTCAGCAAACTGCAAAACTAAAATGCACCACAGGTATAGAATGTAGATGGATAGTATACTTAATGACGACACAGAGGTAGGTACAGCAGTGGCCTTCCGTACCGTACTGCTATATATAGTATACTGGTTGTCACTGTGCCAGCAAACTGCAAAACTAAAATGCACCACAGGTATAGAATGTAGATGGATAGTATACTTAATGACGACAAAGAGGTAGATACAGCAGTGGCCTTCCGTACCGTACTGCTATATATAGTATACTGGTGGTCACTGTGTCAGCAAACTGCAAAACTAAAATGCACCACAGGTATAGAATGTAGCTGGATAGTATACTTAATGACGACACAGAGGTAGGTACAGCAGTGGCCTTCCGTACCGTACTGCTATATATAGTATACTGGTGGTCACTGTGTCAGCAAACTGCAAAACTAAAATGCACCACAGGTATAGAATGTAGATGGATAGTATACTTAATGACGACACAGAGATAGGTACAGCAGTGGCCTTCCGTACCGTACTGCTATATATAGTATACTGGTGGTCACTGTGTCAGCAAACTGCAAAACTAAAATGCACCACAGGTATAGAATGTAGATGGATAGTATACTTAATGACGACACAGAGGTAGGTACAGCAGTGGCCTTCCGTACCGTACTGCTATATATAGTATACTGGTGGTCACTGTGTCAGCAAACTGCAAAACTAAAATGCACCACAGGTATAGAATGTAGATGGATAGTATACTTAATGACGACACAGAGGTAGGTACAGCAGTGGCCTTCCGTACCGTACTGCTATATATAGTATACTGGTGGTCACTGTGTCAGCAAACTGCACAACTGAAACGCACCACAGGTATAGAATGTAGATGGATAGTATACTTAATGACGACACAGAGGTAGGTACAGCAGTGGCCTACTGTACCGTAATGCTATATATTATATACTGGTGGTCACTGGTCAGCAAAACACTGCACTGTACTCCTCCTATATAATATTATACTGGTGGTCCCCAGTCCCCACAATAAAGCAGCACACTGAGCACAGATATGGAGTGTTTTTCAGGCAGACAACGTATACTGGTGGTCACTGTCAGCAAAACTCTGCACTGTACTCCTGCTATATAATACAGCTGCTCCCCAGTCCCCACAATTAAGCAGTGTGAGCACAGATATATGCAGCACACTGAGCACAGATATTGAGCTTTTTTTTCAGGCAGAGAACGGATAACTGGTGGTCACTGATCAGCAAAACTCTGCACTGTACTCCTCCTATATTATGCAGCTGCTCCCCAGCCCTCCCCACAATTAAGCAATAATGCACAATCAAGTTCAACAATAACGGAGAGGACGCCAGCCACGTCCTCTCCCTAACATTTCCAATGCACGAGTGAAAATGGCGGCGACGCGCGGCTGCTTATATAGAATCCGAATCTCGCGAGAATCCGACAGCGGGATGATGACGTTCGGGCGCGCTCGGGTTAACCGAGCCATACGGGAGAATCCGAGTATGCCTCGGACCCGTGTAAAAAGGGTGAAGTTCGGGGGGGTTCGGTTTCCGAGAAACCGAACCCGCTCATCACTAGTGCTCACACTGCTTAATTGTGGGGACTGGGGACCACCAGTATATTATATAGGAGGAGTACAGTGCAGAGTTTTGCTGACCAGTGACCACCAGTATACGTTGTCTGCCTGAAAAACACTCTATATCTGTGCTCAGTGTGCTGCATATATCTGTGCTCACACTGCTTAATTGTGGGGACTGGGGAGCCGCTGTATTATATAGGAGTACAGTGCAGAGTTTTGCTGACAGTGACCACCAGTATACGTTGTCTGTCTGAAAAACACTCCATATCTGTGCTCAGTGTGCTGCATATATCTGTGCTCACACTGCTTTATTGTGGGGACTGGGGACCACCAGTAGATTATATAGGAGGAGTACAGTGCAGAGTTTTGCTGACCAGTGACCACCAGTATATATAGCAGTACGGTACGGAAGGCCACTGCTCTACCTACCTCTGTGTCGTCAAGTATACTATCCATCTAGATTCTATACCTGTGGTGCAATTTAGTTTTGCAGTTTGCTGACAGTGACCACCAGTATATATAGCAGTACGGTACGGAAGGCCACTGCTCTACCTACCTTTGTGTCATCAAGTATACTATCCATCCATACCTGTGGTGCATGTCAGTTGTGCGCAGTATATATAGTAGTAGGCCATTGCTATTGATACTGGCATATAATTCCACACATTAAAAAATGGAGAACAAAGATGTGGAGTGTAAAATAGGGAAAGATCAAGATCCACTTCCACCTCGTGCTGAAGCTGCTGCCACTAGACATGGCCGAGACGATGAAATGCCATCAATGTCGTCTGCCAAGGCCGATGCCCAATGTCATAGTAGAGAGCATGTAAAATCCAAAAAACAAAAGTTCAGTAAAATTACCCAAAAATCAAAATTAAAAGCATCTGAGGAGAAGCGTAAACTTGCCAATATGCCATTTACGACACGGAGTGGCAAGGAACGGCTGAGGCCCTGGCCTATGTTCATGGCTAGTGGTTCAGCTTCACATGAGGATGGAAGCACTCATCCTCTCGCTAGAAAACTGCAGTGCCACTCCTAGATGGGCCAGGTGTTTGTGTCGGCCACTTGTGTCGCTTAGCTTAGTCACACAGCTACCTCATTACGCCTCTTTTTTTCTTTGCATCATGTGCTGTTTGGGGACTATTTTTTTGAAGTGCCATCCTGCCTGACACTGCAGTGCCACTCCTAGATGGGCCAGGTGTTTGTGTCGGCCACTTGGGTCGCTTAGCTTAGTCACACAGCGACCTTGGTGCGCCTCTTCTTTTCTTTGCATCATGTGCTGTTTGGGGACTATTTTTCTGAAGTGCCATCCTGCCTGACACTGCAGTGCCACTCCTGGATGGGCCAAGTGTTTGTGTCGGCCACTTGTGTCGCTTAGCTTAGCTTAGCCATCCAGCGACCTCGGTGCAAATTTTAGCACTAAAAATAATATTGTAAGGTGTGAGGTGTTCAGAATAGACTGAAAATGAGTGGAAATTATGGCTATTGAGGTTAATAATACTATGGGATCAAAATGACCCCCAAATTTTATGATTTAAGCTGTTTTTGAGGGTTTTTTGTAAAAAACACCCGAATCCAAAACACACCCGAATCCGACAAAAAATTTTCAGGGAGGTTTTGCCAAAACGCGTCCGAATCCAAAACACGGCCGCGGAACCGAATCCAAAACCAAAATACAAAACCCGAAAAATGTCCGGTGCACATCACTAGTTAAGTCCAAGTTAGATGGAGGTCTTGGCCTCTCTAATTTGAGACTTTACTACTTGGCCTCTCAGCTGGTTTACCTTTCATGCAGGTGGGGACACAATGGGGTTAATTTACTAAAATTCGTATTTGTACCAATTTGGAGGGAGATTCATCACGAATGACATCGAATGTGTGAATTTGCAACTTTTTGAAAATGTTACGCCTCATTTACTAAGCTGTCGTATTTGTATTTTTCATGTTTTCCGATGTCGATGTCATTCGTGGTTTTGTAAGGTAGAATGCGTCCGATTTAGTGGTTTTGCGGCCGTGTTATGAGTTTTTTTTTACGACTGTGTCACATTTCTGTTACGGCAGTGTTTATCCGTTCCCGGACGCGTTTTTTTTCTAAGTTTCGTTTTTGTCACTCGTCCGTGATTGGTTTGATTCGTGATGGAGGAGTGTCTGTGCTCATTACTATAAAAACGCCCCAAACCGGCCGCACCTCGTGGGTTTAGCTAGTGGAGAGGTGAGAGGAAGGTGTGTTAGGAGTTGGTGAGTTTTTTGGAGTTTGTGGAGGATTTGAGGAGGTTATTTTCGATTGTTGAGTGCTGTACTGTGTGTGTAAGTAGTCTTGTCATACTTGTTGTGTAGTTATTTAAAAGTCTGTCAAGTTTTTTGTCATTGTTTTTTTTTTAACGTCTATTGTCATTGTTTGTGAGTGTGTGTGTGTGTGTGTGTGTGTGTGTGTGTGTGTGTGTGTGTGTGTGTTTGGTGTGTGGTGTGTAGTGGTAGTGGAGGAGTGTGTTTACTGTTTTTTTTTCTCAGTGTTATTTGTTGTTTGTCCTGATTATGTCCCAGTCAGAGGTGAGTGTGGTGGAGGAGGTGAGTGAGAGGGAGGAGGTGAGTGAGGTGGAGGAGGTGAGTGAGGTGGAGGAGGTGAGTGAGAGGGAGGAGGTGAGTGAGGTGGAGGAGGTTAGTGAGGAGGAGGGGGAGGTTGCTGCTGCGGCCTCCAGTAATAGTGATAGTGATGGTGTTGTGGCTCCGCAGCCACGCACCACTACAAAGACGGGCCGCAATGTAAAATTCAGCTACGCTGAGAATATGGCATTGGTGCGGGAGCTGATGAGGCATCATCGACAGTTGTTTGGCCATGATGCTGCAAAGGTGTTGTGTCACGCAGGAAGATTGTTCTGTGGGGGAAGGTCGTTGTGGCTGTTAATAGTGAGGGTGTGGTGAGGCGGACCGAGGACATGTGCCGTAAGCGATTCTACGACATCAAGCGCCGTGTCAAGGCTAAGATGTCGAAGGAGGCTAAATCTGCCCACCAAACCGGGGGTGGACACCCCTTGCGAGCATCATATCGGGATTAGGAGGAGCCTGTGCGTACTCTGATTCCGCCAGAAGTGGTTGGTGCGACTCATGTCCGGGATTCGGATCGGCCAAGGCAGGATGGTGAGTTATTTGTTTTTGTTTTTTAAATTTTAAACATCTGTGCTTTGTCCTTAGTTGTCTGAAATGTCTTCTAGCTAATTGTGGTTGTCATTTGGTTCATTCTTCTAATGTGTTGGTGATGTAGTGCAGGCCTGGCCAACCTGTGGCTCTCCAGGTGTTGTAAAACTACAAGTCCCATCATGCCTTGCCACAGTTTTGCTATTAGGGAATGCTAAAACTGTGGCAGGGCATGCTGGGATGTGTAGTTTCACTACATCTGGAGAGCCACAGGTTGGCCAGGCCTGATGTAGTGTTAATATCAATTATGTATGGTTTTATCCTTTGTATTGTCAATTTTTCTCGTTGCCTTGGCCTTTTTCTGGTGTTTTATTTCAAAAGTAAGTGTGATTATTATGTTTTATGCAAAGTTTTTTTATTTAACAATTTCAATGGATTTATGTTTATTGTGTGTTGTTCTGGGTTGTCCTTTGTGTGCTTGATGTGATTTTTCATGCATATTTGGATTTGATGTTTACAATTTTGTGCAGATATTTGTTGGTAGTGTTTTCTTGTTATCATCAAAAATTGGTAACTTAGCGTGCAATATTGTGGTTGTGTCAAGCTACGATGTTTGGGTTTTAACTTTTAAGTAGTATAATATTGTGCATTATGCGCCTTTGTGTATGTATTGTTTGGTGAAATTGTTTCTTATTTAAAGTATACACACCCAATAAAGTCAGGCAGAAAAGCATAAGCATCGTTTAGTTTACTTCTCATCAGGTACCACATATGTTTACATCACAATAAGGAGTTTGCATAAATAAACATATCAACAAAATAGTATGTTCATGATGACATTCTTCATATTTCTACAGTACGAAAGAGAAGCAGCACAGCCAGGCCACATCCAACACTGCCAAGAGATGCAGATGGTGGCAATGCCGGTAAGATTTTACTGTAAACACGTATTCTGCAAACACATAGTAAAACAAAATGTTAATGTTTATCTTATCACATAGGTTCTTCTTCAGCAAACCCCCCTCCACTAAGGCGCCCATCACAGGGCTCGGTTACTGTGGCTAGGATGCCAACCAAGAGACGCCGTCTTGAGGCTGAATCACCAGCACCATCTTCACCACCCCAACGGCGCATCTCCGCAGTGTCGGCCCTGCCACCACAAGCTATTTTGGCCAGCCCACAAAGTGAGGATCCACAATCCCCTCAGTTGTCTGGTGAGTAAACATAACAATTACCTGTAAAGCAGGTAAAAAACAGTGGGTTAGATGTATTAACCTGGAGAAGGCATAAGGAAGAGTGAAAAACCAGTGATATGTGCAAGGTGATAAAGGCAGCAGCACAAAAAACTAACTAACTGTTAATTTACATATTGGAGCTGTTTGCCTTGTGCCTTTATCACCTTGCACATATCACTGGTTTATCACTTCCTTATGCCTTCTCCAGGTTTATACATCTGCACCACTGTTTGTGCACAGCAAAAAAATAAAAACACATGAAAAGTCATCCTTGTAATAATCACCAACAACAAGCACATGGTGGTAAGTTTTTTTTAGATGGTTAATTGTCAGATGTGATGTTGGCCATATCAACAAATATTTATACTTTTAATCTTTGCTAAAAACACCTACATAAATGTTCAGTCTCATCCAATTGTTTTGCATGGCCAACATCACCAGTTCTAAACATAGGGCACCTTAAGACTTTTTCACCTATTGTTAATGTTTACATTTTAGACCACTATATTTGTTAACGTTTTGGGCAGACCAGTGACAGCCTTGAACAATATATGAGTGTATTGGTCAACACATTTATTGTATTGTGTGTGTTGTTCCAAAGGAAGCTTCATACCCAATATGTAAATGTAGTAATTTGTATTTGTTAGAGTTCTTCGGGTTCACACATTATGGCTCAGAGTCCAACAATTCCCTCAAACTTATTACAACTGAGTAGTGAACGTTAGAAGCCACATATTTATACAAAAAGGTGAACAACATAGTTAAGTTTAGGCCTCAATCTATTTATCAATTCCAACATGAATATTAATAAGTAATGCATGTTGACGTAAAGCTATAGTAAGACCAATGCTAAATATTTACTAAATAGTGGCTGTCTTTAACCCCATACAGAACCAGCCATCATGACCGAGGATGCCCAGCAGGAAAGTGACCAGCAGGATACCTACACACTACACCTGCAGCCCATCGATCCTACCCAGCCAACCACGCCGCAGGACATACCCCAACCACCCCAAACATCCCACAGCCCCCAATTGAGCACAACACCACCCCAGACACAAATGGGCACTGAGTTTTGGATCCGTTGGGCCACACAACAGGAGCAAAACTATTCGTGCCTCAACACCCACAGCCAATACCTGGCAAGTCTGCCCCATCATCTGCCTAGACTGAGTCGAAAATTCAGGCAGACTTATAGTGCAGGTGGGCAGAATTGCCAATTCAATGGAGCAGATGAGGGCAGACAACTCCCAAATGCAAGCCAATCTCCAACGCATCATGGATGAACAACAGCGGCAGCACCAATCCCTAATTCAGCTAATCCAACACAAATAAATTGTAAACGACAACCTGTCCAGAATAATAGCAAGCAACACTGCCGCTAATACGCAACTCACTGCAAGCCTCAATATACTCAGTCAAAGCCTTAATGTGTTGGCATCACACAAAGTCAGCTCTAGCTCGGGGACAACTACACCAAGCCAGACCCCAGTTCAATCCCTAGTTAGACGCTCCAGTCGAACCCGGGCCAACGAGCCAGCCCAATCCTCGGCACCCAGAACACACAAAAAAAAATAATAATCAGGCCTGCAGCTAATAGTTTGTTAATTTAAAAATTATGTTGATTTGTTACAGCAAAAATGCCTGTGTTCAAGGTAATAAATTGTTCACACGGAATATGTGTATTGTTTCATTAGCTACAGAAACCACCGGCACATTAGTGTCTTGGCCCAGATGTCTATTGGTATAAATATTTTGCCTGCCCCTAGGTGGCCTCAGCTCAACGTGTGTGTAATCTATGGCACCCAGCACATTGGGCATGGCCGCAAGCTCAGAGAAAGCTACCCTGACTGCATGCCACTGCGACTCCTGGGTAGGGAAGCAGAGAGGCATCTATGTGGCCATCCAAGACATCCAAAACCTGAGTGGACATTCCTAAATTTAAGGTGAGTGTCATGACCTGTAATAAATTAATACAATACTGTGTTATATTACATTACAGAAGCACCACTTAGACATAGACGTGTATGTATATTTTAACTCACCTGAAATACATATTTAGAAAAGGTGGCCTGTGAGATACTAATGACATCGCCAGTCATAGGCTGGAAGCTGCCAGTAGCCATAAAGTGCAACACAGCCAGGAGTTTGTGCAGGCCTGAGACAGAGCGAGAGCGTGCTGTCTCAGGGTCTAGGTTCAGTTTGTCAAGGTCATACAGACGCAAAATGTTATTTACATTTAGTCTGCTCATCTGTATAACATGGTCATCAGCCAATTTGTTAAAGTTTAAACGCCCACTAAAAAAACCAGGCATGCCCAGCCTACGCGAAACCTGTAAAACCTGCTGACCATGTTCATTTTCCTGGCCTTGGTTTATTGTAGCCTCATGGAGCAGTGTCAGGTATCCCCCAGCAAACAAGAAAGCAGTACTACACACGGTAGCAGCCATTTCAGAGTGAGAGAGGAGAAAAATGTGTTTGGGCCCCTTTTAAAGGTCCAAAAAGTCAGGTGTGAGTAATGTAGATTTGGCAACACATAAACACGCTTCTCAAAAGCAGGTCTATTTTTTTTTAAGGCTTTTTGTACGATTAGTATTTTATCACGGCCGCACATGCATTTTCATGGAAGAGATTTCAAATACGAATGTTTAGTAAATGACCGAGTTCAATACCTAAACAGCCGCGTTTGACCGATGGTGTATTCATTCGTATTTTTACTACACAGCCGTAATAAAAATATGAATGCCCTCACCACTGCCGTGATTTGAGTTTAGTAAATTCCCGAGATGACACTTTGAAGAAAAAACACCATCTCGGTCAAAATCGGGAGCTTAGTAAATATACCCCATTGTTGGGGTTCTATGCCGAGTGGGTGGAGTCTCCTCTCTCTCTACTTCATTTTTTGCTATCTGGCTCTACTCTCTCTGGTCTTCCCCCTATTCGAAGACAGGCTCTTCTGGTCTGGCGATTGGCGCACACCTTTTTTGACTGGCAAGACATTGATACTGATACACCCCTGTGGTTTAATGCCTCTTATAGGGAGCTACTGCCCCTATCCATCGGATACTTTATGGCGGCGGATGGGAGTTACAACATTTGCTCAGCTTTATGATAATGGTATTCTTAAATCATTTGAGCGGCTTTGTGGCGACTATGCTGTTGCTAATACTGCTTTTTTCACTACCTCCAGCTGCGTCATGCACTGCAGGCGCAGCTGGGTACGGCCCCCTTAACTATATCGGTGTCTCCAGTCAAGAAATTGCTCCTTTCGTTGGGGTCCAGGGGACACATATCTCTGATTTATACCGCATTGAATGTGCAGGTTAATTCTCATCTGTTTGACCCCTTGAAACTTAAATGGGAAGGTAATATTGGCGATCTCTCCAATGAACAATGGATACAGATTTTGGGATCCATTCGTTATACCACCCCGTGTGTTCGATATCAGCAGGTATATTTTTATACCTTACATAGAACATATCGTACCCCAGTAATGTTGTATAGTGCACATCTTCGCTCTGATACCTGCTGTCCGAAGTGCAATGGGGAGGGTGCTGACTTTTGGCACCTATTATGGTCATGCCCAAGGTTGGCACCATTTTGGGCTGCAGTTTGGAATGATATTGTCCTTACAGAACCATCATTGCCAGTAATGAACTCTAGATTGTGCCTGTTCGGGTTAGACCTTGAAGAGACGCATTCTCTGGTCATATATCGTTATGTACTATGCTTAACCACTCTGGCAAAAGTCTTGATAGCCAGAAAATGGTTCTCCCCTGAATTACTCAATATATCTCATTGGCGGGCTCTGGTCAACGAGGTTTCTGGCCATGAACGAGCAATGTTTAGATCTAGTGACATCCTGGATTAATACTCTAATAAATGGGATAGATGGAATACGTCAGCCCTTGGAGTGGGTGGGACGTGATGGAAAGGGGAAGGTATCCCGTGTAATGTATACTGTAGCTAATACGGAATGTGATATTATGCCTGTTTGCTCTGGGGCGATGCAGGAAGCATGGAGGCTTTAGAAATGACTCCTTATTGTTGTATTAACTATATATATGCGATATGTTGCCTGCTACATGTCATATCTTGTTTAACAGATATACTGTAAATCCAATATCATTGATGTTTTTGATATACTATTTTTTGTACTTGACCTGTTTGTTGAGCTAGGTTTAGCTGCTGTATGTTTTTTTTTGTTTGTATATGTAAAACGCTATCAATAAAAAATTACTGAATAAAAAAAAAAAAAAAGGGGGACGCTGTCTGCCGTAATGTGTAAAAAAGGGGGACTGTCTGCCGTAATGTGTAAAAAAGGGGACTGTCTGCCGTAATGAGTAAAAGAGGGGGACGCTGTCTGCCGTAATGTCTAAAAAAAGGGGTACTGTCTGCCGTAATGTGTAAAAAGGGGACGCTGTCTGCCGTAATGTGTAAAAAGGGGACGCTGTCTGCCGTAATGTGTAAAAAGGGGACGCTGTCTGCCGTAATGTGTAAAATGGGGGACTGTCTCCTGTAATGTGTAAAAAGGGGTACCTAACTCTGATCCCAAATCCCCCAACTATTTCAACTCAAGGGCTACCTAAAACACATATTTTCAAAAAATATATAAATGTTTAAGTAGAAAAATAGAAGTAGACAGGCACTGTCAGCCTACTTCCATGACATCACAAGTGGCGGTAAGGTTCATCGCCGGACTTTGCGGATCATTATGGCTGCAGTGCCTCACCAGCCAATGACCTCACCGCACGCCACTGCCATAGGTGCGGGCATTGCAGCTGCTATGGGGCCCAGAGCTGAGAGGGGCCACCTTCCCTGTCACAGTTACATGTGTTATATACAGGGTGTAGCTACCATAGGTGCAGGGAGTGCAGCTGCTATGGGGCCCAGAGCTGAGAGGGGCCACCTTCCCTCTCACAGTTACATGTGTTATATACAGGGTGTAGCTACCATAGGTGCAGGGAGTGCAGCTGCTATGGGGCCCAGAGCTGAGAGGGGCCACCTTCCCTGTCACAGTTGTACATGTGTTATATACAGGGTGTAGCTACCATAGGTGCAGGGAGTGCAGCTGCTATGGGGCCCAGAGCTGAGAGGGGCCACCTTCCCTGTCACAGTTACATGTGTTATATACAGGGTGTAGCTACCATAGGTGCAGGCAGTGCAGCTGCTATGGGGCCCAGAGCTGAGAGGGGCCACCTTCCCTGTCACAGTTACATGTGTTATATGCAGGGTGTAGCTACCATAGGTGCAGGGGGTGCAGCTGCTATGGGTCCCAGAGCTGAGAGGGGCCACCTTCCCTGTCACAGTTACATGTGTTATATACAGGGTGTAGCTACCATAGGTGCAGGGAGTGCAGCTGCTTTGGGGCCCAGAGCTGAGAGGGGCCACCTTCCCTGTCACAGTTACATGTGTTATATACAGGGTGTAGCTACCATAGGTGCAGGGAGTGCAGCTGCTATGGGGCCCAGAGCTGAGAGGGGCCACCTTCCCTGTCACATTTACATGTGCTATATACAGGGTGTAGCTACCATAGGTGCAGGCAGAGCAGCTGCAACGGGGCCCAGAGCTGAGAGGGTGAACTTAAGCACTACTGCAATTTATAAAAGAAACTAGGGCACTACTATGGGGCATAACATTAAATAAGGCTCTACTATGGCTCAGAGAATGAACTAGGGCACTATCATAGGGCATAATATTAACAACTGTTGCAGAGAAATGTCTCTCTAGAAGTATTGGGATGGGGGCCCCTTCAAAATGTTGCTATGGGGCCCACAAAGTTCTGGCTACGCCCCTGGATGCAGCATCTGCATCTTTTTCTCATGCCAAGTTCCATTGTGCTTCATCTGCAACTTTGTACGTGTTAAAAGCTAATTCCTGTGCGGTTAAAGTCGCAGCCCGGCACCTGCAGTGGACTGTGAGCGGAGTTTCCTGCATCTGCATCTGCAATGCGCATAATCTGCAAAATATAAATCAAAAGACTACACATTACACGTCTCGGAGGGGCTCAGTAATACCAGGGGACTTGCGCTGTATGGCGTATGGCCTCTAGGAGGTATATTTAGTAAAGATTATAAAACAGAAGTGGCGATGTTGCCCACAGCAACCAATCAGATGAGGTCTATCATTTTCTCAAAGGCAATAGAGAAATGACAGCTAGAAAATGTTTGGTTGCCATGGGCAAAATTACCACTTCTCGGTTTTAAAAGCTTTAATAAATGTACCCCCTAGGTGTAAGAGGACACATCTGTCCATAGATCCTTGTCCAGAATTAATAGCAGGTGTTTGAGCAGGGAAAGCGCACCACCTCCAGGGCCCCCGAGCCTCCTGGGGGGGCCCCACATCTTAAGAGATTCTGTTCTTCATTTAATGATTTTCAAAATGTCATATTGCCTTGGTCGGCTGTCTAATGTAATCAGCAGAGAAGAAAGGCGTAGCAGTCATGGAACAGATGCTGGGTGACCTCCACCCCAAGGCAGTCTCAATCTCAGCGCTGACCCTGCCCATTTAGGCAGTTTGGGTGGTGGTCCTAACGGAGGATAAAAGAGGGCGGAAGGAATGCAGTAAGTGCCCGAGTCAATGACTAGCAGGGTAAGACGACCTGATGTTAAATTACCGCACACTTTACAATGTGCGCTGTGTAATCTTACAGCACTATTGTATAATATAACATGTTGCTGGTTATGCCGGTGAGGGGTCCGGGAGATATTTAGAAATGAAGACAACTTACAATAAAGGGGAAACAATTACTGAATCTGCAATTTTCAAAAGATCACTGGGCTCTGAGATGGTTTTCCACTATAAATATCAATCTTGCTTTGAATTTTAGTCAATGGGACTAATGAAGAGTTGGAGCAAGGTAAAAAAAAATGGAGTAAATTTGCACTTGGACAAACCACTTTGCAATGCAAGGGTGCAAATACATGTATTATCTTGCATGCAGGGTAAATACTGACTATTTTTACATGTAGCCCACACATGCTGGACGGGTTAGGTATAATATGCCTGCGGTCAGAATACCGACCACGTCATCCCGATGATTTGAATCCCGACTTACTCACCGGCCCCCTAACCTTTCTCGTAAGCAAGTGGTTCTCAAACTCAGGGACAGATTTATCAATGAGTGATATTCTTGTTATCACTCGTTGCGAATGATAAAAATGGTGCTCCCCCAATTAGCTCCTGTCTTGTGTTTCAAAAATTACAGTTGGGAGCTGGTTGGCTAGATCAGGGGTCAGGGAACTTTTTTACCTTTTCCCCAAAATATATTTAGATACGCCGACGTTACCCCCTTGATTTGAAAGGAAATCATATATTATTGTGCATATATACTGGTTATTACTGTTTATATGGCATTTCTGAGATACTGTGTGTGTATATATATATACATATATATATATGTCTAAAATAAAGATTAGAAGGAGCGCTTCATAGTGCAATACGTTTTTCTTTTGAAAGAGTCACATACATATATATAGGACCACTCTAAGCAGGATTTGCTTGTACCTATAAATTCATCTGAGTGGACTAGAACTACCACTTGGTTTTAGATTTTTATAGTCACCGGCATCAGCTCCAGCACTCATCCGCTCTAGCGTCAAGACACCGCAAACCACACCGAGGGGATCCCAAGCAGGTCGGGGCACTGCAGCTCGCTTCACGGAGGGAGTTGATCCGGGAGGTAGCACACACACCCCCAGGCCACACCCCAACAAGTTTCATCATCGGACTTCGTCAGAGGACTCTGTGTGTGGGTTGGCGGGCCGCGGGCGGGAGGACAGGACGGCACGTCACACCGCGGCCCGGAACACAGCACAGGGCGGCCAGGAGCACAGCGCACAGCGGGCAGGAGGGAGCGCGGTGTGACATCAGCACGTCACATCGCGAGCCGGACAATGCTGGTCAGGGCTGTGTCTCAGCAGCGCAACCGTCAATTACCCCCAGGAATTTCATTTTTACTCCATTTGGGGTAATTTACCCGTTCCCTGACCACTGGGTTAGATCATTATTTATCTTTCATATCTTTTTATCACAAATTGATAAATGGGCCTCTTATTTAGTTTCTTGTCTCTGCAACTTCTAAATAAGGTTACAGCAAATAAACATTAATGTAAATGGCATAGTGGTTAGCATTACTGTCTCCTAGCACTGAGGTTCTGGGTTCAATTCCTACCAAGGCCATACGTGTGGAGTTTGATGCTCCCCCCATTTGGGTTTCCTCCCACAAGTCAAAAACATACTGGTAGATTAATTGGATTCTGATATTAAAAATAATAATAATAATAATAATAATAGTTGGGTTTGTGTCCATGGGGTTGATGTATCAAGCAGAGAAAAGGGTTTAAAAGAGGTCCAGTGGAGTAGTTGCCCATAGCAACCGGTCAGCTTTGTGCCGGTCCTGCTTCCTAAGCACATGACATCATAATGTAGTGTAGAGGCAGCGGGGCTGCTGGCACCTAGAAGTGCATTACTGCCCTCAGGGTATCCACACCAACTGCCAGTGAGTCCCAGCCGGTGATGTCTGCATAGCCAGATTAAGGGCATACTGTACCCCGGGCCCCCCTCTGTCAAGGCCCCCCCCCCCCAGCCAGAGCACACTGAAATCACTAGCTTTCCCTCTTATGCAGCAGCAGAACCAGACAGCCAGAATGCTAGCTGGACAGTATGCAGTGCAGGCAGAGACCCAGGAGCAGGGCCGGCTCCAGGCCTACTAGCACCCTGAGCGAGAAAATGTAAAAGCGCCTCGTAACTTCATATCATCAAACTATAAACATATTTTCACACAATTAGCAGCCTTACACATAGCCACAGTAGTGTTCCTTACACACAATGTCTCCAGTATAGTGCCAGATACACATAATGTGCAGTGCCAGATAGACATGACATGCCCCCCAGCAGTGCCAGCTACACATGACATGCCCCGCAGCAGTGCCAGCTACACATGACATGCCCCGCAGCAGTGCCAGCTACACATGACATGCCCCGCAGCAGTGCCAGCTACACATGACATGCCCCGCAGCAGTGCCAGCTACACATGACATGCCCCCCAGCAGTGCCAGCTACACATGATAGTGTTCACTTTTTAGGGCATGGTGCTGATCACAGGGAGGGCACATTTTTAAGTTAGGAGGGCAAAATGATGTACACTACATACTTCTTGTTGTTCCCATACCTATATGTCAAAGCATGGACAGTGCGCGCCGAAGGCGCGCAGCAAAAATTAAGGGGAGTTACTTCGTGGAGAAGGTACGTGGCCACATAATAGTGGCAATTTGCATTACACCACACAGTAGTGCAGCTAATACACACTGCACCAGGTAGAACCTCCTATACACTTTGCGCCAGGCACAGCACTGAGACACATTGCACCAGGGAGATAACTGAGACACATTGCCTAGCCACAGACGCCTAGCGGGAACACTACATAACATGCTCCCCAGCAGTGCCAGCTACACGTGACATGCCCCCCAGCAGTGCCAGCTACACGTGACATGCCCCCCAGCAGTGCCAGCTACACGCGACATGCCACCCAGCAGTGCCAGCTACACGCGACATGCCCCCCAGCAGTGCCAGCTACACGCGACATGCTCCCCAGCAGTGCCAGCTACACGCGACATGCCCCCCCCAGCAGTGCCAGCTACACGCGACATGCCCCCCCCCCCAGCAGTGCCAGCTACACGTGACATGCCCCCCCCAGCAGTGCCAGCTACATAAATGGCCACACAGTGCCAGATATGCCCCCACAGTGCCAGATACATTAATGCCCCCACAGTGCAGATATACCCCCACAGCGCCAGATACATAAATGCCCCCACAGTGCAGATATGCCCCCACAGTGCAGATATGCCCCCACAGTGCCAGATACATCAATGCCCCCACAGTGCAGATATACCCCCACAGTGCCAGATACATAAATGCCCCCACAGTGCCAGATACATAAAATGCCCCCACAGTGCAGATATGCCCCCACCATTCCAGATACATAAATGCCCCCACAGTTCCAGATGCATAAATGCCCCCACAGTGCCAATATGCCCCCACAGTGCCAGATACATAAAATGCCCCCACACTGCAGATATGCCCCCACAGTTCCAGATACATAAATGTCCCCACAGTGCAGATATGCCCCCACAGTGCCAGATACATTAATGCCCCCACAATGCCAGATACATAAATGCCCCCCCCCCCCCCCCCCCACAGTGCCTGATACATAAATGCCCCCACAGTGCAGATATGCCACCACAGTGCCAGATACATAAACGCCCCCACAGTGCCAGATATACATAAATGCCCCCACAATGCCAGATACATAAATGCCCCCACAGTGCCAGATACATAAATGAACCCACAGTGCTAGATACATAAATGAACCCACAGTACAGATATGCCCCCACAGTGCCAGATACATTAATGCCCTCACAGTGCAGATATACCCCCACAGTGCCAGATACATAAATGCCCCCACAGTGCAGATATGCCCCCTCAGTGCCAGATACATAAATGCCCCCACAGTGCAGATATGCCCCCACAGTGCCAGATACATTAATGCCCCCACAGTGCAGATATACCCCCACAGCGCCAGATACATAAATGCCCCACAGTGCAGATATGCCCCCACAGTGCAGATATGCCCCCACAGTGCCAGATACATTAATGCCCCCACAGTGCAGATATACCCCCACAGTGCCAGATACATAAATGCCCCCACAATGCCAGATACATAAATGCCCCCACAGTGCTTGATACATAAATGCCCCCACAGTGCCAGATATATAAATGCCCCCACAGTGACAGATATGCCCCCACAGTGCCAGATTCATAAACGCCCCCACAGTGAAAGATATACCCCCACAGTGCAGACATGCCCCCACATTTCCAGACACATAATTGCCCCCACAGTGAAAGATATGCCCCCACAGTGCCCAATCCATATACTGCTTCACGATACCTGCGGTGGTGGCGGGAGGGGGAGTGCCGCTGAGGACACGGGCGGCTCTTCTAAAACTCGTGTGCGCGGCTGCCCGGCGTCTATCGTCAGACGCCGGCGCCGCACAGCCGCATACAGGGAGCACTGCAGGCTGGCTCCAGGCACAAAGATGGCGGCGCCAGCGCGCGGCGCCCATTAAGGGTGGCGCCCCGCGCGGCCGCTCTAGTCGAACGTGCCTGGAGCCGGCCCTGCCCAGGAGTATCAGATTTCATGAGATTCCCAACCAGAGGAGAGATAGGAGGGTGGAGAGAGCTGTGACACAGGGTGGAATCCATGTGTCACTTACATTTCTCTCCACACTGGGTGTTTGAGTCCTGTGTAACTTGTTACCTAGTGAGGGTCTAGAGAGGGGTGTAGTACTGCTGACCGCGGTCAGGAGACCACCGGTCAGCTTACCGATGCCGGGATCCCGGCAGCATACCGACGCCGGGATCCCGGCGGGGAGGGGCGAGTGCAGCAAGCCCTTTGCGGGCTCGGTGGCGACCTGCGGTTGCCACGGGTTCTATTCTCACTCTATGGGTGTCGTGGACACCCACGAGTGGAAATAGTCCCTGTTGGTCGGCATGCCGACCATCGGGATAGTGAGCCGTCGGGCTGGTGGAGGAGGTCATGTGACTGTCGGTCAGCTGACCGGCGGTCACATGAATACCACCCTCTAGAGAGAGAGAGAGAGAGAGAGAAAGAGAGAGACACACACACACACACACACAGAGTCCCCTGAGTCCTGTCCCAGTGTGTTCGTAGTACAGAGGCTGCTGCTATTTTTGCATGTGACAAGATAAATTATAGATTTTATTTTTCTTTGTGTATTTTAAGGTTGTTTAAGTTGTCTTTGTTCCACTATAAGTAAAGTTTATAAAATAGCTGTCTTTCAATTAGGTGGAGCTATAAACAGTACCCGGGCATTATTAAACTATTAGTTTAAATCTAATATAAATCATTAGGCTACATTTAATGTACACAATCCATACATCCCAACATGACCCATTCCAGAGGGGACAAAGGGGGTCATTCCGAGTTGATCATAGCTGTGCTAAATTTAGCACAGCTACGATCATTCACACTGACATGCGGGGGGACGCCCAGCACAGGGCTAGTCCGTCCCGCATGTCAGTGCCGCCCCGCCCCCCCCCTGCAGAAGTGCAAAGGCATCGTACAGCGGCGATGCCTTTGCACTTCAAGAGTAGCTCCCGACCAGTGCAGCTTTAGCGTGCTGGCCAGGAGCTACTTGTCGCTCCCCAGCCCGCAGCGTCTGCATGTGACGTCACGCAGCCGCCGCGGCCCGCCCCCCAACGGTCCGGCCATGCCTGCATTGGCCAGACTGCGCCCCCTAAACGGCGGCTTAACGCGGCTGTCCAGCCCCCTCCCGCCCAGCAACCGCTTCTGCCTCAGAGGCGATCGCTAGGTAACGACGGCTGCCATGCGCCGGCGCACTGCGGCGCTGGCGCTGGCGCATTTCCGACCCGATCGCTGCGAGAAACTGCAGTGAGCGATCGGGTCGGAATAACCCCCATAATGCTCAGTTATGATTACAATCACCTGTGTTCAACACAGGTGACGCCAATCATATATTAAGAGGAAAGTTCAGGTAGGGAGCATTTTGTTCACTCCTGGAATGGGACACTAACCTCCCCCCCCCCCCCACCGGGGGCCCCCTGTCTATAGTGCCCTGGGCACCCCAAAGGCTTCATCCGGCCCTGGATGTCTGGCAGTGTTTGGGGTGGCAGTTGGTGCGGTTCCCCTATTTGAATGTTGGACTGTGCTGCAGCCGTCACCTCTGGAGCCACCACTGGCAAGGAAGTCCAGGAACAGAGCATTGTGTCCCTCCTGGAATGGGTCATGGTGGGGGGTATGTAGTCTGCGTCCAGATCATTAGCCACAGCGAGATGTTGATAAGGGTTAAATAATCATTTGGCTGATGTGTAAACACACCCCGGGGTCACTGCTGTCCATTGTATCATAGTCATTCACCACCTTCTTTCAATTTGTGTTCACTGGTTTAAATGGCCGCAGAGCAAAATTATATTTCATCAAAGTACGAGAGGGGTCAGGACCCCTGGAAAGTCTTTACACACTTTGTAGAAACTTCTGCTGCATTTACCCCCAGCTGCCGCAGTCACCCCATTAATCTCTATTAAATTGGATATATTTACAGTACTCTCCATGCAGAGTTACGTTACCAGCTGAATGGTTTCAATTAAGTCTGTTCTGTGTGAGTATCACTAATGTGGCCAGTACTATAAAATACTCTCAGTGACAATGTGGTTATTGCCCACATATTGTGCACAGCCTGTGCTGCTCTGGGGCCACATGTAATGTACTGTAGTACAATGTCGCCGTGTTGTTGTTTGTCACCAGTGCTATAAAGATATATACTGTATTTGCTCCAATTACAACACATCCTTACAAATGCAGGAATACCGAAATTTGTCTATTGCACTTTATATCTATCCATGGGGCATAGACATAGACCTTTGTAGAATTACAAAATGCCGACAGGGGTGAGTAAGGGGTGTTCTCCCCTCTCCCCTACCCCCTTAACACTCCCTACCCGCTGCCTAACCCTGAACCTCCCCCTTAGTGTCTAACCCTAACCTTCTCCCCTAAGTGCCTCAACCTAACCCCCCTTCCCCGCTGCCTTACCCTAAACCTCCCCCTTAGTGTCTAACCCTAACCTTCTCCCCTAAGCGCTTCAACATAACCCACCATCCCCACTGCCTAAACCTAACCCTCCCGCCCTGAAGCCTATCCCTAATCTTCCCCCCTAAGCGCCTCAACCTAACCCGCTTCCCCGCTGCCTAAACCTAACCCTCCCGCCCTGCAGCCTAACCCTAACCTTCCCCCCTAAGCGCCTCAACCTAACCCCCCGTCCCTGCTGCCTAAACCTATCCCTCCCGCCCTGATGCCTAACCCTAATCTTCCCCCCTAAGCGCCTCATCCTAACCCACCATCCCCACTGCCTAAACCTAACCCTCCCGCCCTGCAGCCTAACCCTAACCTTTCCCCCTAAGCGCCTCAACCTAACCCCCCGTCCCTGCTGCCTAAACCTATCCCTCCTGCCCTGATGCCTAACCCTAATCTTCCCCCCTAAGCGCCTCAACCTAACCCACCATCCCCACTGCCTAAACCTAAACCTCCCGCCCTGCAGCCTAACCCTAACCTTCCCCCCTAAGCGCCTCAACCCAACCCCCCGTCCCTGCTGCCTAAACCTATCCCTCCCACCCTGAAGCCTAACCCTAATCTTCCCCCCTAAGCGCCTCAACCTAACCCACCATCCCCACTGCCTAAACCTAACCCTCCCACCCTGCAGCCTAACCCTAACCTTCAGAGGAGGTGCCTAACCCTAACCCCTCCTCCCCACACCCTAACATAGAAACATAGAATTTGACAGCAGATAATAACCACTTGGCCATTCTAGTCTGTCCTCCTGGGGCGCAGGCTAACCCTAATCCTCCCCCTGCAGCCTAACCCTAACCTCCCCCTGCGGCTTACCTCTGCAGTGCCGCGGTGTGTGCAGGTTCGGCATCCCGGCTCTCTGTATTCCGACACCGGGATGTGTCGGTAATCTGACAGGCGGGATCCTGACTGCATCACATTTCAACATCACAGGGTGTAATTCAGACCTAATCGCTGGGCAGCGATTTTTGCAGCCCTACGATCAGATAGTCGCCGCCTACAGGGGGAGGGTATTTTAGCTGTGCAAGTGTACGATCACATGTGTAGCAGAGCTGTGCAAACTGATTTTGTGTAGTCTCTGCACAGCCCAGGACTTACTCAGCCGCTGCGATCACATCAGCCTGTTCGGGACCAGATTTGACGTCAGACACCCTCCCTGCAAATGCATGGACACGCCTGTGTTTTTCCAGACACTCCCTGAAAACGGTCAGTTGACACCTACAAACGCCCTCTTCCTGTCAATCTCCTTAGGAACACCCGTGCGAATGGATCCTTCGCACAAACCTGTCGCTGACCGGCGATCCCCTTCGCAGCCATTCATCGCGCCTGTGCATTGCGGTGCATACGCATGCGCAATTTAAATCTGATCGCCCGCTGTGTAAAAACGCACAGCATCGATCAGGTCTAAATTACCCCCACAGTTATATCACTTCTGTGAGCTAAAATGACTAATAAGTTTCAACGTTTAAAAACCCTCCTGCTTAATATTTTTTATAAGCCGGTTAGAGTACAGATCTGTTTATCCGAATGTTCTGCACATTATTTGGTAGTCATTTGGATCTGTAATGATTCTGCTCCGGCCAAGTTCTGACAGATACACTTCAAAGTGAATTTACACCTTATTTATCATTCAGGGTCCTGCTGACTTCTCTGTGCCCTTTCCAGTAAAGCACATAAGCCTAGATGATCCTACAATAGAGAATGGTTTACCTGCGAGGATGAGGGGGATACTTTATGGTAAGGGTGGTAGAGCTTGTAATACGTCCAGGGACTTTATGGCACGTGGGGGAATAATGACATCTTGGCCCCACTCCAGGGCCGGTTCTACACCTTGTGGCGCCCAGTGCGAAAGTTTCCACTGGCGCCCTCCCTCCGCGGCAAAACAGTTCGTTCACGAAAAATAGGGTCGTGGCTTCATAGGGGAGGGTCATGGCCACAGTTATGCCCCAGTAGCTGTGCCCCCAGATTTGCTCCAAGTAGTTGTGCCCCCCAGTTGATTTGCCCCCAGTAGATTTGCCCCTTGCAGCTGTGCCCCCAGTAGTTGTGCCCCCTGTAGATTTGTCCCCAGTAGTTGTGCCCCCAGTAGCTGTTCTCCCTGTAGCAGTGCCCCCTGTAGTTGTGCCCCTATTAGTTGTGCCCCCTGTAGCTGTGCCCCTTGTAGTAGTGCCCCCAGTAGCTGTGCCCCTTGTAGCAGTGCCCCCAGTAGCTGTGCCCCTTGTAGCTGTGCCCCCAGTTGATTTGCCCCAGTAGCTGTTCCCCCTGTAGCAGTGCCCCCTGTAGTTGTGCCCCCTGTAGATCTGCCCCCAGTAGCTATGCCCCTTGTAGCTGTACCCACTGTATGTGCCCCCTGTAGTAGTGCCCCCAGTAGTAGTGCCCCTGTAGTAGAGCTGCTTTGAAACCCTAAAAAAAAAAACACAATACTTACCAGCCTCGCTCCTGCTTCCGGATTGCTGCTGCCGCTGCTGCTGCTGTCTCCAGGGGGCCTGCTCCTCTATGGGAGAGACGTCATGACGTCTCTCCCATAGCAGTGCCGCATTGACACTAGGGGTCAATTTTGACCTCTAGCGTCAGTCAGCAACCTCGGCTGCAGCGGGCGCAAACTGTGCTCGCTGCAGCCGGGGGCCGGGAAGCGGGGAGGGAGGGAGGATTAGCAGTGGCTCTTGCCACGGCGGCGGTGCCCTCAGGGTAGCGGCGCCCCGGGCTAAAAGCCTGCTTGCCCGTGGCAAGAGCTGCTACTGCCGCACTCCCCCCCATTGATCAGCTGCATGTCCCATCTGGGAGGTTTGAAAGCTTGAAAGTATGCAGAAGGACGTGATGGAGAATTATGGATAGAATGTGAACAAGGCCTGGATGCCTTTTTCACAATAAATGCTGTCCGTAGATATAATTACACTATGGGTACATTATATTGAAGGAATTTATCCGATTGCTGTTTATAAGCAGGTACAGGGCAGTAACAAGGGGTGTGCGATCGGTGACATTGCACGGGGCGTAGGCCCCTGGGTTGGTCCCTTCACTGCCCCATGGTAGCTGTATGTGACTTGCAATGTGCCTGATTCAGAACCCTGCAGCACCGGAGTGTCCAAGAGTAACTATGACGATACCTTTGTGAATCTGCTTAGAATCACCCTTCCTATCCCCTCAGATAAGCCCCAGGTCAGGAGAGGTCAATCATTAATTGTAAATAAAATACGATAGCCACCTCCTTGTCTATTTACCTGCATTTTTGTATTGCCGTTATGGGGAAGTACCGTGTTTTGCTGGGACAGCTCTTCCGATACTGACTTGTCCAAGAGATGCATAGAGATATACGTGTATGACCGAAGGGTTAAAAAAATGCGCAGGTACGGCCATCAACTTGCGCACAAGCAAGCCACGTGGAACAATGAGGGTATTTTGAGTAAGGAAACTCATTGGTTCTATAGCCGATAGCCATTTTATGACCGCAATAGTCGTCGGACACAAGTGATCTAATGCATCACACAGCGCAGCAAAACACGATGCAGCAAAACCAGAAAGCAAACGGCAAACTGACTGTGAATATTTGGGACTAGATTTACTAACCTGCGATTTGCCAAAGCTGATGGATGAATTTAAAGCAGCAACAGAAATAATGCTAAACCAGGCTAGTGTATAATTTTATTTCTGTTGCCGCTGAAAACCCATCGCTCAAAGCCAGGGTTAGTAAATCTAGCCTTTGATGTTACAGTTGACAGCGGAACTGTTTTGTGTAAATGATAAAGAACCCACTAATCACCTCTTTGCCTTTGCAGATCGGCGAAATAAATGTGGATATCACCGGCAAAAACATAAACTGTCTTGGACCAGAGTCACTGTTGCCGCATTCTGCTCTAGCGAAACCCACGTAGATAACCTCACGGTAACGACAGCACATCAAAGGAGCATCCCAACTGCCGGGATCCCGAACGCATTCCCATCAAAGAGATGTGACTAATTTCACACTGTTCTTCAACTTTGCTCTAAATGGATGTTCCGAACTATTCCTAGTACATCTATTTTCCATTCATAATTTCCACTCTCCCACATGATTCCCTGGGGCAACTGGTTCTTCGTCCAATGAAAACATGGATCCCTGTGGAGTATCTCAGATTAGCAGCATGCACATCTCTCACTTGACCCCCCCATTAGAGGAGGGAACCCACGGGAGGTCAGAGACGTGTGCACCTGGAGCAACAAACCTGGCACCGCATTCAGGAAGCTGCTATTCCTCTACCATCTCCACACTGCTGCTATATAGGACGGCGTGTCATCATGTATTAGAGGACAGTGTGCTTTTCATTAACCCTTCCAGTATATTTCATCAACGCATCCATTGCCTTTGATTTTGTATTAAAGTTACTCTACTGTATGCATGTTTGTCCTCCCTTCTTTTTGGCTTTCCGTCGGAAAATAAACATACAACTGAAAATCCACTTCATCTAATGCAAGGGTGGCCAACCAGTCAGAGACAAAGAGCCAAAAATCTAGTTAGGTACATCAAAGAGCCGTCATCAAGCCAAAGGTACGCATGCAAAAAAGGGGTGTGGCCTTGTGCCTGCTAGGCCATGCCCCTGGTATAAAATATGTTGAAAAAGCCACTACCACATAAAATAATTGAAAAAGCAAGATTCACATAATACACTTCAGCTCCCCTATTTGTCACTCCAGCCAGCTCTCCTATGTGTCACTCCTGCTAGCACCCTTCTGTGTTACTACAGCCAGCTCTCCCATTGTCACTACTCCCAGCACCCTACTGGGTCACTCCAGTCAGTTACTCCATGTGTCACTCCTGCTACCACCCTCCTATGTTACTTTAGCCAGCACCCCATGAGTCACCCCTGCCAGCACCCTCCTGTGTCACTCCAGCTAGCCCACCCTCGTGTCACCACAGCCCCTACAACTTGTGCTATTGCAGCAGCCCCTTTTGTGTCCTCTGTTTGCCAGTGGGTGTCTCACCTCTAGTATCTGGCTCCCTCAATTCTCAGTGCCTGTACTGCTGTTGTGTGTCTGGCTGGAGTGCAGCAGTTTCCGGATCTATTGTGGTCATGTGATTTTGAGTGTTGGGGAGCCACATTTGAATAAAGAGAGAGCCTCATGCAGCTCAAGAGCCACTGGTTGGCCACCACTGATCTAATGCAATGTTTTACAATGTTCCCAAGAAATGGCCTCTTTATGAATATTGTATCTTTATTAAAGACTGAATTCAGATGAATCCCGCTGCTTTTATGACGCTGAATCCATTTCAAGTTGATAGAAGAGGATTCAGGATTCCGAGCCCATTTTGGTTGTTTGCCTGGCGTCGTTTGTCTTCAAACTAAAACCAACTGTGTACAAATTGGAATGAAACAAATCACCTTCTATTTTTGGTTTGGAATCTACAAATGTGCCATGTATTTAAAGATCCAGCTCAATCTGAGGCATTAGTTATTGCAAGCTTGCTCCACAAATTTTTCATCCTGCAACCAAAGCATACCTAACCGGTGCCCCCCCCCCCCCCCCCTCCTATGTGGTGACGTCTTCCCAGTTACAACTTCAGAAAGAGGTTGCCATGCAGTGAAAGCAAAGATTCTGGCCTTATGCTGGAGCATTCGCTATCTGGTGCACATGCGTCATTTTACCGAAACTCACTGAGCAGTTGGTGCGGCGTAGGAGGTGGGACCCACTTGCGGGAGATGATGAGGGCCCACTGCACCCTGGGGGTCATTCCGAGTTGTTCGCTCGCAAGCTGCTTTTAGCAGCATTGCACACACTAAGCCGCCGCCTACTGGGAGTGAATCTTAGCTTATCAAAATTGCGAACGAAAGATTCGCATTATTGCGAAAATACATCTCTGTGCAGTTTCTGAGTAGCTCGAGACTTACTCGGCATCTGCGATCAGTTCAGTGCTTGTCGTTCCTGGTTTGACGTCACAAACACACCCAGCGTTCGCCCAGGCACTCCCCCGTTTCTCCAGCCACTCCCGCGTTTTTCCCAGAAACGGTAGCGTTTTTTCACACACACCCATAAAACGGCCTGTTTCCGCCCAGAAACACCCACTTCCTGTCAATCACATTACGATCACCAGAACGAAGAAAAAACCGTGAGTAAAATTCCTAACTGCATAGCAAATTTACTTGGCGCAGTCGCAGTGCGGACATTGCGCATGCGCACTAAGCGGAAAATCGCTGCGATGCGAAAAAATTTACCGAGCGAACAACTCGGAATGACCACCCCTGTTCCTCTCCAACATTAACACACCTCTGACTTCTGACCATAACAAACGATTTAGGCTATAGGTAAGGCTATAGATGGTGCAGTATGGGTATAAGCTGGAGTTATCTCTGTGGTGGTCCAACCTTCTGACTTCTTATAGGCCCTACACACATGCCGATTTGTTTGAAAGATATGAACGATCTCGTTCATAAATGAACGAGAACTCGTTCATATCTTTCAGTGTGGAGGCTCCAGCGATGAACGATGCGCGGCCCCGCGCTCGTTCATCGCTGGTCCCCCGTCGGCTGTGCATGCAGGCCAATATGGACGATCTCGTCCATATTTGCCTGCACTTCAATGGAGCCGCGTGACGGGGGGAGTGTAGAAACTTCACTCCCCCCGTCACTGCCCCCCCGCCGCCGGGTCGCCCGTCGGCCGTATCGGCCGGCGGGCACCTCGGTGGCGGATCGGCATGTCTGTAGGGCCCATTAGAGAGGCAAGGGTTCCCCAGGTAGACACAGATAACGGGAGACAAAGCTTTTGCAAAAGCAATCTAGGTTAATTTCTTGTAACTCAAAATTACTGGAATGGCCTACTGCTATAGAATAATAGGTTTTACCAAACCTTCTCCTTTTGTCCATTTTTCCATTCTTTAGAAGGGTTGATACAAGCCCCCCTTGACGTGAAGATGGCAGCAGTTTAATCTTAAGGTAAATGGCGGTTAAAATTGCAGTTTATTTAAATCAAATTTAAAAATAAAAATTTTTTTTTAACACTTGCACCACATGTAGCAGCTATCTGGTTGAACAGTTACATGGTTGCATGAATTTAATCGTGGGCATAGCACAAACGCAAGCGCAACAATATAAAAGGATGTGCACTAAATTGCGATGGGCTGTCCAGTTATAAACGCTCCCCTTTATTTTGTTCATTCCCCAGATTTTATACCTTGTAGAATGTTGTTATACTTTGTAGTGCACACATGAGGAGTACACATGTGACATGCGTTACATGAAATGTGTTTCTGTCTTTGCTGATTCTGTAGAGTTACATCAAAGAAAAGTGAGAGCCAGATGGCCGGTGCAGGAAATTGGAGTTCAGACAACAATACATTTACAATTAGTGATAAATATCACTGCACGACACATCCTAGAGAGAATTTTATATAACTGCCATTTTCATTGGAAACATACAGAAAGCAGAAAGGAAAATATCTCCAGGATATTTGTACATATAATTACTAGGTTACAGATGATTACTCTAAATATCAGGCTTTCATTCATAACACATTTGTATAATTATGTAAGATAGCTCATTAAATAGAGTATATAAAATACTCATGAAGCTTAACTAGACCAGGCTTGGGAAACTGGCCATTTATGTTCAGTATATATGTTATTTATATACAGTAAATATATGCAAATGGGTTTTCTCTTTCTATTTCCTATATAATTAACGTAAAGGTAAAAATACTCACCAGGACAGGAAGCAACGAGACACTGCTGAACCTCGCCTGCCCTGACCATTGAACCTTGCTCTCTTCCCTGAATACTGATCTGATTACGGCTTGACTCTACATCCTATTTCTTGTTAACCTGATCTATGTGACTCCAATACTACATATTATTTTGGCCTCTATAATTACCTAACAACTAGGTCTCCCTGTGGTATCCACAGAGGACCTTGTAGGCACTGATTGTCTCAAAGCATGCATTGTCTTTGTTCTGCGTGTAACCAGCAGAATGTCTGTGTGTTACATCATGACATCCTCTAATCAGAAAAATTAAAAATGTGCTTTGTGCAAATCACTACAAAAATACCAGGGACGTGTAGTCAGGGAAGGCAGGAAAGGGAGAGCCTCCCATGATTTTGTACAAAAACGATTAGAGTAATACAGAGAAGATATTTAAAACATAAACATCTTCTCTGTTTATTGTAATCCTGTTTATAGCTAACATTATTAGCTGTGTGGAGATCCCCGGTGCTGCAGGGAGACGAGAGGTTAGGCAGCAATAGCTTTGCCTCAGTTCCAGTCAGACACTGCTTTGCAGAGTTGGGGGCGGGGCCATACCATAGGCAGTAACGCTGCACAGAAAGGGAGCTAATAGAGGCATGCCTCTGAGTGTGGAGGCGGGCCTTGTTCTCTGATGGACACTTGGATGTGTCATGTGACCAGGAAGTGCACTGTAGTCGGAGCTCAGTCAGCAGCAGCAGCAAGAGAAGACACAGGGATGCAGGTAGGAGACTCAATTGACACTGTAGCATAGTGTAGTGAGAAGAAAGATACAGTGGGTAGGGGGTGAGACAGGCTCCCAGCTTTCAGACCCATCTCCATGTGTGCCTCCCCAGCCACTCACCTCACTACACGTCACTGAAAAATGCCAATTTATAACTGTAAAGGGAATGAATAAAGATTCTATTTATTATCTTGCGGCAATAACACAGATTTTCACTCACCACTTTTCACAAAGATAGAAAATGAGTTACTGATGTAATTTGCTATTTGATTGTCAGTAGAGCAATTGAATGAGACTCAGATGCTTGCAAAAATGTCAGACAGCGGTAAGAGAATTCTGTGCCGGACAGTCAGGGTGGATCTGTGCATTTGTGGCGCGACTTGCTAGGTTAATCGTGTACAGTGACTTGGGCATCTGGTTCCACTTGTTTAAAAAAAACAAATGAATTCATAATATATATATATATATATATATATATATATATATATAAATCTTTTGGGACATTCCTATTTGAAAAACTGTATCCATGAAAGCTTAGAGCTTCCCTGTATAGGATAGTATAGATAGAGGAAGACCCTTTCTCAGGTGGAAACACCACTTTATGGCAGGGATTGGGCTCTTCTCACCTTCATACACACGCCTATATGTCTCTAGCACAAGGTTACATGCGTCTCTGACATAACGTTACATGTAGTGAGACAATCTGTGCATACATTTTGTATTTGTTAATGTTATTTCCCTGAACCATTAGAGATGTGTGCGTTGCACAATTATTGTTCTGCGACAAATCCAGCAGCTCAGAAAGCTCAAAACTGTTTCTCAGTCATTCTCTTTATCCGTCACTATCTAACCCTGCTACATAAATCCACAGCTTAAGCTTACACATTCCCATCTGAAGGCGACTATCTGTGTCTGCTAATGGGCTATAGATATATATAGAATCTTCCTCTCCCCTGTGCTGGGTGGGGACAGGGTGCACCAGACTGTCTTCTGGTACATGGCCTCACACCAGATGGAGCCCAGCAGAAGATGCAGCCTTTCCGGACAGAGATTTGGTATTGATTTGTTGAATATCATATCCAGGAGGGAATTTGCAGACTGAACATTTAGAGGATTTAGGGGGTAATTCAGAGCTGATCGACGATCATTTACTCTGACATGCGAGGGGACGCCTAGCACAGGACTAGTCCGCCACGCATGTCAGGCTCCCCCCCCCCCCCCACAGGTACAAAAGCATTGCACGGCGGCGATGCTTTTGTACCTGACGAGTAGCTCCCTGCCAGCCCACCCCTCCTTCAGCAGTCCAGACACACCTCTGTTGTCCGGACTGCACCCCGTCAACGGCGTTCTAACACCGCTGGCACGCCCCCTCCCACCCCGCGACCGCCTCTGCCTGTCAATCAGGCAGAGGCGATTGCAGCCAGTGAGATGCTAATAGCATCTCACTGGGCTCCCGGGGTGCGCACGCGCAGTGTGGCCGACGCACTCCACAAACAAATTCAGACTGTGATCGTTGCCACTGCAGCGATGCAGTCTGAGTGGCCCCCTTAGGCTTAATGTGCTGAAGAGCCACAAAGATATGTATGTACATTAAAGTTCTACTGAGCTTAGAACCCAGGACTTCTGTGGGTCCTGTTACTGTAATTACTGTGCTGTAACCCTCTCCAGGTTCTCTTCTACACATTCCTTGCCTTCACCGTCCTAAAAAGCACAGCTGTACTGGGTTCCCAAAAACCTCCAGGAGTATATACACTACAGTAAAGGCCCGTACACACTGGCCGATATATCGGCCGTTCTCTTGAACGGCCGATATATCGCGGGTCCGTCGGCCAGTGTGTACGGCCGATACGTCTGTGAACTCCGTCGTTCACAGACATATCGCGTCGGCCCCGCAGCACAGCCGACGGCCAATATATCTAACTATATATTAGCATCGACAGCTGAACTGGGCGAAGGGAAACTAGATGAGTAGCGTAACCCGTCTAGCTTTCTTCACAGCGCCGCACAGCACCGGGGGACACTAACAAACAGTAGCAGATATTGCCATGGCACGGCGCCCTCCGGAAGGCGGCACCACAGGCAAAAATCCTGTGTGCCCGTAGCAAGATCCGCTACTGGCACCATGCAAGACAAATGCAGGGGCCGTGGGCAGCGACTGTGCCATTTCCAGGGGCCGTGCACCCTGGGTGACAGCACCACTCCCAGACCACTAGCTGCGGCCCTGAGTGTTGTAACACAACTTCTACTTCTATATCTAAATGAGTCCTGCCGCTTGGTATTGCAGGAACATTTGCTGGACTGCACATACACGATTTGCATATCTAAAGGCCTGTACACACTGGCCGATATATCGCGGGTCCGTCGGCCAGTGTGTACGGGCGATACGTCTGTGAACTCCGTCGTTCACAGACGTATCGCGTCGGCCCCGCAGCACAACCGACGGCCAATATATCTAACAATATATTGGCGCGTCGCTGTGTGTGTACGGGCGGCCAGCCGACCGCCCGTACACATGCTGCGGCAGCCGGCGGGGATTGACAGCTGAACTGGGCGGGCGGGTGTACACGCCTGCCCAGTTCATGACGTCAGTCCCCGACGGATCGGGCAGTGTGTATGCACAGCACACTGCCCGATCCGTCCATAGATATATCTGCAGATCAATTGATCTGCAGAAATGTCTTTCTAGTGTGTACCCACCTTAAGTTTCCGCAGACTAACTATGACTTAACATAAGTCATCGGAGATCAGAAAGAGGTCCTGGTGCATTGCATTTATTCAGATCCTACTAACCACATCTCTTTGATTTACTAATGCAACATGTAGCTCTTTAAGTCTAAATCACATTAGCTTGTGGTTGAATAATCCATCTAAATGAATATAAATGCCTGGCTGTTTGTTATATATCGTGTTATTGTTGAACTTTCCCAGCTCCTGAGCCCAGGACAAGAACGGCTGACGACATTTACTGGCTGTACGTAAGTCAGAGGATTCAGATTTTACATCAGTTCCACAGAATGTTCTCCGCTTTCACAGAACTGATTATGTCACTGTGTTATAAATGTTTCAGGATAACTGGAAAAGAAACAAATGTCAGCTTAGTTAAAGTGGATATTTGCATTTGCAAATATGATGCAATTTGAAGGTGATTGGGACGCACTTGTCTTAATATTTCTGGTGATTTAAAAGTACAATTGCTACTGGTTAAACACTGTGGCTCATGGATTTGTATGTTTGAAGTGGTGGAACTCCAGAAAGAGTGGCCCCTACAGGGCCTGGATGATGGTGTATTGCCTGGTCTCGCACCTCTCTCTAAGGCCCCCACTCCCCCCAAAGCTCCCTCCTCTTTTAATAGAATAGGAGTATTTTCTGAGTAAGCCCGCACATGCTCAAAATAGTCGTCGGGTCTGCTCTTGTGAGACCAGGGAGGTTAGAGTGGCATTATTGAATCCCTACCCAAACTTTGCTATAGGGATCTGCAAATCTTTTCTTTAATTATCGTAGTTTACCACTTCTGTGATGCACTGACTGCAGAAAGACTCCCCTTATGCTGGTAGGTTAATTGGCTCTCAACAAAATTAATAATAATAATAATAATGCCTACCAGACCACTTGGATCACCATGGTGCAGAAGAGGTTCTATTTGGGCACAATAAGAACAGCAAGAATCCCCACAGCACTCTGTATGAGCTGACTTGGGATCAAGCCAATTCCTGGTGAAACGCACGTCTTCTCATTTATTAGGATACTGGTTGTGCGCAAACGGGATCCATTCTGCACCCAAATACAGCAGTTGCCTTGTGGCATATCTGGCACTGTGGGGTCATATGTGTATCTGGCACTGTGGGGGCATATCCAGCACCATGGGGGCATATCTGGCACTGTGGGGACATATGTGTATCTGGCACCATGGGGGCATATGTGTATCTGGCACTATTCGGGGCATATGTGTATCTGGCACTGCACTGTTGCGGTCATATGTGTATCACGCCCCCATTTTCATTGGTCACGCCTCATGTGATGTAGCCACACCTATTTTTTGGCGTGCACGTGCACACAGTACCACTAAGATATTTTTCTACTTACACCACTAGGTAGTGCGCTGCACTGCACTTCTTTGCACTACTATTTGATTATACTACCTGGCCTTGGATGGCATTGCCTCCTCAGCCAGGCCAGGCACTGCTGATGTCTCCTCAGTGTTATAAGAATTACTGTGTGGACATAATGTGTAAAGGGAACTGCTACTGTGTGGGCATAATGTGCATAAGGGTTACTACTGTGTAGCGCATTTGAATTGGGGGAACTATTGTATTATATACCCCTTTCCCACAAGATCATGTCCCTTTTTTACACATGCATCTTCCCTATTTCAAATATGGGGGGGGGGCACCAGTCCCTTACTTTGCCAGGGGCGTCTGGACCACTAGATACACCCCTGCATATTAGATCTGTTTTATTCTATACCGTACATATATCTACTGTATAGTCTTCTTTCGCTTGTGGTCTACCGACTTTGCTTCAAAAGGCTTCGGACAAATTTGAAAGTTGTGCAGGAAACAACTTACTTGTGCGGGAAACAGACGAACAGATGAGGCTGCGTACGTTTGTGCAAATTGGGATTGAGCTGCGTTCGCTCCGGTCTATTTTAAATTCTGGGCGGTAGCCTCACTAACATAAGCAGTTGCGTAGCATAGAAAATCTCAATTGCAGTTGCATCAGCGTGCAACTCTGAATCAGGCTCTCAGTCTGGTCCTAATCAGGTTTGGCTGCCATTTCACACTCCTGGAACTCCACTAGGATCCATTATGATTTCTCAGTATATTGGGATTTGAGACTGGTTTTCATACATCTTCGGGCCTTTGGTGCTGACTTTGTATTTAGGTGGAGAGTAATACTTAGCACTACACGGAGCCGTTTCTTGTGGTGGGCGAGGCGTGAATACGCACTGGGCGCCCGCCGCAGCTCTAAGTTGCTCTGTTTGGCTCCCCCTCCTCCCCATCATTACTATTCTGCATAGGGGGCAAGGTTTCGTGCAATGACGCATTTGCGTCGTGACATCACAACGCAAACGCGCCATCATTGCACGAAACTCCGCACCCGAGCGCAGTACTGATGACGGGGAGGAGGGGGAGCCAGGACACAACGGGAGACTGGAGAGGCGGGCCGGCGCGGGATGAACAAAGAGCGGGAAGCGGGATGAAAGAAGATCTCTGGCCGGCGGATGCCGCTGCAGTGCAAACGTGAGTATAGCTTTTTTTTTTGTCTCTCTGTTGAAGGGGTCTCTGCCTGCTATAATGTGTAAACTGGGAAAACCTGCCTGCTGTAATGTGTAAAATGGGGACTCTTGCCTGCTGTATTGTGTAAAATGGGGACTCCTGCCTGCCGTAATGTGTAAAGTGGGGACACCTGACTGCCGCAATGTGTAAAATAGGGACACTTGCCTGCCGTATTGTGTACAATGGGGACTCTTGCCTGCCGTAATGTGTAAAATGGGGAGTCTTGCCTGCCGTAATGTGTAAAATGGGGACACTTGCCTGCCGTAATGTGTAAAATGGGGACTCTACCTGCCGTAATGTGTAAAATGGGGAGTCTTGCCTGCCGTAATGTGTAAAATGGGGACACCTGCCTGCCGTAATGTGTAAGATGGGGTCTCTTGCCTGCCGTAATGTATAAAATGGGGACTCTACCTGCCGCAATGTGTAAAATGGGGACTCTTGCCTGCCGTACTGTGTACAATGGGGACTCTTGCCTGCCATAATGTGTAAAATGGGGAGTCTTGCCTGCCGTAATTTGTAAAATGGGGACACCTGCCTGCCGTAATGTGTATGATGGGGTCTCTTGCCTACCGTAATGTGTAAAATGGGGACACGTGCCTGCCGTAATGTGTAAAATGGGGACTCTTGCATGCAGTAATGTGTAAAATGGGGACTCTTGCCTGCTATAATGTGTAAAATAGGGACTCTTGCCTGCTATAATGTGTAAAATAGGGACTCTTGCCTGCCGTAATGTGTAAAATGGGGAATCTTGCCTGCCGTAATGTGTAAAATGGGGACTCTTGCCTGCCGTAATGTATAAAATGGGGACACCTGCCTGCCGTAATGTGTAAAATGGGGACAACTGCCTGCCGTTATGTGTAAAATGGGGACTCTTACCTGCCGTAATGTGGAGATTTAATGTATCAAGGGCATTTTGGTGTGTGGCATAACATGGTGCAGGCGGCATTACTGTGTGGGGCTTAATATGGTAGATTTTTTTTTTCTATGGTGGCCGTGATCTGTTGGTGTGGTGCAGGGTCAAAAACTGGGGTGGTAGTCTTTTCAGACGAGGCCATGCCCATTGTAATGAGGCCACGCCCCTTGTCGGGAGCGCGTGAGTGTGCAATGTTTTGTTTTTTATATCTAGGGTGGGGGGCTGGCGCATTTTTTTTTATGTTAATGTGGGGGGCGCATTTTTAAATCTCGCACTGGGAGCCAAATTGGCTAGAAACAGCCCTGGCACTACGGTTTATCTTTTGTTCTTAAGTGTTAACATTGTCTATTTGGATGTTAAGTATAAGCATTATTTATGCCAAATCTAAAGTTAACTTCCTTCTTCAGACTGGCCCCTGTGTGGTGAAGATGAAGATGTCGCTGGGACCTCGGGAATGGGTTACACGGTTACAGAGTGCTCTGTCTTATTGAACAGCAGATCTGTACTGTGACTAAGAGGGCTATTTATTAACATTATTTTTACTGAAATAATGTGAAAAGGGATGTTTTGTGTTGTCACACCCTTTTCACATTATTTTAGTATCACCTGAATGTATTAAAGGGCATTTGGAGCAGTTTTCATGAAAAACTGCTCCAAACCCTTTCATTCACTTTTTTTTTAGTAACCCACATCGCATTCCCCCTACTTATAATGGGAAATGAGATCTGACCAGATTAACTAAAAAAAAAATGCGAAAAAATACAGCAGTGTGCCCTGTGATAATCTCAGCTCAGGCTAGCGAGTTCACAGGGCAGCACTGCGATAATGTGCCATTTTCCCAGCTTCCTCTGCACCTGGTAGAGAAAGCTGAGCGGGACCCGGCTCCAGTGATCATCTCTGTGTGTCCAATGGATACACAAGCTGATCAAAGTGTTAAAAAAAGAGAAATAAAAGTAAAAAAAAGCCCCAAAACATACTCACCTGTCCAGGGAGCCGGTGTCCGTTGCTCCGGTGAGCGCTGCCAGGCGCCAGGTCCCCCATATGCTGCGCTGTGACCCTGGTGCAGTAAGGTGACGCTGCTAAGCGGCAGCGCATTTTACAGCACCGGGGTCACCGCAGCACACAGGATCCGGTAGCCCAGCAGAAGCAGCGCGGATCGACTCCCTGGAAAGGTGAGTATATTATCCTGCAGGGGGGGCATCCATGGCACGCGAGGGTAGTCGTTACGGGGGGTCGACCGGGCGGCGGCGGTAGCAGCATTGCCGGTGGGGATAGCGCATGTGCAGCAGGACATCGGGGTATATTTTACGAAAATACCCCGATAATGCTGCAAAGAGGCATCACAGGGACTGAAACTTGACCGCAAGCTTTGTCCCTGCATACGCTAATACATCCCTGCAGTGCGAGTTTGGGCAATTTTGTCACATGACATCCGCATCCAAGATGCGGATGGTGATAAATAGGCCCCTAAGTCCTACTGTCTTCATCTTGTAAGTAAATATCTGGAATTTTCTGCTGTCATACAAGTGTCTGCTGGTGTCTACTAATCGCTACAATAAAAAAGGAGAGGAAAGACAAAAAACCCTTGTTTGGGAGCACTCATTGGTAATGATCAGAATGTATGTAGAAGAAGGAATTAAAATAAAACTTAACCTTTAATTATTTCTTGAAAATAAAAAGATATATATATAAAATAATATCTATAATGGAAAAACTTGTTGACTAATGAAAAACTTGTTGACCTTTTTAACATATGAGGTACAAGATAGTTGAAAAAGGTGAAAATATCGAAAGAAAATTATGTATTATATAACTATATATGTATATATATATATGTGGATGCCGTGTGGTACCAATCGGCATTAAAGGCATCCAAAAAGATCGTCACTGAGCATGCCCAAAATATATAGGTATGACTGGTGGCGTAGTTGCAATGTTAATCTCAAGATTGGAGTACCAAAGAGGTACATACCTCTTTGGTACTCCAATCTTGAGATTAACATTGCAACTACGCCACCAGTCATACCTATATATTTTGGGCATGCTCAGTGACGATCTTTTTGGATGCCTTTAATGCCGATTGGTACCACACGGCATCCACATATATATATATACATATATAGTTATATAATACATCATTTTCTTTCGATATTTTCACCTTTTTCAACTATCTTGTACCTCATATGTTAAAAAGGTCAACAAGTTTTTCATTAGTCAACAAGTTTTTCCATTATAGATATTATTTTATATATATATATCTTTTTATTTTCAAGAAATAATTAAAGGTTAAGTTTTATTTTAATTCCTTCTTCTACATACATTCTGATCATTACCAATGAGTGCTCCCAAACAAGGGTTTTTTGTCTTTCCTCTCCTTTTTTATTGTAGTTTAACCAACAAAATTCCTGGGAGCACCGCCAATCATTAGCAGTTTAAGAATTATTCAATAACTGCTCGCATATTGGTTTTTCACTTATAATCTTTATTCTCTATACTTTAGTACTATTGTCAGACTAGTGCGGTTCCACACTAAATACGTCTACTAATCGCTGCCAGATCTCCTGCATACAAGACTAAGGGGGCACAGTGGCAAACGCAGGATTTGCATGGTGGCTTTCCAGAACTGGGTGGAGCCAATCACGGGGGTGGGGACTGAGGTGACCCAGTATATGTTGGGTCCGTAAAACTAGTGTGTCTGTGTGTGTGTGTGTGTGTGTGTGTGTGTGTATGTATATATATATATATATATACACACATATGTATACCGTGTATATACACATATATATACACATATATATATATATACATATACACATAGCATATTAAACATGCATATATATATATATATATATATATATATATACATACAGTACACGTATATATACACATATATCTGTGTGTGTGTGTGTGTGTGTGTGTGTGTGTGTGTGTGTGTATGTGTGTGTGTGTGTGTGTGTGTGTATGTATGTATATACATGTGTATCTATGTATGCACATGGATATACTGTATATGTACTATAATTAAAATAAAGTAAACTTTTATTAAGCACTTGCAAGTGCCACCAGGAAGACATCAGGCTGCAGAGGACGCTAGACAACCATTAATAATACTCATGCTCCCATTTTTTTTTTTGTGGAGGGGGGTTTCTAGGTGCTCGGAACCCCCCCTGGGTGCGCCACTGGGGAAGCTGCAAATAGCCACATCCCCATTGGTTTCTATGGGGGATGTGATGCTGTCTGATTTACCAATATCCGGCTTGTGATATGATAATATGCCCCACGCTCAGTCGTCAGGTGAGTTGTTCATGTGAGCAGGTGGGTTGGTTGTTGTTGTTTTATTTTATGGAGCTTTTGTAGTTTATTTGACAAAACATTTTCTTTTATATTTAATAAAGTTGTGAATGGGGATTTTAAGTTGTTTGCTCAATTAAAAGTTTATTTGGAAACAATGCGGTAGATGTTGAAGCAGCGACAAGAGTGGGGAAGTTGCTCATGGCAACGAGTCAGCTGCTACACATTATTGTATAGAATGTACTTGATAAATGCTGCCTAAAAGTGGATTGGTCGCCATGGGCAACCGAAACCCCCTCTCTCCCCTGTGTTTGCCGATGTATCCTATCATTTATGAGTGTAATATATAGCTGTAATTGTATGTTTATGACATTTTATTATAAAGTCTAAAATCAGGTGTATTCATCTATGACAGAGTGCTCACGTTTTATATATGTCCTGTATATGGGAGCATGAACCTTGCTTAATGCGGCTGCTGGCGGGGAACTTCCCATGGGATCTAGCATCAGTGATATTTTAAACGTGAAAGTAATTTACTGATGTCAGTGATACAAAGTGAATCCATTACATATCCTTCTATAGCGCCACTCCAATGAGTGTACACTACAGCAGGTTATTATACATACTCTTCACTCTGAGTGGACGCAGCACAGCGACCGTCTGCTGTCGACATGGTGGCTCAGAACAACACGGACATGTCACTGGGTGAGGTTACTTGTGCTTCCTATTTGTTTATTTGTTGTATTGGTGTTTTTGTCTTTAATCATCTGGTGAATTTAGTGTTGTATGCATACCATTTACAGTCATCATTTTGTACTAATTATAAACAACATTGCTTAGTAGCATTCTACATAGTTTAATTATAAATTACGTTGCTTAGTAGCATGCTACATAGTTATAGTCGTATTTGTTTATTTGTTGTATTGGTGTTTTTTCTTTAAATTGTCTTAAATCATCTGGTGAATTTAGTGTTGTATGCATACCATTTACAGTAATAATTTTGTGCTAATTATAAACGATGATTCTTAGTAGCATGCTACATAGTTATAGTCCATTTTGCTTTTTGCTGTTTTCTTTGCTGTGACTGGGGAGAGTCACATTGGAATGGTATGTATAGTTATATTTCAGCCTGTATTACCCCACTGTTCACAAGGGCAATGGTGATAATCACCATGGTGTACTTGCGTGGTTCTTTGCTGATAACCTACTTTATATCCAGGCTCATCAGCAATGGGCGCTGTTGTCTATAGTCATTCCTTTTGCTATTTAAAAACAACCAAAAAGTAGAACAATGAGACGCTGGTGCTTTTGCTTGTTCTTATACAGCAAAAATAACTTGTGTTCTGGCCTCATGGCTGCCGTCACGTCTCCTGACCCAGCCATGCTGGGGATATACGGTGCTGTGTAAGAAGCTGTCTTCCACAGTCTGTAACTGAAGGGGGTCTCCAAAGCCTCAGTTTATTGTAAGATGGGAACATGGTCTATTCGTAACATTTCATTAACCTTCAACTTTTACTGTTTTCATCCTTCATGCATGTTATAGACTGAGTACCCAACTAAAGCCTGTACATGTGACATTGGCGATGGCAATATGAGCTCACAGGACACTCAGAAGATCAGCTTACCTGTTAATGATGCACCACCTGCAATCGGTGCTGGCCCCGCTCCACAACAACATCCCGTGGAGGTGAGATATTCCTTACCTTCAGCATATTGTCTTCTGTACACCGCCCATCATAATAAAATGAGCTGTCGCTTAGATTTTTAGTTACATTTACATGCTCCTTAAAGTTCTTCCTAAATATTTATGGGACCCTCAGTCTCCTGCCTCTTACTTGCCTGCAGTTGTTGAAATAATAAAATGATAATTTAAAATCTTTATAAAAATGAAAAAAAAGTAAACCTGGATTTAAGTTAGAAATAAATTGGCACTTTAAAGAGGGATTTCAGTTGCAGGCAAATGGTACAAATTGCCATTGGTGGTTAAACACAGGCAACGGCACTACATTTCACACCCCTCGCCGATCCGGCTGAATTCCGAATTCACAGAAATCTGCTCGCGACCCTATGAGGTTGCCAGCAGTTTTGAGCCAGATCAGACTCCCGTAAAGTGTGGCTGCCGCCCGCTGATTTGACTGGGCAAATAAATCCGCCCGTAATTAAATTGCCTCCTAAATCTCAGCACTTGCTGCAAGTCACAGGCTGATACATTTGGCCCATTGTCCAATCTCTTCCCAACACAGATTATAAAATATTTCCAAAGTACTAGCAGATCGCCTGAAACTAATACTTCCCATTAAAATATAAAAGGAACAGTTCTCTTACATCTCTAACAGAACAGTCCTCTCACGTCTACAACAGAAAAGTCCCACCACATCTCCAACAGAACAGTCCTCTCACATCTCCAACAGAAAAGTCCCATCACATCTCCAACAGAACAGTCCTCTTACATCTCCAACAGAACAGTCCTCTTACATCTCCAACAGAAAAGTCCCATCACATCTCCAACAGAACAGTCCTGTTACATCTCCAACAGAACAGTCCTCTCACCTCTCTAACAGAACAGTCCTCTTACATCTCCAACAGAACAGTCCTCTCACATCTCCAACAGAACAGTCCTCTCACATCTCCAACAGAACAGTCCTCTTACATCTCCAACAGAACAGTCCTCTCACATCTCCAACAGAACAGTCCTCTCACACCTACAACAGAACAGTCCTCTTACATCTCCAACAGAACAATCCTCTCACGTCTACAACAGAACAGTCCTCTCACATCTCCAACAGGACAGTCCTCTCACATCTCCAACAGAACAGTCCTCTTACATCTACAACAGAACAGTCCTCTTACATCTCCAACAGAACAGTCCTCTCATATCTACAACAGAACAGTCCTCTTACATCTCCAACAGAACAATCCTCTCACGTCTACCACAGAACAGTCCTCTCACGTCTACAACAGAACAGTCCTCTCACATCTACAACAGAACAGTTCTCTTACATCTCCAACAGAACAGTCCTCTCACATCTACAACAGAACAGTCCTCTTACATCTCCAACAGAACAATCCTCTCACGTCTACAACAGAACAGTCCTCTCACGTCTACAACAGAACAGTCCTCTCACATCTACAACAGAACAGTTCTCTTACATCTCCAACAGAACAGTCCTCTCACATCTACAACAGAACAGTCCTCTTACATCTCCAACAGAACAATCCTCTCACGTCTACAACAGAACAGTCCTCTCACGTCTACAACAGAACAGTCCTCTCACGTCTACAACAGAACAGTCCTCTTACATCTACAACAGAACAATCCTCTCACGTCTACAACAGAACAGTCCTCTCACGTCTAAAACAGAACAGTCCTCTCACATCTACAACAGAACAGTTCTCTTACATCTCCAACAGACCAGTCTTCTTATATCTACAACAGAATAGTGTTATTAAGGATGCACATAGGTCTTTACTTTGTATCTGTAGAAAGCTCAAGCGATCACTAGTGCAACCCTTACATTGCCATTTGGGGTAGCCCTGGATTTCCTCTGTCTCTGGAACCCCCTGCTTCCTGTATTGGGAGGCCTATAGGTATTCTGATCAGTAAGGATGTCTCAGATCCAGGTGGCATTATCTTTAGTTTACAACAGTTGAAAGAAAAACTTGGGCTCTGAAATTCACTCTTGTATCTCCCAGCGTGCCTCTATATCTATAGTTTATACAAGAGCTCAGAGCCCTACCCCTGAGCCCGGTGCACTTCATACATTACTAACCTTCTCCTGCAAAACTCTATATAGAATTTGCTATCTTTGCTCAAACCTCAGTAAGTTGGGCACCACCTCTCTATGGGCTAATTCTGGGAAAGCATGGCAACATGGAAATCTTGGTAGCGTCTTAGAACACATGGCCCAGATGATGGAGGCCCTAACATGTGACTTACAGTATGTAATCACCTGCTCTGGATTTAGGTATGTTGTTTCCCCAAACTATTAATGTTACATGTTATAAGAGAGACTCCCCTATTGCGCATATGACATCTTTTAGCGGCTTATTACTATAACCAAACATATTAAGATCACAACTTTCTCCTCCTGCCTTCGCCCAGCCCTAGGTGCTGTTATGTTTGAGTGTTAAGATGTGTACACATGGTGAGATCTTTGCTATACCCGATTTTCACTTGCGATTTCCCTTGAATTCCCCGGAGCCCAGATAGCACAGATTTTGACTAACTTTTCTTGAGATATGGACTATGTGTGCTTACGATTTTGGCTTATGTGAGATTTTGGCTTATGTGAGATGTCATTGACATATGAGATGACCTAGATAGTACACCGATCTAGCAAGGATTGACTTGCCTGCACAGTCTATCTTTTCTTGCGATGCCGACCTGGCGGGACTGCGCATCGGGATCGAATCGCCACTCTCTGTAATCTTACAGTCTAGTATACAATTATGGGATTATATGATATACTGATCCAGGTAATGGCTGTTGGGAATATTCTAATTGAGACCACAATATAGGCCTATAATAATCCCTCTCATTGCCCAGATGCTAATGTGTGTCATTCCGGTGTAGTTCTGTTACTTCATTTATCTTGGCTCCCTGCTTTCTTCTCCCATAAGAACCTGTTGTGCTTGTGTTAGTCTAGTCTAAGTTTTGTCTGTCCAAACAGGACAGCTAATATCCATATTTTGCTTTGTAGAATGTATCTGCTCAGCACCGGAGCATGCAAACAAAGCAAGACCTGGGGTCCTGAGAGATCGCCAAAATGTTCACCAGAGACCTCTGCGGCGTAATATCAGAAGTGCTGAAGGACCTCAGGACCTGAGGACGGTACTAGACTGGAGGCGCCGCAATACTGGGAGAGCTGGCTGAATAGTAAAGGTTGTATCATGGTTCATTATAAAAGTACGCTAAGACAACTAACAATACAATTACATGACTTTATTACTAGATACAGGAGATTTGTATACACACTGGTCAAATGACAATCATCATACATTTACCTGGCAAACCCAAAAGAGCACTGACCTAAATTAGGGTCTTGGGCTGTCTTGCCCACCAGGCCAACCTCAGTGCCCCGTGCCATCAGCTGTGAACATCTCTTGATCTCTGAAGGAAGATGTCATCATTCTTTCATCATCAATTCTATGTTTTGTTGAAGCTGGAAAATTCTGGCTACCTCAGTGTAAGATTGGGCTACGGTTATGTGACTGAGGAACATTTTCTTGTCACCGGTCTTTTATGAAAAAACAATGGTGTCAGTGTCTTACTGTGATAGTGAGAAAACGCTTGCATTGTTAAACAGTCACAGCGCTGGTTTAACTTTCTTTACTTAATGTTACAGCCATAACAAGAGACCTGAGATCACACCAGAGAGCCAGGAACAGGGAACGCCAGCGAAAGAGGCACCAGTGTGCTTACCGCCAAAATAGAGGCACGGAGGTAATATCTGCAACACTGAGGGACATTACACAAAAAGTTATTTAGTAATAAAAGGTTTCATGTCACTTTCACAAATGTTAATTTTTAAAAAGATTTTACGATATTGTTTAAGTTAAGTTTATTATTTCAATGATTGTCATGTATCTGGGTGTAGGCTTTAGTTTTCTGTTGTCACGGCTGTAAACAATTGCCTGGTGTGGTCGCATCTGCAAAGCTGTGATTTCCATGCCGCACTCACATCTGATGCGACAGAAATGCCCACCGGAGACTGCTGGAAGATATTCTTCTGTGCACCGCCAGGTTCTGTACATCCAGTCGGCCGCTCCGTTGCTTTGGAAACACTTCTCTCCCAGGATCCACCTCATGGCCATGTAAAGAAGGGTGAGCTTAAAAGTAACGCTCACCTGCGGCTGCAGGAAGACAGTCTTCCTGCATCCCGAACTCAGAGGGCTCAGGGAAGCTGCAGCTTAACATCTCTCCCCTGGCCACACAGAGACTGCAGAGAACGTGATCCTAACAGGATTGCCCAGAGTCTATTGTCACTGCCTCCCCATACCCCAGCTCTCAATGATGGGTGATCCCCAATAAAAGGGCGGTAACTAGGGATGTGCGATCGGTGCCGCTACACAGAGCCCAGCATTCTGTGAGCGGCACTGCCGCGGCCCCTTTGTCCCTACATCTGGTTAGCAGGGTGCCTGGAATGGCACTCCGCAGCAAGATTTGCTGGTACTGGGCCACCAGCGCTTCCTTTAGGCACTGCACACTGCAGCGTGAAACAGGTCACCAGAGTATCCTGAGGATGCTCCGACCAGTTCTGTGCTTATCGGTGCAGGTGTCTCCACCCCTTCCACGTGATTTAATCTGCTCGGGGGTGTGGACAGCACAGGGAGCTAGTAAGCCCTGGCACGGTGCTGCCCATGGATATCCATCCCCTGCTGTTGGCTGCTCTTCTTGTAAGAAGTATAACTAGCTATTATAGTTTTATACAGTTTCATAAGTAAACAACATTAGAGTACATACCAGGGAGCGTACAGACAGGTAGGCCTGCAAACAGGCAATGGTGTTTAAATGGACAATTGCAAATTTAGCTCCAGTATCTACTAGAGATGAGCGGGTTCGGTTTCTCTGAATCCGAACCCGCACGAACTTCATGTTTTTTTCACGGGTCCGAGCAGACTCGGATCCTCCCGCCTTGCTCGGTTAACCCGAGCGCGCCCGAACGTCATCATGACGCTGTCGGATTCTCGCGAGACTCGGATTCTATATAAGGAGCCGCGCGTCGCCGCCATTTTCACACGTGCATTGAGATTGATAGGGAGAGGACGTGGCTGGCGTCCTCTCCATTTAGATTAGGGTTGAGAGAGAGAGAGAGAGAGATTGACCTGAGGCTGTGATACTGTAGAAGAGAGTGCAGAGTTTAGTGACTGACGACCACAGTGACCACCAGACAGTGCAGTTGTTTGTTTTATTTAATATATCCGTTCTCTGCCTGAAAAAAACGATACACACAGTGACTCAGTCACATACCATATCTGTGTGCACTGCTCAGCCCAGTGTGCTGCATCAATGTATATATATATCTGACTGTGCTCAGCTCACACAGCTTATAATTGTGGGGGAGACTGGGGAGCACTGCAGTGCCAGTTATAGGTTATAGCAGGAGCCAGGAGTATATAATATTATATTAAAATTAAACAGTGCACACTTTTGCTGCAGGAGTGCCACTGCCAGTGTGACTAGTGACCAGTGACCTGACCACCAGTATATATAATATTAGTAGTATACTATCTCTTTATCAACCAGTCTATATTAGCAGCAGACACAGTACAGTGCGGTAGTTCACGGCTGTGGCTACCTCTGTGTCGGCACTCGGCAGCCCGTCCATAATTGTATATACCACCTAACCGTGGTTTTTTTTTCTTTCTTTATAGTCATACTAGTTACGAGTATACTATCTCTTTATCAACCAGTCTATATTAGCAGCAGACACAGTACAGTGCGGTAGTTCACGGCTGTGGCTACCTCTGTGTCGGCACTCGGCAGCCCGTCCATAATTGTATATACCACCTAACCGTGGTTTTTTTTTCTTTCTTTATACATACATACTAGTTACAAGTATACTATCTCTTTATCAACCAGTCTATATTAGCAGCAGACACAGTACAGTGCGGTAGTTCACGGCTGTGGCTACCTCTGTGTCGGCACTCGGCAGCCCGTCCATAATTGTATATACCACCTAACCGTGGTTTTTTTTTCTTTCTTTATACATACATACTAGTTACGAGTATACTATCTCTTTATCAACCAGTCTATATTAGCAGCAGACACAGTACAGTGCGGTAGTTCACGGCTGTGGCTACCTCTGTGTCGGCACTCGGCAGCCCGTCCATAATTGTATATACCACCTAACCGTGGTTTTTCTTTCTTTCTTTATACATACATACTAGTTACGAGTATACTATCTCTTTATCAACCAGTCTATATATTAGCAGCAGACACAGTACAGTGCGGTAGTTCACGGCTGTGGCTACCTCTGTGTCGGCACTCGGCAGCCTGTCCATAATTGTATATACCACCTAACCGTGGTTTTTTTTTCTTTCTTTATACATACATACTAGTTACGAGTATACTATCTCTTTATCAACCAGTCTATATATTAGCAGCAGACACAGTACAGTGCGGTAGTTCACGGCTGTGGCTACCTCTGTGTCGGCACTCGGCAGCCCGTCCATAATTGTATATACCACCTAACCGTGGTTTTTTTTTCTTTCTTTATACATACATACTAGTTACGAGTATACTATCTCTTTATCAACCAGTCTATATTAGCAGCAGACACAGTACAGTGCGGTAGTTCACGGCTGTGGCTACCTCTGTGTCGGCACTCGGCAGCCCGTCCATAATTGTATATACCACCTAACCGTGGTTTTTTTTTCTTTCTTTATACATACATACTAGTTACGAGTATACTATCTCTTTATCAACCAGTCTATATATTAGCAGCAGACACAGTACAGTGCGGTAGTTCACGGCTGTGGCTACCTCTGTGTCGGCACTCGGCAGCCCGTCCATAATTGTATATACCACCTAACCGTGGTTTTTTTTTCTTTCTTTATAGTCATACTAGTTACGAGTATACTATCTCTTTATCAACCAGTCTATATATTAGCAGCAGACACAGTACAGTGCGGTAGTTCACGGCTGTGGCTACCTCTGTGTCGGCACTCGGCAGCCCGTCCATAATTGTATATACCACCTAACCGTGGTTTTTTTTTCTTTCTTTATACATACATACTAGTTACGAGTATACTATCTCTTTATCAACCAGTCTATATATTAGCAGCAGACACAGTACAGTGCGGTAGTTCACGGCTGTGGCTACCTCTGTGTCGGCACTCGGCAGCCCGTCCATAATTGTATATACCACCTAACCGTGGTTTTTTTTTCTTTCTTTATACATACATACTAGTTACGAGTATACTATCTCTTTATCAACCAGTCTATATTAGCAGCAGACACAGTACAGTGCGGTAGTTCACGGCTGTGGCTACCTCTGTGTCGGCACTCGGCAGCCCGTCCATAATTGTATATACCACCTAACCGTGGTTTTTTTTTCTTTCTTTATACATACATACTAGTTACGAGTATACTATCTCTTTATCAACCAGTCTATATATTAGCAGCAGACACAGTACAGTGCGGTAGTTCACGGCTGTGGCTACCTCTGTGTCGGCACTCGGCAGCCCGTCCATAATTGTATATACCACCTAACCGTGGTTTTTCTTTCTTTCTTTATACATACATACTAGTTACGAGTATACTATCTCTTTATCAACCAGTCTATATTAGCAGCAGACACAGTACAGTACGGTAGTTCACGGCTGTGGCTACCTCTGTGTCTGCACTCGGCAGGCAGTCCATAATTGTATACTAGTATCCATCTCCATTGTTTACCTGAGGTGCCTTTTAGTTGTGCCTATTAAAATATGGAGAACAAAAATGTTGAGGTTCCAAAATTAGGGAAAGATCAAGATCCACTTCCACCTCGTGCTGAAGCTGCTGCCACTAGTCATGGCCGAGACGATGAAATGCCAGCAACGTCGTCTGCCAAGGCCGATGCCCAATGTCATAGTACAGAGCATGTCAAATCCAAAACACCAAATATCAGAAAAAAAAGGACTCCAAAACCTAAAATAAAATTGTCGGAGGAGAAGCGTAAACTTGCCAATATGCCATTTACGACACGGAGTGGCAAGGAACGGCTGAGGCCCTGGCCTATGTTCATGGCTAGTGGTTCAGCTTCACATGAGGATGGAAGCACTCAGCCTCTCGCTAGAAAAATGAAAAGACTCAAGCTGGCAAAAGCAGCACAGCAAAGAACTGTGCATTCTTCGAAATCCCAAATCCACAAGGAGAGTCCAATTGTGTCGGTTGCGATGCCTGACCTTCCCAACACTGGACGTGAAGAGCATGCGCCTTCCACCATTTGCACGCCCCCTGCAAGTGCTGGAAGGAGCACCCGCAGTCCAGTTCCTGATAGTCAGATTGAAGATGTCAGTGTTGAAGTACACCAGGATGAGGAGGATATGGGTGTTGCTGGCGCTGGGGAGGAAATTGACCAGGAGGATTCTGATGGTGAGGTGGTTTGTTTAAGTCAGGCACCCGGGGAGACACCTGTTGTCCGTGGGAGGAATATGGCCGTTGACATGCCAGGTGAAAATACCAAAAAAATCAGCTCTTCGGTGTGGAGGTATTTCACCAGAAATGCGGACAACAGGTGTCAAGCCGTGTGTTCCCTTTGTCAAGCTGTAATAAGTAGGGGTAAGGACGTTAACCACCTCGGAACATCCTCCCTTATACGTCACCTGCAGCGCATTCATAATAAGTCAGTGACAAGTTCAAAAACTTCTGGTGACAGCGGAAGCAGTCCACTGACCAGTAAATCCCTTCCTCTTGTAACCAAGCTCACGCAAACCACCCCACCAACTCCCTCAGTGTCAATTTCCTCCTTCCCCAGGAATGCCAATAGTCCTGCATGCCATGTCACTGGCAATTCTGACGAGTCCTCTCCTGCCTGGGATTCCTCCGATGCATCCTTGCGTGTAACGCCTACTGCTGCTGGCGCTGCTGTTGTTGCCGCTGGGAGTCGATGGTCATCCCAGAGGGGAAGTCGTAAGCCCACTTGTACTACTTCCAGTAAGCAATTGACTGTTCAACAGTCCTTTGCGAGGAAGATGAAATATCACAGCAGTTATCCTACTGCAAAGCGGATAACTGAGGCCTTGACAACTATGTTGGTGTTAGACGTGCGTCCGGTATCCGCCGTTAGTTCACAGGGAACTAGACAATTTATTGAGGCAGTGTGCCCCCGTTACCAAATACCATCTAGGTTCCACTTCTCTAGGCAGGCGATACCGAGAATGTACACGGACGTCAGAAAAAGACTCACCAGTGTCCTAAAAAATGCAGTTGTACCCAATGTCCACTTAACCACGGACATGTGGACAAGTGGAGCAGGGCAGGGTCAGGACTATATGACTGTGACAGCCCACTGGGTAGATGTATGGACTCCCGCCGCAAGAACAGCAGCGGCGGCACCAGTAGCAGCATCTCGCAAACGCCAACTCTTTCCTAGGCAGGCTACGCTTTGTATCACCGCTTTCCAGAATACGCACACAGCTGAAAACCTCTTACGGCAACTGAGGAAGATCATCGCGGAATGGCTTACCCCAATTGGACTCTCCTGTGGATTTGTGGCATCGGACAACGCCAGCAATATTGTGTGTGCATTAAATATGGGCAAATTCCAGCACGTCCCATGTTTTGCACATACCTTGAATTTGGTGGTGCAGAATTTTTTAAAAAACGACAGGGGCGTGCAAGAGATGCTGTCGGTGGCCAGAAGAATTGCGGGACACTTTCGGCGTACAGGCACCACGTACAGAAGACTGGAGCACCACCAAAAACTACTGAACCTGCCCTGCCATCATCTGAAGCAAGAAGTGGTAACGAGGTGGAATTCAACCCTCTATATGCTTCAGAGGTTGGAGGAGCAGCAAAAGGCCATTCAAGCCTATACAATTGAGCACGATATAGTAGGTGGAATGCACCTGTCTCAAGCGCAGTGGAGAATGATTTCAACGTTGTGCAAGGTTCTGATGCCCTTTGAACTTGCCACACGTGAAGTCAGTTCAGACACTGCCAGCCTGAGTCAGGTCATTCCCCTCATCAGGCTTTTGCAGAAGAAGCTGGAGACATTGAAGGAGGAGCTAAAAGAGAGCGATTCCGCTAGGCATGTGGGACTTGTGGATGGAGCCCTTAATTCGCTTAACAAGGATTCACGGGTGGTCAATCTGTTGAAATCAGAGCACTACATTTTGGCCACCGTGCTCGATCCTAGATTTAAAGCCTACCTTGGATCTCTCTTTCCGGCAGACACAAGTCTGCTGGGGTTGAAAGACCTGCTGGTGACAAAATTGTCAAGTCAAGCGGAACGCGACCTGTCAACATCTCCTCCTTCACATTCTCCCGCAACTGGGGGTGCGAGGAAAAGGCTCAGAATTCCGAGCCCACCCGCTGGCGGTGATGCAGGGCAGTCTGGAGCGACTGCTGATGCTGACATCTGGTCCGGACTGAAGGACCTGACAACGATTACGGACATGTCGTCTACTGTCACTGCATATGATTCTCTCAACATTGATAGAATGGTGGAGGATTATATGAGTGACCGCATCCAAGTAGGCACGTCACACAGTCCGTACTTATACTGGCAGGAAAAAGAGGCAATTTGGAGGCCCTTGCACAAACTGGCTTTATTCTACCTAAGTTGCCCTCCCACAAGTGTGTACTCCGAAAGAGTGTTTAGTGCCGCCGCTCACCTTGTCAGCAATCGGCGTACGAGGTTACATCCAGAAAATGTGGAGAAGATGATGTTCATTAAAATGAATTATAATCAATTCCTCCGCGGAGACATTGACCAGCAGCAATTGCCTCCACAAAGTACACAGGGAGCTGAGATGGTGGATTCCAGTGGGGACGAATTGATAATCTGTGAGGAGGGGGATGTACACGGTGATATATCGGAGGGTGATGATGAGGTGGACATCTTGCCTCTGTAGAGCCAGTTTGTGCAAGGAGAGATTAATTGCTTCTTTTTTGGGGGAGTCCAAACCAACCCGTCATATCAGTCACAGTCGTGTGGCAGACCCTGTCACTGAAATGATGGGTTGGTTAAAGTGTGCATGTCCTGTTTTGTTTATACAACATAAGGGTGGGTGGGAGGGCCCAAGGACAATTCCATCTTGCACCTCTTTTTTCTTTTCTTTTTCTTTGCATCATGTGCTGATTGGGGAGGGTTTTTTGGAAGGGACATCCTGCGTGACACTGCAGTGCCACTCCTAAATGGGCCCGGTGTTTGTGTCGGCCACTAGGGTCGCTAATCTTACTCACACAGTCAGCTACCTCATTGCGCCTCTTTTTTTCTTTGCGTCATGTGCTGTTTGGGGAGGGTTTTTTGGAAGGGACATCCTGCGTGACACTGCAGTGCCACTCCTAGATGGGCCCGGTGTTTGTGTCGGCCACTAGGGTCGCTAATCTTACTCACACAGCTACCTCATTGCGCCTCTTTTTTTCTTTGCGTCATGTGCTGTTTGGGGAGGGTTTTTTGGAAGGGACATCCTGCGTGACACTGCAGTGCCACTCCTAGATGGGCCCGGTGTTTGTGTCGGCCACTAGGGTCGCTAATCTTACTCACACAGCTACCTCATTGCGCCTCTTTTTTTCTTTGCGTCATGTGCTGTTTGGGGAGGGTTTTTTGGAAGGGCCATCCTGCGTGACACTGCAGTGCCACTCCTAGATGGGCCCGGTGTTTGTGTCGGCCACTAGGGTCGCTAATCTTACTCACACAGCTACCTCATTGCGCCTCTTTTTTTCTTTGCGTCATGTGCTGTTTGGGGAGGGTTTTTTGGAAGGGACATCCTGCGTGACACTGCAGTGCCACTCCTAGATGGGCCCGGTGTTTGTGTCGGCTACTAGGGTCGCTTATCTTACTCACACAGCGACCGCGGTGCAAATTTTAGGACTAAAAATAATATTGTGAGGTGTGAGGTATTCAGAATAGACTGAAAATGAGTGTAAATTATGGTTTTTGAGGTTAATAATACTTTGGGATCAAAATGACCCCCAAATTCTATGATTTAAGCTGTTTTTTAGTGTTTTTTGAAAAAAACACCCGAATCCAAAACACACCCGAATCCGACAAAAAAAATTCGGTGAGGTTTTGCCAAAACGCGTTCGAACCCAAAACACGGCCGCGGAACCGAACCCAAAACCAAAACACAAAACCCGAAAAATTTCAGGCGCTCATCTCTAGTATCTACTTGTATTTTGGTGGTGAAATCCTAGTAACGCTGGCATTGGAATATTAAGTATCATAGGCGTAGGTATCTTAGGTGCAGGGAGTGCGATTGCTATGGGGCCCTGGTCACGTCCAGTGCCTGGCCCTCCCCCTGCACCTGTATCAGAGACCTGCGCCCCGTGGCTTCTCCTCTATCAGAAGTGTACTGCTGCTGCTGCTGCAGACACATCTGCAGTAAGTGTTACAGATGGCTGTTTCCCGTTCTCACTGATGATGTAAGGAGCCGTGGCATTGCTAAGGGTGGGATGTACTAACAGAGGCGTCACTCACCTCTGTAACACCCGGTGCGGCAGCGAGGGAAAAGGGGGTGGGGCTTCATGAGAATGGACAGGGCTTAAATAGAGGGGCGGGGCTTCACAGGCGGCACCCATTTTTAGCCCATTGAAAGCACAAAAAGGGGCGGGGCCTTGCGGGAGGGCGCGAGGCTTCACGTCCCGACACCCTTTTTTTTGTCACTGGTGGGTGTGGGAGGTGGGGGCTGACTCCCAGGGGTGCTGTCCCTGCAGTGCTGGCTCCTACACAGTGACAGGAGCCGAGTGCTGCACATAATATAACAGTGCAAGACTCGGCTCCTGTCACTGTGCAGGAGCTGGCATTTTGGTGTCACCCCTCGGCGGGTGACACCCGGGAGCGGGCCGCACCCCCCTTGTGACGCCACTGTGTACTAACCTCCACTGCCGCGTTATGCCCGACGCTACCCATTGCTCCCCCACACTCCCCGTATTTTTTTCTCCGCCTCATCACTGCCGCGGCCACTGAGTTCCTCCGCTCTCCATAGCGTTTGGTCAGCCGCAGCGCTGCGCTCCCCCACGTGACGCAAGAACTACTGAATGCATGCCAGGAAGCTGACACAAGTGCGCATGCGCAACTGTCAGGGGGAGCGCAGCACTGACCAATTGCTACGGAGAGCGGAGGACTCAGTGGCCGCGGCGGTGAAGAGGCAGACGGCAGCACACTGCTGCTAGAGGAGAAGTCGGGGTGCACAGGACTCGGTGAGTGCCCGTCTGCACAATGTCTGGTGGTGACGCGTGTTGTGGGGGATGGATGAATAGAGTTGAGGTACCCTTTTCTGCACCATGCAGCAGGAGGGGGGGGGGGCGGGCAGAGAGAAAAAAATTGCTATGGGGCCCCATATGTCATTGCTATGCCTCTGTTAAGTATTAAAAAGGGAACAAAATAAATAAATGAGCTCTGCTTATTAGAATCTGCACGATTTCTGCTAATAAGAGTTTTATATGCCCCAAGCCCTATCGCCTCCTTATAGTAAATGTTTCCCCCCGAAAAATATACTCCCCACGGTGCCTGCAGGAAAATGCGCATAGTACATAATTGCAGAGCGTCGCTAATTATTTACCTCTTATATATTACAGTAAAATGCACACATGTAGCTGCACAATAGTAAGAAAGTCATTAAAAATCAGAATTCCTTATCATAAAAAGTCAATAGAATATGATAAAAATTATTCCTCTGCCTTTATAGATGCTCTCGCATTATTTATCTAATAGCAATCATCCATTTGTAGAGCTTATTACCATATTGTTCTCTTTTTTTATGTTCCAATTTAGACCATACAACAACCAACGTCTTGGAAGAGCTTGTGGTCACTACTAGTAGATGCGTAGCGAAAAAAGCGATCCAGCATACAGTGAAACATCTGCTTTAATTCTACGTTCTATCAGATCAATATCACCTGCTATTATCCTACGTTATACAGTACTTAGCAATACCACCTGCTATCATCCCATGTTATACAGTACAAAGCAATACCACCTGCTATTATCCTATGTTATACAGTACCAAGAAATACCACCTGCTATCATCCCATGTTATACAGTACAAAGCAATACCACCTGCTATTATCCTATGTTATACAGTACCAAGCAATACCACCTGCTATCATTTCATGTTACACAGTACAAAGCAATACCACCTGCTATCATCCCATGTTATACAGTACCAAGCAATACCACCTGCTATCTTCCTATGTTATACAGTACCAAGCAATACCACCTGCTACCATCTCATGTTATACAGTACCAAGCAATACCACATGCTATCATCCCATGTTATACACTACAAAGCAATACCACCTGCTATCATCCCATGTTATACAGTACCAAGCAATACCACCTGCTACCTTCCTATGTTATACAGTACCAAGCAATACCACCTGCTATCATCTCATGTTATACAGTACCAAGCAATACCACCTGCTATCATCCTATGTTATACAGTACCAAGCAATACCACCTGCTATCATCCCATGTTATACAGTACCAAGCAAGACCACCTGCTATCATCCCATGTTATACAGTACCAAGCCATACCACCTGCTACCATCCCATGTTATACAGTACCAAGCAATACCACTTGCTATCATCCCATGTTATACAGTACCAAGCAATACCACCTGCTGGCATCCTACATTAGGCCATAATTCTAAGCAGCCTACAGTAAGAATTACTTATCAGAATGTTGCCAAATTTCCGATAAGTATTTCTTGCTGTAGACTGGTTATAATAGGTAAACTTGCTGTAATCCTATGATGCTGTAATAACAAAGCTATACCACCTGATATAATCCAATGCTACTGTATATTGAAAACTATTCCAAGTGATGTCATCTTACGTAATACACAAATCTATAACACCTGCTGTAATGCTATGCTATACCATCTTAATAATGTACAATGGGGGTCATTCCGAGTTGTTCGCTCGTTGCCGATTTTCGCTATGCTGCGATTTGTTGCTAATTGCGCATGCGCAAGGCACGCAGGGTGCATGCGCTTAGTTATTTAACTAAAAACTTAGCAGTTTTGCTGGTGTTCGTGTGGCGCTTTTCAGTCGCACTGCTGATCGGTGAGTGATTGACAGGAAAGGGGCGTTTCTGGGTGGTAACTGAGCGTTTTCCGGGAGTGTGCTAAAAAACGCAGGCGTGTCAGGGAAAAACGCGGTAGTGTCTGGAGAAACGGGGGAGTGGCTGGCCGAACGCAGGGCGTGTTTGTGACGTCAAACCAGGAACTAAACGGACTGAGCTGATCGCAATCTAGGAGTAGGTATGGAGCTACTCAGAAACTGCAAGAGAATATTTATTAGCAAATCTGCTAAGCTAAGATACACTCCCAGAGGGCGGCGGCCTAGCGTGTGCAATGCTGCTAAAAGCAGCTAGCGAGCGATCAACTCGGAATGAGGGCCAATATTAAAGATCGCTATTCATTTCATCATTATCAGTGTTTTTGCACAATTTGTAACTGCGCCTCTCCTGCTCTTCAGTGAGAAGAGATGATTCTCTATCTGGCCGCACCACATTGGGAAGAGTGGGTAAGAATGGAGAGGGTCAGGATGTGTGATCGGTGCTGCTGCACAGAGCACAGCATTCTGTGGGCGGCACTGCCACGGCCCCTTTGTCCCTACATCTGGCTAGCAGGGTGCCATTCCAGGCAGAGTTGCTGCCTTTCGACACTGCACACTACAGCGTGAAACAGGTCCCCAGAGTATCAGTTCTGTGCTTACCGTTGCTGGAATCTCCGCCCCTTCCACGTGATGTCATCTGCTCAGGGATGTGGACAGCACAGGGAGCTAGTAAGCTCTGGTACGGCACTGACCAAGGATGCCCACCCCCTGCTGTTGGCTGCTCTTCCTGTAAGAAGTATAACTAGCTATTATAGTTTCATACAGTTTCATAATAAAAAACTCCTGTGCTAATAGGGTGTGCACGCTAAAGCTGCGCTGGTCGGGAGCTACTCTTGGAGTGCAAAGGCATCTCCGCCAGTGGCGTAACTAGAAGTTTTTCTCCCCCAAGCCAAAAAATTCTTCGGCGCCCCCCCCCCCCCCCCATCCCCCATAATGGGCACTATGAAAGGGACAAACATGCGCGCGCCGCCAAAAAGGGTGTGTGGCTTCGTTGGAATGGGCGTGGCTTCGCGTAAAGGGGCGTGGCATTGCAGGAAAAGACTTCCTTATACCCCAGTTTTGCAACCTGCACGCCCAGACGTTAGCCACCACTGGAAAGTAAAATAATCCTGATTCATGCCCCTCACATTATTTGTCATTTTTCCTCCCTATAGTAATGCCCAGTATACATTATGCCACATACTGCAATGGCCCTTAGACATTATTCCACATGACACAATATGCACACACCATAATGCCCCCGACACATTATGCCACACACCGTAATGCCTGTGACACATTATGCCACACACCGTAATGCCTGTGACACATTATGCCACACACCGCAATGCCTGTGACACATGACGACAGGAATCGCAAAGCCCGTTATACATTATGCTACACACTGCAATGCCCCTGATACATTATAGCACATACAATGACTGTGACACATTATGCCACACACCGTAATGCCTGTGACACATTATGCCACACACCGTAATGCCTGTGACACATGACGACAGGAATCGCAATGCCCGTTATACATTATGCTACACACTGCAATGCCCCTGATAGATTATAGCACATACAATGCCTGTGACACATTATGACACACACTGCAATGACCCTGAGACATTATACAACATACCACAATGCCCGTGATATAGTATACAACACACAGTAATGCCCGACACATTATGACACATACCGCAATGTCCGTGATACATTATGCCACACACTGCAATGACCCTGAGACATTATACCACATATCACAATGCCCGTGATATAATATACCATACACCATAATACCTGTGACACATACCGCAATGCCCGTTATACATTATGCCACACTGCAATGCCCCTGAGACATTATACCACATACCACAATGCACGTGATATAGTATGCCACACACAATAATGCCTGTGACACATTATGACACACACCGCAATGTCCGTGATACATTATGCCACACACCGTAATGCCCATTACACATTAAGTCCTACAGTAAGGCTTCTAATTACTTTTAAATTACCTGCTCGTTGCCAGGGGTTTCATGCTCTTGGTTCCATGCACGGTGCCAGGGGTTTTCATGCTCAGGGTGTCATGCTCGTTGCCAGGTGTTTCATGCACTGGGTGTCATGATCGTTGCCAGGAGTTTCATGCACTGGGTGTCATGCTCGTTGCTAGGGGGTAGTGCTCGTTGCTAGGGCTGTGCTCCCAGTGCCACATATGTCCCCAGTGCCACATATTCCCCCACGGTGCCAGGTACTCACATGCCCCCAGTGCCATATATGCCCCCTCAGTGCCATATATGCCCCCACACTTCCCCCCCAGTGCCATATATACCCCCAGTGGCCTCCCAGTGCCATATATGCCCCCTCAGTGCCCCCTGTGCCATACATGCCCCCTCAGTGCCATATATGCCATATGCCCCCTGTGCCATACATGCCCCCTCAGTGCCATATATGCCCCCTCAGTGTCCCCTGTGCCATACATGCCCCCTCAGTGCCATATATGCCCCCTGTGCCATACATGCCCCCTCAGTGCCATATATGCCCTCAGTGCCATATATGCCCCCTGTGCCATACATGCCCCCTCAGTGCCAGATATGCCCCCTGTGCCATACATGCCCCCTCAGTGCCATATATGCCCCCTCAGTGCCATACATGCCCCCTCAGTGCCATATATGCCCCCTCAGTGTCCCCTGTGCCATACATGCCCCCTCAGTGCCATACATGCCTCCTCAGTGCCATATATGCCCCCTGTGCCATACATGCCCCCTCAGTGCCATATATGCCCCCTCAGTGCCATACATGCCCCCTCAGTGTCTCCCCCCCCCCTCGCTGCTGTGAAGGAGGGCACAGCGCGCGCCTCTCTCATGTCCCTCCTGCATCTCCGTCTCTCTGGTCTAATAAAGGAAGTGCCGGTTCGTGAGCCAATCAGAGCTCACGAACGGCACTTCCATTATTAGACCAGACGGACGGAGACACAGGATGGACACTGGAGAGGCGCGCGCGGCGCGCTGTGCCCTCCGTGTCCCGTTACAGCAGGGAGGGAGAGGAGACAGCAGATTGACATGCGGACGCTCGTCCGCATGTCAATCTGCTCTAAATCAGTGGCGGCGCCCCCGCAGCCCCTCGCCCCCAAGCCACCGCGAGGGCTGCGGGGGCAGTAGTTACGCCACTGATCTCCGCTGTGCGATGCCTTTGCACTTCTGCGGGGGGGGGGCACTGACATGCGGGTAGGGATAGCCCTGTGCTGGGCGTCCCCCCCCCCCAGCATGTCAGTGTGACTGATCGTAGCTGTGCTAAATTTAGCACAGCTACGATCAACTCGAAATGACCACCCATGTCCATAAAATTGCTAAAAACAAATAAATAAATCGGGCATGGAAATAAATCTTTCCTAAAGATCGGAGATCGATGCCCATCCTTAGGTGGGAGTAATATAGAAAGGCAAAAATGTGTGTGTGGCCGTGCAGGCTGGGGCCACCCTGCATAGGAAACCTGAGTACTGTTGTGCTGAGCCTTAACACACAGAGTAAATGCATACCTCACAACTGTCCCGATTTTCGCGGGACAGTCCCGTTTTTGGGGGACTGTCCCTCTGTACCACCCACGGGCCGCAGTGTCCCGCGGTGGGGGGAGGGCAGTTGGGAGGCTCCTGTCACTGTGCAGGAGCTGGCATTTTGGTGTCACCCCTTGGAGGGTGACACCCGGGAGCGGACCGCATTCCCCGCACCCCCCTTGTGACGCCATTGCATGCAGGAGTGGCACTGGCCTCTTCCTACAGAAAACACAGTAGAGACCTGATTTCCAGAAACCAGATTTCTGTGTACAGAGGAAGTGACCCAAGCCCGTGCTCTACTCTACATAAAGATGTGGGGGTAAATTTACTAAGATGGGAGTTCTATTTAAGATGGGATGTTGCCCACAGCAACCAATCAGATTTTACTTCTCATTTATCTAGCACCTTCTAGAAGATAATACCTGGAATCTGATTGGTTGCTATGGGCAACATCCCATCTTAAATAGAACTCCCATTTTAGTAAATATACCCCGTGGAGTTTAATGACGTTGTTCTTTCCCTACAATTGTAGCTGTTAGGGTTTATATAGCTGCTAGATAATGAAGTACAATATTACAATCGCATTCACTTTAAAAATACTCCATCTCACTGCTGGGATAGATGGAATATTATATTGAATAAAAGTGATGAGAAAAGATGTACAGAAGCCGCTCACTTGTGATGACACATGTGATGCAATGTTTATCAACATTCAATTCATTTTAAAATTTAAAATGAGTTAAATAAAACAGAAACAGACAGTGAAATCACACTTGGTGAAAGTTATTGCGTGATGTCACCAGGCAGAAGCAGGAAATACACTGGAGGAAACACATGAGAGTGAAGAAGCGTTTTATGCTGTTTTATTATACAGAAGAGAGTTTAAAATAGCAAATTGGAGTGATTAGGAGGTTAGGGAGCTGCTTAGGATGAGAGGGGATAAAGAAATTGCTAGACAAATCACTGGGACAGTGAAGGATGCAATAATCTACAAAAACATGGTAAAGATGCTTGAAGCTGCTGGGTTCCAGCGTACGACTACCCAAATTATTAATAAGCTGAAGGCCCTTAGATGGAACTTTCACAAAGTACACGACCATAAGAGGAACAGGAGTGGAGCTGCCCGCATAGAGTGGCAGTACTAGTGTGGAAGTGCTGGCGCGACCCCCTCCATCCCCCTCTGCCGTGCCGGAGCCTCCCACCGCCGGCTGCCGCATCAACAGGCGCGCCCACGTGCTGTGGCGCGTCATCACTGGGCGACGCGGCGGGCCATTCCAGAAGGCCGCGCGGTGGGGCTTTAAAACGCCCGCACGCGGCCGGAAGAGAGGAGAGCTTATCGGCGATCGGCGTTGCGGGACACAGATGGCGGACATCGGCGCGGTCAGCGGAGGCGGCCTTGCGGACACCCCGGGACTGGAGTCGGAGATCCGGACAGAGAAGGACCAGGTAAGCCCTCAGTGAGGCCCCTTTTGCTTCCACAGGTGGCACTGTTCCTTTTCAGTTCCCACCGCACCACCAACGCCGGCGCTAGGCCGAGGCCACATTGTTCTCCCCCAGTTAGGCAAGCCCAAGGCCTGAGCCGCAGAGGGCGCTAGGCCCCCCATTGTTCTCCCCCAGTTAGGCAGGCCCAAGGCCTGAGCCGCACAGGGCGCTAGGCCCCCCCATTGTTCTCCCCACAGTTAGGCAGGCCCAAGGCCTGAGCCGTAGATGGCGCTAGGCCCCCCCATTGTTCTCCCCCAGTTAGGCAGGCCCAAGGCCTGAGCCGCACAGGGCGCTAGGCCCCCCCATTGTTCTCCCCACAGTTAGGCAGGCCCAAGGCCTGAGCCGTAGATGGCGCTAGGCCCCCCCATTGTTCTCCCCCAGTTAGGCAGGCCCAAGGCCTGAGCCGCAGAGGGCGCTAGGCCCCCCCATTGTTCTCCCCACAGTTAGGCAGGCCCAAGGCCTGAGCCGTAGATGGCGCTAGGCCCCCCCATTGTTCTCCCCCAGTTAGGCAGGCCCAAGGCCTGAGCCGCAGAGGGCACTAGGCCCCCCATTGTTCTCCCCCAGTTAGGCAGGCCCAAGGCCTGAGCCGCAGAGGGCGCTAGGCCCCACATTGTTCTCCCCAAGGTTAGGCAGGCCCTAGGCCTGTGCTGCAGAGGGCGTTAGGCCCACCATCGCTTCAGCACATTGTTTCTTATTGCACCGCCGTGTTTGTTATTATTGTACACCATTCACCTCTTCACACACTGTTCCACATTGTCTTGCTGATGCGCTTCCATTGAGCGCGGTCGTGTACCATTTATATTGCGATGTGCATTGCTCGTGACTGCTCACGGGCCTTCCACCGGTAGGTTCTCATTGAAAGTAGGGTATCGTTTCGGGGTTGTTGTTGTTCGAAGTTTGTTCCAGGTGGCGAGACCAAGACTTCTGGCTATCAAGGGGACAGGCATATACCCGGTGAGGATAATCTGTGTTGAGTCTGTTTGCTGTTTCGTTCGTGACCCCTTTTTCTCCCCTCCCCCTGTTTCGTAGGGCGTTTCCGTCCGGGTTGCATCCACCGCGCCTTGCACGCGGGTGTAACCAGTCTGAGGCCACAAGTGCCAATGATGACCATCCTTTAGTCCGGCGCGCGTCGGCCCGATTTACTTTCCCCCAGTCCCCTGCCAGAGGCTCAGCGCAGCTGCCGTTCTCTTGCAGACGGGAGTGTAGCCGACAGAGAGCGAGAGATCCGGGACCATCACCGACCCGAAGGATCCGGGACAGTCACCGACCCAAAGGTAAGAGTCAGCGGCAGGCGCAGTGAGTAACTGCGCTCGTGCACCACCGGCAGCGCCCTGCCTCCCTGCCAGGTTCCTTACACTACGACCAGTGTTGCAGCGTATTTGGCCACACAGCGCTTGCCACTCCGGTGAGCTTATCTTCAAGCATAGCAGCAGCTGAAACAAGGCAGGTACCAGTGGCAGAAACAAACCAGGCCTGTGCTGCGGAATCCTTGTGCATTACAGATCCTGTGCCACTATCCCAGTCCCCACCATCGTCGTCGCTCTTACTTGATAAGGACACACAACAGACGCATACCGTGGTGACTGAGCCAACCGTCATGCCTGAGACAAGTAATGAAGGCATCACAACAACACCCAATGTAGCAGCGGAAGGAACGCAGGCTGGGACCAGTCAGCGCCTGATTCCAGGAACGACGCCCTTACGGGGAAACAGTAAGTACAACACTCCAAAATACATAATTACTTAACATAACCTACTAACGATAAATAACTACTAACGTAAACTAGAATCTCAACTATAAATGTAACTACATTTAATATTAACAGTAACTTAACATATGACAGCTATAAATGAAAAATCTTGCAGAGTGTACGCAGTGTGTAGGTGGGAGGAGGCCACAAACACGTTTGTAAACACTGCTGCTTTTGTAATGTATTCTTGAAAAATAACGCCTTTTTTATATATTTTTTTGTCCACAGTATATAATGTGCCCGCAAGGAGACGCCGTCCCAACAAGACAGAACAAGCTGCTCGAATTATGACGACTGTACTAGCAGAGAAACTTGAGCAAATTGACGCTGCCATGGCAGCTCGAGAGGGTACCCGTCTCGAGCGCTTTCTGCCGGCTCAGCAAGACATGAACAATACCCTCATGTCCCACGTTAATATGGATACAAGGGAATGCCTGAGGGAAATGCAGGACTTCCTAACGGCACGTCAAAGGGAAATGCAGTCATTTCAGATCTCATTATTTGAAAGATTTTTTTCCAACAGGGAATGTCCACACACAATGGAACCTCAGCAACCACCTACAAACATCCCTCAACACTATCCACACTATGGCCCTTCCTCCTACTATGACCAAACCCAACCTCAACACACCCTACCTCACGATACCCCTCCTCAATATACCCATCCTCCACAAACCTACCCTCAATATACCCCAACGGAATCTATCCATCCTCCACAAACCCACCCTCAATACACCCCACCTGAATCTGACCATCCTCCACATACACAACCACCTCCTGAAATGGAGACAACTCCTGACTCTCCTGTTTACAGGATGTTACCTTGAGAGGTTATCATTTCTATTGTTTCTAACATTTTCTGGTTTATAATGCAAGTATATTGCATACAATGTTAATGCGTACTTTTTTTTGTACCAAGGTTTTCTATTATTAAAAATTATAAGGTCTATGACCGGTTCTTAAGCCTGTGTCCACGTCTATAATTTCAAATTGGGACAGCACACAAACATTAACCAGTTTTATTTGAATGGAACACACAAATGACATGAATATACAACAAACTGAAAAAAATTACGCCAATAATGAGGGAAGGTTGGCCATTATAGCAGACCTCATCTGTTCTGCACTTCCCGAATGTTCGCCCATATAGGTATTGGATTCAGGTGCAGGGTACGAAGCTGAGTCCTGAATGGCCCACTCTGGCAGAAATTCCTCCCTCTGAAATTCACACAGGTTGTGAAGAATACAGCAAGCCGCAACAATATTCGGCATGTTTGCAAGGTCCACATCATTGCGCTTCATAAGGCAGCGCCAACGTCCCTTTAAGCGGCCAAATGTGTCTTCCACAACCATTCTTGCAGAGCTCAGGATGTGCGTGAAGGCAACTTGATTAGGTGTCAGTCTAACATGTTGGGTGTACCCCTTCATCAGCCATCTTCGTAAGGGGTAGGCTGCATCACCGATTATGTGGACTTGAATTTCCACTCCGTCCACAAATTTAGATTTCTAGTATAAAATTAGAAAAAGATTTACATTAGCAAAGAAGAATTGGTATATGCACATCATCACACTCCTGCATGAGGGTCAATGGTCGTTGACTGACATTACATAGCTCATGGGACTGCATCCTCTGCTGTCCAACTGTCTTGGAACTACACATCCCACCATGCCCTACTACATTTCTGCTATTAGACAATGCTAAATCTGTCCCACAGCATACTGATAAATGTATTACCAAACCAGCTGGAAAGGCGACATTGTACAGCCATAATCTAACCATTACTCATTCGTATATACCACTCAAAATGACCCATCCGATTTGGTTCCAAATGCTCTGCTACTGGGCTTTCCTCACTCTATGATTGCCGTCGCCGTCACCTGAGTATAAACACCCTTCTCATCAATTAACTACTTCAACACGGGTGATGGCGGTCATACAGGGGGAAAGTCCTGGAGCAGTTTATATTGGAATGGAATATTGAGACGCTATGGCAATTTATAATAAAGTACATGTACACTAGGCCCTGCAATTCCAAATTGTAATGAATATATATTTTTACATACCTCTCTTGGAAAAAGCCGTCCACCTTGCTTGTCCTCTGCTACACGGTATAGATCAGAATTTGCAAGCACACGTGCATCATGTGAACGACCCGGCCATCCAATGAAAACATCTGTGAAGCTAAGTATAAATATATATATTTACTTTTTATTGTAGGTTGCAAAAATACACTTCACTAAAAAACATACAACAGAACATTCTTACCAATACTTATGATCGACCACAGCTTGCAAAACAATTGAATGCCATCCTTTTCTGTTATGGTAATCCGCTGGATTGTCCTCAGGAGCGATTATAGGGATGTGGGTTCCATCTATTGCGCCAGCGCACTGCGGATATCCTTTTGAAGCAAACCCCTGAATGGTCTCGTCTAAACCATTGCCTTGCGGCAGACAAATAAATCTATGGTATAGATTGTCCACCAAAGCTCGGGTCACTTCATGAACAGTGTTGCAAACAGTAGAAATTCCAACTCCAAATAGACAAGAAATTGTGTGATATTCGCTAGGAGTGGCGTACCACCACAAAGCAATGGCAAGCCTCCTGCTTGGCTCTAATGGTCGACGGAAGTTTGTAATTTGTCTACTGAGTGCTGGGGTCAATAGATCCAAAAGGTAATGGAATGTCTCACGTGACATTCTAAAGTGAGCCTTCCACTGCACGTCCTGAAAGTTAAGGACACTCTGCATGAATACATCACCACTCGGACGATCTCTAGCCCACAATCTTCGCTGTGTCGCCAGATTTAAGCCTAGAATGGTGTTCATGGAAGCAGATATAAAAGACCTCCTCCTGCGCAGGTATTGTCGCCGTAAAAGGGCTCTCTCTCGCACGAAATTGCGCATACTCCTCCCAAACTCTAAAAAACACTGCAGTCTTCTCCTACTCCTCCTAAAACAGTCGATTACCAAGCTACATAATGTGAGAATCTCAACTATCCTCTCATAAGCAGAATCCAGGAGTAGTACAGCTGAAACAATGACAAAGTCGCTGGAGACATGTCCTCTGTCTGCCATGATTGCTGCACCGATCAAAGCACTCCCCACCCCCTCCTTTATTGTGTACAAACATCATATGTGTGGGCCAGAAAAGTCCATTTATAATGACAACCACTGTTTTCTATGGGTGAAACGGGTTCAGTGTGAAAGGTACCAAAACAGTAATGAAACGGTAATATACCGGTTACAACATGCGATGTGATAGGGGTTTAACTGCTCAGACCCGTTTAAAGAACCGTTTCAAAAGCAGGTTTTGCGATGTGAAAGCAGCATTAGTCACTTCCCTTTATCCGCAGAAAGATTAACCCATTTGTGTTAAAAACATCACAGCAAGTCTGGTGCTTATTTTTTTTGTTTGAAGGGTCTACTTGTTTTGTACAAAAATAAAGTTACAATAGTTAAGAAAATTATATGATTATTATCTGATACTTAATCATTAGATTAAGGCCCCCATTTATTAAGCCTTGGAGAGTGATAAACAGCACGGTGATAAAGTACCAACAAATCACCTCCTAACTGCATACCTCCCAACTGTCCCGATTTTCGCGGGACAGTCCCATTTTGTGGGGACTGTCCCGATGTCCCACCCGCGGGCCGCAGTGTCCCGCGGTGGGGGGGGGGGGGGGCAGTTGGGAGGCTCCGTCTCTTGCTGCCCTGATTAGCGGGACAGCGTCTATTCAGTGCAGACAGAGGGAGAGGGGGCATGCCAGCGGCTCACAGAGCACTAGGCATGCCCCCTCAGTGACGAAAACGGGGGCGTGACTCGTGATTGCGGGTCCTCCCGCGAAGCCACGACCCCTTTTCCATAGACCACGCCCCCTTTTCGGGAACGCTTCGCCGCGCGTGTGTCCCTCTTTCCGACGGGACAAAGTTGGGAGGTATGTAACTGTCATGTCACAGGCTGAGTTTGAAAAATGGCAGGAGATTATTGGCTGATACTTTATCACCGTGCTATTTATCACTGTCCACGGCTTGATAACTCTGGGCCTTAATACTTCTAGCTCAAGGGAGTCTCTAGTTCCTAATTTATTAAAAGGTTACGTTGTTATTAATTGTGGTACCAGGCTGCAAAATAAGTGACTAGTGGCACTAGTACACCCTAAAAGGGCAGACAAGATGGGCCAAATGGTTCTTGTCTGCCTTTAAATTCTATGTTTCTATGTAATCCCATGCTAATAGTGATGATGACCACTCTTGGGGCCAAATGTAATAGAGTGAGAGTTTCCAAAAGTGAGAAATTTGGTAAGGTTTTGCAGTTTTTTTTTAAAAGCGGCAATCATTTACACAGCAAGATCAAACTGGTTTTGCTGTGTAAATTGCCACTTTAAAAAAAAAACTGCAATACCTTACCAGATCTCTCACTCTCTGAAACCCTCACTCTATTACATTTGGCCCCAAGTGTCAGATGTTTGGGTTTCAAGCAGTGTCAGCTCTAGGGATGAGCGGGTTCGGTTCCTCGGAATCCGAACCCGCCCGAACTTCATGTTTTTTTACACGGGGCCAAGCGACTCGGATCTTCCCGCCTTGCTCGGTTAACCCGAGCGCGCCCGAACGTCATCATCCCGCTGTCGGATTCTCGCGAGGCTCGGATTCTATCGCGAGACTCGGATTCTATATAAGGAGCCGCGCGTCGCCGCCATTTTCACACGTGCATTGAGATTCATAGGGAGAGGACGTGGCTGGCGTCCTCTCCGTTTATAGAGAAGAGAGTGAGACAGTAGAGAGAGACACAGTAGTAATTTTGGGGAGCATTAGGAGGAGTACTAGTTACTTGCTGAAGTGATAGATAGTGTGACTGTATATTATCTGAATTGTGGGGGAGACACTGACAGTGGGGAGCAGTTAGAGTCTGAGAGCAGGACTCAGGAGTACATATAACGTACAGTGCACACTTTTGCTGCCAGAGTGCCACACTGCCATTGTGACCACACTGACCACCAGTATAATATATATTGTGATTGTCTGCTTAGGAGTACTACTTGCAAGTTGCTGATAGTGTGACCAGTGACCTGACCACCAGTCACCACCAGTTTAATATATATATATATATATATATATATATAATTGTATATAATATATATATAATATTGTATACCACCTACCCGTGGTTTTTTTTTTTTTTTCTTCTTTATACATACTACTATAGTAGCTTACTGTAGCAGTCTGCGGTGCTGCTGAGCTGACTGTGTCCAGCAGGTCCGTCATCAGTCATTACATAATAAATATATATACCTGTCCGGCTGCAGTACTAGTGATATTATATATATATATATTGATTTCATCTCATTATCATCCAGTCTATATTAGCAGCAGACACAGTACGGTAGTCCACGGCTGTAGCTACCTCTGTGTCGGCAGTCGCTCGTCCATCCATAATTGTATACCACCTACCCGTGGTTTTTTTTTTTTCTTTCTTCTTTATACATACTACTATAGTAGCTTACTGTAGCAGTCTGCGGTGCTGCTGAGCTGACAGTGTCCAGCAGGTCCGTCATCAGTCATTACATAATAAATATATATACCTGTCCGGCTGCAGTACTAGTGATATTATATATATATATATATATATATTGATTTCATCTCCTTATCATCCAGTCTATATTAGCAGCAGACACAGTACGGTAGTCCACGGCTGTAGCTACCTCTGTGTCGGCAGTCACTCGTCCATCCATAATTGTATACCACCTACCCATGGGTTTTTTTTTTCTTTCTTCTTTATACATACTACTATAGTAGCTTACTGTAGCAGTCTGCGGTGCTGCTGAGCTGACAGTGTCCAGCAGGTCCGTCATCAGTCATTACATAATAAATATATATACCTGTCCGGCTGCAGTACTAGTGATATTATATATATATATATTGATTCTTCTCCTTATCATCCAGTCTATATTAGCAGCAGACACAGTACGGTAGTCCACGGCTGTAGCTACCTCTGTGTCGGCAGTCGCTCGTCCATCCATAATTGTATACCACCTACCCGTGGTTTTTTTTTTTTCTTCTTTATACATACTACTATAGTAGCTTACTGTAGCAGTCTGCGGTGCTGCTGAGCTGACAGTGTCCAGCAGGTCCGTCATCAGTCATTACATAATAAATATATATACCTGTCCGGCTGCAGTACTAGTGATATTATATATATATATTGATTTCATCTCCTTATCATCCAGTCTATATTAGCAGCAGACACAGTACGGTAGTCCACGGCTGTAGCTACCTCTGTGTCGGCAGTCACTCGTCCATCCATAATTGTATACCACCTACCCGTGGTTTTTTTTTTTTCTTTCTTCTTTATACATACTACTATAGTAGCTTACTGTAGCAGTCTGCGGTGCTGCTGAGCTGACAGTGTCCAGCAGGTCCGTCATCAGTCATTACATAATAAATATATATACCTGTCCGGCTGCAGTACTAGTGATATTATATATATATATATATATATATTGATTTCATCTCCTTATCATCCAGTCTATATTAGCAGCAGACACAGTACGGTAGTCCACGGCTGTAGCTACCTCTGTGTCGGCAGTCGCTCGTCCATCCATAATTGTATACCACCTACCCGTGGTTTTTTTTTTTATTTCTTCTTTATACATACTACTATAGTAGCTTACTGTAGCAGTCTGCGGTGCTGCTGAGCTGACAGTGTCCAGCAGGTCCGTCATCAGTCATTACATAATAAATATATATACCTGTCCGGCTGCAGTACTAGTGATATTATATATATATATATTGATTTCATCTCATTATCATCCAGTCTATATTAGCAGCAGACACAGTACGGTAGTCCACGGCTGTAGCTACCTCTGTGTCGGCAGTCGCTCGTCCATCCATAAGTATACTAGTATCCATCCATCTACATTGTTTACCTGAGGTGCCTTTTAGTTGTGCCTATTAAAATATGGAGAACAAAAATGTTGAGGTTCCAAAATTAGGGAAAGATCAAGATCCACTTCCACCTCGTGCTGAAGCTGCTGCCACTAGTCATGGCCGAGACGATGAAATGCCAGCAACGTCGTCTGCCAAGGCCGATGCCCAATGTCATAGTACAGAGCATGTATAATCCAAAACACCAAATATCAGTAAAAAAAGGACTCCAAAATCTAAAATAAAATTGTCGGAGGAGAAGCGTAAACTTGCCAATATGCCATTTACCACACGGAGTGGCAAGGAACGGCTGAGGCCCTGGCCTATGTTCATGGCTAGTGGTTCAGCTTCACATGAGGATGGAAGCACTCAGCCTCTCGCTAGAAAACTGAAAAGACTCAAGCTGGCAAAAGCACCGCAAAGAACTGTGCGTTCTTCGAAATCCCAAATCCACAAGGAGAGTCCAATTGTGTCGGTTGCGATGCCTGACCTTCCCAACACTGGACGTGAAGAGCATGCGCCTTCCACCATTTGCACGCCCCCTGCAAGTGCTGGAAGGAGCACCCGCAGTCCAGTTCCTGATTGTCAGATTGAAGATGTCAGTGTTGAAGTACACCAGGATGAGGAGGATATGGGTGTTGCTGGCGCTGGGGAGGAAATTGACAAGGAGGATTCTGATGGTGAGGTGGTTTGTTTAAGTCAGGCACCCGGGGAGACACCTGTTGTCCGTGGGAGGAATAGGGCCGTTGACATGCCTGGTGAAAATACCAAAAAAATCAGCTCTTCGGTGTGGAAGTATTTCACCAGAAATGCGGACAACATTTGTCAAGCCGTGTGTTGCCTTTGTCAAGCTGTAATAAGTAGGGGTAAGGACGTTAACCACCTCGGAACATCCTCCCTTATACGTCACCTGCAGCGCATTCATAATAAGTCAGTGACAAGTTCAAAAACTTTGGGCGACAGCGGAAGCAGTCCACTGACCAGTAAATCCCTTCCTCTTGTAACCAAGCTCACGCAAACCACCCCACCAACTCCCTCAGTGTCAATTTCCTCCTTCCCCAGGAATGCCAATAGTCCTGCATGCCATGTCACTGGCAATTCTGACGAGTCCTCTCCTGCCTGGGATTCCTCCGATGCATCCTTGCGTGTAACGCCTACTGCTGCTGGCGCTGCTGTTGTTGCTGCTGGGAGTCGATGGTCATCCCAGAGGGGAAGTCGTAAGCCCACTTTTACTACTTCCACCAAGCAATTGACTGTCCAACAGTCCTTTGCGAGGAAGATGAAATATCACAGCAGTCATCCTGTTGCAAAGCGGATAACTGAGGCCTTGACAACTATGTTGGTGTTAGACGTGCGTCCGGTATCCGCCGTTAGTTCACAGGGAACTAGACAATTTCTTGAGGTAGTGTGCCCCCGTTACCAAATACCATCTAGGTTCCACTTCTCTAGGCAGGCGATACCGAGAATGTACACGGACGTCAGAAAAAGACTCACCAGTGTCCTAAAAAATGCAGTTGTACCCAATGTCCACTTAACCACGGACATGTGGACAAGTGGAGCAGGGCAGGGTCAGGACTATATGACTGTGACAGCCCACTGGGTAGATGTATGGACTCCCGCCGCAAGAACAGCAGCGGCGGCACCAGTAGCAGCATCTCGCAAACGCCAACTCTTTCCTAGGCAGGCTACGCTTTGTATCACCGGTTTCCAGAATACGCACACAGCTGAAAACCTCTTACGGCAACTGAGGAAGATCATCGCGGAATGGCTTACCCCAATTGGACTCTCCTGTGGATTTGTGGCATCGGACAACGCCAGCAATATTGTGTGTGCATTAAATATGGGCAAATTCCAGCACGTCCCATGTTTTGCACAAACATGGGATTTGGTGGTGCAGAAATTTTTAAAAAACGACAGGGGCGTGCAAGAAATGCTGTCGGTGGCCAGAAGAATTGCGGGACACTTTCGGCGTACAGGCACCACGTACAGAAGACTGGAGCACCACCAAAAACGCCTGAACCTGCCCTGCCATCATCTGAAGCAAGAAGTGGTAACGAGGTGGAATTCAACCCTCTATATGCTTCAGAGGTTGGAGGAGCAGCAAAAGGCAATTCAAGCCTATACAACTGAGCACGATATAGGAGGTGGAATGTACCTGTCTCAAGCGCAGTGGAGAATGATTTCAACATTGTGCAAGGTTCTGCAACCTTTTGAACTTGCCACACGTGAAGTCAGTTCAGACACTGCCAGCCTGAGTCAGGTCATTCCCCTCATCAGGCTTTTGCAGAAGAAGCTGGAGGCATTGAAGGAGGAGCTAAAAGAGAGCGATTCCGCTAGGCATGTGGGACTTGTGGATGGAGCCCTTAATTCGCTTAACAAGGATTCACGGGTGGTCAATCTGTTGAAATCAGAGCACTACATTTTGGCCACCGTGCTCGATCCTAGATTTAAAACCTACCTTGGATCTCTCTTTCCGGCAGACACAAGTCTGCTGGGGTTCAAAGACCTGCTAGTGACAAAATTGTCAAGTCAAGCGGAACGCGACCTGTCAACATCTCCTCCTTCACATTCTCCCGCAACTGGGGGTGCGAGGAAAAGGCTCAGAATTCCGAGCCCACCCGCTGGCGGTGATGCAGGGCAGTCTGGAGCGACTGCTGATGCTGACATCTGGTCCGGACTGAAGGACCTGACAACGATTACGGACATGTCGTCTACTGTCACTGCATATGATTCTCTCACCATTGAAAGAATGGTGGAGGATTATATGAGTGACCGCATCCAAGTAGGCACGTCAGACAGTCCGTACTTATACTGGCAGGAAAAAGAGGCAATTTGGAGGCCCTTGCACAAACTGGCTTTATTCTACCTAAGTTGCCCTCCCACAAGTGTGTACTCCGAAAGAGTGTTTAGTGCCGCCGCTCACCTTGTCAGCAATCTGCGTACGAGGTTACTTCCAGAAAATGTGGAGAAGATGATGTTCATTAAAATGAATTATAATCAATTCCTCCGTGGAGACATTGACCAGCAGCAATTGCCTCCACAAAGTACACAGGGAGCTGAGATGGTGGATTCCAGTGGGGACGAATTGATAATCTGTGAGGAGCGGGATGTACACGGTGATATATCGGAGGATGATGATGAGGTGGACATCTTGCCTCTGTAGAGCCAGTTTGTGCAAGGAGAGATTAATTGCTTCTTTTTCGGTGGGGGTCCAAACCAACCCGTCATTTCAGTCACAGTCGTGTGGCAGACCCTGTCACTGAAATGATGGGTTGGTTAAAGTGTGCATGTCCTGTTTATACAACATAAGGGTGGGTGGGAGGGCCCAAGGACAATTCCATCTTGCACCTCTTTTTTCTTTCATTTTTATTTGCGTCATGTGCTGTTTGGGGAGTGTTTTTTGGAAGGGCCATCCTGCGTGACACTGCAGTGCCACTCCTAGATGGGCCAGGTGTTTGTGTCGGCCACTAGGGTCGCTTAGCTTACTCACACAGCTACCTCATTGCGCCTCTTTTTTTCTTCTTTGCGTCATGTGCTGTTTGGGGAGTGTTTTTTGGAAGGGCCATCCTGCGTGACACTGCAGTGCCACTCCTAGATGGGCCAGGTGTTTGTGTCGGCCACTAGGGTCGCTTAGCTTACTCACACAGCTACCTCATTGCGCCTCTTTTTTTCTTCTTTGCGTCATGTGCTGTTTGGGGAGTGTTTTTTGGAAGGGCCATCCTGCGTGACACTGCAGTGCCACTCCTAGATGGGCCAGGTGTTTGTGTCGGCCACTAGGGTCGCTTAGCTTACTCACACAGCTACCTCATTGTGCCTCTTTTTTTCTTCTTTGCGTCATGTGCTGTTTGGGGAGTGTTTTTTGGAAGGGCCATCCTGCGTGACACTGCAGTGCCACTCCTAGATGGGCCAGGTGTTTGTGTCGGCCACTAGGGTCGCTTAGCTTAGTCATCCAGCGACCTCGGTGCAAATTTTAGGACTAAAAATAATATTGTGAGGTGTGAGGTATTCAGAATAGACTGAAAATGAGTGGAAATTATGGTTTTTGGGGTTAATAATACTTTGGGCTCAAAATGACACCCAAATTCTATGATTTAAGCTGTTTTTTAGGGTTTTTTGAAAAAAACACCCGAATCCAAAACACACCCGAATCCGACAAAAAAAATTCGGTGAGGTTTTGCCAAAACGCGGTTGAACCCAAAACACGGCCGCGGAACCGAACCCAAAACCAAAACACAAAACCCGAAAAATTTCAAGTGCACATCCCTAGTCAGCTCCAGAGGTCAAAAATGTCAAATAAGTTCAAATTTCAAATAAGGGAACCACACCAACTGTCACCCTAAACTTACTAAGTTGGCATTGCTCCCCTATTTGAATTTTGTACTGCGCTGCAGCCACACCTCTGGAGCCGCCACTGGTTTCAAGCATTCTCTTTCTACATGTGACTCGGAATAGCTGTCTGTTGCAAATTTTAAGCATGGTTCCGATGGTTTTAAATTTGGTGTTATAGTTAATGTCAAATAGTCATTATATGTATCAATGCTTGTTGTAATCTGGTGATATTTACTTTGTAATTGATTATTACCGCTTTATCATTGTTGGGGATACGGTCGTTATGTTGACCCAACTTAGGACGACAGTCATTAGGTCAACCACTGAAGGTCGACTTTGGCTGCTGGCATTAGGTCGACATGGTCATTAGGTTGACATGTACTAGGTCGACGGGTCAAAATGTCGATATGAGTTTTTTTTTAACAATTGTTTTATTTTTTCATACTTAACGATCCACGTGGACTACAATTGGAACGGTCACCTAATGCTCATGTCGACCTTCAGGGGTCGACCTAATGACTGTCGAGCTAAGTTGAATCGACTCAATGACCCATACCCCATTGTTGAGGATATTTTGACATTGGGAAGTTGTTTATCCTTGTACTCCATGTGTGAATGCCTCTGCCTGATTGACAAGGGGCCTCGCGGAGGCGTTTTAGGGGCAACGCGGTGGTGTTGGGGGGGGCGCAGTCTGGACAATGCAGGCATGTCTGGACCATTTGCACGGCGGGCCACAGCGGCTGTGTGACATCATACCAACCAATCAGCTCTCAACTGTCATTTTTCAAACACAGCCTGTAACATGGCAGTTAGAAGCTGACTGGATCGTACTTTCTCATACGTCCTAGAGGATGCTGGGGTCCACTTCATGACCATGGGGTATAGACGGTACCGCAGGAGCCATGGGCACTCTTAAGACTTTTCAGTGGGTGTGAACTGGCTCCTCCCTCTATGCCCCTCCTTTAGACCTCAGTTTTTAGAAATGTGCCCAGGCAGACTGGATGCACTCTGAGGAGCTCTACTGAGTTTCTCTGAAAAGACTTATGTTAGGTTTTTTATTTTCAGGGAGAACTGCTGGCAACAGACTCCCTGCATCGTGGGACTTAGGGGGCAGAAGCAGAACCAACTTCCTGAAGAGTTTCATGGCTCTGCTTCTGGCTGACAGGTCACCATTAGCTCCTGAGGGGAACTGAACGCTAGCCGTGTCTAGATGCTCACTCCCACAGCACGCCGTCACCCCCCTCACAGAGCCAGAAGACAGGTGAGTAGAAGAAGCTAGATCTTCTATCAAACAAAGTGACGGCTGAGGTACAGCGCGGCTGGTGGAAGCGCAGTGCGCCATTGCTGCCCACACACACAGTTACTGCAGGGTGCAGGGCGCGGGGCGCACTAGGCAGCATAAACACCCTATAAACTTGCAAAAAGGGGGCATAAGATGCCGCTGGCACAGCCCTACCCCCGCCAGTAAATATTATGCACATATACTGAGTGAAAACGCGCCATTACGGGGGCGGAGCTTCTTCCTCAGGCAGCCAGCACACTGCTCAGCGCCATTTTCTCTCTCTCCTCAGGCTGCAGAGACAACGCTGGTCCTCTCCTCCACTTCTGACTACAAGTACCGGGCGAAATTAAGGTGTGAATTACTGTGTAGAACAGCGCTGCATGTCTGTGGGTATTTTGTGTTCACAGACATTACATACTGGCGCTGGGGTTGTGAACTGGCTGCTCCTATACTGTATCCCTCTGATTTTACTGTGGGTCTGTCCCCTATAAGTCCCAGTGTGTCTGTGTGTTTGTGTGTTGTGCACGTGTGTAAGACATGTCTGAGGCAGGGAGTTCCTCCCCGGAGGATGGCATTTTAGGGACACAGAGTTGCAATGTGGTGGCGCTGCCGGCACACCAAGAGCCTGCATGGGTGAAAGAAATACGTGACAGTATGCATCTTATTAGCAGGAGGTTAGATAAGTCTGAATAAGTCTGAATCTCAGGCTGAATGCTGGAGAAAATATGTAGAAGATGTGATTTTTCAGGACTCAGTTCTTCCATCTGCAGGCGGCCCCTCTGGGTCACATAAGAGACCATTTGCGAATATTGTAAATGCTGATACCGACACGGACTCTGAATCTTGTGTCGACGATAGTGACTCCAGAGAAATAGATTATAAATTGGCAAAAAAATATACAATATATGATTGTGGCTATAAGGAAGTTGTAAGTTATAGAAGCCTCGCCTGTACCTCAGGAGAAGGCATATTTATGTAAGGAAAAGAAATCCAAAGTCACGGTCCCTCCATCCCACGAGCTAAATACTCTCTTTGAAGGGATGTGGGTGAATCCTGAGAAGAAATTTCATATTCCTAAGCGGATTCAGATAGCTTACCCTTTCCCAGCAGAGGACAGGAAAAAATGGGAATCACCCCCTGTGTTAGACAGTGCACTATCCAGGTTGACAAAGAAAGTGATTCTCCCTGCACCTGGCACAGCTTCACTAAAAGAGCCAGCTGACCGTAAGATGGAAACTACATTAAAATCCATTTATGTTGCCAATGGTACACTGCTCAGGCCCACAATTGCTTGCGCGTGGGTGAGTCGCGCTATTGAAAAACGGTCAGGCAGCATGTCATAAGAAATTGACACGATTGATAAAGATGAGATACTCCTTAAGTTAGGGTATATCAAAGACGCTGCCACCTACATGCTAGAAGCAATGAAAGATATTGGACTCTTGAGTTCACAAGCCGCTACCATGGCAGTATCGGCTAGGCGGGCATTGTGGATTCGCCAGTGGAACGCGGATTCAGATTCCAAAAGAAACATGGAGGCTCTCCCATATAAAGGTGAGGCCTTATTTGGTGATGGTCTGGATGCGGTAGTCTTGGCGGCTACCGCAGGTAAGTCTACGTTTTTGCCCTCTGCGCCTGCACCGGCAAAAAAGACCTATCACACACACATGCAGTCCTTTCGGCCCAATAAATGCAAAAAAGCGAGAGGTTCCCCCTTCTTTGCCGGAAGGGGAAAGAAGCCCACAGTGGCTCCAGGTTCCCAGGAGCAGAAGTCTACCCCTACTTCTGCCAAATCTTCAGCATGACGCAGGAGCTCCCTTGCAGGAGGCCGCTCGGGTGGGGGCACCTCTCAAACGGTTCAGCCAAGGTTGGATTCTGTCTGGCCTGGATCCCTGGGTATTGCAAATAGTATCCCAGGGATACAAGCTGGAGTTTCAAGACGTTCCCCCATGCGGATTTTTCAAATCAACCTTGCCAGCTTCTCTTCAAGAAAGCGAAGCAGTAACAGCGGCAATCCAAACATTATGTCAGGACCAGGTCATAGCCCTGGTACCTTTGCTGCAACAAGGGGAGGGGTTTTATTCAAGCCTCCTCGTAGTTCCGAAGCCGGACGGCTTGGTCAGACCGATCCTAAACCTAAAAAATTGAATCTCTACTTGAAACGGTTCAAGTTCAAGATGGAATCACTCCAGGCAGTGATTTCCAGTCTGGAGGAGTCTCGTTAGATATGAAGAATGCTTACCTACATGTTCCCGATTTATCCCCCTCACGAGGCATATCTGAGATTTGCGGTTCAGGATTGCCATTACCAGTTCCAGACGTTACCTTTCGGTCTCTCCACGGCGCTGAGGGTATTCACCAAGGTAATGGCGGAGATGATGGTCCTCCTTTGTCAAAAAGGAGTCAATATAATTCCTTATCTGGACGATCTCCTGATAAAGGCGAGATCCAGGGAGCAGTTGTTACAAAACATCACACTCTCCCTGTTGATACTCCAACAACACGGTTGCATCATAAATTATCCAAAGTCACAATTGGAACCGACAAGATTGTCTTTTCTTGGGATGATTCTGGGCATGGAAGTTCAGAGAGTATTTCTTCCGGTGGAAAAGGCTCTGGAAATCCAGAAAATGGTAAAACAGATATTGAAACCATCCAGTGTGTCGATCCATCAGTGCATTCAGTAGATGGTGGCGGCCTAAGAGGCCATACAGTTTGGCAGTTTCCATGCCAGAGTATTCCAGTGGGACCTGTTGGACAAGTGGTCGGGATCCCACCTTCACATTCACTGGAAGATAGTCCTGTCGTCAAGAGCCAGGATTTCACTCCTGTGGTGGCTACACAGTCCGCACCTACTAGAGGGACGCAGGTTCGGGATACAGGACTGGGTCCAAGTAACCACGGATGCAAGTCTCCAAGGCTGGGGAGCTGTCACTCAGGGGGAAAACTTCCAAGGAAAATGGTCAAGTCAGGAAGCCTGCCTTCACATAAACGTGCTGGAATTGAGAGCCATTTACAACGGCCTTCAACAAGCAGTACATCTTTTTCAAGATCATCCCGTGCAGATCAGACAATGTAACAGCAGTCGCGTACATAAACTGGCAGGGCGGAACGAAAAGCAGAGCGGCAATGGCAGAGGTGACAAAGATCCTCCTCAGGGCGGAAAGGCATGCAAGAGCTCTGTCAGCAATTTTCATTCCGGGAATGGACAACTGGGAAGCAGACTTCCTCAGCAGACACGATCTCCATCCAAGAGAGTGCGGTCTCCACCAAGAAGTCTTCGCAGAGGTGACAAGTCTTTGGGGAGTTCCTCAAGTAGACATGATGGCATCTCGTCTCAACAAGAAGCTTCAGAAATATTGTTCCAGGACAAGAGACCCTCAAGCAATAGCAGTGGATGCGCTAGTGACCCAGTGGGTATTCCGGTCAGTGTATGTTTTCCCTCCATTTCCGCTGATCCCAAAAGTTCTCAGGATTATAAGAAGAACAAGGGTTCGAGCAATCTTCATTGCCCCAGACTTGCCAAGGACGGCTTGGTACCCAGATCTTCAGGAGTTGCTCATAGAAGATCCTCTGCCTTTTCCTCTTCACGAAGACCTGCTGCAGCAGGGGCTGTGTGTGTATTAGGACTTACCGCGGCTACGTTTGACGGCATGGCTGTTGAGCGCCGGATCCTAGCCTGAAAGGGTATTCCGAAAGAAGTCATTCCCACACTTATTCAGGCCAGGAAAGGAGTAACATCGAAACATTACCACCGTATTTGGAGAAAATATGTGTCTTGGTGTAAATCCAAGAAGGCTCCTATGGAAGAGTTTCACTTTGGTCGTTTTCTACATTTTCTGCAGGCTGGTATGGATGCGGGCCTCCGATTGGGGTCAATCAAGGTCCAGATTTCAGCCTTGTCAGTGTTCCTCCAAAAACAATTTACCTCTCTTCCTGAGGTTCAGACCTTCGTGAAAGGGGTTCTGCACATCCAGCCTCCATTTGTGCCTCCAGTGGCACCATGGGATCTTAATGTGGTTTTGCAGTTCCTTCAATCGTATTGGTTTGAGCCTCTACGAGAGATAGAGTTGAAGTTTCTCACTTGGAAAGTGGTGATGCTTTTGGCATTGGCATCCGCACGGTGGGTGTCTGAATTGGGGGCCTTGTCTCACAAGAGCCCTTACCTGATCTTCCATGAAGATAGGGCAGAGTTGAGAACTCGTCAGCATTTTCTTCCGAAGGTGGTTTCATCTTTCCACATAAACCAACCTATTGTGGTGCCAGTAGTTACTGACACGCTCACTGCATCAAAGTCTCTAGATGTGGTTAGAGCTTTGAAAATTGATGTCGCTAGAACGGCTCGAATTCGGAAAACAGAGTCTTTGTTTATCCTGTATGCTCCCAACAAGATTGAGTGCCCTGCTTCTAAGCAGACTATTGCGCGTTGGATCAGAGGTACGATTCAGCAAGCTCATACTATGGCTGGATTGCCGTTACCGACGTCGGTGAAGGCCCAATCCACTAGGAAGGTGGGCGCATCCTGGGCGGCTGCCCGGGGGAATCTCGGCATTACAACTTTGCCGAGCTGCTACTTTGTCTGGGTCAAACACATTTGCAAAATTCTACAAGTTTGACACCTTGGCCGATGAAGACCTCAAGTTCAGTCAATCGGTGCTGCAGGGTCATCCGCACTCTCCCGCCCGGACTGGAGCTTTGGTATAAACCCCATGGTCATGAATTGGACCCCAGCATCCTCTAGGACGTATGAGAAAACAGGATCTTAATACTTACCGGTAAATCCTTTTCTCCTAGTCCGTAGAGGATGCTGGGCGCCCGTCCCAGTGCGTACTTTACCTGCAGTTTTGTTATACACAAGTTGTGTTATGTTAGTTTCAACTTGTTGCTGCAATTGGTTCATGCCTGTTGGCGTGTGTTATGTTGATTGCCATGTGTGCGGCATGGTTGAGGTGTGAGCTGGTATGTATCTCACCACTAGTATTAAAAGTAAATCCTTTCCTCGAAATGTCCGTCTCCCTGGGCACAGTTCCTATAACTGAGGTCTGGAGGAGGGGCACTGTCACGTCTGAGGATTCTTGTGGATCCGGATTTGGGGAAGATGATTCCGGTGCACTTGGATCTCTGAATAACAAACGAGCGGGACGGATGAAGGTCTTGCGCATTTATCACTTGGAATAGTTTAACAGAGTTCGCCAAAGACAGGTGAATAGAGATACTACTGTAGGTTAGCGGGTGGCTGAGGATACCGGAACCGTGACCCAGTACTTTAAGGAGAAATTCCGAAGGCTGGTTACTGCGGTGTCCAGAACAGGTAGCTGGGAAGGACACGGGAACAGAGTCGGCAGTCTGCGTAAGGCTAAATCAGGAGGCTTGGGTAATTTGCTGTAACAAGAACCTGACACTGGAGATGCTGCGGGAGCACAGAGAACTAGCTTCACAGATACTGTGAAAGACGTTGCACTGGCATTTTCCCTCCTCCAGGCCCTCCTGTCATATAGCAGCTGCTTAGAGCTAATTGCCCACAGGGAAGTGATAAATTGGTGAAGTGTGGGCAAGACAGGCTTTTTGCCCACATCCAAGATGGCCACCGGGAACACAGCCCAGCCTGTTCACAGAAGCCCTGCTCCACAGCAGCACTGCTAACCCCTGCCGGAGGAACATGCTGCCAGTCTGCTGAGCTGCCAAACAGTGCCCCTGGCTGTCCTCCCAGCACACCCTGCCCGACGCCAGCAGCCCGCACCTCCACCAGCTGGACCTCTCTAAAGGGACCGGACAGGTAAGAGCCGGCTCCTCTGCACAGTCTCCCGCCGGACCGTGACAGGCATAGAGGGAGGAGCCAGTTTACACTCATTGAAAAGTCTTAAGAGTGTCCATGGCTCCTGCGGAACCATCTATACCCCATGGTCATGAAGTGGACCCCAGCATCCTCTACGGACTAGGAGAAAAGGATTTACCGGTAGGTATCAAAATCCTGTTTTATCTCTTTATTTTATCACTCTCCAAAGCTTAGTACATCTCCCCATGTAAACCCCAAAATGTCACTGCCACATTACGTCACATACAAACCTCCTGTATGGGGAAAGCGTAGACCAGAAAAGTGCTCGGAGTTTATTAACTTTGCCAGCGCTACATAAACACACTGGAGCTCGCACTGCGTCACCATTCATTGGAAATTAACTTGGAGTTTGTTTTAAATGTCTCAATTCCCTAAGAACAATACAGTGATAAAATGTTGGATTTTGTTACATGAGAAACGTTTATCAGACATTTTAATCTACGAATTGCCCCATTAACTGAGAGGTACAAAGCTGGAACCACTTTCACATGCAACAGAATCCAGCGCTTGTCACCGACAATATAAATACAATTTATGACGCTGGAGTGGTAAAAAAAAAGTGACATTTTTCTGAACTGCTATTAAGTATCCAACATATTCAGGATGAGGTAATAGAAGAGATTCACTCTTAAACCACTGAGTATTAGTACCGTTCAGCCCGGTGCACTCCGTCTCTGCAAGCCCCTAATTCACATTATGTAAGACCCTAATCCACATTTATCTCATGGCTGGATGCCCTGTCCACTTATGATGTCTGAAGTGGTGAAACGCGTGAGTTATAGACGTTCCTCTATCAGGAAATCTATTGCCAGCAGGATTAGTAAGAATAATCAGTAAAATGGACTAAAATATTTACATGACAAATTACTGTTCCACTAATTTAAGTGTCTACTTAATATAATATGTACCATACACAGCTCAAACATATATTTTAATAATTAATAGAAAGGATGATCTGTCAATAATTGTAACAGTAATATCAGTCTCAGGGGCCTGTTTATAAAATTATTGGGTTATAGTTCTGATCATTATAATTTCTTATCACCGCTTAATAAAACTGGATGCGTTTAGCATCCCATTTGTCAGAATGCCTGCAGTCATGTGACCAACGCTGGAATCCCGACACCACTTGGGAGACCAACGCTGGAAGACAGACAACCGTCACCCCAGAGGTAAGTACCTGGGCCATTGATAGGGTTATGGCCCATTGGCGGGGTTAGAGTTGGGCACTAGGGAGGGGTTAGGGTTAGGCGCTAGGGGGAGGTTATCTCTAGCTGCCACCCCCCGAGGGTTAGGGTAGGGGAGAGGGAGGGTAAAAATACTTACCCCTTCTGACGTCGGGACATCATACCGAACCCAATACAGCAATAAGAAATGAAGTATCGCTGGAATGTACCATAGATCATATCCGGGTTTGGAACCAGGGACGGATTTAGGGTCTTAAGGTCCGTACACATTAGACGATGTCGCTCTGTGAGCGACGTCGTCTAATGTTTCCCCTCCTGGGCCGGCCGGTCAGCGGCTGATTGTACACACTGAGCGATATGACCTTTCATATCGCTCAGTGACGTCACGCCTCCGCCAGCCCTGCATGCAGATCGTGGATGACAGTCCAGATCCTGCATGCATGCACTGGCGACAGCGCCGATCGTTGCCAACCCGCGGGGCCGCGCATCGGTCGTCGCTGGTGGCATACACAGTTGCCGATAAAATGAGCAGCGTCACTCAGGGAGGGGTAAAATGAGCGACGTCGCTCATTTTATCGGCAAGTATGTATGGGCCTTTATGGACCTGGGGCTGAAAATGTTCAAGGTCCTACACTGAGAAGGGGAGGAGCTGTGACCAGTGCTGTGTGGGTGTGGCCAGAGCCATGTGGGTGTGTGTACACCCTCTACACTGTCTGCTTCATTGTCTCTAAATACATAAAAAGTGAGAAATTGCATAATTTATTGAGGAAACTAGAAATACGATATAAAACCTATGATTTATTTCCAACCATGTGTCCTGATGATGGGCCTATTTGTATGTGGGGGCCAGGAGTTCCATCCACCTTGTTGTTAATATGGCCCTGTTTAGGACTCAGCTGCGCTACTGTGCATGCATGGTCTACTGGTGTGTGACCCGAAACATCTGTGGTGTGTAGCCCAAGAGCTACAATGGCTAACGCCATCTACAGATGGTGTTAGCTACCAGGGCTAAGTTTCGCTGCATCCCAGAGCTTGGTGGATTTAGCAGCCCTCATAGACACATTTTCTCTATGGAATTATTTTCTGTTTTTTGGCGTGTTTCTGCAGAATCATAATATCCAGGACAGGATTTCCAGATTTATTTCATCTATTGAAGGCCCCACTGACAATGCAGAGTGGGTGTCATTAGCACCTGTGAACCCAGTGGTGAAATTATTTTGGGTTTACAGTGTTGATATTGTTTGGGGTGACACTACTGCACCGGCAGACCCACTTGGTAGCTTTCAGGGCGCACTGGTTTTCATCCATAATATTTTGTCTGAGCTTTATTGTTGCGCTGGCATTTATATTTCAGTTAGAACACGCCCCTCCCGCATCTAATCTCTCTGCACATTTTACATCTGCCCCACCTGCAGCGCAGCATGGTTTTACCCAGGAGCAAAGTTACTAGCTATCTGCCGTTGCTCCCAACTCAGAATCAGCCCCTTAGATTGTAATCTCCAATGGTTTAATGACTGATTCTGAGGTGGATGTCGTCGTGGTCTTCCTGGTATCATTTGCTGCAGCCGCATCTGCCACCGTCACTACAAAGGCCTTTCCTGGTGCACATCCATGTGCCCAAATGTGCAAGGGTTGAGGTGCCCGATGTCAGCGCAATCACTATCAGCAACACTCATATGACACATATCTGTGCATCTGATTGGCCACCATCTAGAAATGCCCTACACATCGTCAATACATTACTGCTACCTTGAGTCCAACTCTATTCTGCAACTCAAAATCGAAACTAGAGATGTGCGCGGATCCCCCGTGCTTTGGTTTTGGATCCGGATTAATCTTTGTGTTTTGGTTTTGCAAAACCAAACTCAAGTGTTTTGTTCGGTTTGGTTTAAAATCTATAAAAAAAAACCATTGATAATTATTGATAAAAAAACAGTAAGAAATCAATAAAAACATGTAATTTTTGCAATCCAAAAATCCAAATTCTGAAACGCAGGAAGATCTGAATTGAGACTCGTTTCGGAGATCCGAATCGGGTTTTTGGTTCAGCTCAGACACATAAAATTCAGGAGGATTGATTCTTGGATTGTATAAAAGGAATGATGACACTGGATGCTATATTTTTGGGAACGGGACAGAAAAGGGTCATTGCCCAAGTTCAACGCTGATGGACAAATTTTTGTTTGATTTTCTTTTAAAGACAATAAAGTATTTTTAGGAGGGGGATGAAGAACAGAAGTCCTGTACTGTAGGCCATTCCAAATATTAAGCCGGGCTTTGGTGTACAGTTTGCGATTCTGTATTTACACTACTTGTCCTTGGAGGCTGTGGCTCATTTTTTGGAAAGTTACGGCTATTCTTCCACTACGCTGGAATGTCTCATAGCCCATCTGTGCTGATAAATAGATCTTCTCCCATGTGGTCAGTCAGTGTGTGGTTGTACTTGGAATATATCTGTTTCCTTTGGGTGATATTAAGAGCGAATGCTTCAACATGAAATTAATGTAACGTTCAGCAGTAAAATTATTTTCTAGATAATACGTTTGTTTCCAAGGAACAGAACTACGGCCGCATATTCTCCGGGCTACGTATTACTCATATCTGCCAGTCTTAGTCATCTCACAAATAATAGTAATGTTCTGCTCCTGTTTTCCTCATGTCTTTTTCTGATACAACATGAGCGTTTTTGGCGCTGCGTAAATATATGCAGTCACGGCTTCAATAGTGTTCACCTCTGATTAAGACCCTATTGGCGGGATGTAATGCGCCCCGGGTTTGGGGACCGTGCGGGATGCTGGATGAACTTGGATGTTTTTTTAATGGGGCAATCACAGTACAAGGCATGGTTGTGTCTTGTAAATGACTGCCCCTTTAAAAAAAAGTCAGCGTTTGTCCAGCATCACACATGGGCGCTGAACTAGGGGCGCATTACATCCGTCCCTTTGTGTAGTCAAATAGCATTGGTTGTAACGCATTTGATACTGACCACCTCACCCCCTGATTCTGAGTCATTTAATAAGCAGGACTGGGTACAGACATAGCAATGATTCTGATAAAGGGCCCTATTCAGGAGGGATCGCAATAGGCGTCCGTCCATCCGCAAAAATTACTAAAAAGATGAGGGGGCATGGGTGGGACCCATCCTGCGCATGCGCCCACAGAAAATGCAAATGCCCCTATCTGTCAATCAGGCAGAGGCATTCGCGGGACGGGACGGGGGGCGGCAACGTTTCGTTGCCTAGGCGGAGATGGAGCGTTGCAGGGGGCAGAGGCGGGGTAACAGGGGTTTAATCCAAACGGCGGGGGGGTGGGGGTGGCATTGGCGTGATGGAGGTGGCTGCGTGATATTTCACGCAGCCGCCGCGATCAGTAATATGACGGAGAGCCTCCTGCGAGTGCAGCCAAGCTGCACCGATAGGAGGCAACCCTAATTTTTGCGATCAAGCAGAAATTGCGGTGCAAGCGCAATTTCTGCTTGGTCAAGGAGGGGGGGGGGGGGCGGCGGTCAGCATGCGTTCACAAGGATTGCAAATTCTGCTACATAGCAGTATTTGCAATCCTTACTGAATCGAACCCAAAGTCTTCATTGTTATGTGAAATGTGCACTTTTACAGTGTCATTGGGCCTCATGCAAATATGCTAATGACTCAGCAGCTGTCTTGTGCATAGACACGCCCTCTGCCGGCGTCTCACAACCTATACTGTCTCAGGCAGAGCGAGTCTCCTGAGACATTGGGGCTCTCCAGGTGCAAGTGAATTCACAGTGGATGACTTTGGCATGCCCAGAATACGGTCCAGACACACATGCAGTTTTGAAGTCACCTCCCCATTACCTCCCCCAATCGCTGACTACCTGTGACTCTGCAAATAAATCCTCTGTGCGTCCGCAATCGCTAATCATTTGCAGCTTTGGCGCATGTGCAATAGTAAAAAAAAAAAATCGCTCCATTACGACTGACATTGACTTTGCCTGCACCTTGGAATCAGGCACATTGGGGGTCTATTTACTAAGCTTTAGAGAGATAAAGTGGTAAGAGATAAAGTACCAGCCAATCAGCTCCTAACTGTCGTTTTTCAAAAACAGCCTGTGACATGGCAGTTAGGAGCTGGTTGGCTGGTACTTTATCTCTCTCCAAGCCTTAGTACATAGACCCCATATTGTTGGACGTGTTTGCTACCAAATTGTTTCAACCGGTAACCCAATCAAAATCTGTTTTTGATTGTTAATTCTCTCAGGCAGAAAATAAAATAAACATATTTCATATTGTTACCTTTGCCAAAATGTTCTCTGCATTCACAGCAGCAGCCTCTACTGTCTTGACCTATGAAAATAAGATGAATTAGATAAGTAAATAAGAAAACAGGTAGTTGATATGTGCAGAGGAAAGAGAACTGCACTACCTAAAGTAAGTCTCACCAATCGGCAATGTTCTACTTCTTTCACACGTTGTCCAGCGCATGCTTTCATAATTCTTCAAAAGTCTATACCACATCATATGAATAAGAGAATTTAAAGTCAGAATTAAATACCTGTTTATCACCTGATAAATGCCCCTTCAATGGAGTAATATTTTTTTAACTTTAGTTCTACTTTTAAAATGATTGTGTTCCCCAACAGAGTAACAGTTGCCAGCCCAGCTGTAACTCTGACAAGGAAACATTTCATAAAGTTGAAAACTATTAAAAATAACTACATTTAATAATGAAAACGCTGACCTCCTGAACGCAGCATTCTGCAGGAACGTTACCCACAAGGCCGAGGCACTCCAGCTGGGTGTTAGGTTCCATTAATTCCCAGCACCTCTCACCTCCTCTTACTGAACGCCTTTCCCAGCCAAACTAAACTGCATTGCTGCGGTATGGCACAGGGATCTCAGTTTGATCACTGCGCCAACACTTAGCCCAGCAGAATTCAGCCCACGTTTTCCTATTACAGTCACTTAGTGAAATAAAAAATGAATCAAATGTAATAATTACTATATTTGCACTAACGCCGCTGGGCAAATATAGATTTGTTGTGTTTAGAAATCATTGGTGGGCTCACCGCGAAGATCACATTGATATCAGACAGACCGTATACAGAACTTAAGGGCCGTGGTAACGTAGACCAGCCATTTTTCCACCAGCTGATGCAGGACTCCAGAGAAGTAAGTAGCATTGCATAGATTCAGGGGTGTGCAGTGTTGGCCTGCAACTCTTATGGATATGCTAACGCTTGTTGCGTCCCCCCATTCTAGTACCACTAGAAATGATTATGGGGGTTATTCCGAGTTGTTGGCTCGCTAGCAGTTTTTAGCAGCCGTGTAAACGCTATGCCGCCTCCCACGCTATGCCGCCTCCCATTTTAGCTTAGCAGAAGTGCGAACGAAAGGATCGCAGAGCGGCAACAAAGTTTTTTTGTGCGGTTTTAAAGTAGCTCAAAACCTACATTACAGACTGTTCAGTTCCTGTTTTGAAGTCACAAACACGCCCTGCGTTCGCCCAGCCATTCCTGCATTTTTCCTGGCACACCTGCGTTTTTGCGAACACTCCCTAAAAACGGTCAGTTGACACCCAGAAACGCCCTCTTCCTGTCAATCACTCTGCGGCCAGCAGTGCTACTGAAAAGCTTAGCTAGACCCTGTGTGAAACTACATAGTTCGTTGTAATAGTACGTCGCTGATAAAGCTAAATATTTATCGTATATAATACCCTTTATGAGGTCTAAGAACACTGTACGCTAACTACGTATGAAGTACCGCAAGGGTACGCACGTTGCGTAACGATCGCTTAGCCGTGGACGAGACGCTCAAGCGTTACGTTCGCTCACGGCCAAGTGATCACTGGCAGGCACACTATTGGCTGCCGACTACCGTAATGATTCGCTATAGCGATGCGACCGCTCGAGACCACGAAGAGATCACCAGCGGCGCATACGCTCACAATGTAAAACCTTTATATCTAAACCATAAACAGTGTATTATGCAGTAAACCCTTTGTGTAGTGATATGGTGTAAATGCAACACAGTATAACCTTACTAGCTTAAAAGCAGTTTGAGCGTCACCGACGCTCTGAGAATACTTAACTCTATAAGAAATACACAGATACCTAGGCTTAGGGTCCAACGCCTAATATATATATATATTTTGAATGATATACTTGCAAAAGAATTAATACAAATACAAATCATACACTACAATATAACATAGACTAACTAACCAGGTAACTACACAGTAAATACAATACAATTAAGTTTAAGAGAAAAATGAGAGAAAGAGAAGAGAGAGAGAGATATGGCCCATAATAACAAGAGAGAAACAGTATGATTACGGAGAAAAACTTACGCACAAAGGAAACGATCGCATGCGCCTCTGGACATCCAGCTCCCGATTTTCAGCAATGATAACCGTTGAAGAGTGAGAGCTGGATGTGATCAGCCTTTCTATTTATGCCCCACACACAATGCAATTCAATGGTCCCTACAATCTCATTGTTCATTGGACACAGGAATTCGGCTTCGCATTATAACAAAAGGTCATAGGTTGATTCATACAGGTGGGCTGTGACTATTTCCAACAGCTCAGGTGGGAGGGAAACTGGGTTTCCCGCCGCATGGGTAATAAAGTGCAAATAAAGTAAATGTTCATAAACTTCTTATGTCCATAACTATTCGCACGAGCGATTGATCTGCTTCAAACCAACACCGGAATATTTCTAATTAAATATTCTTCCGATGGATACTAAACACCACTGTATTACTCCTGTCTGACCCTTCGTATCAAACAAAGAGGGATTTCTCTGTTCATGAACATTCTATATTAACCAAACTTTCAGAATCTATCAAAGGGACCATGATCTACAAAATACATTATATAGTGAAAATATGTAATGATTGAGTCGCACGCTACGATCACATAAACTCTACCGTAAATACGCATACCGTGCGCCTGCGGGTGCCCGCGACTGTGAGTATGCGCACGTACGGGAGAGCGTACGCATGCGCAGCACGGACCTGTGTGAGGTGCAAATATGGTAGTGTGCATAGAGATATTTTTCTGACTTTGACAGTCCACCCTTTGGCAGTCAACAATAACTGCCACTTCCTGAAAACATTTCAAAAAGAGAAAAATATATGTTAGGGGTTAATACATTTACATGGTTGGGTAAGGGAGGAGAGGAGATGGTAGGAAAAGGGTATGACCTAGTGAGATAGCAGAAGCATGTGTGTATGAATCCGTGCTTGGGGGTCATGTATCATCGTGCCGTACGTGTTTTAAATCAAGCTTTGAGGTATTGCGAAGTATACATTTGAATTCCTTCTTATCCCGTGGTACGGGTCTGTGGATGGGCTGTCAAACTTTACCGAGTTCTTTTCGGCTTTGGTTGTAACAAAATGGGGGAGCACATTTTAGTTGATGATACATGAATGGGGGAGATATGTGATTGCTGATATCTGTGCCTGTATTCCCTATCGACTATGTGTGTCATTACCTGAGGGTTGTAGAAATGAAGAAAAGACATAATTACGGTAAATGCGGTGGTATTCTATGTCAGGTAAATGTACATTCGTCGATTGAGGTCTTGTTTGGTGTCTGTTGAATGCAGTCTTCTTTGTGCTTTTGCCCATAAGGTGCGAGCAAAGCTGTCAATGTCCATAGATTTACAAAAGTGTTGGGCTAGCGTAATTTTAAAATTTCTAGGGAAACTGGGGATCCATGGCATAGTTCATCAAAATCTGTGTTTCAGGTTGTCAAAACTTCTTCTTTAATCCATCTGTTGTCTGTATATCGGCTCATCAAATTCCTCGTCCAAGTGGGTCTTTTTACCTTGGAGGAAACGGAAAAACAGGTGAAAGAAACGGACCGTAGAAATCGCATTTTCATCACATCATTGTTTCTACATTTGGGTCATAAATCAAGTCCATTGGGATTACAGTTTCCTCACTCCTTAAACTCATTACCCTAGTACGATGATTGCACCTCATTAAAGCCTGACCGCATCTAAATATCAAACCAATCGTTATGATAACACCTAAGATACATAGGAGAAACTTCCCAACATCCATTATGACTCCTTGAGCCCAGTCTCCTAAACCAGAAAACCAATTTCGCGGGTTCAACCATGACACCCAACCAGTCAGCTCATTACCTACAGCAGCAAGAGTGAGATTGTGTCTCCTGCGAAATTCCCACTTCAGTTGGAGAATATCGTCCATCTTTTGGTCTATGACCTCGACCGGATCCTCGGTGCTATTCGTAATATATGTGCAACATTTCACGCCGTATTGTGTTGCCAGTGTGACACAATATCCGCCTGTTACTGCTGTGAGGTAATTAAGAACCATTCTATGCTGGACTAGTTCTGTTTTGTAAGCCTGAAGTTCCCTTCCAGTATACCTAAACGTGTCATCATACATTTCAGTGATATTATCTAACAAATTTGCGAGCGCCGATATGTATTTATAATTCAGCACTCCTCTAGCGGTGCGGGTGAAATCTAACGCGATTAGGAATTGAATCCCGGTGGATTCACTTATCAGATCAGAGGCCGGATGCTCTGTCTTCTCTATCAGGTGCCTCTTAACAACGTGCTCGTAATGGGTGTGAGTATAAGGAGCTTGGGCACCACGGTGTATGTCTTTCATTTTGTCATGTGATACAGTCATTACTTCAGGCAGTACTTTTCCAATATAACACAATCCTTCAGAGTTTGGGGCAAGCCACTTGTACGCCTTTCTCCCGCATATGAAATATGCATCATCGGGGAGAACATATGGGACGGAGTAGGACATAACCATATTACACACCTTCCATGTGAAATCTCCTAACCCTAATTCTTCCATCTGCTTAGTACACGTATCAGGTTGTACGATATGTGCACAGTATCCTGGTGATACCTCTCCAACTCTAGTAATCCTATTTCCTAAGGTATACCTATACCGGAAAGATTTTCCTCTACTGGCTATGTGGCGTACAAGCTCTGTATCTGTAGGCATTCTATCTGCTCTATGTGAAAAGGTCATGGTTTGATTACTCCATGACACTTCCCAATTTCCCGGCTTTCGGGGATTGGAGATGTTAAAACATAATAGGGACCTATCCACATGGTATTGGTGGAGCTTCAAACTAGGAGGGCTGGAGATATTAAACCTCCTGTCCACCGGTCTCCCACCACTTAACTCAAGTACCTCCCCTAACGTTAAAGGAAATGGTACTAGCCCTGATTTGCTATGACCTTGAGGTACTTGAGAGCATACCCAACAATCTGTTTTATTTAACACACTACCCACTAAAGAGTGATAGTCACTCAAGGGATGCCGGTCCATATGGATATTAAAACTGGATTGGCATTTCTTTATGCACCCATCCTCAATGACATTGTTACAAAGCCGACAGATACAGTTTTCTTCAGCTAACAATCCTTCACAATTCCTTCTATGGTCAATGCTATCGGATCGTTTTCTGATACTCGCCTTTGCTTGTTGATTATGTTGTTCTTGGAAAACTACGCCTCCATCTCTGTCATCAGAACCCATTCCAGAACCTCTCTCGAACTTCATGGTACTCTCGCCGGAACAGACTGCTCTGGTCAACATCATGGTCAACAGGAAAATCCGGATCACAGTCTCTTGAGGCAAGTCCATCTTAGGAGGAGACGAAGAAGAATGAGAAGGGGGAAAAAATAATTTGAGGGAGAGGGGATGGGAAGTGGAGAAAAACAATAAAAGGGAACTGGGGATCGACAACTGCTTTTGATCTTGTGGTTCTCGATGCTCAGGTGCCGCCTTAGTCCTCCTGGAACAGACACTCTAGTGATACAACCTCTACCGTCTGTTCCTTATCACAGGACTTCTCTGGATCAACGACCTTCTTACAGTGGGACGAATGAACCCAAGTCTCTCTCTCAGCAACCTTCAATGCTGTAGTGCTAGTCAATAAGACCTGGTATGGTCCTTCCCATCTGTCAATAAGGCAACCTGAGCGTAGAAAATTCCGTATCATTACATAATCCCCAGGTTCAATGTCATGACAATTACTATCTGGTAAATCAGGAATCACTAACTTCAGATTATCATTTTGATTCCTTAACTGTTTACTCATGTTAATCAAGTATTTTACAGTCACTTCATTGTTACACTTCAAATCATCCTGAGGGTTAATCATGACATGCGGTTGTCGACCAAACAAGATTTCAAAGGGAGACAGATTAAGAGGGGACCTGGGAGTGGTTCTGATGCTGTACAGTACAATGGGTAAAGCTTCTGGCCATGTCAATCCTGTCTCTGCCATCACTTTACTCAGTTTATTTTTAATAGTGCTGTTCACTCTTTCCACTTTCGCACTCGCCTGTGGACGGTATGGAGTGTGCAGCTTGCTATCAATTCCCATCAATTTACACATTCCTTGAAAGACATCACCTGTAAAATGGGTACCCCTATCACTTTCGATAATTCTAGGGATACCATATCTACATACAGATTCCTGCACAATTTTCTTAGCAGTAAACATAGCGGTATTTGTGGCCGCCGGAAATGCTTCGACCCAATTTGAAAAAACATCTATACAAACAAGTACATATTTCAAATTTCGACAAGGGGGTAATTGAATGAAGTCAATCTGTATTACCTGGAAAGGGCCGCCGGCAGGTGGGATATGGGATGGTTCTGTAGGTATTGCCTTTCCAATATTCTTTCTCAAACAGGTAAGGCATGACATGGCTCTTTTACTCGCATGAGAAGAGAATCCTGGGGCGCACCAATATGCTCTTACCAACTTGCACATCCCTTCCTTGCCTAGATGAGTCAGCCCGTGAGCTGCTTCAGCCAAACATGGAAGATATGCTCTGGGGGCCACCGGTTTACCTTGTCCATCCGTCCAGAGGACTCCTGGCCATATCCCTTTGCCCTCCAGACTGCCTTTTCCTGTGTGGAACACAAATTTTGCATCTCACACAACTTCTGTGTGTTGATGGTATTAAATACCATCAGTTGTGTGGTGTCTGTCTGTCTGGGGGTAGCAGCTGCTAACTTAGCTGCTTCGTCTGCTCGGCTGTTACCAAGTGATACTGGGTCTTGGCTATATGTGTGTGCTTTACATTTGATAACAGCCACTCTGTCGGGTTCCTGTATCGCTGTTAGAAGCCTTTTTATGTGAGCTGCATGCGCTACCGGTGTACCAGCTGCCGTCATGAAATTTCTGAGGCGCCATAGGGCTCCGAAATCATGGACTACCCCGAATGCGTATCTAGAATCGGTGTAGATATTGGCTGATTTTCCCTTAGCCAATTCACATGCTCTGGTTAGGGCGACCAGTTCAGCAACCTGGGCTGAGTGAGGTGGGCCTAGCGGTTCCGCTTCTATGGTGCCTTGGTCATCTACGACTGCGTATCCAGTACACAAGTCTCCCGAGTCTGACTGTCTATGACAACTACCGTCCGTGTAGAACGTAAGTTCTGCATCTTCCAGTGGGTTGTCACTGATGTCAGGCCTTGCGGTAAAATTTTGGGTCAAATATTCCATACAATCATGAGTGTCTTCCTTTGTATTAAATCCTCCTTCCCCACCACTCTCATCCTCCACCCTTTGTGCCTGTCCAGGCACACCTGGGAGATATGTTGCAGGATTTAATGCACTGCATCTCCTTATGGTGATGTTTACGGGGGCCATTAGTGCCAATTCCCATCTTGTAAACCGCGCTGATGAGACGTGCCTGGTTTGGGCAGAATTTAACAAGGCTGACACTGCATGTGGTGTATGAATTGTGAGGTTGTGACCTAGCACGACGTCTTCGCTTTTCGTTACTAGCAATGCTATCGCAGCAACGCTTCGCAAGCATGTGGGGAGGGATCGCGCTACCGTGTCTAGCTGAGCGCTGTAATATGCTACTGGCCTGCTGGCATCACCGTGCTTTTGGGTTAGTACGCCTGCCGCGCAACCAGCACTTTCTGTTCCGTATAGTTCAAAGGGTTTCCCATAGTCCGGCATACCTAATGCTGGTGCCTGCGTTAGGCACTGTTTAAGTCTCTCAAATGCTGCCTCAGACTCGTCTGTATGCGAAATCCGATCAGGTTTGTTTGAGGAGACCATCTCCTGCAAAGGTAACGCTAAAATGGAAAACCCTGGGATCCAATTACGGCAATACCCACACATTCCTAAAAATGTTCTGATCTGTTGCTGGGTTTGTGGCAGAGTCATGTCTCTAATTGCTTGAATTCTATCAGCGGTCAGGTGTCTCAGTCCTTGTGTTAAACAGTGTCCCAAATATTTTACCTTAGTTTGGCATAATTGCAACTTGTCTTTGGAAACCTTGTGTCCTGTGTCTGAAAGATGAAACAGGAGCTGTTTCGTATCCTTCAGGGATGCTTCCAATGAATCAGAACACAGTAGTAGATCATCCACGTACTGTATTAATACTGATCCACTCACTGGTTGGAAAGACTGTAAACAATCATGCAAAGCCTGAGAAAATATACTTGGACTATCTATGAATCCTTGTGGTAATCGAGTCCATGTGTATTGGACTCCTCTGTATGTAAATGCAAACAAATATTGACTGTCAGGGTGCAGATGTACCGAAAAGAAAGCGGAGCAGAGGTCAATAACAGTGAAAAATTTCGCAGTGGGAGGGATTTGCATTAGGATGACAGCTGGATTTGGCACTACGGGGAACTGACTCTCAACTATTTTGTTAATCCCCCTTAGATCCTGCACTAGCCTGTAACCCCTCCCCCCACTCTTTTTCACAGGGAAGATGGGACTATTAGCAGTGCTGGACGTTCTTACCAGAATGCCCTGTTGTAGCAAGCGCTCTATTACGGGATAAACTCCTAACTCCACCTCTGGCTTCAGAGGGTACTGTGGGATTTTTGGAGCTATCCTACCATCTTTTACTTGTACAACTACCGGAGCTACGTTTGCCATTAATCCAGTGTCCTGTCCATCTTTTGTCCAAAGTGACTCTGGTATCTGAGATGTCATTTCTTCTACTTGGGAGGGAGTCCTATTTGTCATAATGGTATGTGACATTAATTTTGACGGGGAGTCTAACATGTCTCGTACTTCCTGAGTGTGATTCTCAGGTATGTCCAAGAATACACCTTCAGGAGTACAATAAATGACGCACCCCATTTTACACAATAAGTCTCTACCCAGGAGATTGGTCGGTGCCGATGCAGCCAGCAAAAAGGAATGCTTGGTATGTAACGGCCCTACTGTAATCTCGGCTGGTTTGCTAACAGGGTAGTGCTGGACTACTCCCGTTACCCCTATGGCTGGAATTGTCTTACCAGTGGTTCTCATGCCCACTGTCGAATTTATCACTGATTTGGCCGCCCCTGTGTCTACAAGAAAGTTTAATGATTTACCAGCTACATTGATTGCAATTTCTGGTTCACTTCCAAGGCTTGCAATCAATTTTACTGGCTGCAGATTACAGGTATGGCCACACCCCTATTGGGTATGGTGACCTACCTGAATCCCGCTGGCAGCAACTACTTGTGAGGGAGTTAGCTGGGAACTACCAGAGGCTTGCCAATCTCTGTTTGGGGGGTATCTTTTTGTTTCCCCTGCATGTGGCTCATAACTCCGTTTCTGCGGACCCTGCTCCCAATGTCGTGTGTCGTGTCGTTGTCTAGGGGGTTGATAAGATTTTTGTACATTTCTCGATCTACAGTCTCGTGCAAAGTGTCCCTGTTTGTGACAAAAATAACATGTTACCACATTTGACTTACCCACAGGGTTTGGTGATGTTAACATAGGCTGTTTTGTGGTCAGGGCCTGTATACTTACTGCCATTAACTTATCACTTTGTTGTTCCCTGTGTCTGGTGATGTTCCTATCGTGATCAATAGCAGCCTCTCTCAAAGTAGCCACAGACAGACCTCGCCAACATGGTTGTGTGGTCTGTACCCTAGTCTTTAATGATTCTTTTAAACCATCCATCAGTACCGATACTGCTACTTCTCGATGGTTTGTGTTTGTTTTAATGTCCTCTATGCCTGTGTATTTTGCCATTTCTGATAATGCTCTGTGAAAATACTCTGCAGCTGTCTCTGACTCCTTCTGTTTAATGGAGAATATCTTGTTCCATCTGACTACCGCTGGGAAATACTCTTTTAACTGTAAGCTTATTCTTTTTACATTATCTTTGTTGTACACATCTGTAAGAGGTACATCCTGATCTAATCCGCAATCAGCTAAAAATTGAGTTGCGTCAACATTGGAGGGTAAACATGCTCTCAGCAATATCTGCCAGTCTTTATTGTTGGGCTCTACAGTGTTACCTAAGTCTCTGATGTATTTTTGACTGGCAACTAAGTCTTTTCTAGGGTCAGGGAATTCAGACACTATGGTCCTTAATTCCATTCGGGAAAATGGGGTGTACATGGCAATGTTCCTCACAGGGGTGACTCCTGATGTGTCAGTTTTCCCATTTGGAACAGCTATTACCCTTACAGGATTAACTCTAACAACATCACTCTGTGTGGGTTCTACAGCCTGTGGTGAAATGGCTTCAGCATAGTGTATGGTGCCGTACTTACCTGTAGATACGACCTCACCTATCCCTCCGCTAGGGGCCCTTGTTACTAATCTCGTGGGTGGAGCTGTGCCTACTGTGGTCTCTGCTATGGTGGCTGCTAGAGAGAGCGCTGAAATTGTTGCCGATTCGTCTTCTTGATCACACTCCTGAGGAAAGTTCAAAACAGGGTACAACTTGCACGGGTTAATACTTGCATTGGTTAATTGGTTAACATTATCTTTAACATTTACACAGTTGCTAAGTGTTTGTGTGTTACACCTTAGTGCGTCATTCTCCGCAACCAATTTCTCTCCTGATATGTATGGTGGCGGTGGGGCCGTGGCTATCAGTTTTCTGATTGAGCCAGATCCCGCCGCCTGAGCCAATCCTCTCTGTATGTCACCCTCCTGTTGCCACAACTGCAAATAATCATAATGCTTGATTCGTCTCTTTGCTGATTTAATGAGGCATATCCTTCTCCTTAAATTCGTTAACACTTCTGTGCTGAAGCTACCTACTCTTGGGAATTTCTCCCCGTCATGTACTGTCATTCTCTCCCATTCATCACATAAAGCTTCTGTGTGACTTCCGTATTTCTCACACATTACATACCTTGCCGACCCAATTGGTCGGTTCACTGAATCAACCCGAACCGAGGTTGATCGCCCCCTACCTGAACAAGTGGCCCCCATAATTCGAAAGTGTTGCTTTATCCAGCCAACCCTTACGCAAACCAAATGTCCAAAATAGGCTGACGGTGGCGGTTTACCGAGTACCCCACTCACTCGCCCACGCCGACCAATACGACCTGATCACACCGATATGGTGCTGGCGTACTCGACCTAGGGCCCCTGCGACCTGAACCTCTATTTACTGGAACCTGTGAGGGTGATCCGAAGAACACTTACTCTTTCCAGTAACTATTGGTTGCTGGATAGTTCCTGAGTGAGCAGCGAACTTCCCTTAAAATAAAAAAAATTACACAAATCACGTTAGAATGTACAAATAGCGTTTATGACCTTCGTACACAAATAGTACCGGTCAGGTTTACTAATGCACACAATTACGTGCGGTACAATCGTTCAGCACATAAGCAACTAATCTTATGTACGGAGCGACTAGTGGAATCGAAAATTGCGGCTGCGAATTCCTTCAGCAAGAGCTTGTATGGCCTATATGGGTGTTGCACCAACCCTTTCTTGGTGTTGTGCCTGTGGACTGTATAGCGGACTTCCTTGTCTGCTGTACCTGAACCTGTTGGTCTGCTATGACCTCCTGGTCTGTTACAGTATGACCTCCTGGTCTGCTACACTCTAATGCTCAAATTGTATGTTTTAACCAGGGATGCCTCCCTAGCCACCATGTACGTCACTTACACGCATGTACCTCACGAGAACTCGACTTTTCTTGTGGTTCAACCTGTAAAATTGTATACAACACACTCACTCACCGCATATACACTTTTGTTTCTATTTCTATTTCTGCGCAGAAATTTCTCTTTAGACCAGATGTGTTACAAATTAGGAGAAGGATCTATTAATTTAAATTTCGAATTTAAAAAAAAAATAGATTTGCGCGATTTATCGCCTGGCGTTATTTACCGCGTGGTGCTACTTATCGCGTTGAGAGGAGAGAAAAAAACTTGTGATTTGAGTTACGTGGGCGTACCCGTACGCTCCGTTGCGTAATATACGCTGCGTGCGTCGGCCCTTGGATTGCGTACGCAAGTCTCAGTCTTTTGTTAGAGACACGTGTACGCAAAGCAAAGATCCACCGTAACACAATTTATACGTTTATCAATGTAGATGATCCTTTATCATCTACCACGCACCACACTGACTTCGCCTTGTCTCTCAGGCACAGCTGTGTGTTTGTCTATACTTTAACTATATTACCTTTACTCTTAAACTATGAAATAGCGGCAAATCTCTCTTAGCCCGTTTATCAACTATAAAACTGGCAAACAGGAGAGTGATATACGAAAATACACAAATGAAAAAAAGAAATGCAGATATGCGTGCGTGTGTACGCAAGACAGAAAAATAAACAGTTTTAAAAGAGACTAGCGTGTTGTTCTTACCTCCGGTTCCCGGATTCCTTCAGCACCCTTTACTAAGAGAAGCAGACGCTTATCCAAACAGCACTACGAGGAATATGATCTCCCGCCCTTTGCTGCTGGATAATGTCTGCTGAAATTACCTAGTGTAGATATGTGAAGGACAGGACGAGCCCGCAATTGATAAAGCTAAATATTTATCGTATATAATACCCTTTATGAGGTCTAAGAACACTGTACGCTAACTACGTATGAAGTACCGCAAGGGTACGCACGTTGCGTAACGATCGCTTAGCCGTGGTCGAGACGCTCAAGCGTTACGTTCGCTCACGGCCAAGTGATCACTGGCAGGCACACTATTGGCTGCCGACTACCGTAATGATTCGCTATAGCGATGCGACCGCTCGAGACCACGAAGAGATCACCAGCGGCGCATACGCTCACAATGTAAAACCTTTATATCTAAACCATAAACAGTGTATTATGCAGTAAACCCTTTGTGTAGTGATATGGTGTAAATGCAACACAGTATAACCTTACTAGCTTAAAAGCAGTTTGAGCATCACCGACACTCTGAGAATACTTAACTCTATAAGAAATACACAGATACCTAGGCTTAGGGTCCAACGCCTAATATATATATATATATTTTGAATGATATACTTGCAAAAGAATTAATACAAATACAAATCATACACTACAATATAACATAGACTAACTAACCAGGTAACTACACAGTAAATACAATACAATTAAGTTTAAGAGAAAAATGAGAGAAAGAGAAGAGAGAGAGAGATATGGCCCATAATAACAAGAGAGAAACAGTATGATTACGGAGAAAAACTTACGCACAAAGGAAACGATCGCATGCGCCTCTGGACATCCAGCTCCCGATTTTCAGCAATGATAACCGTTGAAGAGTGAGAGCTGGATGTGATCGGCCTTTCTATTTATGCCCCACACACAATGCAATTCAATGGTCCCTACAATCTCATTGTTCATTGGACACAGGAATTCGGCTTCGCATTATAACAAAAGGTCATAGGTTGATTCATACAGGTGGGCTGTGACTATTTCCAACAGCTCAGGTGGGAGGGAAACTGGGTTTCCCGCCGCATGGGTAATAAAGTGCAAATAAAGTAAATGTTCATAAACTTCTTATGTCCATAACTATTCGCACGAGCGATTGATCTGCTTCAAACCAACACCGGAATATTTCTAATTAAATATTCTTCCGATGGATACTAAACACCACTGTATTACTCCTGTCTGACCCTTCGTATCAAACAAAGAGGGATTTCTCTGTTCATGAACATTCTATATTAACCAAACTTTCAGAATCTATCAAAGGGACCATGATCTACAAAATACATTATATAGTGAAAATATGTAATGATTGAGTCGCACGCTACGATCACATAAACTCTACCGTAAATACGCATACCGTGCGCCTGCGGATGCCCGCGACTGTGAGTATGCGCACGTACGGGAGAGCGTACGCATGCGCAGCACGGACCTGTGTGAGGTGCAAATATGGTAGTGTGCATAGAGATATTTTTCTGACTTTGACATCGCGCGTGCGCATTACGCTGCAAACGCATGCGCAGAAGTGCCATTTTTTAGCCTCATCGCTGCACAGCGAACGAATGCAGCTAGCGAACAACTCGGAATGACCACCAATGTTCTGATAGCAAATCGATAAACAATACAGAGAGAATCCTAGCAACCATCATACAACACAGAGAAAATCATAGTGACCTACATACAATACAAATACCACCTTTATGACTGCCATACAGTACAAAGACTAATCTAGTGACTGCCATACAGTACAAAGACTAATCTAGTGACTGCCATACAATACAGAGATCACCCTAAGGACTGCCATACAATACAAAGACCCCTAATGACTGCTATACAATACAAAGACCACTCTATTGGCTAACAAATCTATGCCAACACCAAAACAGAACCCAAACTCATACCTCCTAACTATTCTGTGGGCCAGAGCAGTATACTTGTGTGCACAGGAGATACTGGCCAATGTGCCACACCCTTACTTTTGTGATGTACGAAGAGCTTCTGGTCATGCCCCCATTTCCTCTCTCCCGTGAATAGACGCTGCGCACATGCGCACAGCATGAACTTGCAGCCCACGCTTGGGACGGCAGTACAGTGCCTGAAAAGCAGGACTGTCCTGCCAAAATCTGAATGGTTGAGAGGTATTCGAAGAGGACTTCTGCTGTATATCCAAACTGATATAGTAGGTATTAACTAAGGTCTCTCATCGGAACTAAGCAGGAGACTTCTGTCTCCCACGATTTCACTTTAGACAGTAAAGAAAACATGGCATCTGCACATGCTCAGTAGAGAACTCGGTGGCCATCTTGGGATAGGGCAGAAAACCTACCAGGAGAACAGGCATACTGGAGTCTGCGCAGTATTGCACTCCTTTTTCAACTGATTAACTCAGGGCTGAATGATCTACGTCGGTAGGCACTATTAGGATTTACAGTAAATCAGGGAGCCAGCCAACAATAGTCCCAATTAGCGCCAGTGTCCTGATGTAAACAAAAGTAATTACAAAAAGCACAATAAAAGTTGTTGTTTTTTATTCCTTCAGTGGCACCATAACTGGTAGCACTGGTGTGCCCTCCAAGTAGCCTCATCAGCCTTCTGGTTGACCAGGCACTGATGTTTGGTCAAAATTTAAACCAATGACTTGTGCTGTAATCTAATTTTATTAGTTATGTAAAAATTAGCACTGGGGGAGGAGTATTATCATCTATAGTGCTGCACAATCACCCACCCTTTAGAGGATAACCACCTGCATATCAGTATGGTGCATTTACATTGCTATATATTTGACACTACTCTCAACTAGCAATGTGATTGTGCATCAGTGTGTTACTTCCTCCTCTGGTTTCCAATTATGAAATTCTAAGATGAAGCAAATGGATGTATGGGTTTGTTTAGAGGCAGCAGGTTATGCACTACTAGGACAACCATCCAGACCACTTACACTAATTTTTGTATTGTTTCTGCCGCAAGCAGAGTTGCGGCCTCTGTTCCACCATCCGAGTCCCACTCCCTCACCCATTCTTACATATGAGCAAGACCAGGGGTATGCACAGGGCAGCGGGGTGGCAGAGAATCCAAAAATGCCCCTGGGCGTGTCGTCAAAGTCAGTCTCATCATAAGATTTTGTAACAGCTTTGATGGTAAAGACAGGGCCGAAACTAGGATTTTTGTCACCCGGGGCAAGGTAGTCGTTTGGCGGGACCCCAGGGGATCGACCCCACTCACAGGGTCATTGGGGAGGAAGTATAAGAGGGAAGGACTGGAGGCAACTACAGCTTCCCACCCCACCTACAGAGGAAAGAGAGAGAGACTTCCTGCTCCGCCGCGCACAGCACAGTGCAGAGAGGAAATTGAAAGTAAACTACAGCTCATCATAGAAATGCGGCAGCTAGTAGAGTCTGGAGCTTAAGCTCCGACAGCTCTAAGCTACCTTTGCTACATACGGAGAAGGTGTTAGGGGGTCTAGGGGGGCAGGCGCCCCCTCCAATCTGGCACCCAGGTCGCCTGCCCCCCCTAGACCCCCCCTAGTTACAGCCATGGTAAAGATAAGACATGATTTTAGTGAATTATTAGGGAAACCAGTTGACTGTGCTTGGGGTAAGAACTGCCCCAAAAGGGAAAGTGGGGGCTTTAAGAAAAAGGGGCAGACTAGATGGGCCAAGACTAGATGGGTTCTTATCTGCAGTCAAATTCTATGTAATAGAAAAAAAAATAATAAAGTACACATATAAATAAATGAATATGTTCAGTATCTTTTTTCACTCCATTAACTTTTTTGCCAATGAAATGAATTTTTTCTGAAGTCGCGGGATCAATTGTTGAGTTTGTATAAACAGTACTTTGTTGATCCGATGAAATTCTATCCTGCGGCACCAGAAATATCTCGGCTTGGAAGGATCTACTGTATATATTCTGCTGACTTGTGTATGTTTAGAGGGTGAGGTGAGAAAAACGGCTAGTGCTGGACTGATTTTTCTAGAGCCAATAGTAAATCTGGAGTCAATCAATAGCGGCCTCTACAGTTCTCTTAAATTGTCTAGAGCAGGAACCTGAATGAAATGAAACTATCTGTCTTTCAGTTTGAAGTCATTGAAACTATTTTAATCCAAAACACGTTGCGCTTCCATAAAGAGAGTATTGTGTTTTATTAAAGGGCTTCACCTAAACATTAATAGGACTCCAGAAATAAAAGCCTTCATTAGCTGAGCCTGCCACATTAAGCTGCCAGAACTGCATTTATATCATTACAACTGGATGGCAAAAATAATATCCCAGGATTACTAAATAAAATGCGCCACCGAAGGCCGAGTACAGAAGTTATGTCTGGTCCAAGTTCCCTTTCTTTTCTAAGTCAAACAGGAAACAAGAGAGACGCAATATCATAGAAATTTATGTGATTGAAAAAAAAAAAACCAAAAAACAATTGGAAATGGAATGGAATAAGCTTGCGGTAATAAATAAATGTTAATTAATAATAAAGGTGAGAAGTAGTGTAATAAAATCTGACAATGGTGGTCATTCCGAGTTGTTCGCTCGTTGCCGATTTTCGCTATGCTGCGATTTGTTGCTAACTGCGCATGTGCGTGGTACGCAGAGCGCATGCGCTAAGTTATTTAACACAAAACTTAGTAGATTTGCTGGTGTTTGAGCGATGCTTTTCAGTCGCACTGCTGTTCGGTGAATGATTGACAGGAAAGGGGCGTTTCTGGGTGGTAACTGAGCGTTTTCCGGGAGTGTGCTAAAAAACGCAGGCGTGTCAGGGAAAAACGTGGGAGTATCTGAGGAAACGGGGGAGTGGCTGGCCGAACGCAGGGCGTGTTTGTGACATCAGACCAGGAACTAAACGGACTGAGCTGATCGCTATCTAGGAGTAGGTCTGGAGCTACTCAGAAACTGCTAAGAATTATTTAGTAGCAATTCTGCTAATCTTTCGTTTGCTATTCTGCTAAGCTAAGATACTCTCCCAGAGGGCGGCGGCCTAGCGTGTGCAATGCTGCTAAAAGCAGCTAGCGAGCGAACAACTCGGAATGAGGGCCAAAGTTACTAAAGAAAAGGGGACACCAGTGGCAAACGCACAATTTCTGGAGGGGGGTTTCCAAATGCAGTACACAATCTCCCACTCTGCGGAACATTGGAGCAAGAGCAGGATTTTGGGGTAGCGGTAGAAGAACCTAGTATAGACCCTGGACATTAATGTGTACTGTACGGAATACAGTATTAATTTTTAATACTACAGATGGTCTATAGTACAGACGGGATCCGGTCTGAAGATCGACAGTGTCTAGGTCGACAATGTTTAGGTCGACCACTATAGGTCGACAGTCACTAGGTCGACAGGGTTTCTAGGTCGACAGGGTTTCTAGGTCGACAGGTCTAAAGGTCGACATGAGTTTTTCACATTTTTATTTTTTTATTTTTTCATACTTAACGATCCACGTGGACTACGATTGGAACAGTAAAGTGTGCCGAGCGAAGCGGTAGCGGAGCGAAGGCACCATGCCCGAAGCATGGCGAGCGAAGCGAGCCATGCGAGGGGACGCGGTGCACTAATTTGGGATCCCGGACACTCTACGAAGAAAACGACACAAAAAAAAAAAAATCCTCATGTCGACCTTTAGACCTGTCGACCTAGCACATGTCGACCTAGAAACCCTGTCGACCTTCCATCCATGTCGACCTAGTGACTGTCGACCTATAGTGGTCGACCTAAAATTGTCGACCTAGACACTGTCGATTTGATGAAGCACACCCGTACAGACTGTATCAAAAATTTTAATAATATAATAATAAATAAGTGGTGCGGAAAAGATTAAACATACCATAAGAAATAAAGAAATAAATACACAAACATAATAGAACCAGACCTGCACTTTCTAAGCACACATTCTCCCACCTCATGGTAAGGCTCCTGACTCTTCTTACTGGAAGCTACTCTCTTGTTCAGTGCACTAATTGAGGATTCACACAGCAAACTTGGTAGAAAAAGCTGCTACCACTGGGTATGTGCAGTAGCTCTGCTCTTTCCCTTAAACTACATGATGTGGTGGCAGCTCTAGGAATCGTATTATACAGTATACCATTGCTATTGTTTTCATAATTTGAGCCACTTGCCAAGAGGAGTAGGGTTTCCTGGCAACTGGAATCCCCCCCCCCCCCCCCACCCACCGAGTTTGCCAATGGATGCACATACATTACGTAGGTCGGAGCCGGATTAAGGGCCTCATGGGCCTGGGGCTAATAATGTTCAAGGGCCTATTACCAGAAGCAGAGGGGGTGTGACCAATGCTGTGTGGGTACGGTCAGTGCCATGCAGGGCCGGCAACAGAAATCTTGGGGCCCGGTACACATATATCTGCGGCCCCTGCAATCCCCCTTGACCCTCCCTTTTAAAGCAGAGGATGGCTTTAAAAAATTTGTATATATATATATATATATATATATATACATGTAGTGTGTATGTAAAGGGGCTCACCACAGCCACAGTCTCTTGTCTTTAGGGAGTGGAGCTGGACAGCAGGGGGGCTGTTGTCGGCTTCTGTGTGGAGCCTTTGACTCAGACTGTCAGTGAGCCCGGTGTGCGGTTTTCCTGCTGGGCTGCCTGGCTCTTCGGTGGTGGTGGCAGGAACAGCGAGGGAAGCTGCGTCAGTGCAGCGACATGCGTAATGACGGCAATACAGCACGGACCACAGGGACTGGACCAAAGTGATGGGGTAAAAGGAGGCGGGAGGGGTTTGGGGGCCTGTTAATTGTTTTCTTACTTATAAGAATTATTAGGTGCTGCGGTCCCATTTATTGTGCCCTTATCCTTGGGGCCCTCTGAACCTCAGGGCCCTGTATGTTCTATACAGGGAACATTGCAATGACCTCTAACTAATACAGAGAGCATCGCAGTGACAGCCAGATAATATAGAGTCTCACAATGATGGACTTTGCCATTACGACCATAAAAGACAAAAGAGCATCGCAGTAACCATGATATAATATAATAAAGGGAGCACTTCTATAATACTTTATACAGAGAATTACATCTATTATACAGTATTATAGAGTTTATGTGGTGCAGCTGTCAGTGACATATACTGAGAATGACATGCTTTACATAGGATTACACAAGTAGTACTGTGCAGCTGTCAGTGACATATATATTGAGACTTACATGCTTTACAAAGAATTACACAAGTGGTACTGTGCAGCTGTCAGTAACATATACTGAGAATTACATGCTTTACAAAGGATTACACAAGTGGTACTGTGCAGCTGTCAGTAACATATACCGAGAATTACATGCTTTACAAAGGATTACACAAGTGGTACTGTGCAGCTGTCAGTGACATATACTGAGACTTACATGTTTTACAAAGGATTACACAAGTGGTACTGTGCAGCGGTCAGTGACATATATATTGATACTTACATGCTTTACAAAGGATTACACAAGTGGTACTGTGCAGCAGTCAGTGACATACTGAGACTTACATGCTTTACAAAGGATTACACCAGTGGTACTGTGCAGCTGTCAGTGACATATACTGAGACTTACATGCTTTACAAAGGATTACACAAGTGGTACTGTGCAGCTGTCAGTGACATATACTGAGAATTACATGCTTTACAAAGGATTACACAAGTGGTACTGTGCAGCTGTCAGTGACATATACTGAGACTTACATGTTTTACAAAGGATTACACAAGTGGTACTGTGCAGCGGTCAGTGACATATATATTGATACTTACATGCTTTACAAAGGATTACACAAGTGGTACTGTGCAGCTGTCAGTGACATATACTGAGACTTACATGCTTTACAAAGGATTACACAAGTGGTACTGTGCGGCTGTCAGTGACATATACTGAGACTTAAATCCAGTGTACAGTATTACATAATTGGTGTGGCGGAGCTGTCAGTGACATGTACTGAGTATTGCATCCACTATACAGGAATATAGAAGTATTGGCTGTGTTATGTATAGGAGTAATTATTGGTCTGTGGGTTACAGCTCCCAGCTCAGCTCTGCAAAAAAAGCAACAATGTAATGTGAGTGACAAGATGCAGAGATTAACCCTTTCTGTGACTGCTGCATAGGGATCACACAACCTCTATTTATAGGGCTCAATTCAATTAGGGGAGATGTTCTCACTCCACAAGTGCGAGTATATACCGCACTTACCGTACCGTTGGATTCGCAGATATTATTTTGCAATACACCATATACATAGAACATAGAATTTTACAGGAGATAAGAATTACATGCCCATCCAGTCTGCCCTTTAGGGTTAAGGCATTAGGGTTAGTTTAGGGGCCAGGGTTAGGGAATGGCCGGCACAGTCTCCAGACTCACATCCCATCCAGCTTATATGGGATGAAACGGACATCAGGCTGAAAGCAAAGCAGCCTGTAAGGCGGTAATTCAGATCTGATTGTAGATGTGCTAAATGTAGCACATCTACGATCAGTTTCTCAGGCATGCGGGGGGACACCCAGCACAGGGCTAGTCCGCCTCGCATGTCTGGCCCTACTCCCACGCAAGGGTGCAAAAGCATCGCACAGCGGCGATGCTTTTGCACCCGCTAAGTAGCTCCCTGCCTGTGCAGCTCCTGCGGGCTGGCAGGCTGCTACTCACAGCGTCCCAGGTCGCAGTGGGTGAGAGTGACGTCACGCAGCTGCCGCGGCCTGCCCCCACAACGGTCCGGACATGCCTTCGTTGTCCGGACCGCGCCCCGCCAACAGCGTTCTAACGCCAGTGGCAGGCCCCCTCCCGCCCCGTGACCGCCTCTGCCTGTCAATCAGGCAGAGGCGATCGCAACCCTGAGATGCTTTTAGCATCTCACCGGGCTCTCGCGAGCGCACTCCTCATAGGGATTCAGACTGCGATAGCTGCCACTGCAGCGATCCAGTCTGAATTAGGCCCGAAGTGCTACACGTTTGTGGGAACTTCTCTAGCAGTGCTGGGAAGAACTTCCTGAGCGATATGTACTTTCCATTGTAGACAGTGTGCTCAGCGGTTATATCCAGATACTTTGATGAGCTGAAAATTTTGATAAAACAAAATGAGTTCAGAGCACAACAAGGCATTAAACACCATTCATTTCAATAAAAACTGTACAAATGGAGGTGTTCTAGAACTTTGGATGGGTAGTGTATACATACTGTATAAAGATGCAGGTGTCAGATTTGTGGGTCAGACCCTGTCAGCGCCCACCGTGTAATTTTTATATAGAGGTAAAAAGTCTACAAGTGCTGGTTCAGCGCTGGACATCTTACTTTGACAATCATCCCAAAAATAAATAAAGCAGTTCTTTTATTCAGCTCAGTGTTCTCTAAAGAAAGAAAACAAGCGGCAGCTGCAATGGGGAATAGACGGGCTCCACAGGAGACATGGGCACTTTAAGAAAGAACTTGACTCTGGGTGTGCACTGGCTCCTCCCTCTATGCCCCTCCTCCAGACCTCAGTTAGAGAAACTGTGCCCAGAGGAGACGGACAGTATGAGGAAAGGATTTTAGTTAATCCAAGGGCAAGATTCATACCAGCCACACCAATCACACCGTATAACTCGTGATAAACTACCCAGTTAACAGTATGAAAACAACAACATAGCATCAGTCCAAGACCGATGAAACTATAACATAACCCTTATGTAAGCAATAACTATATACAAGTCTTGCAGAAGTAGTCCGCACTTGGGACGGGCGGCCAGCATCCTCTACGGACTACGAGAAATAGATTTACTGGTAGGTTTAAAATCTTATTTTCTCTAACGTCCTAGAGGATGCTGGGGACTCCGTAAGGACCATGGGGATTATACCAAAGCTCCCAAACGGGCGGGAGAGTGCGGATGACTCTGCAGCACCGATTGAGCAAACAGGAGGTCCCCCTCAGCCAGGGTATCAAACTTATAGAACTTTGCAAAGGTGTTTGACCCCAACCAAGTAGCAGCCCGGCACAACTGTAGTGCCGAGACCCCTCGGGCAGCCGCCCGAGAAGAGCCCACCTTCCTAGTGGAATGGGCCTTAACCGATTTTGGTAACGGCAATCCTGCCGTAGAATGCGCCTGCTGAATCGTTTACAGATCCAGTGAGCAATAGTCTGCTTCGAAGCAGGGCGGCCAACTTTGATGGCTGCATATAGGACAAACAGTGCTTCTGTTTTTCTGATCCTAGCCGTTCTGGCCACGTAAATTTTCAAAACCCTGACCACATCAAGGGACTTGGAATCCTCCAAGACACGTGTAGCCACAGGCACGACGATAGGTTGGTTCATATGAAAGGATGAGACCACCTTAGGTAGGAATTGAGGACCGGTCCGCAATTCCGCTCTATCCATATGGAAAACCAGATAGGGGCTTTTATGTGATAAAAGCCGCCAATTCCGAAACTCGCCTAGCCGAAACCAAGGCTAACAACATGACCACCATCCAGGTGAGATATTTCAACTCCACTGTCTTAAGTGGTTCAAACCAATGTGACTTAAGGAAACTTAACACCACGTTAAGGTCCCAAGGCGCCACCGGAGGTACAAGAAAATGGATAATCTGAACTTTTAATGGAGCCTAATTTCAGGCCCAAATTCACTCCAGTTTATAGGAAACGAAGAAAACGGCCCAGGTGAATTCTTCTGTAGGAGCATTCCTGGCCTCACACCAAGAAACATATTTTCTCCATATTCGGTGATAATGTTTAGATGTCACGTCCTTCCTAGCCTTTATTTGCGTAGGAATGACCTCATCCGGAATACCTTTTTCCGCTAGGATCCGGCGTTCAACCGCCATGCCGTCAGACGCAGCCGCGGTAAGTCTTGGAACAGACAGGGACCTTGTTGTAACAAGTCCAGCCTTAGAGGAAGAGGCCACGGATCTTTTGTGAGCATTTCTTGCAGATCCGGATACCAGGTCCTCCGTGGCCAATCTGGAACAATGAGAATTGCTCTCACTCCTCTTTTTCTTATTATCCTCAACACCTTGGGTATGAGAGGATGAGAAGGAAACACATACACCGACTGGAACACCCACAGTGTCACCAGGGCGTCTACAGCTACCGCCTGAGGGTCTCTTGACCTGGCGCAATACCTTTGTAGCTTTTTGTTGAGACGGGATGCCATCATGTCTATTTGGGGTAGTCCCCATCGACTTGCAATCTGCGTGAAGACTTTCTGATGAAGTGCCCACTCTCCCGGATGCAGAGCGTGTCTGCTGAGGAAGTCTGCTTCCCAGTCGTCCATTCCCGGAATGAACACTGCTGACAGAGCGCTTACATGATTCCCCGCCCAGCGAAGAACTCTGGTGGCTTCCGCCATTGCCACTCTGCTCCTTGTGCCGCCCTGGCGGTTTACATGAGCTACTGCGGTGATGTTGTCCGACTGGATCAGAACTGGTCGATTGCGAAGTAAGATCTCCGCTTGACGTAGGGCGTTGTATATGGCCCTTAGTTCCAGGATGTTGATGTGAAGACAAGTCTCTTGACTTGACCAAAGTCCTTGGAAATTACTTCCCTGTGCAACCGCTCCCCAACCTCGGAGGCTCGCGTCCGTGGTCACCAGGATCCAGTCCTGAATGCCGAACCTGCGGCCCTCTAGAAGGTGAGCACTGTTTTGCCACCACAGGAGAGATACTCTGGCCCTGGGGGACAGGGCGATCCGCTGACGCAATTGCAGATACGACCCGGACCATTTGTCCAATAGGTCCCATTGGAAGGCCCTTGCATGGAATTTGCCGTATGGAATGGCTTCGTATGTTGCCACCATCTTTCCCAGAACTTGAGTGCAATGATGTACTGACACTTGTTGTGGTTTCAACCAGTTCATCACTAGAGTCATGAGTTCCTGCGCTTTTCCCTTCGGAAGAAAAAAACCTTTTCTGGTCTGTGTCCAGAATCATGCCCAAGAAGGGCAGACAAGTTGTAGGATTCAGCTGCGACTTTGGAATATTGAGAATCCAGCCGTGTCGCTGTAACACATTCAGTGAAAGTGATACGCTGTTCAGCAACTTCTCCCGTGATCTCGCTTTTATGAGGAGATCGTCCAAGTACGGGATAATTGTGACACCCTGCTTGCGCCGGAGCACCATCATTTCCGCCATTACCTTGGTGAAAATTCTCGGGGCCGTGGAAAGCCCAAACGGCAACGTCTGAAATTGGTAATGACAATCCTGTACCTCAAATCTCAGGTACGCCTGATGAGGAGGATATATGGGTAACATGTAGGTATGCATCCTCTACAGGGCCGGTTCCGGGGCTTCTGGCGCCCCGGGCGGCATTAGGGGGCGTGGCTTCACACAGGGGGTGTGGTCAGTTACGCCCCCTGTACTGTTGTAGGATGTGTGGTGCGCGATGACGTCATCGCGCACCGCACAGCTAAGGTCCTCTCCACGAAGGTAAACTAGACGCTAAGCGTCTAGTTCCCTTCGTGGAGAGGACCTTTGCTGTGCAGTGCGCGATGACGTCAACGCGCACCGCTAATCATTACAGTGAAGGTCCTCTCCAGGGCCAGTATTTACTAATATTCGTGTTTGAGTCGGTTTGTGTAGTGTTTAAACTTATTTTGTATCGGGTGCATTTTCATGCAACTTTTTTAATCCATATACGCAAAGTTACGAAGCAGTCAACTTTATGCTTTTCGTGTTTTCCGATATCGATGCCAGTCGTTTTTTTTTGGACCATTTACGGCCGTCATTGTCGTTTGCGTACGTGTTTTTGCTGGGTTTTTTCCTAAGTTAAACGCGGCAGGGTTTTTTTTTTTTCCCGCGGCCGCATTTTCACTTTCAGTTTTGTTTTTCATCCCCGTTCGTGATTGGTTGTGTTTCAGATGGTAGGAGTGTCTGTGCGCAACCATATAAATACGCCCCAAACCGTCTGCACCTCGTGGGTTTAGTTAGTGGTGAGGAGGAGGGAGGTTGTGCTGTGGAGGTAGGTGAACTTGTGGTTTGGTGAGGAGTGTTGGTAGCGATTTCTGAGTGTGGTATTGTGTTTGAAAGTCGTCTTGACATTCTTGTAGTCTTGTATTTTGTGGTTTTGTCTCATTTTTAGTCCAAGTTATTTTTCTTTATAGTCCCTTGTCAGTGTGTGTGTGTGGGGGGGGGGGGGGGGGTGAGTTGTGTAGTGGAGGAGTGTGTTTGCCATTTTTTTTCTGTGTTAACTGTTTAGACACACATTATGTGTGACTCAGAGGTGGGTGAGGTGGAGGGTGTGAGTGAGGGGGAGGAGGTCGCTCAGGTGGAGGAGGTGAGTGTTAGTGAGGTTAGTGAGGTGGAGGAGGTGGGTGAGGTTGCTGCAGCAGCCTCAAGTGATAGTGACAGTCAGAGTGCTCTGCAGCCACGCACCACTACTAAGACTGGGCGGAATGTTAAGTTTAGTTTTGCTGAAAATGTGGCATTGGTGCGTGAGCTGATGAAGTATCAGAGGCAGCTATTTGGCCCTGAGTCCGCCAAGGTGCCAACACGGAGGAAGACGGTGTTGTGGGCGAAAGTTGTTGCTGCTGTAAATAGTGAGGGGGTGGTCAAGCGGACGGAGGACACGTGCCGCAAACGGTACTATGACATAAAGCGACGTGTCAAGTCCAAAATGGCCAAGGAGGCGAAGTCGGCTAGAAAAACCGGTGGTGGGCAGCCCTATATTGCAAGATATCTGGAGTATGAGGAGCCCATGCGGAGTGTCATACCTCCTGAAGTAGTCTCTGCAACCCATGTCCGGGATTCCGATAGGCCCAGTAAGAATGGTGAGCATGTGTATTTGCATTTACATTCTATGACCTTATTTTTTTTTTATTTTTTTTTTTCATTTAAAATGTGTGTCATGTGACGTTGCATATTACTCCCATCTTCAAGTGTGTGTCAGCAAATACATTGTTTTAGTTAATGTTTTATACAAAAGCCAATGTAACATCTTACTTTATTGTATGTCATGTGTTTTTATGAAAGATATTTTGCATGTGTAGTTTGGACTTGGTGTGTCTCTGAATTGTCCTGCAATAATGTTTTACTTTTGGGCCTTTTTTTTTTTATATAATTGTGACTCTGTTTTATATTTATGTGATCCATGTGCAATGTTTCAAAAACAGTGGTTGTCATGTTAGAGGCTGGAGTAGTGGAAAGTGGTTTGGAAACCACTTACATGTGTAATGTCATTATTAGATAATGTAATATTTTTAAACAAAATACCACTATTTCTTTGATAATTTTTAGTTTGTGTTTGTACCGTGACACCACACTGCAGTGTAATTTTTAAAATATTTTTACATTTTGGTTTGGCTCATATAGTGGTAATGTGTGTTTGGAGTGCCACATTACAGAGCAATTTATATATTGCATCTGTAATATTTTTCCTTTCAATACAAAATGAAGATGTATGTGTTTTTGGTTGGTAATCTTTTTTTTTTTTTAACTTGTGGCCTATGTCAGTGTCCTGTACATGTTTTCCTGTGTTGATTTTTCCATAGTGCATATGTCTATTGGACAATGTTTATTGTTTTATGTATTGTATTTTTTGTTTCCGGTCCTTATGTTTTTATTAAAAATAAAGCAAGCATTTCTTAAAGAAAAAATGTTTATAAGCATAATGGGTGGATGTATCAACAATAGCATGAATACATGTTTTTATTTTAATTTTTTACAGTGTTGGAAAAAAGCAGTACTACTCGTCCTCCAGTAACTCCCATCACATCTGATGATGATGACGCTGCGGAAGCAGGTAAAGTGTCCATTGTAATATAGGGTATGTTTGTAAAGGAATGGCCATAACAAAATTGCACTTTCATTAATAGGTCCATCAAAAGAAGTATGGAGCAGCAGAAGTGGGACTTCTGTAAGACATCACCACAAAAAACCTGTGGCCGAAAAGAAAGCAAGGTCGTATGTCCCGGGCCAACCACAGCAGGCTACCCCGCCACGAAGATTATCGTCCGTATGTTCTGTCCCCCCACTCCAAATTTTGGACACACCTCCAAGACGTCATCCACACTCCCCTCATCTTGATTGTGAGTATCAAACTGAAATAAATGTAAACAATTTCAGAACGTAATCCAACTTTTTCTTAACCGCATTAAGTCAAAACACATCAAAAACTTAGATACTTACCGCAGTAAGTAAAACCTGAAATGGAATCCAAGCTAAATGGCCTTGTCCACATCCAGTAAAGATATGTATGTCCACTTGAGCCATACAGTATCACATTGTGTGTAAGATGCTGCAACAAAAAATCATGTTTTTTTTAAGAAAAAAGTAAGGTTGTTTTACCAAATTTCACATGTGTGTTTGAGGTAACATTGCAAAATACATATAAAAACATTACTATGTTTGTTTGATCAAAGCTATAAGGTAACACATTATGGATTCCAATGTGTTTTTATGGTGGAGTATGTGTGAGCTACAATAAAACTAAAGTGTTTGCTTTCACAATTAAGTAACTAGACACATTTGCCACAAACAGGCATATGTATGTATTTAAGTTATGAGTGATGATGTTGCTAGGCAGAATATTTGAAAGCAACAGTGAATGACATGTGTTCCATGTGTAGTCATTTGTTTACATTTCTCAAACATATGGATAGCTAACGGAGATTTTTAAAACATTTCAGCTTCCAGTCCTGGGAACAGCATCCCTCCGCAACAACAGCAACACAGTGACATGGAGGAGACAAACATCTTAGAAATGCAGCCATTAAGCCAAGGAATGAGCCCCCCAGCACCTATGAGTACACCACCACAGCAAAGCACACCACCACCACAACACAGCCCAACAACACCAGTAACACAAGGCCCTGATCACGTGTTTTTGGCCATTTGGGCTAGATAGCAGGCCACTAATGAAGATTGCCTGCGTAGGCAGACACAAATGTTTGCAAGCCTACCATGTCACCTCAGAAGAATATCAAGACATCTGAGTAGACAAAATGAACAAACAACCAGAATTGGCAATACCATGGAACTCATGCGTACAGACATTACACAGGTCATGGGCAACTTACAGCGCATAATGGAAGAACAGCACAGACAACAGCAAAGTTATATGAACATTTTTCAAAACAATCAAAAGATTAATTAAAGTTTATTCCGAATTGTAGACAATCAAAATGCTGCTACACATGAACTCAATGCCACCCTCACTAACATGAATGAAACACTCAGATCCATGCACCAACAGCAAACAAGCAGCAGTTCTGGTACAACTACTCCAAATATCACGCCAGTGTCATCACCACCAAGACGCTCCACCAGAGCACGCCAACATGACAGTGCTAAAGTCAAAGGGCAGGACAAGCAGCCACCCAAAAAAAAATAACAAATAAACCTCACATGTTAAATTTCAGAGAAGTAAATCAAAATACTTAGTAAGTGTATGTTTGTCAAAATAGATATAACACTTAGCTCCTTGACAATTTGAACAACATCCTTAATTATAAGTGGTACAAACAACAACAGGAAATTAGTACGCACATTTATTCTTTACCATCTTTGTTTTTGTTTTTTTGGAGGAGGGAAATGTTTGAGCTGCACATAGATGTTAGCAGGAAGTAACCAGACCACTTGATTTTTTTCTAATCATTACTCTTTCTAGATTCCAATCAATCTCAGATCCTGCAGACATAATAATTGGCAGCCAGGCAGAATATATTTAGCAGGAAGTAACCAGACCACTTGATTTTTTTCTAATCATTACTCTTTCTAGATTCCAATCAATCTCAGATCCTGCAGACACAATAATTGGCAGCCAGGCATAATCATCCATGACCAATGCAACTTACAATGTGAATTAAAACTGGTTTACATTTCTTCTGTAGACGACTTTACAAGAAAAACACAATAGAGTTGTGTAAGAGTGTCCTAATATGTTTGTGTAAATTTTAAAATTTAAATAACAAAAATGAATGACATTATTGCTGTGGCATGTTTGTGTGTGTAAAAAATGAGTAATCATATTTAAAAACCTGAGGCACAACCCACAAAATGAAAAAGATTTTAACTTGTAACACTAATGTGTTTAATAATGGATATATGTTGAAAAATGTGAATTGACTTTTAAAACTCCAAATTAACTCAAGCAAACATAAGGCAATAAATTATTTTGGATGAGACAAGTTTGTGTCCCTTTTATAGGCATGATAAGTCAGGTGGGAATGATTTGTAAGTGTCAACACATGTAAACACAGCTAAAAAAAAGCAGGTTTATTTTTCTGCCGCTTTTTTTAACGAATCGCAAAAAAATACGACCGCATTTGAGCACTCAGAGACTAACACCCAAATACGAATGAATAGTGAATTCCCGTATTGTATGAAATAACAGCCGCGTTTGACCGATGGTCTATTCATTCGTATTTCGGAACTTTGCAAATCAAACCATTACGAATAGTCCAAACACTGCCGAGATTGGTGCATAGTGAATTCCCGGATTGGGACTTAGAAAAAAAAACACAAATCGGACAAACTCGAAATCTTAGTAAATATTGGCCCAGGAAGGGAAATTAGACGCGTAGCGTCTAGTTTCCCTTCACAGCGGGCAGCCCAAGAAGGGAAACTAGACGCGTAGCGTCTAGTTTCCCTTCACAAAGGACAGCGGGCCGCGGCAGCGGGGGGCACCACAGCAGCAGCAGATCTTGCCATGGTGCGGCACCCTCCGGAAGGCGGCGCCCCGGGCAAAAGTCCTGCTTGCCCGTGGCAAGATCCGCTACTGATCCTCTATGTCCTGAGATACCAAAAAATCTCCCCCCTCTAGGCTGGCGATGACCGCCCTGAGTGATTCCATCTTGAACTTGAACCGTTTTAAGTAAAGGTTCAGGGGTTTTAAATTTAAAATGGGTCTGACCGAACCGTCCAGTTTCGGAACCACAAACAGAGTTCAGTAGTACCCCTGCCCTCTTTGAAGCAGGGGAACCTCTACCACCACTTGTTGCAGACACAATCTGTGAATCGCATGTAACACTATCTCCCTTTCCAGGGGTTGTTTCGGTAGGGCCGATTTGAAAAAACCGGTGAGGAGGCACTTCTTCGAAATCCAGCTTGTAACCTTGGGAAACAATTTCTATTGCCCATGGATCCACCTGTGAGTGGAACCATACGTAGCTGAACAGTCGAAGACGTGCCCCCACAGGCGCTGACTCCCTCAGGGGAGCCCCAGCGTCATGCGGTGGAATTAGCAGAGGCCGGGGAGGACTTCTGTTCCTGGGAACTAGCTGTGTTGTGCAGCTTTTTCCCTCCGTCCTTACCCCTGGCAAGAAAGGACGAACCACGTGCTCTCTTGCTTTTATTGGAACGAAAGGACTGCATTTGATAATGAGGCACTTTCTTAGATTGTGAGGGAATATATGGCAAAAAAAATTATTTACCTGCCGTAGCCATGGAGACGAGATCCGAGAGGCCCTCTCCAAACAATTCCTCACCCTTGTAAGGCAACAACTCCATATGCCTCTTTTAGTCGGCATCACCTGTCCATTGCATGTGCCACAGGACACGTCTAGCAGAAATCGACATAGCGTTGACTCTAGAACCCAGTAGACTAACGTCTCTTTGGGCATGTCATATATACAACATCTTTTACATATAAATATATACATATATATATATATATATATTAGAGACAATAACATGGTATCCTTATCTATGGTTTTAATCTCCACAGATAAGATATCTGTCTACGCTGCTACAGCGCTATAAACCCGTGCCGACACAATCGCCGGTCTGAGTAATGTACCAGAATGTGTGTAAATGGCCTTCAAAGTACTTTTACTGCATGCTATCTGCAGGATCCCTGAGGATAGCTGTAAAGTCAGCGCTACCTTTTTTGGGTAAACGTGTCAATGCCTTGTACACCCTAGGGGAAGATTCCCATCTTATCCTGGCCCCATTAGGGAAAGGATACTCCCTGAGAATTCTTTTTGGGAAGCTGCAGCTTCTTGTCTGGAGATTCCCGCTCTTTTTCTTCATGAGAGGAGGGATATTTATTTACCTCAGCTTTCTTCCCCTTAAACATATGTACCCTCGTGTCAGGGACAGATGAGTCATCAGTGATAAGCAAAACATCTTTTATTACAATAACTAGGTGCTTCATCGCGCCCTACGGGCGCTCTTCACACCGTCGAAAGGGGCTACGCCCCCTTAACCCCTGCACGCCTTGCTGCGGTTCAATATTTGTATGAGTATTACCTGCATTCCTAGGTTTGTTAGTGGTTAAATATTGCACAACGAAAGTGCTTCCAATGGTGAAGGGGGTGTAGCCCCTTGCGACGGCGTGAACAGTGCCTGCAGGGCACGATGTACAGAATGTAGCGGGTGCGGGGGGGGACTGCGGATGAGGCAGGGAGTATGTAGATGCTGCGAGTGGAGGGGGAGGTGGATGCAGGTGTGGGGGGAGGGGGTGCGGGACCTATAACTATGTGATTGTATGTGTAACAATATATAGGACACGGATAAGGATGTATGTGATATAGACATACCCGCATGAAGAGGTATATGGTGTCATTAGACACAGAGGGAAGTGCTGGTACAATGCGGAGCAGGGGCAGCTGTGTCCTCTCTCTACATCGTACCATCCTTCAGGTGTAGCAACACGGACATGTTGCGCACGCAAGGTCTCCACGCGGCCGCAGGTGCACCAGTCCCCTCTGCATGCGCTATGTGCGCGCCCCCCTCAGGTGCAGTAGGAGGAGGGGGCGATGGCTGGAGTTGGTACCAGGGCCAATGGGCATGGACAGCGCGGTCATGTGCTCGGTGCTGGGCTTGCGCCCTGCGCTTGCTGTGTGAGGGATAGGGAGGAGGCGGCAGAGCGGAGCATCACCGATATACCGGTAACTATGGGGGGCACCGCAGGGGGTTATGGCTCCTGTACTCCTGGTGAGGGTTTGTCAGGGAGGTATCAAGGAGCCAGTGGTATGGACCGTGTATGGGACCCAGGGCGGTAGGGAGAGGATACAGAGACGCGGGGCGGTAGGGAGGGGATACAGAAACGCAGAGCGGTAGGGAGGTGATACAGAGACGCAGAGCGGTAGGGAGGTGATACAGAGACGCAGAGCGGTAGGGAGGGGATACAGAGACACAGGGCTGTAGGGAGGGGATACAGAGACGCGGGGCGGTAGGGAGGGGATACAGAAACGCAGAGCGGTAGGGAAGTGATACAGAGACGCAGATCGGTAGGGAGGGGATACAGAGACACAGGGCGGTAGGGAGGGGATACTGAGACGCAGAGCGGTAGGGAGGGGGTACTGAGACACAGGGCGGTAGGGAGGGGATACAGAGACGCAGAGAGGTAGGGAGGGGATACAGAGACGCAGGGCGGTAGGGAGGGGATACAGAGATGCAGAGCGGTAGGGAGGGGATACAGAGACACAGGGCGGTAGGGAGGGCACACAGAGACGCAGGGCGGTATGGAGGGGATAGAGAGACGCAGGGCGGTAGGGAGGGGATACAGAAACGCAGGGCGGTAGGGAGGGGAAACAGAGACGCGGGGCGGTAGGGAGGGGATAGAGAGACGCGGGCCGGTAGGGAGGGGATAGAGAGAAGGGGGGCGGTAGGGAGGGGATAGAGAGACGCAGGGCGGCAGGGAGGGGATAGAGAGACGCAGGGCGGCAGGGAGGGGATAGAGAGACGCAGGGCGGTAGGGAGGGGATAGAGAGAAGCGGGGTGGTAGGGTGGGGATACAGAGGCATAGGGAGGAGGGGATACAGAGACGTGGGACGGTAGGGAGGGGATAGAGAGACGCAGGCAGTAGGGAGGGGATAGAGAGACGCGGGCGGTAGGGAGGGGATACAGAGATGCAGGGTGTTAGGGAGGGGATACAGAGACGCGGGGCAGCAGGTAGAGGATACAGAGAGGCGGGGCGGCTGGGAGGGGATAGAGAGACGCAGGGTGGCAGGGAGGGGATAGAGAGACGCGGGCGGTAGGGAGGGGATACAGAGATGCAGGGTGTTAGGGAGGGGATACAGAGACGCGGGGCAGCAGGTAGAGGATACAGAGAGGCGGGGCGGCTGGGAGGGGATAGAGAGACGCAGGGCGGTAGGGAGGGGATAGAGAGACGCAGGGCGGTAGGGAGGGGATAGAGAGAAGCGGGGTGGTAGGGTGGGGATACAGAGGCATAGGGAGGAGGGGATACAGAGACGTGGGACGGTAGGGAGGGGATAGAGAGATGCAGGCAGTAGGGAGGGGATAGAGAGACGCGGGAGGTAGGGAGGGGATACAGAGACGCAGGGCGGTAGGGAGGGGATACAGAGATGCAGAGCGGTAGGGAGGGGATACAGAGACACAGGGCGGTAGGGAGGGCACACAGAGACGCAGGGCGGTATGGAGGGGATAGAGAGACGCAGGGCGGCTGGGAGGGGATAGAGAGACGCGGGGCGGTAGGGAGGGGATAGAGAGACGCAGGGCGGTAGGGAGGGGATAGAGAGACGCAGGGCGGTAGGGAGGGGATAGAGAGACGCAGGGCGGTAGGGAGGGGATAGAGAGACGTGGGCGGTAGGGAGGGGATAGAGAGACGTGGGCGGTAGGGAGGGGATAGAGAGACGCGGGTGGTAGGGAGGGGTTAGAGAGACGCGGTGTGGTAGGGTGGGAATACAGAGGCGTAGGGAGGAGGGGATACAGACAGACGCGGACGGTAGGGATGAGATACAGAGACGCGGGGCGGTAGGGAGGGGATAGAGAGACGTGGGGCGGTAGGGAGTGGATACAGAGATGCAGGGTGTTAGGGAGGGGATACAGAGACGACGGGCAGCAGGTAGATACAGAGAGGCGGGGCGGCTGGGAGGGGATAGAGAGACGCGGGGCGGTAGGGAGGGGATACAGAGAGGCGGGGCGGCTGGGAGGGGATAGAGAGACGCGGGGCGGTAGGGAGGGGATATAGAGACGCGGGGCGGTAGGAAGGGGATATAGAGACGCGGGGCGGTAGGGAGGGGATATAGAGACGTGGGGCGGCAGGGAGGGGATACAGAGACACGGGGCGGTAGGGAGGGGATATAGAGACTCGGGTCGGCAGGGAGGGTCCCCAGTGAGGAAGAGAGGGGGGAAAGTAGTGGAGGGGGAAGTCACCAGAAGAGGAGACTTGTGTAAAGTGGCGCCCACACATAGATACAGTGGGTAGGATGGTTGGAGGGACTCACCGTTGGGGCTGTGGGCGGCTGCTGCAGCCTGGTAAACAGTAGTGTCCAGAGGCCTCACCGGGTCAGTATTACTGTTACACACATCTCTCACCCCCCCCCCCCCCGCGGCCGAAAAGGGGGCGTGACCTGCTGTGAAAGGGGCGTGGCCTTGCGGGTATGTTCTCTCTCGCTCCGGGGGTGTTTCCAGCTTGCCTGTTGATGCTGGCAGCCCCCGGAGACTGGAGTGTGTGTGCCGGCTCTTCTCTGTGACAGGAGGAGAGTGCTGCAGGAGTGTCCTGTCACAGCAGGAGAGCTGACAGCTGGATGTGTGTGGAGGAGGCGGCGGGTGTGTGTACACGGCGCAGGGAGGGCTATGAAAGCCTTCTCCTGCACCACCCGTACCTCCTGATGTGTATGCCGGGGGCGGCATCAGCCGTTGTTGTTGGCCCGGCTCCGCGGCCGGGAGTCAGAGCTGCTGATGGGTGGGGGGAGGGGAGAGAGAGAGATGGACAGGCAGCAGGAGCAGAGACTTGCTGACTCCGCCCACCGCTGTGACTCCACCCAGCGTTACGGCCAGGCACAGAGTCACAGATGTAGCCAAATATATAGGAGATCATATATTGAATACTTTTCTGCCAATTTTGGCTGTACTATGCATTATCGTAGTCGACACTGGAGTCGGACTCCGTGTCGATATCAGTGTCTATTATTTTGGATAGTGAGCGTTGTAAGACCCTGAAGGTCTCTGTGACATAAGGACAGACATGGGTAGATTCCCTGACTGTTCTCTAATCTTTTGTGTAATAAATTCATCTTAGCCCTTAATTTCACATATCCCATCAGGCGTCGGCGTTGTCGACGGAGACACCACACACACACACATTTGCTCCATCTCCTCAATAGGAGAGCCTTTTACCTCAGACATGTCGACACACACGTACCGACACACCACACACTCAGGGAATGCTCTTCTGAAGACAGTTCCCCCACAAGGCCCTTTGGAGAGACAGAGAGAGAGTTAGCCAGCACACACCCCAGCGCAATATAACCCAGGAAAAACACAGCAATATAATGTTTACCCCGTAGCGCTGTTATTAATATCTGCGCCGAATTATGTGCCCCCCCTCTTCTTTAAAACCCTCTCTTCTACCGTGGTATAAGCAGGGGAGAGTCCGGGGAGCTTCCTCTCAGCGGTGCTGTGGAGAAAAACATGGCGCTGGTGAGTGCTGAGGTAGAAGCCCCGCCCCCTCGGCGGCGGGCTTCAGTCCCGCTAAAAGTGTAAAATTGGCGGGGGCTCATGCATATATACAGTGTCCAGCTGTATATATGCTCTCTTTTGCCAAATAAGAGGTTTATATTGCTGCCCAGGGCACCCCCCCCCCCCTGCGCCCTGCACCCTTACAGTGACCGGAGTATGTGAGGTGTATGGGAGAAATGGCGCACAGCTGAAGTGCTGTGCGTTACCTCAGTGAAGCTCACGAAGTCTTCTGCCGCCTTTTGAAGCCTTCTTTCTTCTCATACTCACCCGGCTTCATTCTTCTGGCTCTGTGAGGAGGACGGCGGCGCGGCTCTGGGTCGAACGTCCAGGGCGAACCTGTGTTCCGACTCCCTCTGGAGCTAATGGTGTCCAGTAGCCTAAGAAGCAGAGCCTATCATTTTAAGTAGGTCTGCTCCCCTCTCCTCAGTTCCTCGATGCAGGGAGTCTGTTGCCAGCAGTGCTCCCTGAAAATAAAAAACCTAACAAATATACTTTCTTAGCAGGAAACTCAGGAGAGCTCCCTGCAGTGCACCCATCTGCCTCTGGGCACAGTCTCAAACTGAGGTCTGGAGGAGGGGCATAGAGGGAGGAGCCAGTGCACACCCAGAGTCAAGTTCTTTCTTAAAGTGCCCATGTCTCCTGTGGAGCCCGTCTATTCCCCATGGTCCTTACGGAGTCCCCAGCATCCTCTAGGACGTTAGAGAAATACACTGAACTCTCCTCCATCTGCAGATGTTCTAGACCCAGGTCCAGCGGCTGTAATATATACTGAACTCTCCTCCATCTGCAGATGTTCTAGACCCAGCTTCAGCAGCTGTAATATATAATGAACTCTCCTCCATCTGCAGATGTTCTAGACCCAGCTCCAGAACTTATGGACAGCGCAGAAACCGATCTCCAAGTACAATCACCCTTATTACTGTTATCCAATTTCCAACATATCATTATTATAATCCCACTGCTTTCTAATGAAAACATTTTAAAACAGCAATTTTGCTGACTGCATCAATATTTTACCCTAAAAAAACCAGCACAGTTCTGCAAATAGGTGGTCTCAACTTCATATACATGTGATACTAATGAATGGAGTACTATCAGCTGGAGGGGTCAATCAGCCAATCAGATGCAAGCAGCTAGCAATGCTGATGTCATCTCATTACATCTTACCTCCCCCTGTTCCGCCTCTCCAGTAACAAGTGTAGGATGCACAAAATATGCTAACACATTTTTGATATACAATTGCAGTACAAAAATACTTTTTTAAACACACAAAAAAATAGATGTCTGTCCATCTGTACATGAGCCCCCCTTTGTGTAAATCTGATCCTGTCTATTTTTCTCTCTGCGGGGCAGATATACTAAGCCTTAGAGAGGGCTAAAGTGGAGAAAGATGTGGGGGCAGGCCGCGGCAGCTGCGTGACAGTTAGGAGCTGATTGGCTGGTACTTTATCTCTCTCCGCCTTTCACTCTCCAAGGTTTAATACTGTACATCTCCTCCTGTTTCTCATTGCAGAGAACTTTATTATCTTCATGTTTGCATTTATTGGGAATTAATGGCAGCTGCCATATTGTTTAGTTTGTAAAATTAATAATGATCCCTTAAACATTAGTAGAATAACAGCGCCACCTGGTGGTCAGATCATCGTGGACATAGACAAGTGCTATAAAGACATCAGAAGGTCATTCACAAGGCAAAGTAAAGCAGTACTGTCTGAAAGTAGATATATGGTCATTCAGCCTGTGTGCCCTAATGTTATAGCACTGGGAGCAGATTTGCATAACATTTGGCAGGTCCTACAAGGCACCAGCAGTTTACTGTGCGTCTGACTCTGATTCGGACGCTGCAGTGGTTGTGTGCGTGTTTTGCCGGTCTTGCACATGTGACTTTATGCTAATACTGCTGCAGGACACCCCCTGCTGTGCGTCTGAATGTGCTGACTACAATCGGTCGCACCATGCAAATTTACTCCAACCCCAGGCTAGATGCAGATTCTGCATGTGAGTATGGCCTCCATTGTGAGCGATTACGGGTGTGAGTTTGCAACAATTTCTGTGGCAGACCTGAGACCATGTTTGTGCGTATGAATAGTCACCGCTATGGAACGCCCAGCACATTTCCTGTACCATAGGGGTCATTCCGAGTTGATCGCTAGCTGCTGTTATTCACAGCGCAGCGATCAGGCTAAAAATCAACATCTCTGCGCATGCATATGCACCGCAATGCGCAGGTGCGTCGTACGGGTACAATGAGCATCGTGGGTTTGCAACAAACATTCCAGTCGCACTGCCGAACGCAGGAAGATTGACATGAAGTGGGTGTTTCTGGGTGTCAACTGACCGTTTTCAGGGAGTGCTTGGAAAAACGCAGGCGTGGCAGAAAAAACGCAGGTGTGGCTGGGTGTTCGCTGGGCGGGTGTGTGACGTCAAAAGCCGTCCCTCCGTCGTTAGAATCAACGCACACGGAGAGTAACTAGAGGGCTGGTCTTGTTTTGCACAAAAAGATTTTGCAGGCGCTCTGCTGAACAGGCGTTCGCACTTCTGCAAAGCGAAAATACATTCGCCAGTGGGCGGCGTCAATGCGTTTGCACGGCTGCTAAAAGTAATTAGTGAGCGATCATCTCGGAATGACCCCCAATGTGACTATGGAGTTTTCGCTCAGACACAGAACCAATAAAACGCATTGTGAATGATAAAGCTCGTTGCATATGATGTGTTTGAAAAATGACAGTTGGAAGCTGATTGGCCGGAGCACCATTTATCATTCGCAACAAGTTTTATCACTTGGTGATTAATGGGCCCCTAAACACAAATAAATAAAAGGTTATATCTATGTGAAGGTGCTACAGTCAAACAGTGAATATAACAGTGCTTGAATTGAAATGTGGGTTTGATGTCCATGGGCGTTAGTCAATTAATGTTGGATCCTCTCCGACACGTCACTATTCAATGCTGGTCGGAAACGGCCAACATTCCGACAATGCAGACTCAACCTGATTACAAGTCGAATCTGCATCAGCGGCAAACTGTCGAAAATAGCCATGTTTTCGACAAAAACACATGGATCGGCGAGTAACTCACCGATCCACGTGTTTTCCGACAAGTACAGTCGGAAAAAGCGGCACTTTCATTAAATAGGTCGAATGCAAATTCGACCTAAAACTGTTGAAAAGTGCAGTTTTTCCGACTGTCGGAAAAACCGGCACAACTTGAATATACCCCCAAATCCACATGGAATCCTATAAATTCTACAGTAAACAGAGTGTATTTTACGTTTAATCTCACCCGGCCAAAGTGTGCTGAGTTTGCCTTCCTAGAATTCAGCTCAATTACGTTTAGCTAAAGTTTGGGACTATGGGGTTCATTCCGAGTTGATCGTGGCTGTGCTAAATTTAGCACAGCTATGATCATTCACACTGACATGCGGGGGGACGCCCAGCACAGAGCTAGTCCGCCCCACATGTCAGTGCCGCCCCCCCCCCCCTCGCAGAAATGCAAACGCATCGCACAGCGGTGATGCTTTTGCATCTCAGGAGTTACTCCCGGCTAGCGCAGCTCCTGCGACTGGCCGGGAGAACCTCTTCGCTGCCCCGGGTCGTCACGCAGCCGCCGCGGCCCGCCCCCCAACGGTCCGGCCACTCCTGCGTTGGCCATACTGCACCCCCTAAACGGCGGCTTAACGCCGCCGTCCATCCCCCTCCCACCCAGCGACCGCCTCTGCCTCAGAGGCGATCACTAGGCAACGACGGCTGGCATGCGCCGGCGCATTGCAGTGCTGGCCCATGCGCAGTTCCGACCCGATCGCTGCGCTGCGATAAACTGCAGAGAGCGATCGGGTCGGAATGACCCCCGATATCAAAGATATTTGAACTTTAGAGCCAAGTCGGTGAACTGGTCTAAGAACTAATTTGAAACAAACTTGAGTACCTGTATTGAGCATCCATGTTTTCCTCGGCTACACTTGCCTTAAAAATTGTTTCGGCAAAAGTTTCAGCAGCAACAAATATTACATAAAAATATAGGCAAAAATTACTTTAGTACACGATTAAAAAAAGAAGACGTACACAGGCTTGGAATGGTACACAGGCGTACAGGGGAAACCACCGGTGGGCCCTACTGCCTGGGGGCCCACCTCCTACTCTAAGGATCAGGTTCCAGACTGTGCACTTGAATTATACATTATACATAGGTTACCTTATACTGGACTATGGTGTATTTTCTACAGTGCATTGCTGTTATTAATCTGGTACATTATCATGCATGCAGCAGCTGGATTTACTGTATATATTTATGAAGGGGCCCAGACGTTGCACTCTCTAATGGTTAGTCAAATCAACGAGGTGGCAAGCCACACCCCCTCTGCAGACTGGCCACACCCCTGAACATGGGTCCCTATCACTGCATTCCCCCGGTGGGCCCTACATGCCCCAGTCCGACACTGGACGTACATGTATTTATTTTATCCTAACAGATAATCGGTATTACACAACATATTACAGCATTCCCCAATTTTTTTTTTACGGATTTTCCAAATTTCGTAGGAAAAAAAGTCACAGATGGAAATATGTAGGTGTAACATTTGGTAAATCGCCATTAAAAATCCATGCTCACATCGTATGAGCCACTCAAATACTAACAAAAGCAGACAGTGAGGCCTGACATAAAATAAATTCTAAACAAGGTCTCTGTTGTTAAATTTGTGCTGGATCTGACTTTTGTCTTGCGAAGCAAAATTTCTACATTCGGAAAACTGAATTGTTCAAACAAAGGAAAAAATAAAACTGCATTGTGAGTCTGAGTTGGGAATAAAGTAAGAAAGAACAAGTATTTGGGCACCTGGACAAACCATGCTGCAATGCAACAGGCGCAAAAAAATTAATATTTTTATTTTTTTGCATGCAGGGTAAATACTGGCTGCTTTTGCATTTAGCCCACATATGCTGCACAGCTTTATTTTAACAGTACAATTTAGATGTGAGTCTGGACACGCTTCTCCGAAATCTAAGTCTCTCTGCACATGTTCAGTGGTGCTGAGAGGGGAGGGGAGCGGGTATTAATCACCAAGGCCCGGGCCTGATGGAGGGTCCGCCCCCGCTCGCCCGAGCACCCACCTTACCTGTAATCGCCTTCTGTCTATGTGTTCTCAGCCTGGGCTGTGGTGACTGTATGTAGTACAGCAACCTTCTCTGTCTGTGCAGCTGGGGGAGGTAACGATCACACTGTTCGTGGTCCTTCGATCTGCTGCTGGCTGGGGGGGGCACAACGGCGCAATGCTACAAATACTATTTTTAATGGGATTTTTTTTTTGTAAGGAAACGTTGCCACACCCCTTGCATTAAGTGATGCCCCCATTGCCTGTGCCCGGCCATGCTGTCTACAGCCATGCACATGCTACATCTGCAACACCATGACTTGCTGTGCACTGCACAGCAGAGGCGTAACTAAGGTCTTTGGCACACAGGGCAAGGTGAAGAATGGTGCCCTCCCCATTAAAAAAAATATCCCTGCACGCACACTCCAAGAAAAGGGGTGTGGTCGACTGGGGAGGGGCATGGTTTCACTTTTTTGGTGAGTAGCTGTGGGAGACAGAGATCAGGGGCTGAGCAGGAGAGAGACCTGGGGTAGAGTGAGAGAGAGAAAGACCATGGGCAGAGAGACAGAGAGAGAGGGAGACGTGGGAGAGAGAGAGAGAGAGAGAGAGAGAGGCCATGGGCAGAGAGAGGGAGACATGGGATAGATAGAGAGAGAGAGAGAGAGACCAGGGGCAGAGAGAGAGAGAGACGTGGGAGACAGAGAGAGGCCATGGGCAGAGAGAGGGAAACATGGGATAGAGACAGAGAGAGAGAGAGACCAGGGGCAGAGAGAGAGAGCGAGAGAGAGACATGGGAGACAGAGAGAGACCAGGGGCAGAGAGAGAGGGAGACATGGGAGATAAAGAGTGAAAGACAGAGAGACCAGGGGCAGAGAGGGAGATAAGGAGATATGGAAGACAGAGAGAGACGGAGAGACCAGGGTCATAGATAAAGGGAGACATGGTAGTGAGAGAGAGAGACAGAAACTAGGACAGAGAGAGGGAGACATGGAAGAGAGAAATACAGAGACCAGGGCAGAGAGAGAGGGAGACATGAATGAGAGAGACAGAGAGACCAAGGGCAGTGAGAGAGGGACACATGGGAGAGAGACACCAGGGGCAGATAGAGAGAGATACAGAAGACAGAGACCAGGGCAGAGAGAGAGAGGGAGACATGGGTGAAAGACAGAGACCAGGGGCAGAGAGAGAGAGAGAGAGAGAGAGAGAGAAAGAGAGGCAAGGGGAAAGATAAAAGAGGGAGAAGCATGGGGAAGAAAAGAGAGAGGCATTGGGAGAGAGAGAGACCTGGGTAAAGAGAGAGAGGCATGGGGAGAGTGATAGTCATAAAGAGAGGCATGGGAAAGGAGAGAGAGGCATGGCGAGAGAGTGAGAGAGTTGCACAGGGTAAGAGAAAGGGGCTTGGGGAGAGTGGGTGGCATGGGGATAAAGAGGAAGGAAGGCATGGGGGGAGAGAGAGGAAAGCATGGGGAGAGAAAGAATTCACTCAAAGTTCTGTGGGACACTCAGCTATGTTGTACACTCAGACTCAGCTTTGCCAGGTTATAAACGTTGTCATGGAGACACACATACCTGCCCTGCCGCGGGAGCCCCACTGCCGTCCCCATCAGCTCTATCCAGCTGCCGCTCCCTGTACAGTGACCACAGACCCACATTGGGCAGGGAGAGCAGGGAGGCCAGCCCCAGCCCCACCGTCTGCAGCAGCCACTTCTCCTTCCATCACATGGGAAGCCCATGCCCGGCTGGTCCCCTGTCTCACATACGTCTGGAGCAGCAAGCCTGACAGCCAGGAGACAGGTGACGGCACTGCACCCAATGGTGGCACCTGGGAGAAGGACGGGGACACACTTCTAACTGCGCGCTTCTAGGGTGCCGGCGTCATGTGGTCATCTCTTCCCCAGATGGAGGAGATCGGGGGTGGCTTGCTGCAGGGTATTGGGTCACGGTGGTTCGCTGGTCAGTGGCGTCCCACTCTACCAGTTCTACTGGGGTGCCTGGGGCACATGCCCTGCTCGCCCTGTACTATTCCACTGCTGCACAGTTACCTGCTCTATCTCTTTACTCCCAACCTTACCTGCCAATTCTCCCAGGTTCCAGGGAGACTCCCTGAAATAGCAGCAATCTCCCTGACTCCCTGAATAGTCTAGAAATCTCCCTTTCTGCACCTTACCACCATTATGTAGCTGTTACAGTCAAAGATCTATACATTCAAATGGGATCATCAGTGTCATTTCCCTGCATTGATTAGAAGGCATAATGATCGCTGTGGCTACATGCATTTTCAAATAAGATTTCTCATGGCCAATATACAGCATGTGCTAAACTATATAACAGCTTTGAGGCTCATTTACATTTGAACGTAAGTACATTTTATGACGCACCTCTCAGACAGTACACGTCCACTGTAACACCGGCCACGCTCCTTGGTGTTGCGTTCATAATCCCCCCGAAGTACAGTCTGCTTCCCACTCAGAATCGTCCGTTGTGATTTTGGCCGTATACTTTATTTTTTTGTAGGAACCTGCTTTGCTATGAGGATCTTCCTTTAGTCTATTTGTCACACAACGCCAGTAAACAACATTATCCCTGCTCTAAACCAATTACCTTTTAAGTTAAACACTTATAGTCATCTCTATGCTGACCTGAAATGCTCTGGGGTTGAATGTCTGCCGAATATATACAGAGATCTCTCTTCCCAAGCTGCAATGTTTAAGCGCACTAATCATCGGCACGCCAAGCCAGCTGTTTGGGACGTATAAGTGAAGTATCGAAATCCTTTGTCTATCAGTACGGTGCTCGCAGACCATTTGTTGTAGAATGGAGATGAGCCAGGAGGCTGCTCCAGATCTTTAATTTTAAAAATATTTTCACAAAATGATGAGGCTGCACGTGATGAAATATGCACAACACACGCAATCTGGATAACATGCAAATGTTAAGATAATATCATCTTAAAGGTCATCCAGGGAAATTTCTGCAGATCATTGTAGGAAATGTGATATTTAAAGGCAAAGCTTAACCTTGAAAAAAAAAATTATTTTTTATTTCATGTAATTTTGTGATATCATTTCAACAATTTCAACTCTGAAAAGTAAATGAAAAAAAATCTTGATCTTTTAATCTTGTTCTATAAAGAAAAGAAGTAGCCAATCTTGAACAAACCAGCCGATAGTTCTTAAGATCCGGGTGTGGGTCATTAGATCTACAGTAGCTAGATAGACCGTGAATAGGTCAACCCTATATGGTCAACGTGCAATAGATTGACAGGGTCAACAGGCCATCAGGGCCAAAAGGTCAACAGGTAAAATGTTGACTGTGTCCATGGCCTATGGGGACAAAAAGTCAACCATAGACATGAAACTGGTCGGCACAAGCTTTTCCCCCCATATTTTTTGCATAAATTGGTCCATTTCACAGTGTTTGACCTCAATTATCCCGCTTTCAGATCCGAATGCTGGGTCCCACCCAGGAATTGGAAATGAGTCCTTCCCAGATCGGACCTGCATTGGACCCTACACACTGCAATCCCGACCCGGCAATATACCGGTTCGGGTTGCCATCCAGGGGCAGGGACAGACATGGCTGCCAAGATAAATCCTGGGCCCGGTACAACTTCTTCCTGGGCCCCCCTGCCCCCCATGGAGGGGGTGTGGCCACAGCATTTGGGGGGCGTAGCCACACCTCTTTGGGGGCGTGTCTAGCACATGAGAGGCACACACTCACAGGAACACGGCATGCCTCCCAGCCAGGACAGTCTTGGCCCAGGTACTTTTCAGCTGGCAAGGCTGTAGGCATGGACCTGGGCCCCTCCATAAGACCTGGGCCCAGGTAATTTGTACCTTCTCCACCCCTCTCTTGGCGCCACTGTGGATGGACCCGGCATCGAGGGCAGGTGCGGAGGCGCCGCTGGGGATGACATCATCTCCACACCGCCTCTCCCTATCCAGTGACGGGTACCGGGTCGCCTCGATTTCTAGCGTGACCCTTTCACACTGCACAGTGACCGGTGTTGACCTGGCAATATACCGGGTCGAAACCAGGTTATTTGTGCGATGTGAAAGGGGTAATAGTGTAACATGTCCCCTCGTAAAGCTCGTTTTGCTCACCACACTTCAGGAAAGGGTCCTCAACCGCTGAACTCGGCACAGGTTACTATTCCCAGTTGTAGTCCACATGGATGGCAAATGAAGCAAGTGTTGAAAAAAAATTCAAAAACCCATGTTGACCATTTGTGTGTCAACCGTTGACATGTTTACCATTTCAACATGTCAACCTTTTGTACCTGTCAACCTTAGACACAGTCGACATTTTACCTGTCGACCATTTGACCATGTTGAACTTTTACCTGTCGGCCTAAGGTATGTCGACCATAGAGTGTTGACCGATTGACTGTCTATCTAGACAGTGTAAATCTATCAATTGTCACCCCGTAGATCAGGGGTGGGGAACCTTTTTTCTACCGAGGGCCATTTGGATATTTATAAAATCCTTCGGGGGCCATACAAAAATTATCAACGTAAAGAATTACCCTGCCCCCCAGTAGGTCTGCGCCAAAAAAATGGGTGTGGCCAGTTAAAATGGGACGTGATACACATATGCCCTCAATAGTGCAGTGCCAGATCCACAATTGCCCCCACAGTGCCAGGTATACAAATGCCCCCACAGTGCCAGGTATACAAATGCCCCCCACAGTGCCAGGTATACAAATGCCCCCCACAGTGCCAGGTATACAAATGCCCCCCACAGTGCCAGGTATTCAGATGCCCCCACAGTGCCAGGTATACAGATGCCCCCACAGTGCCAGGTATACAGATGCCCCCACAGTGCCAGGTATACAAATGTCCCTCACAGTGACAGGTATACAGATGCCCCCACAGTGCCAGGTATACAGATTCCCCCCGCAGTGCCAGGTATACAAATGCCTCTCGCAGTGCTAGGTATACAGATGCCCCCACAGTGCCAGGTATACAGATGCCCCCACAGTGCCAGGTATACAGATTCCCCCACAGTGCCAGGTATTCAGATGCCCCCACAGTGCCAGGTATACAGATGCCCCCACAGTGCCAGGTATACAGATGCCCCCACAGTGCCAGATATATAGATGCCCCCACAGTGCCAGGTATACAGATGCCCCCACAGTGCCAGGTATACAGATGCCCCCACAGTGCCAGATATACAGATGCCCCCACAGTGCCAGGTATACAGATTCCCTCTCAGTGCCAGTTATACAGATGCCCTCCCCCCTCCCCTCTCCCCTCTCTCCTCCGTGCTGCTTACCGTGGACGGAGGAGAGCGCGGCTGTCGGGTGAAAGCGGCGGGGTGTAGTACTTCAAATCAGCAGCCGGTTCGATAGCCAATCAGAGCTCGCGGACCGGCAGCCGCGGCTCCTGATTGGCTGCCGGTCCGCAAGCTCTGATTGTCTCACGGACCGGCGGCTGGTTTGAAGTACTACACGCCGCTGGTCCCACTCGACAGTCGCGCTCTCCTCCGTCTCCCTGTTCTGACAGCTGAGACACGCTGCCGCCGGACTGAGCGTCAGCGTGTCTCACTGACACAAGCTGGTGGGCCGGACCAAACGGCTTCGCGGGCCGTATACGGCCCGCGGGCCGGAGGTTCCCCACCCCTGCCGTAGATCCAGGCTTTTACTGTATTGAAATATATTTTGCAGATGTGTTATGTTGTGTATTTAGTATGATAATGATCCATTTATTGAAAGTTTTTTAAAGGGGTTAGTAGTTGTGTGTCAAATGATAAACCCTAGGGTAAATTGGCCACCAGTCATGTTTCACCCAAACCCCACTTTTAATCCCCATGTCAAATGCCCACATGTTTCTGGTGTCATGCCCACTTCCAATAATTCATGCCTCTTTTGGGTATACATTTGGTATTGTGTCCCAATTGTATGCCCAAATGAGTGTTTGAGAGGTGTGCAACGTAGAACCCATCCGCACTTCTTGCTGCTCTTCCATACAAGTAGCAATTGGTTTGAGGAACGTCATTCCACGCTCTTTTGGTGAATTCACATATTAATGAATTTGTGGGTTATGAATAGTGATGGGAAAACAATTACTGTAACATTTCTTGTTTATCTGGGTGGTGTGTGGCACATGGTATGAGACGAAATTCACATTATAGTACATGGAATGAGCCAAAATTCATATTATAGCACACGGTATGAGCCAGTGACGTGCGGTGAGGACATTGGCTGGGGAGGCACTGGTTATGCGCGTGCTTCCAGAAAAGGGGGCATGGGCACTCAAATGGGGGCGTGTCCTTCAGTGTAGTAGGACCCCTTATACTATACTGGTGCCCCTTTCACCTTATATCACACAGTATGAACCGAAATTCACATTACAGCACACGGTATGAGCCGAAATTCACATTACGGCACACAGTATGAGACGAAATTCACATTACAGCACACGGTATAAGACGAAATTCACATTACAGCCCACGGTATGAGACGAAATTCACATTACAGCAAACGGTATGAGACGAAATTCACATTACGGCACACGGTATGAGCCGAAATTCACATTACAGCACACAGTATCAGCCAAAATTCACATTACAGCACACGGTATGACCCGAAATTCACATTACAGCACACGGTATGAGCCGAAATTCACATTACAGCACACGGTATGAGCCGAAATTCACATTACAGCACACGGTATGAGCCAAAATTCACATTATAGCACACGGTATGAGCCAAAATTCACATTACAGCAAACGGTATGAGACGAAATTCACATTATAACACATGGTATGAGCCAAAATTTACATTATAGCACACGGTATGAGGCAAAATTTACATTATAGCATGCGGTATGAGCTGAAATTCACATTACAGAACACAGTATGAGCCAAAATTCATATTATAGCACACGGTATGAGCCGAAATTGACATTACAACACACGATATGAGCCGAAATTCACATTACAGCACACGATATATGACGAAATTCACATTATAGCACACAGTATGATACAAAATTCACATTATAGCACTTGGTATGAGCCGAAATTCAGATTATAGCACTCGGTATGAGCCAAAATTCACATTATAGCACACGGTCTGAGCCGAAATTCACTTTATAGCACATAATATGAGCCGAAATTCACATTATAGCACACGGTATGATCCAAAATTCACATTATAGCACACGGTATGAGCCAAAATTCACATTATAGCACATTGTATGAACCGAAATTCCCATTATAGCAAATGGTATGAGCCAGAATTCACATTATAGCACATGGTATGAGCCAAAATTCACATTATAGCAAACAGTATGAGCCGAAATTCATATTATAGCATACGATATGAACCGAAATTCACATTATAGTACACGATATTGAGCCGAAATTCACATTATAGCACACGGTATGAGCCGAAATTCATATTATAGCACACGGTATGAGCCGAAATTCACATTATAGCACACGATATGAGCCGAAATTCACATTATAGCACACAATATTAGATGAAATTCACATTATAGCACACGGTATAAGCTGAAATTCACATTACAGAACACAGTATGAGCCAAAATTCACATTACAGCACACGGTATGAGCCGAAATTCACATTATAGCATACAGTATGAGACGAAATTCACATTATAACACATGGTATGATCAAAAATTCACATTATAGCACTCGGTATAAGCCAAAATTCACATTATAGCATACGGTATGAGACGAAATTCCCATTATAGCACTCGGTATAAGCCAAAATTCACATTATAGCACACAATATGAGCCAAAATTCACATTATAGCACACGGTATGAGCCAAAATTCACATTATAGCCCATTGTATGAGACGAAATTCACATTATAGAAAATGGTATGAGCCGGAATTCACATTTTAGCACACGATTTGAGCCGAAATTCATATTATAGCACACGGTATGAGCCGAAATTCACATTATAGCACATGGTATGAGCCGAAATTCACATTATAGCACACGGTATGAGCCGAAATTCACATTATAGCAAATGGTATGAGCCGAAATTCACATGATAGCACAAGGTATGAGCCGAAATTCACATTATAGCACACGATATGAGCCGAAATTCACATTATAGCACACAATATTAGATGAAATTCACATTATAGCACACGGTATGAGCTGAAATTCACATTACAGAACACAGTATGAGCCAAAATTCACATCACAGCACACGGTATGAGCCGAAATTCACATTACAGCATACAGTATGAGACGAAATTCACATTATAACACATGGTATGATCCAAAATTCACATTATAGCACTCGGTATAAGCCACAATTCACATTATAGCACACGGTATGAGACGAAATTCACATTATAGCACTCGGTATAAGCCAAAATTCACATTATAGCACACAATATGAGCCAAAATTCACATTATAGCACACGGTATGAGCCAAAATTCACATTATAGCACACGGTATGAGCCAAAATTCACATTATAGCCCATTGTATGAGAGGAAATTCACATTATAGAAAATGGTATGAGCCGGAATTCACATTTTAGCACACGGTTTGAGCCGAAATTCATATTATAGCACAAGGTATGAGCCGAAATTCACATTATAGCACACGGTATGAGACGAAATTCACTTTATAGCACACAGTATGAGCCGAAAATCACATTATAGCACACGGTATGAGCCAAAATTCACATGATAGCACACAGAATAAGCCAAAATTCACATTATAGAGTGACAGAGAGAATGACAGCGGGGACATGAAAAGTGTCAGCAGGGACAGGGAAAGTGACAGCAATGGTATACAGTAGGGACTAGGGAGAGAGAAAGGCAGCAGGGTAAGATTACCTGTTTAGCAGCGGCGGTGGTCTGCTGTGCGATGGATAAGGAGGCTGTGGTAGGCGCGTGGTGGAGGAGGCTGTGGGCCTCGAAGATAGTGCAGAGGAGGAGGCTGTGGGCATGCAGAGGTCTGAGGGTGGCGGAAACGGGGCGGCTGAGGGTGGCTGCAGTAGATCTGAGACCAGGCTGGCTTTATTATCCCTGCCGCCGCATCGCGCTCCTGTGACCGCGGCGCTAATATTTCAAAACTGCCGTGGACTGGCAGCCAATTAGGAGTGGCCGCACACAGCCGCTCCTCATTGGCTGCCGGACTGCAACAGATTTGAATTAGTAGTGCCGCGGTCACACGAGCTCGATGCGGCGGCAGGTATAAAGCCGGTCTGGTCCCAGATCCGCTGCAGTTGCGAGTCTGGGACCAGGGCATCCAGTGCGGTGGGACAAAGAGGCGGAGGGACGGCGGGCAGGCCGGGAGCTCAGCTCCTTTGTCGGCCCTGCAGTGCTCGAAGAAGTGCTGGTATACCATACCTTTGTACACCGGCCCACTTCGAGCACTGGAGGGGTGGTCCGCAGAATGCAGGGACAGAGAATGCAGGAGAGAGGAAGTTGAAGCTGATGCCGAGTGACAGTGGAAGGGAGGTGGGCGGGCCTATTCCTTGGAAGGAGAGGGATAGAGTGGCTGGTTTGAGCAGAAGCCGGGCTGCACTGTGGCAGTGCAAAAGGAGGAAGGGGCCGCCTCCTCTTCTTCAACCTGAACTGCTTCCTGTTCCTTATTCTGTATGGGCCCGCAGTGACTGGCTGGCCACCGTACTGTAATGAGTCAATCAGACTCATTATTAGTACTGCACTGGCTGCACTGCTAGTAGTTCCGCCACTGTCTCAGGTGCCTCTGCAACCCCCCTTGACTTGGCAAAGATATAGATAGATATATTCCTGCTTCAACGTTTTGAGGTCATTACCTCATCATAACCTTTAGGGTTAAGGCATTAGGGTTAGTTTAGGGGTCTGGGTTAGGGTCAGGGCCAGCAACAGAAATCTTGGGGCCCAGTACACTGATATCTCTGGGATCCCTCAACCCCCTTTAACTTGGCAGAGTGGGGCTTTAAAAAAATAGTATATCTATCTATCTATTGATCTATCTATCTATCTATCTATCTATCTATCTATCTATCTATCTATCTATCTATCTATCTATCTGTCATCCTTAAGGTGCATACACACGGTGAGATAAATCTGTAAGATTTTGACTATATATCTCAAGGTGTATATGGGGTAAACTGACAGCGCCAAAAAAGTAGTAGAGATAGTTTTTCACAGTATGTCTATTATATTCCCTTATAAAATATTTACACTCTGCGATATCACTCCCCTTTCTTTATGGGGCGTCTGCTCAATCTTAAATAAAACCTACACTTGTACGTGTGTAGAATAAAAGGAATTTAGAAAAAGCGGATAAGATCAGAGCGACCACCGGTGATAAAAGTATAAAACTAGAGATAAAAATTTAAAAACAAAAAGCGGGATTTATTTGTAACGAACGTAGTCAATTAAAAAAAATATATACTTTTAGACACACATGACGATATATATAAAATGCGTATTTTTCTAAAAAAGATTTTTCGTTTAAAAGTAAACCATAAAAATATTTAGAAAAAAGGCATGTAATAAAAGACAGATGTGTGCTAAAAACAGGTCCTCATAATCATAATAGAGGTACCATGCGAGGCATTAATGTATCTAGAATTAGTTAAAAAAGAGAGGTAATGATTATAGAGATGAGCGGGTTCGGTTTCTCTGAAACCGAACCCGCACGAACTTCATGTTTTTTTCACGGGTCCGAGCAGACTCGGATCCTCCCGCCTTGCTCGGTTAACCCGAGCGCGCCCGAACGTCATCATGACGCTGTCGGATTCTCGCGAGACTCGGATTCTATATAAGGAGCCGCGCGTCGCCGCCATTTTCACACGTGCATTGAGATTGATAGGGAGAGGACGTGGCTGGCGTCCTCTCCATTAGAAATTAGATTAGAAGAGAGAGAGAGATTGTGCAGAGTCAGACAGAGTTTACCACAGTGACCAGTGCAGTTGTTGTTAGTTAACTTTTATTTATTTTAATATATCCGTTCTCTGCTATATCCGTTCTCTGCCTGAAAAAAAACGATACACAGCAGCAGCCAGTCACACAGTGTGACTCAGTCTGTGTGCACTCAGCTCAGCCCAGTGTGCTGCACATCAATGTATAAAAGGCAAAGCTTATAATAATTGTGGGGGAGACTGGGGAGCACTGCAGGTTGTTATAGCAGGAGCCCCCAGGAGTACATAATATTATATTAATTTAAAATTAAACAGTGCACACTTTTGCTGCAGGAGTGCCACTGCCAGTGTGACTAGTGGTGACCAGTGCCTGACCACCAGTATAGTAGTATATTGTTGTATGTATTGTATACTATCTCTTTATCAACCAGTCTATATTAGCAGCAGACACAGTACAGTGCGGTAGTTCACGGCTGTGGCTACCTCTGTGTCGGCAGTCGGAACTCGGCAGGCAGTCCGTCCATCCATAATTGTATTACAATATATACCACCTAACCGTGGTATTTTTTTTTCTTTCTTTATACCGTCGTCATAGTGTCATACTAGTTGTTACGAGTATACTACTATCTCTTTATCAACCAGTGTACAGTGCGGTAGTTCACGGCTGTGGCTACCTCTGTGTCGGCAGTCGGCAGGCAGTCCGTCCATCCATAATTGTATTATTATTATAATATATACCACCTAACCGTGGTTTTTTTTTCATTCTTTATACCGTCATAGTGTCATACTAGTTGTTACGAGTATACTACTATCTCTTTATCAACCAGTGTACAGTGCGGTAGTTCACGGCTGTGGCTACCTCTGTGTCGGCAGTCGGCAGGCAGTCCGTCCATCCATAATTGTATTATTATTATAATATATACCACCTAACCGTGGTTTTTTTTTCATTCTTTATACCGTCGTCATAGTGTCATACTAGTTGTTACGAGTATACTACTATCTCTTTATCAACCAGTGTACAGTGCGGTAGTTCACGGCTGTGGCTACCTCTGTGTCGGCAGTCGGCAGGCAGTCCGTCCATCCATAATTGTATTATTATTATAATATATACCACCTAACCGTGGTTTTTTTTTCATTCTTTATACCGTCGTCATAGTGTCATACTAGTTGTTACGAGTATACTACTATCTCTTTATCAACCAGTGTACAGTGCGGTAGTTCACGGCTGTGGCTACCTCTGTGTCGGCAGTCGGCAGGCAGTCCGTCCATCCATAATTGTATTATTATTATAATATATACCACCTAACCGTGGTTTTTTTTCCATTCTTTATACCGTCGTCATAGTGTCATACTAGTTGTTACGAGTATACTACTATCTCTTTATCAACCAGTGTACAGTGCGGTAGTTCACGGCTGTGGCTACCTCTGTGTCGGCAGTCGGCAGGCAGTCCGTCCATCCATAATTGTATTATTATTATAATATATACCACCTAACCGTGGTTTTTTTTTCATTCTTTATACCGTCGTCATAGTGTCATACTAGTTGTTACGAGTATACTACTATCTCTTTATCAACCAGTGTACAGTGCGGTAGTTCACGGCTGTGGCTACCTCTGTGTCGGCAGTCGGCAGGCAGTCCGTCCATCCATAATTGTATTATTATTATAATATATACCACCTAACCGTGGTTTTTTTTTCATTCTTTATACCGTCGTCATAGTGTCATACTAGTTGTTACGAGTATACTACTATCTCTTTATCAACCAGTGTACAGTGCGGTAGTTCACGGCTGTGGCTACCTCTGTGTCGGCAGTCGGCAGGCAGTCCGTCCATCCATAATTGTATTATTATTATAATATATACCACCTAACCGTGGTTTTTTTTTCATTCTTTATACCGTCGTCATAGTGTCATACTAGTTGTTATGAGTATACTACTATCTCTTTATCAACCAGTGTACAGTGCGGTAGTTCACGGCTGTGGCTACCTCTGTGTCGGCAGTCGGCAGGCAGTCCGTCCATCCATAATTGTATTATTATTATAATATATACCACCTAACCGTGGTTTTTTTTTCATTCTTTATACCGTCGTCATAGTGTCATACTAGTTGTTACGAGTATACTACTATCTCTTTATCAACCAGTGTACAGTGCGGTAGTTCACGGCTGTGGCTACCTCTGTGTCGGCAGTCGGCAGGCAGTCCGTCCATCCATAATTGTATTATTATTATAATATATACCACCTAACCGTGGTTTTTTTTTCATTCTTTATACCGTCGTCATAGTGTCATACTAGTTGTTACGAGTATACTACTATCTCTTTATCAACCAGTGTACAGTGCGGTAGTTCACGGCTGTGGCTACCTCTGTGTCGGCAGTCGGCAGGCAGTCCGTCCATCCATAATTGTATTATTATTATAATATATACCACCTAACTGTGGTATTTTTTTTTCTTTCTTTATACCGTCGTCATAGTGTCATACTAGTTGTTACGAGTATACTACTATCTCTTTATCAACCAGTGTACAGTGCGGTAGTTCACGGCTGTGGCTACCTCTGTGTCGGCAGTCGGCAGGTATCCAATACTAGTATCCAATCCATCCATCTCCATTGTTTACCTGAGGTGCCTTTTAGTTCTGCCTATAAAATATGGAGAACAAAAAAGTTGAGGTTCCAAAATTAGGGAAAGATCAAGATCCACTTCCACCTCGTGCTGAAGCTGCTGCCACTAGTCATGGCCGAGACGATGAAATGCCAGCAACGTCGTCTGCCAAGGCCGATGCCCAATGTCATAGTACAGAGCATGTCAAATCCAAAACACCAAATATCAGAAAAAAAAGGACTCCAAAACCTAAAATAAAATTGTCGGAGGAGAAGCGTAAACTTGCCAATATGCCATTTACCACACGGAGTGGCAAGGAACGGCTGAGGCCCTGGCCTATGTTCATGGCTAGTGGTTCAGCTTCACATGAGGATGGAAGCACTCAGCCTCTCGCTAGAAAACTGAAAAGACTCAAGCTGGCAAAAGCACCGCAAAGAACTGTGCGTTCTTCGAAATCCCAAATCCACAAGGAGAGTCCAATTGTGTCGGTTGCGATGCCTGACCTTCCCAACACTGGAGGTGAAGAGCATGCGCCTTCCACCATTTGCACGCCCCCTGCAAGTGCTGGAAGGAGCACCCGCAGTCCAGTTCCTGATAGTCAGATTGAAGATGTCAGTGTTGAAGTACACCAGGATGAGGAGGATATGGGTGTTGCTGGCGCTGGGGAGGAAATTGACCAGGAGGATTCTGATGGTGAGGTGGTTTGTTTAAGTCAGGCACCCGGGGAGACACCTGTTGTCCGTGGGAGGAATATGGCCGTTGACATGCCAGGTGAAAATACCAAAAAAATCAGCTCTTCGGTGTGGAGGTATTTCACCAGAAATGCGGACAACAGGTGTCAAGCCGTGTGTTCCCTTTGTCAAGCTGTAATAAGTAGGGGTAAGGACGTTAACCACCTCGGAACATCCTCCCTTATACGTCACCTGCAGCGCATTCATAATAAGTCAGTGACAAGTTCAAAAACTTTGGGTGACAGCGGAAGCAGTCCACTGACCAGTAAATCCCTTCCTCTTGTAACCAAGCTCACGCAAACCACCCCACCAACTCCCTCAGTGTCAATTTCCTCCTTCCCCAGGAATGCCAATAGTCCTGCAGGCCATGTCACTGGCAAGTCTGACGAGTCCTCTCCTGCCTGGGATTCCTCCGATGCATCCTTGCGTGTAACGCCTACTGCTGCTGGCGCTGCTGTTGTTGCCGCTGGGAGTCGATGGTCATCCCAGAGGGGAAGTCGTAAGCCCACTTGTACTACTTCCAGTAAGCAATTGACTGTTCAACAGTCCTTTGCGAGGAAGATGAAATATCACAGCAGTCATCCTACTGCAAAGCGGATAACTGAGGCCTTGGCATCCTGGGTGGTGAGAAACGTGGTTCCGGTATCCATCATTACTGCAGAGCCAACTAGAGACTTGTTGGAGGTACTGTGTCCCCGGTACCAAATACCATCTAGGTTCCATTTCTCTAGGCAGGCGATACCGAAAATGTACACAGACCTCAGAAAAAGAGTCACCAGTGTCCTAAAAAATGCAGCTGTACCCAATGTCCACTTAACCACGGACATGTGGACAAGTGGAGCAGGGCAGGGTCAGGACTATATGACTGTGACAGCCCACTGGGTAGATGTATGGACTCCCGCCGCAAGAACAGCAGCGGCGGCACCAGTAGCAGCATCTCGCAAACGCCAACTCTTTCCTAGGCAGGCTACGCTTTGTATCACCGCTTTCCAGAATACGCACACAGCTGAAAACCTCTTACGGCAACTGAGGAAGATCATCGCGGAATGGCTTACCCCAATTGGACTCTCCTGTGGATTTGTGGCATCGGACAACGCCAGCAATATTGTGTGTGCATTAAATCTGGGCCAATTCCAGCACGTCCCATGTTTTGCACATACCTTGAATTTGGTGGTGCAGAATTTTTTAAAAAACGACAGGGGCGTGCAAGAGATGCTGTCGGTGGCCAGAAGAATTGCGGGACACTTTCGGCGTACAGGCACCACGTACAGAAAACTGGAGCACCACCAAAAACTACTGAACCTGCCCTGCCATCATCTGAAGCAAGAAGTGGTAACGAGGTGGAATTCAACCCTCTATATGCTTCAGAGGTTGGAGGAGCAGCAAAAGGCCATTCAAGCCTATACAATTGAGCACGATATAGTAGGTGGAATGCACCTGTCTCAAGTGCAGTGGAGAATGATTTCAACGTTGTGCAAGGTTCTGATGCCCTTTGAACTTGCCACACGTGAAGTCAGTTCAGACACTGCCAGCCTGAGTCAGGTCATTCCCCTCATCAGGCTTTTGCAGAAGAAGCTGGAGGCATTGAAGAAGGAGCTAACACGGAGCGATTCCGCTAGGCATGTGGGACTTGTGGATGCAGCCCTTAATTCGCTTAACAAGGATTCACGGGTGGTCAATCTGTTGAAATCAGAGCACTACATTTTGGCCACCGTGCTCGATCCTAGATTTAAAGCCTACCTTGGATCTCTCTTTCCGGCAGACACAGGTCTGCTGGGGTTGAAAGACCTGCTGGTGACAAAATTGTCAAGTCAAGCGGAACGCGACCTGTCAACATCTCCTCCTTCACATTCTCCCGCAACTGGGGGTGCGAGGAAAAGGCTCAGAATTCCGAGCCCACCCGCTGGCGGTGATGCAGGGCAGTCTGGAGCGACTGCTGATGCTGACATCTGGTCCGGACTGAAGGACCTGACAACGATTACGGACATGTCGTCTACTGTCACTGCATATGATTCTCTCAACATTGATAGAATGGTGGAGGATTATATGAGTGACCGCATCCAAGTAGGCACGTCACACAGTCCGTACTTATACTGGCAGGAAAAAGAGGCAATTTGGAGGCCCTTGCACAAACTGGCTTTATTCTACCTAAGTTGCCCTCCCACAAGTGTGTACTCCGAAAGAGTGTTTAGTGCCGCCGCTCACCTTGTCAGCAATCGGCGTACGAGGTTACATCCAGAAAATGTGGAGAAGATGATGTTCATTAAAATGAATTATAATCAATTCCTCCGCGGAGACATTGACCAGCAGCAATTGCCTCCACAAAGTACACAGGGAGCTGAGATGGTGGATTCCAGTGGGGACGAATTGATAATCTGTGAGGAGGGGGATGTACACGGTGATATATCGGAGGGTGAAGATGAGGTGGACATCTTGCCTCTGTAGAGCCAGTTTGTGCAAGGAGAGATTAATTGCTTCTTTTTTGGGGGGGGTCCAAACCAACCCGTCATATCAGTCACAGTCGTGTGGCAGACCCTGTCACTGAAATGATGGGTTGGTTAAAGTGTGCATGTCCTGTTTTGTTTATACAACATAAGGGTGGGTGGGAGGGCCCAAGGATAATTCCATCTTGCACCTCTTTTTTCTTTTCTTTTTCTTTGCATCATGTGCTGATTGGGGAGGGTTTTTTGGAAGGGACATCCTGCGTGACACTGCAGTGCCACTCCTAGATGGGCCCGGTGTTTGTGTCGGCCACTAGGGTCGCTAATCTTACTCACACAGCTACCTCATTGCGCCTCTTTTTTTCTTTGCGTCATGTGCTGTTTGGGGAGGGTTTTTTGGAAGGGACATCCTGCGTGACACTGCAGTGCCACTCCTAGATGTGCCCGGTGTTTGTGTCGGCCACTAGGGTCGCTAATCTTACTCACACAGTCAGCTACCTCATTGCGCCTCTTTTTTTCTTTGCGTCATGTGCTGTTTGGGGAGGGTTTTTTGGAAGGGCCATCCTGCGTGACACTGCAGTGCCACTCCTAGATGGGCCCGGTGTTTGTGTCGGCCACTAGGGTCGCTTATCTTTCTCACACAGTCAGCTACCTCATTGCGCCTCTTTTTTTCTTTGCGTCATGTGCTGTTTGGGGAGGGTTTTTTGGAAGGGACATCCTGCGTGACACTGCAGTGCCACTCCTAGATGGGCCCGGTGTTTGTGTCGGCCACTAGGGTCGCTAATCTTACTCACACAGCTACCTCATTGCGCCTCTTTTTTTCTTTGCGTCATGTGCTGTTTGGGGAGGGTTTTTTGGAAGGGACATCCTGCGTGACACTGCAGTGCCACTCCTAGATGGGCCCGGTGTTTGTGTCGGCCACTAGGGTCGCTTATCTTACTCACACAGCGACCTCGGTGCAAATTTTAGGACTAAAAATAATATTGTGAGGTGTGATGTGTTCAGAATAGGCTGAAAATGAGTGTAAATTATGTTTTTTGAGGTTAATAATACTTTGGGATCAAAATTACCCCCAAATTCTATGATTTAAGCTGTTTTTTAGGGTTTTTTGAAAAAAACACCCGAATCCAAAACACACCTGAATCCGACAAAAATAATTCGGTGAGGTTTTGCCAAAACGCGTTCGAACCCAAAACACGGCCGCGGAACCGAACCCAAAACCAAAACACAAAACCCGAAAAATTTCAGGCGCTCATCTCTAGTAATGAATAGAATAAACAGCTTATCTTGAGAATATTCAGTAATGGCAGGAATCACCCAACGCGTTTCGTCTAGTTTGACTTCATCAAGGGGTAGTGAGCACAGTGTGACATGTCATCTATTTATACCCCTATGGGTCAGGAAGTAATTGGTGACATCACTTCCTGTTGCAGGATTTACAGAATACAGGATATGTTAGTAAGTTAGAAAATACAATATAAATAATGTCTGCAGTGAGGAATATTAACATCATGTAAAGCGCCTGAATTGCGCAAAAATACTGTGTCCAGAATCTCTGTAAGTACAAAAATACTTTTCAGTTTGTTTAAGTCCGGTTTTGACGCAAATCGCGTCATTTCCGCCCCATTTCCGGTGTCCGTGGATCCTTTCCGCGCATGCGCCGGTTGCTGTGAGAGGAAGTGCGGCGGCCATTTTCTTGGAGTCCGTATGATGAGACCGCTGCCGGTGCTGGAAGCAAATGACGGCGGCCATGTTTTCGTTGTTTATATGTGTATACTTATGCAGTTTGGATACGCTGACTCCGTCTCCACACAGGAAGCCACACATGTAAATAGGAGAAACGAGAGTCAGTGAAGCTGCAGATGTGTCAAATTACTAGCTTATTTAGAGATAACACTGATTTAGTATAGATTGTAATTGGACTATGCATCATGACACTAATCATTTGATATTATAGTACTTCAAGAGTGACATATATTTTGCGGCGTCAGTGGTATTCTATTGGTCTGCATAAGTTATTGGCATGCAGGTTTAAGTTGGATAGAGGGAACTTATGCGGTGAGATCGGCATTTGTGATTGGATTTACGGATATAAATACACATATATTGTTTATAGAGCCAAATGAAAATTAATTTGGTTTAAATGAATACGAGTATAAATATGAGAATAAATATATAGAGACGTACATTAGAATGGGATGGGGGAGAGGGGGTGGGGGGGGGGGGGAGGGGGGGGGGTTGGGGGGGGGGGGGGAAGAAGTGGGAGGAGATTGCAGAAAAATCACCAACCCATATTCCAGTTGTTATTACAGTACCCAGTCTTCTTGGGATGTTCCCATACCCAGTACTGACCGGGCCCACATTGCTTGGCTTCCAAGATCGGACGGATTTGGGCATATCCAGTGTGGTATGGCTGTAGTCTGAGGTTAGGGTAGTGAAAGAAGTGGTCCAGATGTTGGGGAGCCCAACGCTCCATGTTCCAACGAACGTACAGATAAAAGGAGCAATTTGTGTAATAAAATCTTCAATGAAACCAACAAACCAGAGGAAATACCCACCTCAGCTAACCTCGACAATATGTTTTGGGACATTGAGAGACTTCTTGTTAAGGAAATAAAAGCATGGTGGGACATTAAAGGTCTAGAACACTATGTTAGTGTTGATAGAATCCCCAGAGGTCTTAGGATTCTAAAGCAACCCACCTTTGGTACTGAAAATCAAACCTTTATGAAAGAATGGGACACCATCCTACACAATTGCTCCATCAATCTAATGAAATTGCTCGTATCGGAGAAAAAACGCATTCTAGTGAATCTAGAAACAGAAATTAATGAAACCGAAAAAGGTTTCGAGACCTTCAAGGATAAGGAGGACTTCAAAATCAATGAGAAGGTTCTGAATAAGAAACTTGAACACATTGAGGACACAGTAATCAGGAATAAAGAAAAAAAGTTCAGCAGGGACAAACAGGATTACGAAAATAACAAAGTAAAGAACTGGAACAGGTTCAACCAAGAGGGACCACAAGAACAGAAGGTGAGAAAGGATTACTGGCAATCAGTATCACAAAAAGGAAAAAGGAGATTACCAAGCCAAGCCCCACAAGAAAGGAAACACATACAAACTTCCAACAGATTCACAGCACTACGCAAGCAAGACTCAACAGGAGAGGTTTTTTTATCCCAAGGACCAAGCACAAAGGTTAGGGACACGATCACAACTACCAAGGAGGGAGCAAGCTACGCATCACCACGAAAAAGGCACCTAGAAGAAGAGGATGCCGTGGGAATGGCAGAAAAAAGCCGGTTCAAACGGAGATACCTACAGTAGAAGCATCCGCACCTAAAGGCATCTTCAATTTATCTAAACATGACTTAACCACGCACGAAATCTCCCTTTTGAACAAAGGACTGTCATTTGCACCCACAAAAGGGATGAATAAGTTTGACACGTTTGTAGACTTGAATAAATTTGTAAGGAAGCTTACCCTGAAACGCCATTTTTTAAGGAAGGATGACGCGGTTATAAGGAACTATGACCAATCAAAATCAGGACTAAGACCGATCTCTAAATTCTATCCCCTGGAATCCAAGGGAAACAACATAGGCATGTTTTACGACCTAGTGGTAAAAGACCTATGTGAGGCTGAGATCCAACCCATGAAAAAGAAGAATCTAACCAACAAAGAAAGACAAGCAATTAAACAAATCCAGGGAAACAAAGACATTATTTTAAAACCAGCTGATAAAGGGGGGGGGCTGGTGATTATGGACCGTACGGCATACATCGTGGAAGCTGAAAGACTACTGGGAGATGAATCATCTTATAAACCACTAGCAGCAGATCCAAAGGAATCATTCGTGGAGGAACTCAGAGCGATCCTCCTTAAAGGCCTCAGGAACGAGACACTCACTAAGGAGGAATATCAATATCTCCTTAGCACCAACCCCGTCACCCCCATTTTTTACTTTCTCCCAAAAGTGCACAAATCACTGACTAACCCACCAGGGAGACCAATTGTGGCAGGAATAGACTCCCTAACATCCCACCTGTCGGAATACGTGGATATTTTCCTCAGAAAATATGTTATGGACCTACCCGCGTATCTTAAAGACACTACATCAGTTCTGAATCTAATGGAATCACAAATATGGAAGGAAACCTACAGGTGGGCGACTGTAGATGTACAGTCCTTATATACATGCATCAAACATGAACAAGGAATCCAAGCTTGCAACTTTTTTATGAGGAATGACCCTTCTATTAAGGACGACCACCGGATTTTTATTTGTGATATTATGAATTTCATTTTAAAACACAATTATTTTAAATTCCAGGATCAATTTTATATCCAGACCTGCGGGACAGCGATGGGAACTATTTTCGCGCCTAGTTTCGACAATCTCTTCATGGGCCACGGGGAAAATGAATTTATCTATACGGATCATCCCTTTAATGCTAAATTAATCTTTTATAAAAGATATATTGATGACATCCTAATCATATGGGACGGAGATGAAACCTCACTCAATGACTTCCTTGCATATATATCCGACAACACCAGGAACTTGAAATTCACTTCCAACAACAGCACGGAACAGATAGAGTTCCTAGACCTAGTATTGACTCATCAAGGGAAGGAAATCATCTCGAAGAACTTCATTAAGAACGTAGACACAAACAGCTATGTCCACTACCGTAGCAACCACCTTAAACGATGGAAGAATAACATTCCCCTTTCTCAGTTTACAAGGATTGCACGGAACTGCACGAAGACGGATGATCGCGATGCCCAAATGACAGTCTATACAGAGAGATTCAAAGAAAAAGGATACCCTGAACACATTACAGCAGCTGCAAATGCAAAAGCGAAAACCCTGGCAAGAAACAAACTCCTGGAATATAAACCTAAGGAAACTCCTAAAGACACGGTTAGATTCATCACCACCTACAGTAAACATGACAACTTGATCAAACAAACACTCAAATCACATTGGAACATATTATTAATGGACCCCATCCTTAAAGACTATTTACCAACCGAACCTCAAGTGGTTTTCAAGAAATCACAAAATTTAAAGGACCTGCTCGCACCAAGCATGCTAAGGAATCATGACACTCCAAGAAACACACTACCGAGATGTGTGGGATGTTTTAAATGTGGTCACTGCAATATTTGCAAATTTGTAAAACCCCAATAGAAAAACCTTCAAAAACACAGGTGACACCAAAGAGTACAAAATCAAGCATTTTATTAATTGCAATACATGCTCCGTCATCTACCTTCTGGAATGCTCGTGCAAGATGAAATACATCGGAAAGACTAAAAGACCACTGAAAATCCGCATACAGGAACATATAAGGAACATAAAGAACCGGGTCCAAACACACGCGGTTTCCAGACACTTCCTACAACATCACGGCTCGAACCCAGAAGAACTCACGTTCAAAGGCCTGGAGTTAGTGGCATTAGGAGAAAGAGGGGGGGACCTCTCCAACCTCCTGTCAAGGAGGGAAATGTTCTGGATACACGAATTGAAATCCCTTCATCCGAATGGACTGAACGAAGGCTATGAAATAGCCCCCTTTCTATAAACGTAAGCTCGCATTCCCTCCACACATTCTTGATTTTATCCGCATCCCCCCCCCCCACCCCGCTCCTCCCCCCTCTTCCCCCCCCCCCCCCCCCCCCCCCCCTTCTTTCTAGCTCAGTCCGGGTTGGAACATGGAGCGTTGGGCTCCCCAACATCTGGACCACTTCTTTCACTACCCTAACCTCAGACTACAGCCATACCACACTGGATATGCCCAAATCCGTCCGATCTTGGAAGCCAAGCAATGTGGGCCCGGTCAGTACTGGGTATGGGAACATCCCAAGAAGACTGGGTACTGTAATAACAACTGGAATATGGGTTGGTGATTTTTCTGCAATCTCCTCCCACTTCTTTCCCCCCCCCCCCCCCAACCCCCCCCCACCCCCTCTCCCCCATCCCATTCTAATGTACGTCTCTATATATTTATTCTCATATTTATACTCGTATTCATTTAAACCAAATTAATTTTCATTTGGCTCTATAAACAATATATGTGTATTTATATCCGTAAACCCAATCACAAATGCCGATCTCACCGCATAAGTTCCCTCTATCCAACTTAAACCTGCATGCCAATAACTTATGCAGACCAATAGAATACCACTGACGCCGCAAAATATATGTCACTCTTGAAGTACTATAATATCAAATGATTAGTGTCATGATGCATAGTCCAATTACAATCTATACTAAATCAGTGTTATCTCTAAATAAGCTAGTAATTTGACACATCTGCAGCTTCACTGACTCTCGTTTCTCCTATTTACATGTGTGGCTTCCTGTGTGGAGACGGAGTCAGCGTATCCAAACTGCATAAGTATACACATATAAACAACGAAAACATGGCCGCCGTCATTTGCTTCCAGCACAGGCAGCGGTCTCATCATACGGACTCCAAGAAAATGGCCGCCGCACTTCCTCTCACAGCAACCGGCGCATGCGCGGAAAGGATCCACGGACACCGGAAATGGGGCGGAAATGACGCGATTTGCGTCAAAACCGGACTTAAACAAACTGAAAAGTATTTTTGTACTTACAGAGATTCTGGACACAGTATTTTTGCGCAATTCAGGCGCTTTACATGATGTTAATATTCCTCACTGCAGACATTATTTATATTGTATTTTCTAACTTACTAACATATCCTGTATTCTGTAAATCCTGCAACAGGAAGTGATGTCACCAATTACTTCCTGACCCATAGGGGTATAAATAGATGACATGTCACACTGTGCTCACTACCCCTTGATGAAGTCAAACTAGACGAAACGCGTTGGGTGATTCCTGCCATTACTGAATATTCTCAAGATAAGCTGTTTATTCTATTCATTACCTCTCTTTTTTAACTAATTCTAGATACATTAATGCCTCGCATGGTACCTCTATTATGATTATGAGGACCTGTTTTTAGCACACATCTGTCTTTTATTACATGCCTTTTTTCTAAATATTTTTATGGTTTACTTTTAAACGAAAAATCTTTTTTAGAAAAATACGCATTTTATATATATCGTCATGTGTGTCTAAAAGTATATATATTTTTTTTAATTGACTACGTTCGTTACAAATAAATCCCGCTTTTTGTTTTTAAATTTTTATCTCTAGTTTTATACTTTTATCACCGGTGGTCGCTCTGATCTTATCCGCTTTTTCTATATATCTCAAGGTGTTCGGCAGCTTGCGATACCAATGCGATCCTGATGCGCACTCCCATGGGGTCGGTATGCAAGGCTAGATAGACTGTGCAGGCAAGTCAATTTTGACTATCTAGTACAAAGTATAGTAAAAATTTGCACTTAGTCAAAATCGTACATACACAAAGTACAGATACTCTAGTCAAAATCTGTGCTATAATTGCTATCTGGGCTCTGGGGGAGTTCAAGGGAAATCACATAGTCAAAATCGGGCATAGCACGAATCTCACCGTGTGTATGCACCTTAAGGATCAGTTATATGGTGGGGACAGGATTTGCTTCTGTTTGTGCACACATGTTATGATTGGCAGCCACCAGCACTGGTTTTGCCTATAACACTGGCTATAAATAATTTGAATTGGTCCTGGGCCACCAATCCAAAGCACCTCTGTAAGTGTCCTGAGGCACCCCAGGGTGCCACAACACACAGTTTGAGAACCACTGGTCTAGTGTGTACCCAGCACAAAAAATGCAACAATATAATTTAAGTGACAAGTTTTAGAGATTAACCATTTCTGTGACTGCTGCACAGGGATCACCCAACCTCTATTCATAGGGCTGAATTCAATTAGGGGAGAAGTTCTCAACCAGCGAAGAAGTGCAAGTATATATCGCACTTACGGTACCTACCATTGGATTTGCAGATATTTTCTTGCAATATACTACAGTATATACATAGAAACATAGAACTTTACTGCCGTCATTAGGGTTAGTTTAGGAGGTCTGGGTTAGGGTCAGGGCCAGCAACAGAAATCTTGGGGCCCAGCACACTGATATATCTGGGGTCCCCTCAACCCCCTTTAACTTGGCAGAGATGATCTTTAAAAAAAATAGAGCCTTCCACTCAGACTGTCAGTGAGCCCGGCAGGTGGTTTTCCTGCTGGGCTACCTGGCTCTTCGCTGGCGGTGACAGGGACATACAGAAAAGCGCCAGCGCAGCGACATGCATAATGAAAACAATACAGCATTGACCACAGGGACTGGACAAAGTGATGGGGTAAAAGGATGGGAGAGGGTTTAGGGTTCCTGTTAATTGTACTCCTACTTAAATTGAGCAGTTGGAGCATAGACATTTAAAGCAATATTGGCACTGTGGCCCCGTTATTTGTGTCCCTGATCCTTGGGGCCCCCCTGAACCTTGGGGTCCTGCACAAGTGTCCCCTTTGTCCCTTCCTGTCGCCGGGCCTACTTGGTAGTGCATTTAGTATACAAAATATGTACTTCAATAGGAACTGAGGGTAAACTTTAATTTGAAATCTTTCTTGGTTGCGTGCACTCACACATACACAACACACACACACACACACACACACACACACACAATCCTTTGCTAACGCAGGTCTATGTTCACTGTGCTTTCATGCTTGGGTTGGTAATGGAATCCCCGTGGTCCGTATCCCGGAGGTCAAAATACCGACCCGGGGTTCCCGGCTGCCAGAATGCCAGCAGCGGGGTGTGCGCTAGAAAGTCCCTTGCGGGCTCGCTGCGCTCGCCACAGGTTCTATTCCCACTCTATGGGTGCCGTGGACACCCACAAGTGGAAATAGCCTTGGCGCAGCTGTCGGCATTCTCGGGATCCCGGCATAGGTATTCTAACGGACGGGATCCCGACTGCTGGGACAGTAACTACATCCCCTTATGCATTGCCAGGTGTATCATGGCTACCTTGTATTAGGCTTACCATACTACTTAAACCGGAGCACTCATGAATTACACAGGTTCTGTGGCTGGCTGACTTCAACCCTGCATTCCACCAGGGTTTATCAGCCATAGAACCTGTGTAATCCATGAGCGTCCAGCCCGGTTTGCAGTGACAGTATGGTAGACCCATCTAGAATAAGGTGTAACAGGTAGAGCTTGATAATAAAGCAGGCTGAGGGCTTCCTAAGCTTGAAGCCACATAAGCGCCCAGGTTTTTGTGACTAATTGTTAAAGACAGCGCAGTGATAGCTTTAGTGATGTCATATTTGGTCAGGTGCTTTTCTCTGCCTATTAGGGAAGTTGTAGGAGGAGTGTATAGTATAGTATATTTAGACAGGACCTGGCGGCCATCTTTCTTTTTGCCATTTTGGAAGGCTGAGTACACATATTGTTTTTCTCACAGTATTGGTTATATCTGTCCATTTGATTCCCTTTATCTCTTCTTTATACCCCCTTTTTGCTCCTTTTCTGTCTCCCTTGCTAATCTCCCACCTGCTTCCATTTCCTCCTGCCTTTTGGTTTCTCCCTGTCATGCCCTGTCCGTGTAGATCTGCACCCCCTCCCCGCCGCCCTGCGGATGCGGCTCACCTGCTCACAGCTGTAGGCCATAGACATCCCCGCATCCGAGTGGTTGCCTTACCTCCCGCCTCGCCCGCCATTACCTCAAGGTCACTGCGGGGGCCCTCCGCTGAGATGCCGCAGGTGAGGCGGGTGCGGGGGTACTGAGGGTCGGGGAGTGGGGTTTGCAGGGGTGCCGTGGGTGGAGTAGAGACGGTTGCATGGGTACCGTGAGTTGGCGAGGGGGGGGGGGGGGGTGGCATGGGAGGGGCATGTGCGGTAATACCGCGGATGAGGGAGTGGTTGCATAGCCACCGCGGGTGGGGGGGCAGTAGCAGGGGTGCAGCGGGTGGGGCAGGGGAGGGTGCGTGAGTGGCGGGTGTGGGTGTTCCGTGGGTGGGGGAGGAGTGCCACGTCACATGCAGAGGCACACTGCCATTGGTTGCCTCGGATGTCAGTCAACGGCGCGGCAGGCAGGGGTCATGTAAATTGACTGTCAGCAAATAACTAACGAAGATGCCGGAAAAAGAGAAAAGCGCAGCGCATAATAATAACCCCGCCGCATGTGGGACAGGCTAACTTGCTGGTTGGGCTCAAGGGGGGCGGGGACTTGAGTGAGTGATGTGCGCGATGGGCATTAACCGGCCGGTGTAGCGGGAAAGCTCCGTGGCCGCAGAGAGCGGGCTGGTGACACAGATGGAGGGGAACGGTGCCGGAAACGTGACGTCACTGAAAATGAAGCATTAGCGGGTGGCCACAGTCACATGAAGTACTCTGTGTGTTGCCGAGTGGGGTACCTATAGGTGCGCAAGCACCCTTTTACCATTTTTCCTTGAACACCCCCCCTCCCCCCTTGCCGCTGCCCCCCCCCCCTCATCTGTCAGGTTTCCTCCTCCTCCTCCTCCTCCTTCTGGCTCCGCCCTGGCGGGTGGACAATGGACATTCCCGTGCGGTTTCGCCCATTGCTTTGCTAAAGGGTGGTGAGTCCTACACAATGCGGTTTATGTTGGCAGGAGGTGGTGGGAAGTCCCCTCCTAGGTTATTTGGTATTATTCTAGTTGACTAGTGCTGGTGAATTGGTAGCGCCTTTCTTTGCCATCCTCCAATACATAGTTAAAATTAGGTCATCAAACAATAAATACCTGTTGAACTTTTAAATCTAGCAGTTGGTGTCCATGTGGTTATCTCTTAGTGCTAAGATAGTTTAAGTACAGTATATATGTTTAAGTGTGTCACAATAATGCTGGGCGACTTATTACTGTACTTGTATTACCCATCAAATTTAAGTAACACTTTAAGAATATGTAAGTGCAATCCTACAATAGGACATACGTAACTCATACGGGGATATTCAATTGTTTGAAAAGGCAGTTGGTGTCTATTTTTTCCTAACTAACAGACTGGAAAAAACAGACACACAGCCGACTTTTCAAACATTTGAATTCCCCCCATAGAATAATATATAATATTTGAGAACCTAATCTTACAGGTCCTGCAATCATACCCTATAATCATTCTGCTGATTTTCGTATGTGTTCTGCAAGATCCTAAACCTCTAATTGCAGAAGGACACATATTAGAGCAGTACAGTTTTATTACTGATTTACTGATCCTTTCCAATATCACAGAAAACATCTGTAATTATAATTTGGTGCAGTATGGACCATATACCCATAGCCAGATTAAGGGGGGGGGGGGGGATGCAGGGCATACTGTAATCCGGGCCCTCCTTTGTCAGGGGGCCCCCCAGCCATAGCACACTGACATCACTAGCTTTCCCTTTTAAGCAGCAGCAGAACCAGCAGCCAGAATGCGAGCAGTACAGGCAAAGACAGGTATATCATGTTTCATGAGCTACCGATAGAGCATTCTGACCAGAGGAGAGATAGGAGGTTGGAGAGAGCTGTAAGTGACACAGGAATCCCAGCTTCTCCTCCTCCCCGCCTGGGTGTCTGTGTCCTGTGTAAACTGTTATGCAAGTAAACCATTTGGGTCTAGCGATAGAGACACACACAGAGTCCTCCTGAGTCCTGTCCCAGTGTGTAAGTAGAACAGAGGCTGCTATTCTTGCATGTGACAAGATACATTATTTTATTTTTCTATGTGTATTTTAAGGCTAAATTGTCCACTACAAGAAAAGTTTATAAAACAGTTATCATATAATTGGGTGGAGCTATAAACAGTACCCAGGCATTATTAAACTATTATTTAAAACTAATATACACCATTGCTTTAAATTTAATATACACAATCCATACCTCCCACCATCACCCATTCCAGGAGGGACTCTATCTGGACTTCCTTCTTAATTTATGATTACAATCACCTGTGTTGAAGTATCTTTCTTATCAATTAAATAGTTCAACACAGGCGATGCCAATCATATATTAAGTGTGATGTCCAGGTAGAGAGCATTTTGTCACTCCTGGAATGGGACATGTTTGGAGGTATACACTATTTAATATACATTTCCCACCTTCCATCGGAGCCCCCCTGTCTTAAGTGCCCCAAGCATCCCCAAGGCTTAATCTGGCCCTGCATATACCAGATTACCAAAAGACAATCCTTGCTCCCAGGGAATAATTGTTTCTTCTGTGCCTCCCAGCAGATGAGGTTTGCATACGTCTAATGGCGGGAAGTACAGTTATACACCACAGTACAAGGATATATGGATAGATTTTTTTTAGATATTGTTAGCTGCCGCGGCTATACCGGGATGTGCTGGCTCCCGGTCGTTGCCAGGCAACGGGAAAGGCGCATCACTCTCGGTCATGGCTGTTACTAAGCAGCTGGGACGGTCTGATCAGCGTGCCACATCACAGCTGGCACAATTAAGGACCAGGGGGTTGGGCTGCCTGGGTCTCCCATAATTGGTCCTTTGGGCCTTTTTAAGGGTGTCAGGACAATGCAGCCCCGCCGGTGATAGCTTCCTACAAGCCAGTCAGCCAGCCTCTGGTAGTACCTGGTTCCTGCCTGTAATTTCTGGTGTTCCAGTTCCCTGCATCAGTTCGGTTCGTGTCCAGCATGAATCCAGATCTGCTTCCAGTGGAATAAGCCTGAATTCGGAACTCTTCAGTATCTAGGTTGTCCCTGTATGCATCCCTCGTGGGACCGTGAGTAAGCGGCCCTCCTGCACCTTGCGTCAGGGGTCGCATCTTTACTTTCTTGCTTGTGTTTTTTTCTGCTGTGGCTTCCACGCAGCTCTTTTGCTTTTTCGTGACTGTGTCGTATTATGCGGCCAGGCCGCAATACTTTGATTGTTCTTCTTTAGTAGCGACAGTGTCGTCTACTGCGGGTCGTCCGCTTGCCTTACTTTTCGTGTTTGGATTCTCTCTCAGTCTCGGTTGGTGACTAGTTACCTCGTACGACCTGGGGGCATCAGAGTCTGGGCGGACCTAATTCGCCCATTCAAATGCGGCTGCTAAAGGAGAAGACTAGCTCTGCAGGCACCAATTGACTGCTGGGAGAAATAACGGAGTCAGTGGGTAGTGTTGGCGTTGCTGCTGTTTTCCATTCCCAGCTGCAGTTTTACACGTCAGTACCAGGAACTCCCCTGTTGCCACTCGTTCTCCAGAGTTCCAGGTACTCGGTTCATAACAGATATCACACACAGTAACTGTATTCTCCAAATATCTATAAAGTGTTATAATGCCCTATGGTCTATTCCATCTCAAACATGTATACGCAGCAGCAGTCAGAGTGTTCAATGGGTTCCCATTGCTAGGGACACAGGACCAGTGGCAGATCTAAGGGGGGGTGTACTGGGCTGGGGCAGGAGAGGAATGTTACAAGGGGGAAGGGGGTGGTGGGGTGGGGTGGGGGGGGGGCATGATTGTACCGATTCCCACCCCCTGGGCAGATCTAGGGTAGAAGGAGGAACCACCTGAGCTGGGGCTGGGTAATAATTGTAGCTGGTTGTAGCAGTGGGGGGCGTGGGATAGGAAAGAGTGGGGGGTGGGGGAGTCAGTGGGGCCAGCCGCCAGAAACAGCAGCAGAGTGGAGTGGGGTGTGGAGTTGGACAGAGCAGGGTGTGGGGAAGGGGGGGGGGGGGGAGACAGAGGTGAATGTTCTAAGGCCGATGCCAGTAAAGAAGTGACCGTCGCCCTTTCTCCAGGGTCTTGGGGTAACAGAGCCGGGCCTTCTGCCAAGAGAAGCCCCAGTTGTTTGCTGTCACTCGCCTGTGTTCGGGACGTCATGTTACCAGAGGTGAAGCCAGCATGTCAGCACGGCTCCCACAACCTGAGACTGTTTCTATGTGGGTAGATAGATACAGAGTGTAATTAGCCTGAATCACACAAATCACACTGAGTACAGGGAATAGGGCCAGTATGCCTTTGGGAAGATGAAGAAATTAAAATAAAATGAAACAGTAAGTTGATGAATATGTCAGATGTTCTTTTACAGGGTCATTTGCATTCAAAATTTTGGGGCAAGGAGATCGTTTTACCGTGTATTTGGCTATGACTTTAAGTCACCGGGGATTTAACCACCCGCTGATGTTCCGGGCAATAGGATAAAGGGAAAACAAACAGAGATTTTTCAAGTTAACTCTCTACAGAAACTCGATGTGCATCAGTGTGTACACTCAGATAGAGCAACAGAGCCAACAGGCCAACTATCGGTGGCCTGAAGATACAGTATTCGATGGTATGGAACCGATGGTCTACAGCATGCAAATGCAAGACCTCGCTCTGCATGCTCAAAGTTAAACCATCTATAGCTCAACTCGACGCTTTAAACAATTGACTTTTCCAAAGTAAATGTAAAGTTCCTATAAGACACTTAGGGGGTTATTCAGTTTTGTTTGCAAATCAAAAAAGTTAGCAATTGGCAAACCATGCTGCACTGCAGGTGGGGCAGATGTAACATGTGCAGAGAGAGTTAGATTTGGGTGGGTTATATTGTTTCTGTGCAGGGTAAATACTGGCTGCTTTATTTCTAGACTGCAATTTAGATTTCATTTTGAACACACCCCACCCAAATCTAACTCTCTCTGCACATGTTACATCTGCCCCACCTGAAGTGCAATATGGTTTTGCCCATTTGGTTTGCTAACAAATCTGAATAAAGCTCTTAGAACCCATGCTGCTTGCATCGATAATTAAGGTTCACCTCCCCTCATTAATACAATTAAAAGAAAATAGAGCAAAATCAGTACACGGAGCGGGAAGCGATTAAGATACCGCCACCCGGGATCCCGGTGATCACAATGCCAATGCCGGAATCCCGCACAGCGGTACAATGCCGGCACCGGAATACCGGCGAGACAGGCAATTCTCCCTGTGTGGGTGCCCGCAAGGGGCTTACTAGCGCATGCCCCACTGCTGGCATACTAGTGACTGGAATGCCGCTGTCGAGATACTGATGGCTGGCATCCCGGTCATCGGTATTTCATACTGAACCCCATGGCGCTGGTGTTGTTAAATTTAAGGGGTCTTTAAGGGGTCTATTCATGAAGCAGTGAAAAGTGTGGAGAAGTGAGCCAGTGGAAAAGTTGTCCATGGCAACCAATCAGCATTGAGGAAACGTTTATCAAGCGCAGTCTATAAACTTATACGTAGCAGCTGATTGGTTGCCAGGGGCGACTTCTCCACTCTTTTCATTGCTCCATGAATAGACCCGTAAATCACAATATATTAATCTACTTCTCCTTTATATTTCTCCCGTGTTTTCTCTCCCTCTCCCATCATGGACAACACTAGACCAGCATGAGAGTCTTATTGGGCAGTGCAGAGGAAGGATGGGTGGGTAGATATAACACGTGCAGAGAGAGTTAGATTTGGGTGGGGTGTGTCGAAACTGAAATCTAAATTGCAGTGTAAACATAAAGCAGCCAGTATTTACCCTGCACAGAAACAATATAACCCACCCAAATCTAAAGGCCCGTACACACTGGTCGATATATCGGCCGTTCTCTTGAACGGCCGATATATCGCGGGACCGTCGGCCAGTGTGTACGGCCGATACGTCTGTGAACTCCGTCGTTCACAGACGTATCGCGTCGGCCGCGCAGCACAGCCGACGGCCAATATATCTACCGATATGTGTGTACACGCCCGCCCAGTTCATGACGTCAGTCCCCGCCGGATCGGGCAGTGTGTATGCTGAACACACTGCCCGATCCGTTCATAGATATATCTGCAGATCAATTGATCTGCAGATATATCTACTAGTGTGTACCCACCTTTACTCTCTCTGCAAATGTTATATCTGCCCCCCTGCAGTGCACATGGTTTTGCCCAACTACTAACAAATTTGCTGCTACGATCAGGTCTGAATTACCCTCTAAGTTCCTAATATGTCACAGAATAATGCCCATTTATATGTTGGTGCACTTTCCAGAATTGTTGGGCCAGGGTCGTACAATAATTACCTTACAATAATATAAAAATATAATTAAAAAAATAGTCCCTTCCTTGTATTGACTCTCTGGGCTCAATCCAATTAGGTGAGAATTTGCAACTCACACCTAATTAGAGCGACCCCTCTATGTTTTAAGGAGAGGTTCAATGATGCTAGCCTAATGAACTCCGATAAGTGTAAAGAATAGGTTATGCTATTTCCCTCTTGTACCCTTGCATGCACTATAAACTCATTACAGAAGTTTTCATTGTGGAGCACTGTACAATAACAGAACACTCTTATGTGAACTTGGGCCCTCATTCTGAGTTGTTCGCTTGCTAGCTGCTTTTAGCAGCATTGCACACGCTAGGCCGCCGCCCTCTGGGAGTGTATCTTAGCTTAGCAGAATAGCGAACGAAAGATTAGCAGAATTGCTACTAAATAATTCCTTGCAGTTTCTGAGTAGCTCCAGACCTACTCCTAGATTGCGATCACCTCAGACGTCACAAACACACCCTGCGTTCTCCCAGCCACTCCCCCGTTTCTCAAGACACTCCCGAATTTTTCCCTGACACGCCTGCGTTTTTTAGCACACTCCCGGAAAACGCTCAGTTACCACCCAGAAACGCCCCTTTCCTGTCAATCACTCACCGATCAGCAGTGCGACTGAAAATCGTCGTTCGAACACCAGCAAATCTACTAAGTTTTGTGTAAAATAACTTAGTGCATGCGCTCTGCGTACCATGCGCATGCGCAGTTAGCAACAAATCGCAGCATAGCGAAAATCGTCAACGAGCGAACAACTCGGAATGACCACCTTGGTGCGGTATACCCAGTGCAGTAGAGAACCTGGCTGGGCCCAGGCGCTTTTCAGGGGGTGTGGCCTAATCACAGGAGGCGTGGCCATGCACCTTTAAAGAAAAAAATAGTTTTTTTTTTATTTTGAAACTCATCACTGGCCACACTGCAGCCCAGCACACAGCAGCATGTGCTGGGCTGAGGAGAAAAGCTGCAGCTGCTGCCAGTTTGGGGGTGGGAGGACTTGGACCCCTCCATCAGACCTGGGCCTGGGTAATAAGTACCCTCCACCCCCTTTCTCGGCGCCCCTGGGTATTCCTTTAGAGCCTGTCTCACCAATTGGCACTTGCATATGCCCAGTGGAGCAATTTGCTTAATTAAAGTCTCTTATGTGACTCTCGTGTGGCATATACTTAGAGACTGTCACATTAATTGTCACTTCAGACTGCCCAGTAGTGTTCTTTACTTAACTGAAGTCTCTTATGCAACTCTGATGCGACATTCAGGACTCATTGGTAATACTGTAGTTAACGCTTAAAAATTTGCCTCAGTCTTGTAGAGTCCTCAAATGATTGGTACAGAACCCTGGCCTCTGCTCCTTTCTGTCATAACTGGATCCTCCAATCTCCCAATGCTGGCTCCGCCCTGGAGTAATTAGGTGAACCTCTTCTGACCATAACGGTACCCACCTCCGCTCACTAGGTCTTACCACCACTATGCTACTGACTGGAACAGACTGCAAATGTCATTGCTTCTTTCCAGCGGGTGGTACTGATTGAATAGCACAATTTGACTCTGCTGTAGGCCGTATTAAAGTCTCTTATGTGACTCTCGTGTGGCATGTACTTAGAGACTGTCACATTAATTGTCACTTCAGACTGCCCAGTAGTGTTCTTTACTTAACTGAAGTCTCTTATGCAACTCTGATGCGACATTCAGGACTCATTGGTAATACTGTAGTTAACGCTTAAAAATTTGCCTCAGTCTTGAAGAGTCCTCAAATGATTGGTACAGAACCCTGGCCTCTGCTCCTCTCTGGCATAACTGGATCCTCCAATCTCCCAATGCTGGCTCCGCCCTGGAGTAATTGGGTGAACCTCTTCTGACCATAACGGTACCCACCTCCGCTCACTAGGTCTTACCACCACTATGCTACTGTCTGGAACAGACTGCAAATGTCATTGGCCCTCATTCCGAGTCGTTCGCTCGGTATATTTCATCGCATCGCAGTGAAATTCCGCTTAGTACGCATGCGCAATATTCGCACTGCGACTGCGCCAAGTAATTTAACAATGAAGATAGTATTTTTACTCACGGCTTTTTCTTCGCTCCGGCGATCGTAATGTGATTGACAGGAAATGGGTGTTACTGGGCGGAAACACGGCGTTTCAGGGGCGTGTGGTTAAAAACGCTACCGTTTCCGGAAAAAACGCAGGAGTGGCCGGAGAAACGGAGGAGTGTCTGGGCGAACGCTGGGTGTGTTTATAACGTCAAACCAGGAACGACAAGCACTGAACTGATCGCAGATGCCGAGTAAGTCTGAAGCTACTCTGAAACTGCTAAGTAGTTTGTAATCGCAATATTGCGAATACATCGGTCGCAATTTTAAGAAGCTAAGATTCACTCCCAGTAGGCGGCGGCTTAGCGTGTGTAACTCTGCTAAAATCGCCTTGCGAGCGAACAACTCGGAATGAGGGCCATTGTTTCTCTCCAGCGGGTGGTACTGATTGAATAGCACAATTTGACTCTGCTGTAGGCCGTATTACAGGTCAGTGTTGTTGCAAGCCCTGTCTTTGCTGATAAACACTTGAAAATGTAATTTATTTAACATGTTAATAACACATTTGTCAACAGACCACCAAATAAAACTGGATTTGCTATTTATGTATTTATTAACAAATTCTTATATAGCGCAACAAATTCTGTTGTGCATTACAATTGGAAACAACAATGATAACACAAAACTGGGTAATAATAACACAGTCAAAGAGGTAGGAAGGCCCTGCTCGCAAACTTACAAGCTTGTGTTCGCAGTTGGCATTTACATGGAAATGATGGATCGTGCAGAGTTTCGGCACATCGGAGCAGAGAACATGCACGTAGTCCAGAGTCATACACAGCTCAATCTTGCCTACATTTGTGGCTGAATGGGACTAGGTTGGTGGCAAACAGGTGTTCGAACGAGTGAGCATTGAGTGCTTGCACAGAGTTCCATCTGTTTTATTTATTTATTAACAGTTTCTTATATAGCGCAGCATATTCCGCTTTACAATTAGAACAACAGTAATAGAACAAAACTGGGTAAAAACAGATAGACATAGAGGTAGGAAGGCCCTGCTCGCAAGCTTACAATCTATAGGAGTTTTCAAAGGGATCTCAACAGGACAGGGTTGCTGCAAATCCAAGCTACGGATGGAGCCCTCCTTATCTTTGCCTTTTATAAGATTAACTGAGCCAGGGCAGACGGACTTAGGGGGTCATACCAAGTTGATCGCTCGCTAGCAGTTTTTAGCAGCGTGCAAACGCTATGCTGCCGCCCACTGGGGAGTGTATTTTAGCTTAGCAGAAGTGCGAACGCTTGTGCAGCCGAGATCTACAAAAACAGTTTGTGCAGTTTCTGAGTAGCTCTGAACCTACTCAGCGCTTGCGATAACTTCAGCCTATTCGTGTCCGGATCTGACGTCATACACCCGCCCAGCGAACGCCCAGCCACGCCTGCGGTTTTTCAGACATGCCTGCGTTTTTGCAAACACTCCCTGAAAACGGTCAGTTGACACCCAGAAACGCCCCCTTCCTGTCAATCTTCTTGCGGCCGTCAGTGCGAAGAAAAACTTCACTAGAACCTGAACACAACCACAAAGGGCTTTGTACCCGTACATCGCGCATGCGCATTGCGGAGCATGTGCATTAATGCAGTTTTTTCACCTGATCGCTGCGCTGCGAAAATCGGCAGCGAGCGATCAACTCGGAATGACACCCTTAATCCCCTGCTGTAATGACTTAATCCCCTGCTGTATTGTTGTCTTTGTATTGTATTGCAGCTGAGAATAGATGAAAGGCTTACGCTAATAAACCTTGGTGCACCTAGGCGCAGCAGAGAAGCCAACATGAGCATGCCTCCATCTGTAATATTAACTATGGCTTTGACTCCAAGGTGGTCATTCTGAGTTGTTCGCTCGTTATCGTTTTTCGCAATGCAGAGATTAGGTGGAAAATGCGCGTGCGCATGGTACGCAGTGCGCATGCGTTCAGTAATTTAACACAAAACTATGGAGATTTGCTCAAGCTCGAGCAACGTTTTTTCATCGCTCGAGTGATCGTAGTGTGATTGACAGGAAGTGGGTGTTTCTGGGCGGAAACTTCCCGTTTTCAGGGAGTGTGCTAAAAAATGCAGGCGTGCCAGGTAAAAACGCAGGAGTGGCAGGGCGTGTTTGTGACGTCAAACCAGGAACTAAACGGACTGAGCTGATCGCAATCTAGGAGTAGGTCTGGAGCTACTCAGAAACTGCAGGGAATTATTTAGTAGCAATTCTGCTAATCTTTCGTTCGCTATTCTGCTAAGCTAAGATACACTCCCAGAGGGCGGCGGCCTAGCGTGTGCAATGCTGCTAAAAGCAGCTAGCGAGCAAACAACTCGGAATGACCACCCAAGTGTAGTGATAAGAAAAAAAGTATTGTAACATTAAGCTACTAACACTACTAGGTTCAAAGATCTAACATTCATGATCAAAGTGCAACATAAAATTGGCGCACCCCTGCGAGAACCAGATCACATGCGTACGTAACTGCCAGGGAAGCTTTTACAACACGTGCATTGAGGAGACTGGACAATCCTGAGGAGATTATTATAGAGAAGACCATATGAAATGATTATAGATGGTATTATTACATAGATGGCATGAGGTGTACAGGTCATTTACACTTTACAATTGACTAGAATGCCACAAATGTAAATATATCCTTTAAAGGACAAGTTAACAAGCCATACCTTGCCTGTGCAGACACGACAGATAAGAAGTATTGTCTTTCATTCTTGGGTATTAAGGTCCCTTTCTTTTTCTCCAGAAATTCCCTGCTTATTTTCCGCAAAGGGCATTTAACCAAAGCTTTGTACTGCTGGCAAACCTCATCGATAGGAATTGTTATTAGCCTTTGAGCAATGACAGAATAATTGCAGGAAGTTTTAAATAAATTGCATCAGAACAATTCTCAACACTTGCTGGAATCTTGGCAGGTTCACCAGGATGTAGAATAAAATAAATAAGCCGTATGTACCCTTGACGTATCTTTAAACAGCACATATGCTTTCAACTGCAGTGGAACAATAAGTCCCAGCATGGAAATAGTTGTAGTTTCACAAGAAATACAATAAAAACTCCAAAAAAAACCAAGACATTAACTAAGGAGGTAAAATCCATTAAGAGACTGAAAGAACACAAAATATATCTAAACATAAAAGGTTTATTCTTTTAATTATATGTGTAGAGGAAATAGGCTATAAAAAGGGATGGTATTCATGTGACCAATGAAAAGGGGGTGTGGCCTAATAAATAGGGGCATGGCTTTGCGTGAATGACGCGATCGCGAGCCACGCCTTCCATTTCCGTCACAGTGGGGGCATGGCCAGCGCTCTGTGAGCTACTGGTCATGCCCCCAGTCCCTCTGACTCCCAGGAATAGATGCTGTGCGCACAGCATCTATTTACCGCTGCTCTGCTCTCAACTGACAGCAGCCTCCCAACTGCCCCCCCCCCCCACACACACACACACAAACACACACCGCGGGACACTGCGGCCCGCGAGAGGGACAGCGGGACAGACCCATAAAAACGGACTGTCCCGTGAAAATCGAGACAGTTGGGAGGTATGGTCATCTCTGTGCATCAACGTAAACACCTCAAAGTCACTGCCCGGGAACGCCCAATACATTTTCAAGACATTTGTGAGACTGCTCATTTCAGCTGCAACAGCGACTCGATGTGCACGACCCTGGAAACATGCACAGCACGACTTAGATGCAGGTGCAGTAGAAATAAATTAAATCGACATTGCGCCCAACTCATCACCTGGCCCGTAGGGAAAGTATTGACAGAGTCCAGGAAAACATCCATTTTATACACAAGAGTTCTCTCTATGACAGTGATGGCTAACCTTGACACTCCAGCTGTTGTTGAACTACACATCCCAGCATGCCCTGCTACAGTTTTGCTATTTAGCCTTGCTAAAACTGATGCAGGGCATGCTGGGATGTGTAGTTCAACAACAGCTGGAGTGTCAAGGTTAGCCATCACTGCTCTATGACATACAGTAGAATCAAGCTGGATAGATGCTGACACACAACAGACGCTGGTCAGGTCCAAAATAATGCCGTGTTACATTACATTATATGTGCAGAGTATCTTATCACTGCTGGTGGAATGTGACGTTTTAATTGATCTCCACTCCCTATCTTTCTCTCTCTCTTTCTCCCACTCTCTCGTTCTCTATCCATCTCCCTCTCCTCTCCCTCTCAATCTCCCCCCCCCCTCTCTCTTTCTCTCTTTCCATCTCCCTCCCTCCCCTTTCTCTCTCTGTCCAACTCTTTCTCTCTCTCTCTTTCAATCCCCCTCTCTCTCTCCCTTCCTCCCTCCCCCTTTCTCTCTCCCTATCATGCGCAGTAGAGAAATCACTGGTAAAATGGCCACCACACCATTTTCCTGGAGATCTGCGCATGTGCAGTAGATTCTGAGCCCTCTAGAGCTCAGACTCTACAGCGCTCCCGGCAGAGCGGAGAGGATCCGAATGCACTTCCGCCTCCCGACCATTGAACCAATATGATTACACATTATAGACTGTTGCATTAGAACAATGAGTGGTGGAACGCACTACTGTGCGCTGAAGCACACACACTTCCGGGTTCGGGAGGCGGAAGTGCGTTACATACACAGGAAGTGACGCGGTGGTGGAGTGCACGGTTGTGTGCTTAGAAGCACACACTTCCAGCCCCACGGGCTCCAACGGTGGATAGTGATAGCGGCGATGGAACGCACGCCGCGGTAAGCAACAGGGTGGACATGGCACACGTGGACATCATGATGCATATAGCAGATTTGCTTCTGGGGGTGAGCAGAGAATATAGATATATGTAAACTTTGGTGCTCAAATGGTTAAATTATATTCTGCTGGGATTGGTTTTTATTAATTGGTGGGTGGGTTTTGGTTGGGTTTATATGTCTGTCTTTTCCATGATATGTTGATCTTGACAAAGGTCCAAACGTGGACCGAAACGTTGATACGACTTTGTCTGGCAAGATGCTTTAATAAAAATCATGCTTATTGAAGACTCCCATCTTTTACTTGTGGATTGAATTGGCGACCATAAACAGGTTTCCATTATTGGATGGCACCCCAGCAAGTGTTTTGTAGACGTGAGTGTGGACCTAACATTTACTATATATACATATACTGTATATATATATAATTATAATAATATCTATCTATCTATATATATGCCTGATGACGGTTGAATAAACCGAAACGTTGCTATACACACTGCCCTGTGTGTGTGTATTTCTACACTGTGGAGTGCCGCTTCTTATGGTAACATATATATATATATATATATATATATATATGTCGTGCTTAGGATCAGCTATGGTGGGGAACAGGATTTGCTTCTGTTTGAGCACATATTTTATGATTGCCAGCCATTAGGGTTAGTTTAGGGGTCTGGGTTAGAGTCAGGGCCAGCAACAGAAATCTTGGGGCCCAGTACAGTGATATCTCTGGGGTCCCCTCAACCCACCTTAACTTGGCAGAGTGAGGCTTTAAGAAAAATAGTATCTCTATCTCTCTATCTGTCTATCTATCTATCTATCTATCTATCTATCTATCTATCTATCTATCTATCTATCTGTCTGTCTGTCTGTCTATCTATCTATCTATCTGTCTGTCTATCTATCTATCTATCTATCTATCTCTCTCTATTATTTATATATACAGGTTGAGTCTCCCTTATCCAAACTACTTGGCACCGGAAGTATTTTGGTTATCGGATTTTTCCGTATTTTGGAATAATTGCATACCATAATGAGATATCATGGTGATGGGACCTAAGTCTAAGCACAGAATGCATTTATGTTACATATACACCTTATACACACAGCCTGAAGGTCATTTTAGCCAATATTTTTTATAACTTTGGGCATTAAACAAAGTGTGTGTACATTCACACAATTCATTTATGTTTCATATACACCTTATACACACAGCCTGAAGATCATTTAAAACAATATTTTTAATAACTTTGTGTATTAAACAAAGTTTGTGTACATTGAGCCATCAAAAAACAAAGGTTTCACTATCTCACTCTCACTCAAAAAAGTCCGTATTTCGGAATATTCCGTATTTCGGAATATTTGGATATGGGATTCTCAACCTATATATATATATATATATATATATATATATAGATATATATATCACTTGTTTTATAATGGCACTCACTGTCAAATGACAACTACCGGGGTGCCCTCCTCCACTGCTAATATACAAACAATGGCTCTCTGGGGTGGATTGCAACTCCTCTCCCCTCAGCTTGAAGAACCAGGCGGCACTCCTCGGGTTTGTTCAGCCATACAAGGCGTGTATTAAATCACATAAAAAAAAATTTAAATAAACAATGACAGGCATAGTGAAACACCAACGTTTCAACGCCTCACAGGCGTTTTTTTCAAGGTGCTATGCTGTGAAAAACGGTGAAAGACTACAACCAAACCTCACATAAGCAAGTCTTACCTTTTAAAATGTGTGGATAAGACCACCCTCTCGTCCCTGCTGGCGTCTTCCTGGAGCCGGGAGCCGCGGGCTGCGGTGTTTCCGGGGGGTGCGGTCTGCGTCCTCTCCCATTCGCCCGCTGCCGCCAGCCTTCCGTTGCCAGGGACTCCGTTGCTTAGGGGACAGAAGGCGGAAGATAGGTTAAGTGAAAATAAACTTACACATGATATGAATATCGGGGGCTGTTAAGCTCGGTGAATAGTGACAGCGAGTGAAATACAATTATAAAGTGACTAGGGCACAATACTAGTATAAAAACATTCAAAATAAAAACATTGCTGGGAAGCGCTGCCGGAGTGGTTACACTACTGGCTGATGCACATACTATTGGGTGTCCTATATTGAATTAATTTGGACATGCTGACGTACCACACAGGTACTAAGCCTGAATGCTATGCATTATCATCCCACTTTATACACACTAAGGCATGGTAGCTTAAACGTACCATATATTTGATATTTGATATTTGATACTGTGCATAGGGCCTCTGAGGCAGGGTAATCACAATACATGCAGGGCTATGTGGCCCCCTACCATGGGTTGGCTGGACCTATATACATGGTCCCACCCTATCCTGGGGGGCTATATTCAGTACTATTTAGGAAAATGGCCAGAAAAAGAAGAGGGGAGAGTAAAGACCATGGGAATACAAGGCAAGAAAAGAAGGGAGGAAAGAGGGAAACCAGAGAACCAAGAAACCAGGACGGAAAAAAAGGGGGGCAGGAGAAAAAAAGGGGGGGGGGGAAAGCGGGGGAACAAAAGAGAGAGGGGAGAAAGAAATAGAAAACCCTGGTGGGAACAGCGGAGCCCGAGTGGTAAACACTCTGAAACACCGTGACAAGAAGAAAAGATGGGAAAATAGGGTGTAGCAAAGAAAAGTACTCAAAACCAGGGCACTAAAGAAAAAAGGAAGGAAAGAAAAGGGGGAGGGAAAAAAAGGAGGAAGGAAAAGAAAAAAAATGAAAAATGAGAAATGAAAAATAGGACATGAAGAAAACAAAAGATCAATGAAAGAAAAGAAGAAAGGGAAGGAAAAAACAAGGGGAAAAGGCAGAAGAGAAGAGAGATTGGCAGAGGAACTAGAAAAGGGGAAAGAAGAAAAAAGAAGAAAGAAGAAAAAGGCAGGAAGGGAGAGGAGATGGACCCCTGTATCTACATGTAGACCACACTGGGATATTGCCTACAGGAAAACATTCCACTGAATTTGTTCATTAAGTCCATGGGGAGTTAAAGCGTCCAAGAGATAAATCCATCTGGTCTCCTTTTGCGATAGGATCTTCGCTCTATCACCCCCTCTAAGCATCTTAGGCACATGGTCAATGATCATATGTCTAAGTTGTCCCAAAGAGTGGTTTGCTTGCTTGAAATGTCTTGCCTCCGGCTGATCTTTGCCCTTTCCTTCCAAGGTGGCTCTGATGGCCGACCTGTGTAGGGCCATTCTCTCCCGGAATGTCCTTGTGGTCTGACCCACATAAATCAACCCACATGGGCACACTATTGCATAAATGACATAAGAAGAGGTATAGGTGACCCAGTGTCTGATGTCAAACTCTTTGTTTGTGCGTGGGTGCACAAATTTCTGTCCCGGAATCATATAATTGCAAGTTTCACACCTCAAGCACTTGAAACAGCCCTTTCTTTGTGGTTCCTCTGGTTTCTTAGAGACATCTAGTTTCACCACCAGGTCCCTGAGATTTTGACCCCTCTTGTATGCTGGCATGATCCTTTTACCTTTAAAGCAGGGGGTTTCAGGGTCCGTGGATACCAGAGGCCATAAGGCCCTCATTGCCCTCGGGAGAACTAGACTGGCTGTGGAGAATTCCGTAATGAGGGGGATTCTATTAGTTTCCTGGAGCTTCTGATGGGGTATCAACAGGTCCTCTCTTGATTTTCCTAGGATTTCCTCCCTTGAGTTGTACTAGGGGTTTCTTATGGTACCCTCTTTGGAAGAACCTGTCCACAACCTGATTCAAGGCTGGTTCCACACTTTCTTTCCTACTGGTGATACGTGCCGCTCTCATCAACTGTGATTTTGGTAATCCCCGTTTCAGGGCCGGGGGATGGAAGCTATTATGGAGTAACAGGGTGTTGCGGTCCGTGGGTTTATTATACACGTCCGTTACTATACAATTGTCTATGACTGAGATCTTGACATCCAGAAAGTTAATCTCGGTTGTTTCTCCATATTGTTGTCAATTTGACTGGTGAGTTCTTATTGTTCAAGGTATTGAGGAGATCCTGGAGTTCTGTGACCTGGCCCCCCCAGAACAGGAGTAGGTCATCTATATATCTTCTATACAGCAAAATTTTGTCGCTGATAGATGTAGTGGACCAAAAGAACTCCTTTTCTACTGAAAACATGTATACATTATCATACGTAGGTGCCACGTTGGATCCAATTGCACACCCGGTTAGCTGTAAATAATAGTGTCCATTGTGGAAAAAATAATTGTGTGTCAAAGTAAAGTACAGTAACTCAAGAAATAAGGAAATATTTAGTGCTTGAAAGTTATTTTCCTCCAAAAATCTCCTCATGGCTTCCATCCCAGCCCCATGGGGGATGATCGTATAGAGGCTTTTGACATCCATGGTACAAAGTACCGTGCCCGGGGAAACTACCCCCAATCCCTTCAGGATTAGTAACAAATGAGTGGTATCTTTCAAGTATGTACTTTGTACTGACACTAAAGGCTGTAATAAAAAGTACAAATACTGAGAAATTGGTTGCGTCAAGGACCCTCGCGCCGAAATGATCGGCCTGCCCGGGGGATTGGTACTGTCCTTGTGGACTTTCGGTACTGTGTAGAATATTGGTGTAACCAGATTTGCTTGTGTTAGGGCCCGGTGTGTGGTTTGATCCAAGTCACCCTTGGAGACCGCTTCCTTCAAAAGAAGGTCCAGTTTCTTTTTAAATTGGGTCGTCGGGTCACCCCTCAATTTCTTGTAGGTGCCCAAGTCACTCAGTTGGCTGTCGATCTCCTCAATATATTTGGCCTTATCTTGGATGACAATTGCCCCGCCTTTATCCGTGGGGCGTATGACTATGTCTGAATACCCAGCCAGGTCTTTAATGGCTTTCTCCTCCTCCCTGGTGATGTTCCTAAAGACTCTGGGTTGGGCTCCTACAAATTTCTGTATGGAGTCATCCAGTAGCCTCGTGAATGTCCTCACTGAACCGGCTGATGTAGGTGGGTCAAAAGTGGATTTTAAAGATTTTGCCAAAAATGGATTTACTTCTTTATTGGGATGATGCTGGAAGTGTTGTTTCAATCTCAACGATCTGGAAAAGCGATATTCTTCAACTTTCCATTTGAACGGATCATAGAGGTTAGTAGGGGTAAATGAAAGTCCTTTGTTTAATACACTTTCCTCCGATTCCGTCAATGTCCTATGGGAAAGATTTAAATTTTTTTTTTTTTTCTGGATGTGTTTCTCGGCGGTTTTGCAGAGCCTTTCATTTTGTCCCCCCCTTCTTGTCGGGGCGCTCCTTGGTCTTCCATTTTTCTCCTTGTTGCTACCCCTAAAGGGGCCGGACCCGGGGTACTGATTTCATCGGAGTCCAAGATATTAAAGTCACTGTCACTGTTGGAAGAGGCCGGATTCCTCCAACCCCTAGCCCTCCTTTCTTTCCAGGGCATCCTTTTCCTGTAACCTGTTCCGCCATCGTTTTCTGCACCATACATCCACCTGTACACTCTGTTTTCCTCATAGTCCATGTTGACCGTATGTAGTTTATTTTTCTTAAAGCTGATTAGCTCACTTTTATATTTTTTGATCTGTGCTTCCAACTTGTCCCATGTTGTTTGATATTTACTGTCAACCAGCCTCTCTCGATTCTCTGCTGAATACACTTGGATCTTCGTCCTGAACTTCTTGAGCTCCTTACCTGCTTCTTCTGTTACTAGGAGCATCAGATTCATACTGCACTTGTTCAAGATGGAAATCCATTTACAGCAAAAATCTGGATTGTTACGGCCAATTGTCGGGGCGTTCCTGACCCGGAATCCCCTAGGGATATGCTTGGCTCAGTAGTAATCCGACAATGATGTTCCATGTAGTAGGTAGTCCACCTCCTTTTTTTTCAAGCGTAATAGGTTGTGATAAATTTCATCCACTGTAATGTTGTCCTGACATGTAAGGTCATCTTCCGGAAACAGGATTTTACCTGCCTCCTCTTGTGTGTAGCCAAACATGTCAACCAAAGCTGCTGCCATGTCCATAGCTGGGACTGCTGAGAAGGATCCTATCAGCATAGTAGTGCCACTCTGGCGACGGGATGCGATCCCCACGTGACGTACGGTTGGTCTGTGTAATTCTGTGCAGCTCTAATAAATATGTTCCTCTTCGTATTTGGTTAGAACGGTGCCTTTATTCAATTCGATCCCAACTGGATCTGACATATATCACTTGTTTTATAATGGCACTCACTGTCAAATGACAACTACCGGGGTGCCCTCCTCCACTGCTAATATACCAACAACGCTCTCTGGGGTGGATTGCAACTCCTCTCCCCTCAGCTTGAAGAACCAGGCGGCACTCCTCGGGTTTGTTCAGCCATGCAAGGCGTGTATTAAATCACATCAAAAATGTTTTTAATAATTTAAATAAACAATGACAGGCATGGTGAAACACCAACGTTTCAACGCCTCACAGGCGTTTTTTTCAAGGTGCTATGCTGTGAAAAACGGTGAAAGACAACAACCAAACCTTACATAAGCAAGTCTTACCTTTTAAAATGTGTGGATAAGACCACCCTCTCGTCCCTGCTGGCGTCTTCCTGGAGCCGCGGGCTGCGGTGTTTCCGATGGGTGCGGTCTGCGTGACGACGTCACACGCTGCGTCCTCTCCCATTCGCCCGCTGCCGCCAGCCTTCCGTTGCCAGGGACTCCGTTGCTAAGGGGACAGAAGGCGGAAGATAGGTTAAGTGAAAATAAACTTACACATGATATGAATATCGGGGGCTGTTAAGCTCCGTGAATAGTGACAGCGAGTGAAATACAATAATAAAGTGACTAGGGCACAATACTAGTATAAAAACATTCAAAATAAAAACATTGCTGGGAAGCGCTGCCGGAGTGGTTACACTACTGGCTGATGCACATACTATTGGGTGTCCTATATTGAATTAATTTGCAGTCAGCGGTTGACCGAAAGTAACCTCACCGCTGACCGCAAAGTTCCCACCATTGGATACAATGGAGCGCATAGGCGCAACATTGTATCTCTGCCGTGTGCAGCCTGACAGACACTACAGGAGCACACAGCCAATCAGGAGAGTGCCACGACGTGGCGCTCCCTGATTGGCAGAAGGGACCCTCTTTGACAGTAGTCAGGGGGGGTCCTGGCAGTCGGGGAAAGGGGTCCCATATGAAAACATGGGACCCCTTTCTGTGCGTGGTTGGGTTTCCGTTTTTTTGTTTTGCCAAGTACGTGGATTATACAAAGAACAGAAGGTACACTGGATTATGTGAGTATAATTTTTTTTCACAGGTACCCCTAGGATCAGGGCCGGCTCGAGGCATGTTCGACTCGAGCGGCCGCGCAGGGCGCCACCTTTAAAGGGTGCCGCGCGCTGGCGCCGCCATGTCGGAGCCTGGAGCCGGCCCTGATCTCCCCTGCTGTCCTCCCGCTGTGTGCGCCGCCGCTGTGTGCGCTATGCGGCGCCGGAGTCTGATGTCAGACACCGGCGCCGCACAGCGCGCACAGACAGCGGCAGACAGCACAGACAGCGGCCGCACAGTGCCACATATGCCCCCAGTACCAGCACAGCAGGTACTGGGGGCATATGTGGCACTGTGGGGGGCATTTATCTGGCACTGTGGGGGGCATTTATCTGGCACTGTGAGGGGCATTCATTTATCTGGCACTGTGGGGGGCATTCATTTATCTGCCACTGTGGGGGGGGGGACATTTATCTGTGCACTGTGGGTGGGGGGCATTCATTTATCTGGCACTGTGGGGGGGCATTAATGTATCTGGCACTGTGGGGGGGCATTTATCTGGCACTGTGGGGGCATTTATCTGTGCACTGTGAGGGGGCATTAATGTATCTGGCACTGTGGGGGCATTTCTGGCGCTATGGGGTCATGTATCTATCTGGGTCTGTGGGGGCATATCTGGCACTGGGGGGAGGGCATTGATGTATCTGGCACTGTGGCGGCATTTATCTGGCACTGTGAGGGGGCATTAATGTATCTGGCACTGTGGGGGCATTTATCTGGCACTGTGAGGGGCCATTAATGTATCTGGCACTGTGGGGTCATTTATCTATTTGGGACTGTGGGGGCATATCTGGCACTGTGGGGGGCATTTATATATCTGGCACTGTGGGGGGTATTTATGTATCTGGCACTGTGGGGGGCATTTATGTATCTGGCACTGTGGGGGGCATTTATATATCTGGCACTGGGGGGCATTTATGTATCTGGCACTGTGGGGGGCATTTATGTATCTGGCACTGTGGGGGGCATTTATGTATCTGGCACTGTGGGGGCATTTATATATCTGGCACTGTGGGGGGCATTTATGTATCTAGCACTGTGGGGGGCATTTATGTATCTGGCACTGTGGGGGGCATTTATGTATCTGGCACTGTGGGGGCAATTATGTTTCTCGCACTGCTGGGGGGGCATGTCATGTGCATTTGGCACTGCTGGGGGGGCATGTCATGTGCATTTGGCACTGCTGGGGGGCATGTCATGTGCATCTGGCACTGCTGGGGGGGCATGTCATGTGCATTTGGCACTGCTGGGGGGCATGTCATGTGCATCTGGCACGGCTGGGGGGCATGTCGTGTCTAGCTGGCACGGCTGGGGGGCATATCATGTAGTGTTCCCATGTCTCAGTGCAATACCTGGCGCAAAGTGTCTTAACGTGCTCTACCTGTCGCAGTGTGTATAAGAGGTTCTACCTGGTGCAATGTGTATTAGCTGCACTACTGTGTGGTGTAATGCGAATTGCCACTATTATGTGACCGCGCCCCTTCCCCACGAAGCAACGCCCCTACATGATTTTGAACGGAGCAACAAGCATTACAGTATGTACATAATTTTGCCCTTCTAACTTAAATATGTGCCCTCCCAAATGCAAAATGTGCCCTCCCCGTGATCAGCACCCTTGCCCTAAAAAAATCCTAGAGTGAACACTATCATGTGTAGCTGGCACTGCTAAGGGGCATATCATGTGTAGCTGGCACTGCAGCAGGGCATGTCCTGTCTATCTGGCACTGCTGGGGGGTATATCATGTCTATCTGGCACTGCTGGGAGGCATGTCGTGTAGCTGGCACTGCTGGGGGCATGTCATGTGTAGCTGGCACTGCTGCGGGGTATGTCATGTCGATCTGGCACTGCACTACTGTAGACATTATGTGTAGCTGGCACTATACTGGAGACATTGTGTGTAAGGAACACTACTGTAGCTGTTATGTGTAATGCTGCTAATTGTGTGCGTAGAGGGGGTGTGAAAATATATTTATTTATTTATAGTGTGATATGAAGTTGAGGCCCCGCCCACTTTTTCAGAGGCCATGCCCACTTTTCCAGGAGCGTAGAGTATGGGAGGGGGCGCTTTTACATTTTCTCGCATAGGGTGCTAGTAGGCCTGGAGCCGGCCCTGCCTAGGATTCTACATGGAGAAGAGGACCGAGCCTCGTGTGAACATAGGTAAGTATGTATGTTTGGAGGTGTGCATGTATGTAATAAACTTATACTGTCACGGTGTGTGTGTCCTGTTCTTTTGGGGGTATTTTTTTAGTAGTAGTACTACAGGTACCAGCGGGCCCAGTTTTCCACCGCATGCTGGTACTTGTGGTTCTCCAAGTACCAGCTTGCGGGGGAGGCTTGCTGGGACTTGTAGTACTGCTACTAAAAACAATATTCACATTTTTTTCAAAAGGCTATCAGCCCCCCATCCGCCGCCCTTGGATGGGGGGGACAGCCTCGGGCTTCACCCCTTGATTTAAGGGGTTCCCACTCCTCCAGGGTACCCCGGCCAGGGGTGACTAGTTGGGTATGTAATGCCAGGGCTGCCGGGAGCTATATAAAAGTGTCCCCCGGCTGTGGCATTATGTACCTGGCTAGTGGAGCCCGGTGCTGGTTTCAAAAATACGGGGGACCCCTACGCTTTTTGTCCCCCGTATTTTTGGAACCAGGACCAGGCGCAGAGCCCAGTGCTGGTTGATTAAATATGGGGGAACCCCTGTCATTTTTTCCCCCATATTTTGTCAACCAGGACCGGCTCAAAGAGCCCGAGGCTGGTTTAGCTTGGGGGGGGGGACCCCACGCATTTTTTTTTAGATTTGTAACAATGTTATTTTTTTTACGAAAGGTGCACAATGAAGCCCTGCACGGATCTCACAGATCCGGCCGAGATTCATTGTGTTAATGTCGGCAGTGTTTTACTATTCACTCCCGTAAAACACTGCCAAAAAATACGAATGACATTGACATCGGAAAACACGAAAATGCAGAATACGACAGCTTAGTAAATTACTCAGAATAAATTCAAAAAGTTGCACATTTACACTTTCGATGTCATTCGTGTTTGAACTTTAACCTCATTCTAAAAAATCAGAATTTTAGTAAATATACCCCTTTGATTGTTATCTTGTCATCCCTACTACACAGCCTAAAACCCAAAGTAATGTAAATAGAGATGTGCGCAGAGTCTCATGTTTTGGTTTTGGTTCTAATTTCATGGTGTTTTGGTTTTGCAAAACCACCCTCAAGTGTTTTGGTTTGGATTTAAAATCCAAATATTGAGTGTTGGACTTCTTGAAAATGGATAAAACCAGTTAAAATCACATCATTTTTGCAACTAAAATTTTGGATTTAAAATCCAGATTCCGTACCATGGGATGATCGGATTAATGCTGAGGCCAGGGAAAGAAACAGTACCAGCTTTGATCAGAAAAAAAGAGTATCAGCTTTGGGGACAAATGTCTGATCTAATGAAGTATTGTAAGTGGAATATAAATAAAATGGGAAAACATTTCTAAAAAAAAAATAACGATCTCCACATTTTTCATATGAATTTGGGCCCTCATTTCGAGTTGTTCGCTCGCAAGCTGCTTTTAGCAGCTTTGCACACGCTAAGCCGCCGCCTACTGGGAGTGAATCTTAGCTTATCAAAATTGCGAACGAAAGATTAGCAAAATTGCGAATAGACACTTCTTAGCAGTTTCTGAGTAGCTCCACACTTACTCGGCAACTGCGATCAGTTCAGTCAGTTTCGTTCCTGGTTTGACGTCACAAACACACCCAGCGTTCGGCCAGACACTCCTCCGTTTCTCCAGCCACTCCCGCGTTTTTCCCAGAAACGGTAGCGTTTTTTCGCACACACCCATGAAACGGCCTGTTTCCGCCCAGAAACACCCACTTCCTGTCAATCACATTACGATCACCAGAACGAAGAAAAAACCTTGTAATGCCGTGAGTAAAATACCTAACTGCATAGCAAATTTACTTGGCGCAGTCGCACTGCGGACATTGCGCATGCGCATTAGCGACTAATCGCTCCGTTGCGACAAAAAAATAACGAGCGAACAAATCGGAATGACCCCCTTGGTGCATTTACTTAGGAGAACAAATGTAAATCACAATTTTAAAAACTTCTACGAAATACAAACTGCAAATATAACAAGGCGAGTAAGAAACTTTTACAAATATTTAACATTTCGGACAGTCAGAGCCGGTACACTTATGAATAACACTGGAGAGACACAGTAGCCGGCAAGCTCTTGCACAGGATATGAGTGTTAATGAGTGAGCCGCAAGGAAGGGAGAATTCCGCAGCCAAAATGTTTAATTTTCCACTTAGAAAAATTTCCTCTCTAAATGTTTGGGAAGTTTTCTACAGTATAGTGAAACATAAATGGATATATACGTGGATTTAATGTTTCTAATCCAGAAATAATGTTTTTGAATGAGCAGTGTAACCCACTGGCTGATTTTTGGGACTACACATGGGGGGAGATTTTTCTATCCTGCATTTTGGTGGCTGAAAAGTCAAACTGCTACTGATGTGTGCAGAGGCGTAACTAAGGCAGGGTGAGCGGGGCATGTGCCCAGGGCGCTGTGGAGACCGGGCAGAGGAGGTGTGGGGGGGGGGGCTGTCCAGGTAATGTATGCGCAGTAGTACCCGGCGCCGGCAGCAGTATTTTTTTTATTTAACAATAGTGTACATAGTACTGTACCGGCGGCGGCGTTACCCCATCCCTGCTTCCCAAATTGCACAGGGGACTGGGACTGGGATGGGAACGCAGACTCCACCGTGCGAATTCCAGCTTCTTCCAAGGAGGCGGTAGTTAAAGCCGGCACATTGAGCTCTTGTTCCTATGACCGCGGCGCTATGACCCGAAATTCACACTATGGCACACGGTATGAGCAGAAATTCACATTATAGCACATGGTATGAGCCGAAATTCACATTATAGCAGTTAGCACACAGTATGAGCCGAAAGTCACATTATAGCACACGGTATGAGCCGAAAGTCACATTATAGCACACGGTATGAGCCGAAAGTCACATTATAGCACACAGTATGAGCCGAAAGTCACATTATAGCACATGGTATGAGCCGAAATTCACATTATAGCAAACGGTATGAGCCAAAATTCACATTATAGCACACAGTATGAGCCGAAATTCACATTATAGCACATGGTATGGGCCTAAATTCACATTATAGCAAACGGTATGAGCTGAAATTCACATGATAGGACACGGTATGAGCTGAAATTCACATGATAGGACACGGTATGAGCTGAAATTCACATTATAGCACACAGAATGAGCAGATATTCACATTATACCTCACAGTATGAGCTGAAATTCACATTATACCACACAGTTTGAGCCGACCACACAGTTTGAGCCGAAATTCACATTATAGCACACAGAATGAGCAGATATTCACATTATACCTCACAGTATGAGCTGAAATTCACATTATAGGACATGGTATGAGCCGAAATTCACATTATAGCACACAGAATGAGCTGAAATTTACATTATAGCACACGGAATGAGCCGAAATTCACATTATAGCACACGGTATGAGACAAAATTTACATTATAGCATTATTTAATTAATGATTAAATAATACAAAAATGATACTTATGACACATATTTTGTGTCATAAGTATATTCTTTACCCCTTATATTATTTTAATAATTTGTACCCTGTAAAAAACTCTCAAAAGTGTTTCAGAGGCACTGCTCCTGGTGCCTCCCGCTGTCAATGTGAAAGGGCCGGAAGAGGGGGGCTGGGCCAAGCATCGGCCAGTAAAAGCTCATTCAATAAACCCTATAAGTGTCACTGATATAAGTGCCTCTTTGGCAGGGGCATGCTTTCAGCCCATATGAAAGCACTCCCCTGTCACTGTGATTAGGCAGTAGGGTTTTTTTTTTTTTTTGGGGGGGGGGTGTAAAGACGTGCCCCCCTGTTGTCTAGGATTTTTTAAATTATAAATATTTCTACTGTATGAGGCTGCCCGCCCATCCCCCAGTCCATCCAGCAGCCCATCTCCCTGCACTGTGGCAGAAACGGAAGAAGGGTTGTGACGCCGGCCAGGGAAGTGTGTGTGCGGCGCTGCAACAGAGCCCCCAGACCCGTACCTTGCGGCCACTTCCACCTCACTCCCCCTGTGACACCGCCGCCACTGCCCGTCTCTGGCCTACAGTCTTTGGTAACTCGCAGTGCAGTCCGGCCAGAGGGATGAGGAGGGGCCACGATCCCTGCCCCTCCCCTCCTCCTTCTTCCATGACCCCAGATTCATGTTCTTGGCACCCGGGAATCTGACGTCATAATCCCCGCAGTTAACACCAAAGGGAGAGCCGCACTGCAGTTCTTGCCCAGGTCCAGGTAAGTAAAATGCAATATAATCATCATTCACTGTCTGTTCCCATCACCCTTTCCTTCTCTCTGTCAAATTCTCACCCTCTGCTACTGCTGTTACCCTCTCCCTGGCATTACCCTCTCCCTGTCACCCACTGCTGTCATCCTCTCTCTGTCGTAACCTTCTCCGTGGCGTCACTCAATGCTGTCGCCCTCTCCCTGGCATCACCCTCTCCCTGTCACCCACTACTGTCACCCTCTTCCTGGCATCACACTCTTCCTCTCACCCTATCCCTGGCATCACACTCTTCCTGTCACCCTCTCCCTGGCGTCACACTCTCCATGTCACCCACTGCTGTCACCCTCTCCTTGTTGTCATGCTCTTCCTGTCAGCCTCTCCCTGGTGTCACTCTCTCCTTGTCACGCACTGCTGTCACCCTCTCCGTCACCCTCTCACTGGCGGCACCCTCTCGCTGTCACCCTCTCCCTGATGTCACTCTCTCCCTGTCACCCACTGCTGTCACCCTCTCCCTGTCATCACGCTCTTCCTGTCACCCTCTCCTTGGCATCACGCTCTTCCTGTCACTCTCTCCCTAGCATCACCCTCTCCCTGTCACCCACTGCTGTCACCCTCTCCCTGGCGTCACCCTCCCTGTCACCCACTACTGTCACCCTCTACCTGGCGTCATGCTCTTCCTGTCACCCACTGGTGTCACACTCTTCCTGTCAGCCTCTCCCTGGCATCACACTCTTTCTGTCACCCTCTCCCTGGCATCACCCTCTCCCTGTCACCCACTGCTGGCTATTTTGTTGTCCAGGACTTCCATTAACTTAATAGCGTTGCACAAGTGGTGCTCTTAAGTTAATGGAAGCCATGGACAACAAAATTGCATTCATGTCCTCCTCCCACTCCCTCCCCGGTCCCAAATACTAATATTTATTTTTTTATAAAAATGTTAAATATATTAGCTGCCTGCCCATCACAAGTTTGATGAGCAGGCAAGCTGTGGGCATTGGCGGTGATGGCATCAGACTGAGAGGCGAATTAGGGGCGAGGGGGGCTGGGGCAGATGATGGCGGCAATTTTGTAAGCAATTGGCGGAGGCAGTGGCCATTAGTGGTGGGGGTAGTGGGCGTCAGGGTCGGCAGCAGTAGCGGGCATAGGCTCAGGTGCAGAAGCAGTCACCCAGGCCTTGATTAATATACCAGGGCTTGTTCACCATTTGTATAAAAAACATTTATTAACTATTACATAAATAAATAAATAATAGTTAATAAATGTTTTTTTATACAAACGGTGAACAAGCCCTGGTATATTAATCAAGGCCTGGGTGACTACCATTCACTGATGAACACCTGGATATAGGATTTATATTGATATGCACAATTTCTTTGCCTATTTGATCCTGGTGGATACCTGGACTAAAGGATAAGAGACTGATAAGCTTTATGCCAAGCCGTAATCCGGTACGCAATTTTATTCTTTGCGTGTGACAGAACCATTTGAGAATTACTACACCACCATAGGCGCTCTTTTGTTCTTCCTTTTTTGTTTCAGATTTTCCTTGGGCTACGTATACCTAGTGGCACCTTTGAAGAACCGAGCGGCCGCCTGATAAAGCGGGGAGAGTGAGGACATTTGTTCATTAAGCCTATATCTGATTGGAAAGACATTTTCTGTACTTTGAGTTAGATTTGTGGTTGTCTGAGCACACATAACAGTACGGGAATTCTGACTAGGACAAGCGCACTGATCTACTCATTCGTAACATTATCAGCATATAATATATATTTGACTATCTAAGTGACGTTACTTGAAATCTAATAGATCTTACAACATGATTTGTATTGGGGAGGGGGTTTTTATACACTGTACAAAATAATTCACTATGGTTTACAGGGAACATAAATATAAGAAAACCCCAATGATATATACAGTTTTTCTATGAATTGCATAGAAGTTTGGGCCACACCAGTCTTTTTATACGACACCCATTTTGGCCGCCATCCCAGCGCTGAAGACAGTCGTATACATTGCACGTTTCAAGAGAGTTAAAAAGGTAGAGAATTCAACAGAATGCCAGAATATATATCACATATAACCTTGGTCCTTTATATATACCTTACTCCATAAATTTCCAGCACACATCAAAAGCCTCATTTTTCCATCTGTTTTATTTCTTAACCTGACTTATTTCAGCACATTTTGCTTGTGTCATAATAATAATAATAAGTCCTTTTTTATACACTCTGGCTGACGTCCAGGTCATCGTTATATTCTGGCCCCGAAGAGAGTCAGATTTTCATCCTTGTTTATAAACTTGAATAAGCCAGTTGCTGGAAAGAGATTCATTGGAGTAAATTTACTAAGGTGGGAGGTTGTTTTTTTTTAGAACTGGTGAGGTTGCTTATAGCAACCAATCAAATTCTACTTAACATTTATCTAGCTGCTTCTAGAAGATAATAGATAGAATCTTAATGCAGTGGACTAAAGAAAATATACAAAAATTGTCCATAAAAATAAATGACAGTCTAAAAATATGAGGGATTTTGGCGCAGATCTGATATTAATAAATCTGTTTATGCTAGTCTGCTCCCTTGCTGAGAGAGGGCCAGTGGTCAAAGATTGTGACTTCAGTTTTACCATGTTCCCTACCGTCTAATAATGAATATTGAATATACCGTATATCAATCCATAAAGGCTTAGCACAGAAGGGCGTGACTCGGATTGCTCTGCCCAATTCTAATGCAAGCTATAAATCCCAGTCTCCCAGGAAACCATGAAAGCCACACAGATGTGGAAATAGTTTGTCTCTGATCCACCAGCAACCTCAAATTAACAAGCGGCAAAGTGGCGCTGACGGCTTTGTGTTAAGAAAGTTTTATTTTCTTCCACTCGCTTTGCATGATATTTTATTTACATACATCCAGTTTTATTATATACACATATATATATATATATATATATATATATATATATATATTTATTTATTTCATATATTACCTAACATAAGTTCAAGAGATTTGTTATTAAAAGCATGTATTAAGATACATCGCCGCCCCTCGCCGCTTATCGCAGCGATGTTGATTGCATATGTACTAACATATGCGATCAATATCGCAATGCAGTAACGGAGGCCCTCCGCAATACCTGTGAGGTGGTCTGCAAGGGGTCTCCATCACCTTCCAGGGGTCTCCACACTGCCTACACGCCGGGAAGCAGCAGCAGGCTGCCCCCGGCGCCTCCTCCTCCCCCCCCCTGCAGCCGGAAGAACCTCCGGCTGCGTTGCTAGGGGGAGGAGGAGATTACCTTCCGGTACCAGGCTTCCTGGAGGAAGGTAAGCCGGGGGGGGAGGCATCTGCGGCGGAGGCAGCAGGTTGCAGAGGTTGGCGATAAGAAGCCCATAGGCTTCTATAGGGTATCGCCATCCAGAGATGGTGATACCCTGGACGGCAAAAAACTGGCGGTAGGGTCTTAGTACATTTGACAATACGGTAAAACCCCCGTTTTCGGGGTTTTACCGCATTTTTACTTTAGTGCATCCCGCCCTATGTAACCAAAAAGACACAGTTTCCTGTATGTTGGACACACTGCAGCACCACTGTCATTATCAGGCCAATGACCTGGTATGGCAACATGAAGGGTCCACAAACAAAGGCACCGCCTGATATTTATCCTGCTCGTTGGTAAATGTGGTCTGACTCTGCAGGTGACAGTTATTGGACAGAGTAGATACATCAGCTCGGTCCTAGGGAGAGATGTAGTAAGCAGTGATAAAAGTTGAGAAGTGAGCCAGTGGAGAAGTTGTCCATGGCAACCAATCAGCATTGACGTAACATAATTTGCATACTATAAAAGTATACAGAGCAGCTGGTTGGTTGCCATGGGCAACTTCTCCGCTGGCTGACTTCTCCACTTTTATCACTGCTTAGCACATCTCCCTCCTAGTACCAAGTAGTTGAGATGTATTCACTTTGATTATGCATGTTGGATTAATCCTTTCGCTCAGCACTCTGACCAAGTGGCTTGATAAGAGAATGCATAGCCAGTAAGATGTTGGAAAACCATCAGTAGTTCCCAATAAAGAAAATACACACCTTTAGAAAAGCAGGTGATGTTGTTTTGTAGTATACTGTCTATAGGCTGGGCAATGTTTTGTGCTAGACATTGAAGAAAGATGGCAGAGGCCGAATTCGGTGATTATTACCAGTTGACATGCAGGCTTCATGAAGTCTTCTCCTCAGCGTATCAGAAGACACCCTGCCTACAATGTGTTGTTTGGAAACCAGGTACGATACAGATGTGGCAAAGTCTTCATCCACCTGGTGCCAACCAGATACAAAACCTGTGTAAACTAATCAGTATGTGCCACCGGAAGTGCCTCGTGCCTCAGAGACATCACAAGTTCACAGTTAATTCAATGGTTTAGAATGCAGTATAGAGTCTTCTTCTGTATGAAGGCGTACGGTACACTATAATGGATGCATTGGCTCCCTAGTGACACCAAACTGGATGGGTGACTCAGCTTTCTCTGAAAATACTAGTGATGAGCGGGTTCGGTTTCTCGGAAACCGAACCCCCCCGAACTTCACCCTTTTTACACGGGTCCGAGCTATACTCGGATTCTCCCGTATGGCTCGGGTAACCCGAGCGCGCCCGAACGTCATCATCCCGCTGTCGGATTCTCGCGAGATTCGGATTCTATATAAGCAGCCGCGCGTCGCCGCCATTTTCACTCGTGCATTGCAAATGTTAGGGAGAGGACGTGGCTGGCGTCCTCTCCGTGTATTGTTGAATTTGATTGTGCATTATTGCTTAATTCATTGTGGGGAGGACTGGGGAGCAGCTGTATAATATAGGAGGAGTACAGTGCAGAGTTTTGCTGATCAGTGACCACCAGTATACGTTCTCTTCCTGAAAAAAACGCTCCATATCTGTGCTCAGTGTGCTGCATATATATCTGTGCTCACTAGTGATGTGCACCGGAAATTTTTCGCGTTTTGTGTTTTGGTTTTGGGTTCGGTTCCGCGGCCGTGTTTTGGATTCGGACGCGTTTTGGCAAAACCTCACCGAAACATTTTTGTCGGATTCGGGTGTGTTTTGGATTCGGGTGTTTTTTTACAAAAAACCCTCAAAAACAGCTTAAATCATAGAATTTGGGGGTAATTTTGATCCCATAGTATTATTAACCTCAATAACCATAATTTACACTCATTTTCAGTCTATTCTGAACACCTCACACCTCACAATATTATTTTTAGTCCTAAAATTTGCACTGAGGTCGCTGGATGGCTAAGCTAAGCGACACAAGTGTCTGACACAAACACCTGGCCCATCTAGAAGTGGCACTGCAGTGTCAGGCAGGATGGCACTTCAAAAAAACAGTCCCGAAACAGCACATGATGCAAAGAAAAAAAGAGGCGCACCAAGGTCGCTGTGTGACTAAGCTAAGCGACCCAAGTGGCCGACACAAACACCTGGCCCATCTAGGAGTGGCACTGCAGTGTCAGGCAGGATGGCACTTCAAAAAAATAGTCCCCAAACAGCACATGATGCAAAGAAAAAAAGAGGCGCACCAAGGTCGCTGTGTGACTAAGCTAAGCGACCCAAGTGGCCGACACAAACACCTGGCCCATCTAGGAGTGGCACTGCAGTGTCAGGCAGGATGGCACTTCAAAAAAATTGTCCCCAAACAGCACATGATGCAAAGAAAAATGAAAGAAAAAAGAGGTGCAAGATGGAATTGTCCTTGGGCCCTCCCACCCACCCTTATGTTGTATAAACAGGACATGCACACTTTAACGAACCCATCATTTCAGCGACAGGGTCTGCCACACGACTGTGACTGAAATGACTGGTTGGTTTGGGCCCCCACCAAAAAAAGAAGCAATCAATCTCTCCTTGCACAAACTGGCTCTACAGAGGCAAGATGTCCACCTCATCATCATCCTCCGATTCCTCACTCCTTTCACTGTGTACATCCCCCTCCTCACAGAATATTAATTCGTCCCCACTGGAATCCACCATCTCAGGTCCCTGTGTACTTTCTGGAGGCAATTGCAGCTGGTGAATGTCTCCACGAAGGAATTGATTATAATTCATTTTGATGAACATCATCTTCTCCACATTTTCTGGAAGCAACCTCGTACGCCGATTGCTGACAAGGTGAGCGGCTGCACTAAACACTCTTTCGGAGTACACACTGGAGGGAGGGCAACTTAGATAGAATAAAGCCAGTTTGTGCAAGGCCCTCCAAATTGCCTCTTTTTCCTGCCAGTATACGTACGGACTGTCTGACGTGCCTACTTGGATGCGGTCACTCATATAATCCTCCACCATTCTTTCAATGGTGAGAGAATCATATGCAGTGACAGTAGACGACATGTCAGTAATCGTTGGCAGGTCCTTCAGGCCGGACCAGATGTCAGCACTCGCTCCAGACTGCCCTGCATCACCGCCAGCGGGTGGGCTCGGAATTCTTAGCCTTTTCCTCGCACCCCCAGTTGCGGGAGAATGTGAAGGAGGAGATGTTGACGGGTCACGTTCCGCTTGACTTGACAATTTTCTCACCAGCAGGTCTTTGAACCTCTGCAGACTTGTGTCTGCCGGAAAGAGAGATACAACGTAGGTTTTAAATCTAGGATCGAGCACGGTGGCCAAAATGTAGTGCTCTGATTTCAACAGATTGACCACCCGTGAATCCTGGTTAAGCGAATTAAGGGCTCCATCCACAAGTCCCACATGCCTAGTGGAATCGCTCTGTTTTAGCTCCTCCTTCAATGTCTCCAGCTTCTTCTGCAAAAGCCTGATGAGGGGAATGACCTGACTCAGGCTGGCAGTGTCTGAACTGACTTAACGTGTGGCAAGTTCAAAGGGTTGCAGAACCTTGACCAACGCTGAAATCATTCTCCACTGCGCTTGAGTCAGGTGCATGCCCCCTCCTTTGCCTATATCGTGGGCAGATGTATAGGCTTGAATGGCCTTTTGCTGCTCCTCCATCCTCTGAAGCATATAGAGGGTTGAATTCCACCTCGTTACCACCTCTTGCTTCAGATGATGGCAGGGCAGGTTCAGGAATGTTTGGTGGTGCTCCAGTCTTCGGCACGCGGTGGCTGAATGCCGAAAGTGGCCCGCAATTCTTCGGGCCACCGACAGCATCTCTTGCACGCCCCTGTCGTTTTTTTAAATAATTCTGCACCACCAAATTCAATGTATGTGCAAAACATGGGACGTGCTGGAATTTTTTCCAGATGTAATGCACGCACAATATTGGTGGCATTGTCCAATGTCACAAATCCCCAGGAGAGTCCAACTGGGGTAAGCCATTCTGCGATGATGTTCCTCAGTTTCCGTAAGAGGTTGTCAGCTGTGTGCCTCTTCTGGAAAGCGGTGATACAAAGCGTAGCCTGCCTAGGAACGAGTTGGCGTTTGCGAGATGCTGCTACTGGTGCCGCCGCTGCTGTTCTTGCTGCGGGAGGCAATACATCTACCCAGTGGGCTGTCACAGTCATATAGTCCTGAGTCTGCCCTGCTCCACTTGTCCACATGTCCGTGGTTAAGTGGACATTGGGTACAACTGCATTTTTTAGGACACTGGTGACTCTTTTTCTGAGGTCTGTGTACATTTTCGGTATCGCCTGCCTAGAGAAATGGAACCTAGATGGTATTTGGTACCGGGGACACAGTACCTCAATCAAGTCTCTAGTTGCCTCTGAATTAACGGTGGATACCGGAACCACGTTTCTCACCGCCCAGGCTGCCAAGGCCTGAGTTATCCGCTTTGCAGCAGGATGACTGCTGTGATAATTCATCTTCCTCGCAAAGGACTGTTGGACAGTCAATTGCTTACTGGAAGTAGTACAAGTGGTCTTCCGACTTCCCCTCTGGGATGACGATCGACTCCCAGCAGCAACAACAGCAGCGCCAGCAGCAGTAGGCGTTACACTCAAGGATGCATCGGAGGAATCCCAGGCAGGAGAGGACTCGTCATACTTGCCAGTGACATGGCCTGCAGGACTATTGGCTTTCCTGTGTAAGGTGGAAATTGACACTGAGGGAGTTGGTGGTGTGGTTTGCAGGAGCTTGGTTACAAGAGGAAGGGATTTAGTGGTCAGTGGACTGCTTCCACTGTCATCCAAAGTTTTTGAACTTGTCACTGACTTCTGATGAATGCGGTCCAGGTGACGTATAAGGGAGGCTATTCCTAGGTGGTTAACGTCCTTACCCCTACTTATTATAGCTTGACAAAGGCAACACACGGCTTGACACCTGTTGTCCGCATTTGTGTTGAAATAATTCCACACCGAAGAGCTGATTTTTTTTTGTATTTTGACCAGGCATGTCAATGGCCATATTCGTCCCACGGACAACAGGTGTCTCCCCGGGTGCCTGACTTAAACAAACTACCTCACCATCAGAATCCTCCTTGTCAATTTCCTCCCCAGCGCCAGCAACACCCATATCCTCATCCTGGTGTACTTCAACAGTGACATCTTCAATTTGACTATCAGGAACTGGACTGCGGGTGCTCCTTCCAGCACTTGCAGGGGGCGTGCAAATGGTGGAAGGCGCAAGCTCTTCCCGTCCAGTGTTGGGAAGGTCAGGCATCGCAACCGACACAATTAGACTCTCCTTGGGGATTTGTGATTTAGAAGAACGCACAGTTCTTTGCTGTGCTTTTGCCAGCTTAAGTCTTTTCATTTTTCTAGCGAGAGGATGAGTGCTTCCATCCTCATGTGAATCTGAACCACTAGCCATGAACATAGGCCAGGGCCTCAGCCGTTCCTTGCCACTCCGTGTCGTAAATGGCAAATTGGCAAGTTTACGCTTCTCATCAGACGCTTTCAATTTAGATTTTTGGGTCATTTTACTGAACTTTTGTTTTTTGGATTTTACATGCTCTCTACTATGACATTGGGCATCGGCCTTGGCAGACGACGTTGATGGCATTTCATCGTCTCGGCCATGACTAGTGGCAGCAGCTTCAGCACGAGGTGGAAGTGGATCTTGATCTTTCCCTATTTTAACCTCCACATTTTTGTTCTCCATTTTTTAATGTGTGGAATTATATGCCAGTATCAATAGCAATGTCCTACTACTATATATACTGCGCACAACTGAAATGCACCACAGGTATGGATGGATAGTATACTTGACGACACAGAGGTAGGTACAGCAGTGGCCTACTGTACCGTACTGCTATATATTATATACTGGTGGTCAGCAAACTGTGCAAAACTGAAATGCACCACAGGTATGGATGGATAGTATACTTGACGACACAGAGGTAGGTACAGCAGTGGCCTACTGTACCGTACTGCTATATATTATATACTGGTGGTCAGCAAACTGTGCAAAAATGAAATGCACCACAGGTATGGATGGATAGTATACTTGACGACACAGAGGTAGGTACAGCAGTGGCCTACTGTACCGTACTGCTATATATTATATACTGATGGTCAGCAAACTGTGCAAAACTGAAATGCACCACAGGTATGGATGGATAGTATACTTGACGACACAGAGGTAGGTACAGCAGTGGCCTACTGTACCAAAATGCTATATATTATATACTGGTGGTCAGAAAACTGTGCAAAACTGAAATGCACCACAGGTATGGATGGATAGTATACTTGACGACACAGAGGTAGGTACAGCAGTGGCCTACTGTACCGTACTGCTATATATTATATACTGGTGGTCAGCAAACTGTGCAAAACTGAAATGCACCACAGGTATGGATGGATAGTATACTTGACGACACAGAGGTAGGTACAGCAGTGGCCTACTGTACCGTAAAGCTATATATTATATACTGTGGTGGTCAGCAAACTGTGCAAAACTGAAATGCACCACAGGTATGGATGGATAGTATACTTGACGACACAGAGGTAGGTACAGCAGTGGCCTACTGTACCGTAATGCTATATATTATATACTGGTGGTCAGCAAACTGTGCAAAAATGAAATGCACCACAGGTATGGATGGATAGTATACTTGACGACACAGAGGTAGGTACAGCAGTGGCCTACTGTACCGTACTGCTATATATTATATACTGGTGGTCAGCAAACTGTGCAAAAATGAAATGCTCCACAGGTATGGATGGATAGTATACTTGACGACACAGAGGTAGGTACAGCAGTGGCCTACTGTACCGTACTGCTATATATTATATACTGGTGGTCAGCAAACTGTGCAAAACTGAAATGCACCACAGGTATGGATGGATAGTATACTTGACGACACAGAGGTAGGTACAGCAGTGGCCTACTGTACCAAAATGCTATATATTATATACTGGTGGTCAGAAAACTGTGCAAAACTGAAATGCACCACAGGTATGGATGGATAGTATACTTGACGACACAGAGGTCGGTACAGCAGTGGTCTACTGTACCGTACTGCTATATATTATATACTGGTGGTCAGCAAACTGTGCAAAACTGAAATGCACCACAGGTATGGATGGATAGTATACTTGACGACACAGAGGTAGGTACAGCAGTGGCCTACTGTACCGTAATGCTATATATTATATACTGGTGGTCAGCAAACTGTGCAAAACTGAAATGCACCACAGGTATGGATGGATAGTATACTTGACGACACAGAGGTAGGTACAGCAGTGGCCTACTGTACCGTAATGCTATATATTATAAACTGGTGGTCAGCAAACTGTGCAAAAATTAAATGCACCACAGGTATGGATGGATAGTATACTTGACGACACAGAGGTAGGTACATCAGTGGCCTACTGTACCGTACTGCTATATATTATATACTGGTGGTCAGCAAACTGTGCAAAACTGAAATGCACCACAGGTATGGATGGATAGTATACTTGACGACACAGAGGTAGGTACAGCAGTGGCCTACTGTACCGTTTTGCTATATATTATATACTGGTGGTCAGCAAACTGTGCAAAACTGAAATGCACCACAGGTATGGATGGATAGTATACTTGATGACACAGAGGTAGGTACAGCAGTGGCCTACTGTACCGTAATGCTATATATTATATACTGGTGGTCAGCAAACTGTGCAAAACTGAAATGCACCACAGGTATGGATGGATAGTATATTTGACGACACAGAGGTAGGTACAGCAGTGGCCTACTGTACCGTAATGCTATATATTATATACTGGTGGTCAGCAAACTGTGCAAAACTTAAATGCACCACAGGTATGGATGGGTAGTATACTTGACGACACAGAGGTAGGTACAGCAGTGGCCTACTGTACCGTACTGCTATATATTATATACTGGTGGTCAGCAAACTGCAAAACTGAAATGCACCACAGGTATGGATGGATAGTATGCTTGACAACACAGAGGTAGGTACAGCAGTGGCCTACTGTACCGTACTGCTATATATTATATACTGGTGGTCAGCAAACTGTGCAAAACTGAAATGCACCACAGGTATGGATGGATAGTATACTTGACGACACAGAGGTAGGTACAGCAGTGGCCTTCTGTACCGTACTCCTATATATTATATACTGGTAGTCAGCAAAATTATGCACTGTACTCCTACTATATACTGTCTACAATGCAGCACAGATATGGAGTGTTTTTCAGGCAGACAACGTATACTGGTGGTCACTGGTCAGCAAAACTCTGCACTGTACTCCTCCTATATAATATTATACTGGTGGTCCCCAGTCCCCACAATAAAGCAGCACACTGAGCACAGATATGGAGTGTTTTTCAGGCAGACAACGTATACTGGTGGTCACTGTCAGCAAAACTCTGCACTGTACTCCTGCTATATAATACAGCTGCTCCCCAGTCCCCACAATTAAGCAGTGTGAGCACAGATATATGCAGCACACTGAGCACAGATAAGGAGCGTTTTTTTCAGGCAGAGAACGGATAAAACTGGTGGTCACTGATCAGCAAAACTCTGCACTGTACTCCTCCTATATTATACAGCTGCTCCCCAGTCCTCCCCACAATTAAGCAATAAAGCACAATCAAGTTCAACAATAAACGGAGAGGACGCCAGCCACGTCCTCTCCCTAACATTTCCAATGCACGAGTGAAAATGGCGTCGACGCGCGGCTGCTGATATAGAATCCGAATCTCGCGAGAATCCGACAGCGGGATGATGACGTTCGGGCGCGCTCGGGTTAACCGAGCCATACGGGAGAATCCGAGTATGCCTCGGACCCGTGTAAAATGGGTGAAGTTCGGGGGGGTTCGGTTTCCGAGGAACCGAACCCGCTCATCACTAATTAACACACTTGTAAGTCAGAGGTTGTTACCAACACATTAAGGTGCAAAAGACATAATAATCTACAGTTCATTCTACCTCATAAAGGTAAAACCGTACCTAGCACGTGACCTCCAATGTCTACATCATCCTCGTTCCCGCCTGAAGAACAGCCTCGGCGACAGCAGTAATTGCCTTAAGTATTTTTACCAGACAGAGAATTTAAGGCATAGGCTTATCCCACGGTAGTAATGAAAGCTTTTCTGAGGTAGATGGAATTGTATGGAAGCACAAGAGTGCGGACAGAGTCGTGATAGTTCTCTGGTTTTTCCGCTAATAGTTAAAATGATCCACAGACGGAATACGGCTCAGAGAAGTTGGAGTGTTTTTATAATATTACACCTCCAGCGCGTGTTAATGATGCAACCAGCTTGTGATGTGAGTTACAGATTACTATTTAGCTCTTTTACATAGACATTAACCCCTCCTGGGCTGAAATTGTCATTTGGTCAGGGGCCCTCTAGCATTTGCAAAACCAAAGTTCACTCACCGGTAAAAAACGCGCTTGGCATGCAGTTGTTACTTTGCGATTTTGCTCCCAGTCAGAAAGACAGTGGCGGTCACTACTGGCAGTCAGTGGCGTTTTACTTAGAGATGAGCGGGTTCGGTTCCTCGGGATCCGAACCCGCCCGAACTTCAGGTTTTTTTACACGGGGCCGAGCGACTCGGATCTTCCCGCCTTGCTCGGTTAACCCGAGCGCGCCCGAACGTCATCATCCCGCTGTCGGATTCTCGCGAGGCTCGTATTCTATCGCGAGACTCGGATTCTATATAAGGAGCCGCGCGTCGCCGCCATTTTCACACGTGCATTGAGATTGATAGGGAGAGGACGTGGCTGGCGTCCTCTCCGTTTAGACTAGAGTACTAGAGAGAGACACAAATTTTGGGGAGCATATTATTAGGAGGAGTACTACTTGCTGCTGATAGTGTGACCAGTGACCACCAGTTTAATTAATCCGTTCTCTGCCTGAAAAAAAACGATACACAGTGTGACACAGTCACATACCATATCTGTGCTCAGCTCAGTGTGCTGCATCATATGTAATACTGTATATCATTATCTGACTGTGCTGAGTGCTCACTGCTCACACAGCTTAATTGTGGGGGAGACTGGGGAGCAGTTATAGCAGGAGTACATATTTTAAGTACAGTGCACACTTTTGCTGCCAGAGTGCCACTGCCAGTGTGACTGACCAGTGACCACTGACCACCAGTATTGTGATTGTCTGCTGACCACCAGTATATTGTGTGATTGTCTGCCTGAAAAAGTTAAACACTCGTCGTGTGGTGTTTTTATAAACGCATTCTGCAGACAGTGTCCAGCAGGTCCGTCATTACATAATATATACCTGTCCGGCTGCAGTACTAGTGTGATATATATATATTTTAATTTTATCTCATTATCATCCAGTCTATATTAGCAGCAGACACAGTACGGTAGTCCACGGCTGTAGCTACCTCTGTGTCGGCAGTCGCTCGTCCATCCATAATTGTATACCACCTACCCGTGGTTTTTTTTTTTTTTCTATCTTCTTGATACTAGTAGCTTACTTTAGGAGTCTGCAGTGCTGACAGACAGTGTCCAGCAGGTCCGTCATTACATAATATATACCTGTCCGGCTGCAGTACTAGTGTGATATATATATATATTTTAATTTTATCTCATTATCATCCAGTCTATATTAGCAGCAGACACAGTACGGTAGTCCACGGCTGTAGCTACCTCTGTGTCGGCAGTCGCTCGTCCATCCATAATTGTATACCACCTACCCGTGGTTTTTTTTTTCTATCTTCTTGATACTAGTAGCTTACTTTAGGAGTCTGCAGTGCTGACAGACAGTGTCCAGCAGGTCCGTCATTACATAATATATACCTGTCCGGCTGCAGTACTAGTGTGATATATATATATATTTTAATTTTATCTCATTATCATCCAGTCTATATTAGCAGCAGACACAGTACGGTAGTCCACGGCTGTAGCTACCTCTGTGTCGGCAGTCGCTCGTCCATCCATAATTGTATACCACCTACCCGTGGTTTTTTTTTTTTTCTATCTTCTTGATACTAGTAGCTTACTTTAGGAGTCTGCAGTGCTGAATCTGACAGACAGTGTCCAGCAGGTCCGTCATTACATAATATATACCTGTCCGGCTGCAGTACTAGTGTGATATATATATATATATTAATTTTATCTCATTATCATCCAGTCTATATTAGCAGCAGACACAGTACGGTAGTCCACGGCTGTAGCTACCTCTGTGTCGGCAGTCGCTCGTCCATCCATAATTGTATACCACCTACCCGTGTTTTTTTTTTTTTTTTCTATCTTCTTGATACTAGTAGCTTACTTTAGGAGTCTGCAGTGCTGAGTCTGACAGACAGTGTCCAGCAGGTCCGTCATTACATAATATATACCTGTCCGGCTGCAGTACTAGTGTGATATATATATATATATATATTTTAATTTTATCTCATTATCATCCAGTCTATATTAGCAGCAGACACAGTACGGTAGTCCACGGCTGTAGCTACCTCTGTGTCGGCAGTCGCTCGTCATCCATAAGTATACTAGTATCCATCCATCTCCATTGTTTACCTGAGGTGCCTTTTAGTTGTGCCTATTAAAATATGGAGAACAAAAATGTTGAGGTTCCAAAAATAGGGAAAGATCAAGATCGACTTCCACCTCGTGCTGAAGCTGCTGCTACTAGTCATGGCCGAGACGATGAAATGCCAGCAACGTCGTCTGCCAAGGCCGATGCCCAATGTCATAGTACAGAGCATGTAAAATCCAAAACACCAAATATCAGTAAAAAAAGGACTCAAAAATCTAAAATAAAATTGTCGGAGGAGAAGCGTAAACTTGCCAATATGCCATTTACCACACGGAGTGGCAAGGAACGGCTGAGGCCCTGGCCTATGTTCATGGCTAGTGGTTCAGCTTCAGAGATTAATTGCTTCTTTTTTGGTGGGGGTCCAAACCAACCCGTCATTTCAGTCACAGTCGTGTGGCAGAACCTGTCACTGAAATGATGGGTTGGTTAAAGTGTGCATGTCCTGTTTATACAACATAAGGGTGGGTGGGAGGGCCCAAGGACAATTCCATCTTGCACCTCTTTTTTCTTTCATTTTTCTTTGCGTCATGTGCTGTTTGGGGAGTATTTTTTTGAAGGGACATCCTGCGTGACACTGCAGTGCCACTCCTAGATGGGCCAGGTGTTTGTGTCTGCCACTAGGGTCGCTTATCTTACTCACACAGCTACCTCATTGCGCCTCTTTTTTTCTTTGCGTCATGTGCTGTTTGGGGAGTGTTTTTTGGAAGGGCCATCCTGCGTGACACTGCAGTGCCACTCCTAGATGGGCCAGGTGTTTGTGTCGGCCACTAGGGTCGCTTAGCTTACTCACACAGCTACCTCATTGCGCCTCTTTTTTTCTTTGCGTCATGTGCTGTTTGGGGAGTGTTTTTTGGAAGGGCCATCCTGCGTGACACTGCAGTGCCACTCCTAGATGGGCCAGGTGTTTGTGTCGGCCACTAGGGTCGCTTAGCTTAGTCATCCAGCGACCTCTGTGCAAATTTTAGGACTAAAAATAATATTGTGAGGTGTGAGGTGTTCAGAATAGACTGAAAATGAGTGGAAATTATGGTTTTTGAGGTTAATAATACTTTGGGATCAAAATGACCCCCAAATTCTATGATTTAAGCTGTTTTTTAGTGTTTTTTAAAAAAAACACCCGAATCCAAAACACACCCGAATCCGACAAAAAAAATTCGGTGAGGTTTTGCCAAAACGCGGTCGAACCCAAAACACGGCCGCGGAACCGAACCCAAAACCAAAACACAAAACCCGAAAAATTTCAAGTGCACATCTCTAGTTTTACTTTGTGCTGCAGGAGCTTGGCGGCCTACTGTGCAAGCAGGGTCACCAACTACACATGCACGAGTGGCGAGTACCGGGGTCATGCTCCGGATTGTGCAGCTTGGTAATTTCACAATATAGCAGCCCCCAGCAGCTGTCTGGGACCCCCACTGAGCCCTTCAAACAATCCTAGATAATTAGCACTCGCCTCGTCCCTGTCTGCTCTCATGCCCAGAACCCGAAGAATCCATTCGCACAGCCGATCGCAAGGAGATTGACAGGAAGAGGGCATTTATGGGTGTCAACTGACCGTTTTCTGGGAGTGTTTGGAAAAACGCAGGCGTGTCCAGACGTTTGCAGGGCGTGTGTCTGACATCAATTCCGGGACCAAAAAGACTTACTCAGAAACTGCACAAAATGTTTTTGTAGAGCTCGGCTGCACAGGCGTTCGCACACTTGCAAAGCGAAAATACACTCCCCCGTGGGTGGCGACTCTGCGTTTGCACGGCTGCTAAAAGTAGCTAGCGAGCGATCAACTCGGAATGAGGGCCATTATCTTGTGGCTGAAATGTATCTATGATTGATGTGGGTGTGGATCGTTGGGTCGACAGTAACTAGGTCGACAGTCATTAGGTCGGCCAGTATTGGTCAACAGTGACTAGGTCGACACTTGAAATAGGTTGACACGATCATTAGATCGACATGGACAAGGTTGACATGAGTTTTTTTTTTGGGGGGGTGTTTTGGTGTTTTCTTCGTAAAGTGAAGGGGGACCCCAATTAGTGCACCGTATTCCTCACCATGCTTCGGGCATGGTGCCTCGTTCCGCTACCGTGGCGCTCGGCACAGGTTACTATTCCCAGTTGCAGTCCACGTGGATCGTAAAGTATGAAAAAGTTCAACATTTTTTTTAAAAAGTATAAAATTCATGTTGACCTTTTCATGTGTCGAGCTTTGTGATGTCGACCTAGTGACCATGTTGACCTAATGAGTGTCGACCAAAGTGCTGTCGACCTAAAGACCAGATACCGATTGATGTCTAGGTATGGATTCATAGGAAGGAACATGCTAATTTTAATATTAAAATAAAGCAGCTGGGACCCAATTTATAAAATCATTTCCTTTTTTTTTGTAGCTATGCGACTGCACTAATTCAGATTTGTATTTACAACCGATGGGTTTACGTACAAATCCAATGGTTGTAGGACTGTGCAGGCGCAAGGAGCATTCTGCACATGTGTAGAACGCTCTTGTGATAACGCATGCAGCCCCCTGTCAGCCGCAGCAGGATTGACATGCTGCGGTATTTGGGGGGCTGAGCGGAGGTGGCACCCGAAAACGTTCTTCAAATAAGGAGGGCTACACATGTTCCCGTTTTGTAGGCATGATGGGTCCAGGGTCTGCGTGGTCAGATGCAGACTTACTGGAACCTGGTGCCTGTATCTGGATTCTGGACTAAAACCTGGATTCGGGATGCCCCTACTACAATGATGCTGATTTGGAATTATATTGGACATAACTGAAGTAAAAAAAAAAAAAAGAGCTTCCCACAATAGTAGAGTATGTCTGTTGTGTTCCGCTGCAGTGCCGTCAGGTAAGCAGATTTCCTTAAAACCTGTGTTACCTAGACAGTGAATTGGAACATCACTCCAGTTTGTGTAAAGTAAGCTTTTCGTGTCTATAAATGAATGATGAATAGACCCCAAAGGTGACTAATAACATCTGCGCGCCCTTAATAACAAAGCTCTTCATTCAAAGGAAAGAGTGATTCGAGAATGGATGATCTATAAAACAATGGGGCCTAATTCAGACATGATCTCTAAGCTGCATTTTTGTACAGCCTGCGACCAGGTCTGAACTGCGCATGCGTATGCACCGCAATGCACAGGCGCGTAGTTTTGCAGTGACAGGGATCGACGGCCAGCGTCAAGATGTGCGAGAAAAGCGATCACACAGGCGATCGCAAGGTGACTGACAGGAAGAGGCCGTTTGTGGGTGGCAACTGACCATTTTTAAGGAGTGTCTGGAGAAACGCAGGAGGGACCAGGCGTTTGGAGGGAGGGTTTCTGACGTCAGCTCCGGCCCCGATCATCGCACTGGAAGAGTAAGTCCTGGGCTGTGGAGAGACTGCACAAACTTCTGTTTGTGCAGCTCTCCTGCACATTCGATCACACCCCTGCACAGCGATTTCCCCCTCCCCCTGTAGGCGGCGACTACCTGATCGCAGGGATGCAAAAAACGCACCCTAGCGATCAGGCCTGAATTAGGCCCCATGTTGCTTTGGGTCTCTGTTTTGTATTTGTAAAGCCATCGCATTTATGTTACGTTTACTTTGACATACCTTAAAGTAGTGATGAGCGGATTCGGTTTTACTCGGTTTTACTCGGTTCTCAAAACGGCATCTTATTGGCTCACGGATGTCACGTGTTTTGGATAGCCAATAAGATGCCGTTTTGAGAACCGAGTAAAACCGAGTAAAACCGAGTAAAACCGAACCTCGCTCATCACTACCTTAAAGCATACCTGGCATTTAGGCATTCCGAAAAGTGTTTGCCCATTACACTGGACGGTCCAGGCAAACCAGGAAGGATGTGTAGGAAAAAAACTGTGTTCCCTAATGCACACCGAGTGAATAATATATCTACATAATAATAGTCAGATAATACGGAGATCTTAGTTGCGTATATCTGCAGATATAGGGTTAAGCCCCCAGGCCGATCGACAAGGCTTCTCCGTCACTGGGGGTCCCTAATACTAGGTATGGGCCTGGGGTGCAGGACCCCACGATGCCGGCACAGGTCGGCCACCCCAGGTCAGCACACAGGTGAGAATTAATAGGGGTTAATAAGAAGCACAGAAGTGCTATGTAAGTGGTGTGATTAAAATAATATATACAAAGTGATAGGAAAAATAATAAGTGTTAATAAAGTGTTAGGGTGTGCCTACCTGAAGCAGCCCAGCCATACCGACACAGGGGCCACCGCACCCCACACCCACCCCATAAATAATTACAAATATTTCTGGGTTAAATTCCCAGTGTAAGGCCACATGGTAATGGCACCTACAGCATCTGAGAGCCAGCTTACCTAGGGATACCCCTGGCTTCCCCTATGGCACTTCTGGAGTCAGCAATCCCTCCTAATGCTGACCCATTTATGCCTCTCTATATACAATACACAAAGTGGAAAGCTGCTCAATCAGATTGTAATGTCACTCAGGTGCTAAAAGGGGAGGGGTAATTCTGTGTAGGAAAAAAACTGTGTTCCCTAATGCACACCGAGTGAATAATATATCTACATAATAATAGTCAGATAATACGGAGATCTTAGTTGCGTATATCTGCAGATATAGGGTTAAGCCCCCAGGCCGATCGACAAGGCTTCTCCGTCACTGGGGGTCCCTAATACTAGGTATGGGCCTGGGGTGCAGGACCCCACGATGCCGGCACAGGTCGGCCACCCCAGGTCAGCACACAGGTGAGAATTAATAGGGGTTAATAAGAAGCACAGAAGTGCTATGTAAGTGGTGTGATTAAAATAATATATACAAAGTGATAGGAAAAATAATAAGTGTTAATAAAGTGTTAGGGTGTGCCGACCTGAAGCAGCCCAGCCATACCGACACAGGGGCCACCGCACCCCACACCCACCCCATAAATAATTACAAATATTTCTGGGTTAAATTCCCAGTGTAAGGCCACAATCCCTCCTAATGCTGACCCATTTATGCCTCTCTATATACAATACGCAGATATACGCAACTAAGATCTCCGTATTATCTGACTATTATTATGTAGATATATTATTCACTCGGTGTGCATTAGGGAACACAGTTTTTTTCCTACACAGAATTACCCCTCCCCTTTTAGCACCTGAGTGACATTACAATCTGATTGAGCAGCTTTCCACTTTGTGTATTGTATATAGAGAGGCATAAATGGGTCAGCATTAGGAGGGATTGCTGACTCCAGAAGTGCCATAGGGGAAGCCAGGGGTATCCCCAGGTAAGCTGGCTCTCAGATGCTGTAGGTGCCATTACCATGTGGCCTTACACTGGGAATTTAACCCAGAAATATTTGTAATTATTTATGGGGTGGGTGTGGGGTGCGGTGGCCCCTGTGTCGGTATGGCTGGGCTGCTTCAGGTCGGCACACCCTAACACTTTATTAACACTTATTATTTTTCCTATCACTTTGTATATATTATTTTAATCACACCACTTACATAGCACTTCTGTGCTTCTTATTAACCCCTATTAATTCTCACCTGTGTGCTGACCTGGGGTGGCCGACCTGTGCCGGCATCGTGGGGTCCTGCACCCCAGGCCCATACCTAGTATTAGGGACCCCCAGTGACGGAGAAGCCTTGTCGATCGGCCTGGGGGCTTAACCCTATATCTGCAGATATACGCAACTAAGATCTCCGTATTATCTGACTATTATTATGTAGATATATTATTCACTCGGTGTGCATTAGGGAACACAGTTTTTTTCCTACACAGAATTACCCCTCCTCTTTTAGCACCTGAGTGACATTACAATCTGATTGAGCAGCTTTCCACTTTGTGTATTGTAAACCAGGAAGGATGGTCACCCTATAACAGGCTCAGTCATACATGGCAACACACCCTTTCTTGGCCATAACCCCACTCCAGCATCAGGTCATGCAAAAAGCCTTTGCGGCCCTGCAAGCAGAGGCACGTAACTCTGCATGTGTGTGTGTGGCTAGTTGTACTGGGTAAGCGCAGTTCAAATGTGCAAACTTTAAGCTACCCAAACTGGCTTATGTCTAACTTACTGTAGCATCAAGCCCATAGTATTCTACACTGAGGACAGACACAGATTTAACCTCAGGAACTGTAGGATATGCTTAGCAGCAGTTTAGTGCGAAAGGTTCCATTTCCGCTGCAAAATTACAGATGGAAAAAAACTATGGCTGTGCTACAGGTATGTATGGAAGGGACTGAGATATAAACTCTTCTCCCATCTTATACAAACAAATATACTTCCACATTTTCTATATAAAAAAATGACAGTGAAGAGCCAGGGAGCACAATCAGTCTCCAAGTGAACCACAACCAAAGCAATTAGCTATGGGTGCTAACACTGATGGCCACAAACCAGGAGGGTATAATTACTGTACCACCCTCAACATCAAACCACATCCAACAGGCACTCTAGAATAAAACTCCCACTTCGGTCTCCTGCACTATGGGCATAATTCATTCAGATTTTTTTTATAATTTACACACTGCAAAATTATTTTTCATAGAGTCTGTTTCAGCTGTCTTTTTATTTATACGTGTACCACGGTTTCCAGCACATAGAAGAGATCACTTTGGGTAAATTACGAGGCAGTAAAGTGTTAATCGCTTAATTACAGCAATCATTTCAGCACAATAATACCATCAAATGGCATCTACTGACGGAAGAGAAACTGTCATTTCAGGAAAGGTGACATCACACGAGCTAATTTCTCTTTCATCTCAGTTTATTTTATCTTTACATACTTCTTCAATTACCTAACTGTGTTTAGATGACTTGCGTCTCGCTGTGCAAATTACCCGTCACACAGCTGGAGGAAACAGCTTCAGTCTTCGTTTTCATTGCTGGTTGCAAAAGTTTGAAGTAAGTTTATTGTGAAGAGGATGGTTTTTTAAAAGCTTTATAATATGTATACAAAGTTCTATGGTCAGCGTATCCTGCATTCCCTGTTTTACAGGTACCAATAAAGACAGTGTACTTAAAATATGTTATGTGCATGTTTCATCGGTTTAGTGAATACCCGCTTCTTTCTCACCAAAGGATAAGTGTTGTGTAGCTTTTTTCCGATATTTAAAGCATCAAATTCTAAACTATAAAAAGCTATATCCTGATCGTCTGTGTTGAGAATTTACGGTTCAGTGCAACCCTGCAGGACAAGGTTTAGTAATTACTTTAGTTGTGTATCAGTCAATTTGATAAACAAGTAACTAATGTTATACTGCACTGTACGGCTGAATTACAAGGACAACGACTGCCAGTCAATAACTGTAATATAACATATTGGGAACTGGAACATTTTAGACAACTAGGTGATTAATCGCACCCTACGGGCGCTCTTCACACCGTCACAAGGAGCTACGCCCCCTTAACCCTTGCACACCCTTCTGGCGTGCAATATTTTTATTATATGGAGTATTACCTACAATCATAATTTTGTGAGTGGTTAAATAGGGCGTGCAATGGTTAAGGGGCCGTTGCCCCTTGTGAGGGCCCGATTAATCACATAGTAGGTGCTGTGGTTGGGGGAGTGGCGGGTGCGGGGGAGACGCGGATGGGGGAGGGGATCCGGGGGTGCCGTGGGTGAGGGAGGTGCGGTTGCAGGGGTGCTGCAGGTGGGGGAGGGGCGGGTGTGTGGGAGGAGCAGGGGGGGAAAGTACAGGTGCGGTGGTGCAGCGAGTGGGGGAGGGGCGGTGGTGGGGGTGCCGTTGATGCGGGAGGGGGCCCCGGAGACACTGTGAGTGGGGGAGGGGCGGGTAATGCTTCTCCTGCTTCTCCTCCTGGAAGCAGCGATAATACGTAGGGAGGCAGCATTTAAACTGACTTTAATACATTAATAATCCATACTGTGATTACAGCAAATGTGGTCTAACATTTCTGAATTTTATTCCTTCTTCAGAGAACCTGAAAGAAGAAAATTCCGAAACGTTAGAACACATTTGCTGTAATCACAGTATGGATTAGTAATGTATTGAAGTGCGTTCTCCCTGCATATTACTATTACATATATATAGCAGAGTGCCCATTTGACCACACACACATGCAGTGCCGTAACTAGGCATTTTAGCGCTGTGTGCAAGAAATGACAGTGGTGCCCCCCCAAGTAAGATAGGGGCAGTGCGCGCCGTAGGCGCGCAAAAAAATTATAGGGGCGTGGCTTCACGGGGAAGGGGCGTGGCCACAAAATAATAGCAATTCATACTACGGTGCACAGTAGTCTACATTATTCAAATTACGCTGCACAGTAGCGCCACTACACCAGGTAGAGCCCCTATTATACATTACAGCAGACAGCGTCCCCCTTTTTACACATTACAGCAGACAGTCCCCCTTTTTACACATTGCGGCAGCCAGTCCCCCTTTTTACACATTGCGGCAGCCAGGCCCCCTTTTTACACATTGCGGCAGCCAGTCCCCCTTTTTACACATTGCGGCAGCCAGGCCCCCTCTTTACACATTGCGGCAGCCAGTACCCCTTTTTACACATTGCGGCAGCCAGTCCCCCTTTTTACACATTGCGGCAGCCAGGCCCCCTTTTTACACATTGCGGCAGCCAGTCCCCCTTTTTACACATTGCGGCAGCAGGCCCCCTCTTTACACATTGCGGCAGCCAGGCCCCCTTTTTACACATTGCGGCAGCCAGTCCCCCTTTTTACACATTGCGGCAGCCAGGCCCCCTTTTTACACATTGCGGCAGCCAGTCCCCCTTTTTACACATTGCGGCAGCCAGGCCCCCTTTTTACACATTGCGGCAGCCAGTCCCCCTTTTTACACATTGCGGCAGCCAGGACCCCTTTTTACACATTGCGGCAGCCAGTCCCCCTTTTTACACATTGCGGCAGCCAGTCCCCCTTTTTACACATTGCGGCAGCCGGGCCCCCTTTTTACACATTGCGGCAGCCAGTCCCCCTTTTTACACATTGCGGCAGCCAGGACCCCTTTTTACACATTGCGGCAGCCAGTCCCCCTTTTTACACATTGCGGCAGCCAGGCCCCCTTTTGTCCCCCTTTTTACACATTGCGGCAGCCAGGCCCCCTTTTTACACATTGCGGCAGCCAGGCCCCCTTTTTACACATTGCGGCAGCCAGTCCCCCTTTTTACACATTGCGGCAGCCAGGCCCCCTTTTTACACATTGCGGCAGCCAGGCCCCCTTTTTACAGCCAGTCCCCCTTTTTACACATTGCGGCAGCCATCCCCCTTTTTACACATTGCGGCAGACGGTGACCCCCTGAGAGAGAGAGAGAGAGAGAGAAAGAGACATATACTTACCATCTCCCTGCTGGCAGTCAGGCTCCTCGTGCAGCTCCCTCTGTGCAGGCAGTGAGGTGAGAAGGAGGAGGAGGGAGGGGGAGCAGGGAACCGCATCCCAGCATCCACAGCAGCGCCGGGCAGCCAATACAGAAGGAGAGGGGGATGCTGCAGTGGCGCTTACTACCAATGACATAGCGCTGCTGCGGCTCCCTGCTCCCCCTCCCTCCTCCTCCTTCTCCGCTGCCCGGCGCTGGTCCTCTTCTCCCTCCACAGCGCGGCGCACACAGCACACAGCAGAGGCGGCATGTAATGAGTCAATTTGACTCATTACATGCCGCTGGCCGTGCGCCCTCAGGGCAACTGCGCTGTGTGCCAAGCCCACTTGGCACACACGTAGTTACGGCCCTGCACACATGTATATATATCTCCTATATAATAGCCTTGTGATTCTGTGCCTGGCCCTCTAACGCTGGGCGGAGTCACAGTCACAGATCTGGGTAACTGGATGCAGGCCAGGAACAGTCCCTTCCCTAGGTCCGCCCATCCCCGCCCAGTTCCCTCCCCGTCTCCACCCAGTCCCCTCTTTCCCTCCTCCCTGTGCACTCCCTGCACCCTGGCGACCAGGACCGGCACCACCATTAGGCAGCTTTAGGCAGCTTCCTAAGGGCGGTAGCCAGTGGCGGAACAAGCAAGCGGTGGGCCCAGGTGCGACAAAATGCTTTGGGCCCCCCCCATCCCATCCAAGTCCACCCCATGGGCAGTGCGCGCCGTAGGCGCGCGCAAAAGTACATAGTGGCGTGGCTTCGTGGGGAAGGGGTGTGTCCACAAAATAATACCAATTCATAAAACGGTGCACAGTAGTCTCCATTCTTCAAATTACGCCGCACAGTAGCACCACTACACCAGGTAGAGACCCTTTTACACCTTACAGCGAACAGATTCCTCTTTTTACACATAACGGCAGACAGCGTGCACTTTTTACACATAACGGCAGACAGCGTGCCCTCGTTACACATAGCGGCAGACAGCGTGCACTTTTTACACATTACGGCAGACAGCGTCCCCATTTTACACATTACGGCAGACAGCATACACTTTTTACACATAATGGCAGACAGCGTGCCCTTGTTACACATAGCGGCAGACAGCATCCCCTTTTTACACATTACGGCAGACAGCATACACTTTTTACACATAATGGCAGACAGCGTGCCCTCGTTACACATAGCGGCAGACAGCGTGCCCTCGTTACACATAGCGGCAGACAGCGTGCACTTTTTACACATTACGGCAGACAGCGTCCCCATTTTACACATTACGGCAGACAGCATACACTTTTTACACATAACGGCAGACAGCATCCCCATTTTACACATTACGGCAGACAGCATACACTTTTTATAAATAATGGCAGACAGCGTGCCCTTTTTACACATTACGGCAGGCAGATTCTACCTTTTTACACATAGCGGCAGGCAGATTCCCCATTTTTATACATAGCGGCAGGCAGATTCCCCATTTTTACACATTGCGGCAGGCTGATTCCCCCTTTTTACACATTGCGGCAGGCAGATTCCCCATTTTTACATTGCGGCAGGCAGATTCCCCCTTTTTACACATTGCGGCAGGCAGATTCCCCATTTTTATACATAGCGGCAGACAGATTCCCCATTTTTATACATAGCGGCAGGCAGTCCCCCCTTTTTACACATTGCGGCAGGCTGATTCCCCCTTTTTACACATTGCGGCAGGCAGTCCCAACAAATAAAAAAAGAAAGAGAAAGAAAGAAAGAAAGAAAGAAAGAAAGAAAGAAAGAAAGAAAGAAAGAAAGAAAGAAAGAAAAATTATACTTACCCTCTCTGTTGGCTCAGGCTCCTTGTGCAGCTTCCCGGGCAGTAGAGAAGAAGGAGGAGGGAGGTGGAGGAGGGAGCCGCAGCAGCGCTGTGTTATTGGTGGAGGCGCTGCTGCTGCTGCCCCTCTGCTTCACTATAGGCTGTTCTCAGAGACAGCCTATAGTGAAGCAGAGGAGCAGCAGCGCCTCCACCAGTAACAAAGCGCTGCTGCGGCTCCCTCCTTCACCTCCGTCCTCCACCTTACCCCGTACCGCTGCAGTGCGCGCCGCTCCTCTCCTCTCTCTCCGGGCGGCTGTGCGCTGCGGGCAGCGGTTGCCCGCAGCGCACAGCGGCATGTAATGAGTCAGTTTGACTCATTACATGCTTGGGCCCCTGAACAGAGGCGGGCCCCAGTGCAACGCACTGCTTGCACTGCCGGTAGTTCCGCCTCTGGCGGTAGCACTTAAAGGGCGGCGCTGAGTTCAACTAAAAAAAAAGTTCAACTAAAAAAAAAAAAAAATGAGGGAAGTACTGTGTCGCTCACTTACCCCCGCCCTCCCGACCCGGTGATCGGGTAAAAGATCTGCTCCCTCCGCCGGGTCTACCAAGCAACGGAGACCACGGCACGGAGCTGCTGGAACCCGAGGAGGAGGCCGGGGGCGGGACCGTCACATGGCGCAACTCACTGACTCACTCTAATAGCCCAGCAGAGGGAAAAGGTGAGCAGCATTGCAGGGAACAGTACAGGCGGCGGGTAATGACAGCGCCGCACCGTACATCCGTACATGGCTCCCTGGCAACGACCGGCGTCTGCCCTGTGTGCAGGGAGGAGTGATCCGCATCCTCCCACACAGTGACCGCTGTGTGGGACTATTATCCCCGCCAGTCCTGTCACCGTTGCCGTGGTCATGCAGGGGGGCCTCTACGTGGTTGGGGTAATGAGGTTAGGCTTCTTTGTGACACTGCATCGCCCTACCCTGTGTTGAGATATATAGATATATACACACATCTCTATCTACTGTGTGTGTGTGTATATATATATATATATATACACACATTGCAGTTTAGCTACCGTCTATACTGTGATTCATTACTGAGTGCCGTGGAATGACCATTACTATATATATATATATATATATATATATATACATACAGTGTATGTATTTATATATATATATGTATAGATATATGTACAGTATATATAAATGCAGTATATTCTTGTGCATCTCCATTATGAACAGCGCGGTTTGGGGGAACCAGTGTAGCGTTGTAGGATGGCTCCAGATTACTATTTGGAGGGAAGAGGTTAGGGTCAGACTGCGGGTGGGGGGGTTAGGATTAGACTACGAGGGGTGTGAGGGTTAGTATGCACGGGTAGGAGTTTTAGGGTTATTCTGCGGGGTGGGAGGGTTAGGGTTATAGACCCTACACACTGTCCGACAGCACTGCACGATATGAACGATCTCGTTCATTAATGAACGAGATAATGTTCATATCGTGCAGTGTGGAGGCACCAGCGATGAACGATGCGCGACCCCGTGCTCGTTCATCGCTGGTGCCCCGTCGGCTGTGCATGCAGGCCAATATGGACGATCTCGTCCATATTTGCCTGCAGTTCTATGGAGCCATGTGACGGGGGGAGTGAAGTAACTTCACTCCCCCGTCACTGCCCCCCCGCCACCGGGTCGCCCGTCGGCCGTATCCGCCGTCGGGCAGCTCGGCGGCGGATCGGCCAATGTGTAGGGCCCATTAGTCTGCGAGGGTGGGAGGGTTAGGCTGTGGGTAGGGGAGGTTAGGGTTAGTCAGCAGGGGTGGGAGAGCTAGTGTTAGGCTGCGGGTAGGGGGAGCTAGGGTTAGGCACCCCCAGTTAGGGTTAGGCTGTGGGGGGAGGAATGGTTAGGAGGGATAGGGATCAGGATTAGTTTACTTAATTAGTAAGTGTTGGGATTTTAATCTAGGGGATGCCGCTGTCGCTATTTTGACAGCCGGCATCCCAATGGCTGGGATATTGTATGTAATCCATACGTATATTATATACTGTGTGTGTGTGTGTGTGTGTGTGTGTGTGTGTGTGTGTGTGTGTGTGTGTGTGTGTGTGTATGTATATATATATATATATACATACACACACACACCCACACACCTCTCCCTAATAATAACCCCTAACCTTAACCCACACTGGGAAATCAGCCCTAATATACTATCGCTAAAATACCCTGACCCAAATCACAAAATTATCAGGCGGTGGCTATGGAACTTATAAAATCGCGTGTCTGCACGGGTGTGTGTGTGTGTGGGTGAAGGGGGGGGGGGGTTGGTTGGGGCATCTGGCACTGACTATTTGCCTAGGGTGCTGAGAAACCTTGCACCGGCCCTGCTGGTGACACTGCAGCCGGTGAGTCTTGCGGCTGCCGCACACTCCGGAGGGGAATGCGTGGATGACCTCTGACTGCCGCACCTGCCCCCCTCCCACCCGCGGCACCCACAGCCTCCACAACATCCGCAGCACACGCCTCCCTCCTCCCCGCACCCTCCCACCCGCGGCACCCATGCCTGCAGCACCTCCCGCCCGCGGCACTCCCACCCCCTCCCCCACCCATAGCACCCACATCTGCAGCAACCCCCACCCCTCCCTCCCGCCCCTCCCCCACCCACGGCAGACGCCCCTCCCCCACCCGCGACACTCCCGCCCCCTCCCCCATCCGTTGAACCCACACCTGCAGCACCCAGCGCCCCTCCCCCACCAGCGGCACTCCCGCCCCTCCCCCACCAGCGGCACTCCCGCCCCCTCCCCCACCCATAACACACACATCTGCAGCACCCCTCACCCCTCCCGCTGCAGATGCCCCTCCCCCACCTGCGGCACTCCTGCCCCTCCCCCACCCGTTGCACCCACACCTGCAGCACCCACCGCCCCTCCCCCACCTGCGGCACTCCCGCCCCTCCCCCACCCGCGGCAGATGCCCCTCCCCCACCTGCGGCACTCCTGCCCCTCCCCCATCCATTGCACCCACACCTGCAGCACCCACCGCCCCTCCCCCACCCGTGGCACTCCTGCCCCTCACCCACCCATGTCAATCCCGCCCCCTCCCCCACCCGCAGCACCCACTCCTGCAGCACCCCCCACCCGCGGCACTCCCACCACCTCCCCCACCCGCAGCACCCCCTGCCCCTACGCCACCCGCGGCACCCACAGCACCCACCACATCTGTCCCCCACCCATGGTACACGCCCCTCCCCCACCCGCGCCACTCTTGCCCCCTCCCCCACCCGTAGCACCCACAAACAGCAGCGCACCCCACCCCTCCCCCACCCGTGACACCCCCGCCCCTCCCCCACCCCCATACTCACCTCTCCCCCCCGCTACACCCCCGCACCCTCCACCCCACCCGACCCTCCCCCACCTGCAACACCCCCGCACCTACCCCACCTCCATACCCACCTCTCCCCCTACACCCTCCACCCCACCCGCCCCTACCCCACCCGCGGCACCCCTGCACCTCCCCCACCCCACCCCCATACCCACCATGGGTGGGGGACACTGCTACCTGTGGCGATTGTGTAAAAGTGGCACTGCTACCTGTGGGCTTGTGTGTATACGCGGCTCTGCTACCAGTGGTCATTGTGTGTATAAGTGACACTCCTACCTGTGGCCATTGTGTGTATAAGCGCCACTGCTACCTGTGGCCATTGTGTGTATAAGTGGTGCTGCTACCTGTGGCCATTGTGTGTATAAGCGCCACTGCTACCTGTGGCCTTTGTGTGTATAAGCGGTGCTGCTAAAAGTGACCATTGTGTGTATAAGTGGTTCTGCTACCTGTGGCCATTGTGTGTATAAGCGGCTCAGCTACCTGTGGCCACTGTGTGTATAAGCGCCTCTGTTACCTATGGGAATTGTGTGTAGAAGTGGCACTGCTACCAGGGGCCATTGTGTGTATAAGCACCACTGCTACCTGTGGTCATTGTGTGTATAAACTGCTTTGCTACCTGTGGGCACGTTGTGTATAAACGTCTCTGCTACCTGTGGGCACTGTATGTATAAGCGGCTCTGCTACCTGTGGGCACTGTATGTATAAGCGGCTCTGCTACCTGTGGGCACTGTGTGTATAAGCGGCTCTGCTACCTGTGGGCGCTGTGTGTATAAGTGGCTCTGCTACCTGTGGGTATTGTGTGTATAAGCGGCTCTGCTACTTGTGGGTATTGTGTGTATAAGCGGCTCTGCTACCTGTGGGTATTGTGTGTATAAGCTGCCCTGCTACCTCTGGCCACTGTGTGGATACGTGGCTCCGTTACCTGTGGCCATTGTGTGTATAAGCGGCTCAGCTACCTGTGTCCATTGTGTGTATACGCGGCTCTGATACCTGTGACCACTGTGTGTGTAAGCTGCGCTGTATACACTAGCAGTATATACTACACTATGTTATTCAATGTGCCCTGCGGCCACTCTTCACACCCTCACAAAGGGCTACGCCCCCTTGACAATCGCACGCCCTTCCCGCTTGCAATATTTACCCACTAGCATAAACTTTTTTGCAGGTAATACTCCATATAATAACACTTATAGCACAGCTGAAGCCCGTGCAGGGGATAATGGATCGTAGCCTTGTCAAAGTCAGAAAAATATCACGCTACACATTGCCATATTTGCACCTCATGCGTGTCCCCGCTGCGCGTGCATGAGCTCTCCCGTGCGTGCGCATACTCGCTGTTGCGTGCACCCGCGGGCGCACGGTATGCGCATTTACGGTAGAGTTTGTATACGTCTAGCGTGCGACTCAATTGTAACATATTTTAACCATATAATGTATTTCGTAGATTATGGTCCCTTTGATAGAATCTGAAAGTTTAGTTAATGTAGCATGTTCATAGACAAAGAGATCCCTCTTTGTTTGATACGAAGGGTCAGACAGGGGTTATACAGTGGTGTTTAGTATCCATCGGAAGAGTATTTAATTAGCAATATTCCGGTGTTGGTTTGAAGCGGATTAATCGCTCGTGCGAATAGTTATGGACATAAGAAGTTTATGAACATTTACTGTATTTGCACTTTATTACCCATGCGGCGGGAAACCCAGTTTCCCACCCACCTGAGCAGTTAGGAATAGTCACAGCCCACCTGTATGAATCAACCTATGACCTTTTGTTATAATGCGAAGACGAATTCCTGTGTCCAATGAACAATAAGAATATAGGGACCATTGTACTGTATTGTGTGTAGTGTATAAAAGGACAAGCCGATCTGGGCCAGCTCTCTATTCTCTTCAACGGTTCTCATCACTGATAATCAGGAGCTGGTTATCCAGAAGGCGCATGCGATTGTTTCCCTTTGTGCGTAAGTTTCTCTGCAATCATATTGTCTTTATTGTTATAAGCCATTCTCTCTCGTTCTCTCTCACTTTCTCTCTCTCTCTCCTTCCCCCTTTAAAAGTAATTGTATCTTTATTGTATTTTATGTGTAGTTACTTGGTTAGATATTCTATGTTATTTTGGTAGTGTATAACTTGTACTGTATTATTCTTTTGCGATTGAACGTTCATTCATTTCCTTAAAAGGCGTTAGACCCTTAGACCGGTATTTGAGTGTTTATTATATTGCTAAGGGGTTCTCTGAGCGTCACATACGCTCATACAGCTTTTTGACCAACAAGGTTACACTGTGTCACATTTACACCTTATCACTGCATAAAGGTTTACTGTATAAGTACATTGTTTATGGTATAGTAGTTAAGGTTTAACACTGTGAGCGTCTGCGCCGCTCGTGATCTCCTCATGGTCTCGAGCGTCCGCTACGCTGATAGCGTATCATTACGTTAGTCGGCAGCCTATAGCGTGCTTGCCCGTACGCTCTTAGCCGTGAGCGAACGTGCCGCTCGTGCGTCTCGACCACGGCTAAGCGTTTGATACGCAACGTGCGTACTCTTACGGTATTCCATACGCCAATAGCGTACTGTGTCTCTTAACCTTTTAAAGTGTTTTAAATAGGATAAACATATAGGCTTTATCAATTGGCGGCTCGTCCGCCCTTCACATATCTGCACTAGGTAATTTCAGCATACATTATCGGTCAGCAAAGGGCGGGAGGTAATATTCCTCGTAGTGCTGACCAGATAAGCGTCTGCTTCGCTTAGTAAAGGGTGCTGAAGGAATCCGGAACCGGAGATAAGAACAATGGCCCTCATTCCGAGTTGATCGCTCGGTATTTTTCATCGCATCGCAATGAAAATCCGCTTAGTACGCATGCGCAATGTTCGCACTGCGACTGCGCCAAGTAACTTTGCTATGTAGAAAGTAATTTTACTCACGGCTTTTTCATCGCTCCGGCGATCGTAATGTGATTGACAGGAAATGGGTGTTACTGGGCGGAAACACGGCGTTTCAGGGGCGTGTGGCTGAAAACGCTACCGTTTCCGGAAAAAATGCAGGAGTGGCCGGAGAAACGGTGGGAGTGCCTGGGCGAACGCTGGGTGTGTTTGTGACGTCAACCAGGAACGACAAGCACTGAACTGATCGCACAGGCAGAGTAAGTCTGAAGCTACTCTGAAACTGCTAAGTAGTTAGTAATCGCAATATTGCGAATACATCGGTCGCAATTTTAAGAAGCTAAGATTCACTCCCAGTAGGCGGCGGCTTAGCGTGTGTAACTCTGCTAAATTCGCCTTGCGACCGATCAACTCGGAATGAGGGCCAATACGCTAGTGTCTTTTAAAACTGTTTTTTTTTTCTGTTCTGCTTGCGTACGCACGCACGCACGCATACATCTGCATTTCTTTTCATCCGTGTATTTTCACATATCACTCTCCTGTTTGCCATTTCACAATTGATAACGTGCTAAGAAAGATTTGTTGCTATTAGTAGTTAAAGAGTAAAAGTAATACATTAAGGGGTAATTTGTAAAGCACGCACACAGCTTTGCCTAAGATACAAGGAGAGACCTGTGTGGTGCTCGGTAGATGATTACAATTAAAGATCATCTACATTGATAAACGTGTTAATTGTATTTCTGTGGACATATCTGGCTGGCATACACGTGTTTCTAACAAAAGGGTGAGACTAGTGTACGCAACACAAAGGCCGACGCACGTAGCGTATATTACGCAACGGAGCGTCCGGGTACGCCCACATAATTCAAAACACACAATAGTATTATTTTTAACAGGCGAAAAGGAGGCAACGCGATAAATAGCGCAAGGCAATTTTAGTGTCCAAAATTTTAAGCTAATAGACCCTTCTCCAATTTGCGACTCATCTGGTCTAGACTGTTTACTGAATGAAAGAAATTTCTGCGCAGAAATAAAATTAAAGTGTACATGTGGTGAGTGTTTGTATATAGAAGTTTTTACAATTTTTGGGTTGAACCACAAGAAGTCGAGTTCTCGTGAGGTACATACATGTAAGTGACGTGCATGGTGGCTTGGGAGGCATCCCTTGTTAAACATAAATTTGAGCATTAGAGTATAGCAGACCAGGAGGTCTACTGTAGCACAGACCAGGAGGTCCGGAACAGACCAGGAGGTCTAGGTACAGCAGACTAAGAAGTCCGCTATAGAGAAAAGTAGCACAACACCAGGAAGGGTTGGTGCGGAACCCATATAGGCCATTAAAGCTCTGGCTGAAGGAATTCGCAGCCGTAATTTTCGATTCCACTGGTCGCTCCGCACATAAGATTAGTTGCTTATGTGCAGAACGATTGTACCGCACGTAATTGTGTGCATTAGTTAGTAACCTGACCAGTACCATTTGCGTACGAAAGGGGTCATAAACGCTATTTGTACACTCTAACGTGATTTGTGTAATTTTTTTTTTATTTTAAGGGAGGTTCGCTGGTCACTCGGGAACTATCCAACAACCGATACTTGCTGGGGACTGGTAGGTCCAACACGCCCCAGTGAGTAAAGGTTCATAGGGGCCCTAGGTTGGGTACAGCAGCTCTGAATCAGTGATTGCAGTACTGGCCAACGTGGGCGAGGAGTGAGTGGAGTACTCGGTAAACTTCGCCGCCGGCCTGCCCCGGACATCTTGGTTTTTGTAAGGGTTCGCTGAAGACCCTGATTTGAAGGTCAGAGGTAGTGAAAGCAACACCTGCAAGTATGGGGGCCAGTTGTTCAGGTAGGGGGCGATCAACCTTGGTTCGGGTTGATTTAGTAAACCGACCAATCGGGTCGGCAAGGTATGTAATGTGTGAGAAATACGGTTCACACACAGAGGTTTTATGTGATGAATGGGAAAGAATGACTGTGCATGACGGGGAAAAGTTTCCCCGGGTAGGTAGTTTTAGCCCAGATGTGTTACAAAATCTAAGGAGAAGGATATGTCTCATTAAATCAGCAAAGAGACGGATCAAAAATTATGATTGTTTAAAGTTATGGCAAAAGGAAAGTGAAATACAAAGAAACTTAACTTACATATCTGACTCTCATCTTGGGAGGAGAGACATGGCAATGGAGAGGATTATGGCTGCAGAGAATGGCACGAGGGTGTACGATAAAAATGCACTTAGTAACTGTATTAAGAATGAAAGTAACAAATGTAATAATGTTTATGAAAATGAAAGTGTAAAAATTACAAATGTTAACCTGTGCAAGTCGCACCCCATGTCAAACTTCCCTCAGGACTACAAGCAAGAACGTGAGCCCAGCACGATGTCGGCACCTTTTCCAGCAGCCATCACACAAGACATCCAGGTGGACGCGACCAAATCGGTAAAGGCAGTAATCGAACCCCCTAACGGAGGGTCAGGTGAGGTCGTGTCCACAGGTACGTACGGTGTTATATATCACGCACAAACAAATGTACCTCATATTGTAGAACCAACACAAGGTGATGTAATTGAATTTAGTCCTGTCAGGGTGATCACAGTCCCCAATGGGAAGACTGACGATCAGGGAAGCATTCCCGTCAAGGACAGTGCAATGCGCCGTCCCTGGTCCCGGATGGAATTGAGAGCAATTATGTCTGAATTCCCTGATCCTAGGAAAGATCTAGTTGCATGTCAGAGATTTATTAAAGAACTAGGAAACTCAACAGAACCCACCAACAAAGATTGGCGGACAGTGCTGAGGGCATGTTTGCCCTCCAGTGTTGACCCTGCGAAATTTATTGCTGATTGTAAATTAAACACAGAGGTACCTCAAACGGAGGAACACAATCAGGAATGTATTAAGCAGATCAACCGACAGTTGGGAGTATATTTCCCTGCCATTGTCAAGTGGAATGAAATTTTCTCCATAAGACAAAACAATGGGGAAAGTATTTCTAATTATTTCAATCGAGCACTGCAAGTAATGGCTAGGAACACTGGGATCACGGACATCAAAACTAATGCACAGCATAGAGAAATAGCGGTTAAGGTATTAATGAATGGCTTAAAGGAGGTAGTGAGAACAAGGGTACAGACCACCAACCCAAACTGGAGAAATATCTCGGTGGCCGCATTAAGAGAGGCCGCTATTGACCATGATTGGAATATCACTAGATACAGGGAGTCACAAAGTGATAAGTTAATGACCGTAAGTATACAGGCCCTAACCACAAGACAACTCCAGCATAAGCCCCAAACCCCTGCGAGAAATTCAAATGTGGAAGTCTGTTACAATTGTCATAAAGAGGGACACTTTGCAAGAGATTGTAGATCAAGAAAAATACAAAAGTCATATCAACCCCCTAGACAACAACATAACCATGATATCCAAGGAAGCAGGGAAGTACAGGGAAAATGGTTGATGGTGATGAGCATCCGAGCGTTTGAGGAGGCATCAAATCAACCAAGACCTCAGGTCACTGACACTTGGAGGAAGCCCAGGGTTTGTTATCTTTGTAAAAGAGAAGGGCATTATGCCAGTAACTGCAACAGCCCACATAAAGTCAGACCCCCTAGACAAAGATATGAGCAAAGTTATGACACACCAAATTGTAATCAGGGATCACATAGGAAGGAGTTTGGGCCGCACCTGTAACATGCAATCAGGAAAGGTGATCATTAGGACTGATGGTAAGCCTGAGGTTATTGTTAACAAATTGGGAGGTCATTCCTCGAGGACACAGGAATGACCGGGTAAAATTTGTAATGTATCTGTGAAATGTTTTCCTTTTTCCCCATCTCTGACAGTCATCGACAGGACTCAAACATTGCATAGCTACTTGGTCGTTGCAGAAGTCTACCAAACCCCAGCATGACCTACCCGCATCAATGTATCCTGGCCAGATACAAAGGGTGGAGTATGGAGGTGCTGGTGGGAGGGACTGTGCAAGGATACCATTGGACATGTAGATATGACAGCCTGATGAACAATGTTTTAAAATGTTTGAAAAATGTTTTTCCCTGTTGTTGTTTATTGTTGGTTTATGTAATATATATGTATATGAATTGTTCTCTCTCTCTTTTGTTTTTTTTGTTTTCTCTCTTCTCACTCATGTTTTCATGTTTTAAAGATGGTATGTCACACATCAGTTAGACAAATGGTGATGCAAGATTTTTGCTCCTTACAGAAAGATCGCTGGTTTGGAAGAAATATTGTATCACCGGAGTGTTCGGTTGGAAGACTGAGAGACAGCACCTTTGAGATGACAGCAGAACAAGAAGAACGACAAGACTAGAGAACTAATTATCGTAACAAGTTTCTCTCCCCCTCAAACTGTTTTCCTGTACCCCCATTACAAATTTCTCCTTTCTCCTCCTGTAAGATGGACTCGCCTCAAGAGACTGTGATACGTGTTTTCCTGTTGACCATGATGTTGACCAGAGCAGTCTGTTTCGGTGAGAGTACCAGTGAGGTCGAGAAAGGATCCAGAAGGGTTTCTGATGACTAAGACGGAGGTGTAAATTTCCAATAGCAACACAATCACCGAGCAAAGGCGAGTACCGGAAACGATCCAGCAGCCATGTTATTTATAGACATTGTGAAGGATTGTTAACTGAAAAGAACTGTATCTGTAGACACTGTGATAGTTGAGGATGGGTGCATCAAGAAATGTCAGTCCAGTTTTAACATTAACATGGATAGGCATCCATTGAGTGACTATCACTCCTTAGTGGGTAAAGTACTAAATCAGACAGACTGTTGGGTATGCTCTCAAGTACCTCAAGGTCACAGCAAGTCAGGACTAGTACCATTTCCTTTAACGATAGGGGAGGTACTTGAGCTAAGTGGTGGGAGGCCGGTGGACAGGAGGTTTAATATCTCCAGTCCTCCTAGTTTGAAGCTCCACCAATATCATGTGGATAGATCCCTAGTATGTTTTAACATTTCCATTCCCCGAAAGCCGGGAAATTGGGAAGTGTCATGGAATAACCAAACCATGACCTTTTCATACAGAGCCGATAGAATGCCTACAGATACAGAACTTATATGCCACATAGCCGGTAGTGGAAAATATTTCCGATATAGGTATACCCTAGGAAGTAGGACCATGAGAGTTGGAGAGGTATCACCAGGATACTGTGCACATATCGTACAAACTGATACGTGTACTAAACAGATGGGAGAATTAGGGTTAGGAGATTTCATATGGAAAATGTGTAATATGGTAATGTCCTACTCCGTCCCATATGTTCTCCCCGATGATGCATATTTCATATGCGGGAGGAAGGCGTATAAGTGGCTTGCCCCAAACTCAGAAGGGTTATGTTATATTGGAAAAGTACTGCCTGAGGTAATGACTGTATCTCACACTAAAATGAAGGATATTCACCGCAGTGCCCAAGCTCCTTATACTCACACTCATTACGAGCACATCGTTAAACGGCACCTAATAGAAAGAACAGAGCATCCGGCCTCTGACCTGATCAATGAATCCACCGGGATTCAATTCCTAATCGCGTTAGATATCACTCGTACCGCCAGAGGAGTGATAAATTATAAATACATATCTGCGCTTGCAAATTTATTAGACAATATCACTGAAATGTATGACGACACTTTTAGGTATACCGGAAGGGAGCTCCAAGCTTATAAAACAGAACTGGTTCAGCATAGGATGGTTCTTAATTATCTCACAGCAGTGACAGGCGGATATTGTGTCACCCTAGCAACTCAGTATGGAATAAAGTGCTGCACGTATATCACAAACAGCACCGAGGACCCGGTCGAGGTCATAGACCAAAAGATGGACGACATTTTGCAATTAAAATGGGAGTTCCGAAGGAAACACAATCTCACCCTTGCCGCTGTGGGTAATGAGCTGACCAGTTGGGTGTCATGGTTGAACCCGCGAAATTGGTTCTCTGGTTTAGGAGAATGGACCCAAGGTATTATCATGGATGTAGGGAAATTCCTTTTGTGTATTCTGGGTGTCATCATATTGGTCGGTCTTATATTTAGATGCGTTCGGGTTTTAACAAAGTGTAAACGTAGCACCCGAGTGATGAGTTTAAGAAGTGAAGATACTGTAATAACAACGACTGATTTGGTTTATGACCCAACGATAGAGACAATGTTGTGATGAAAATGTGATTCCACGGTCCGTTTCTTTCACCCGTTTCTCCTTTGTTTTCCTCCAAGGTAAAAAGACATCCGCTTGGAAGAAGAATTTGACAACCTTTTACACAGACAACTGATGGACTATGCCATAGACCCCCATATCCCTAGTACTTTAAATTTTACGCTAGCCCAACACTTTTTGTAAGTCTATGGACATTGATAAAGCTTTGCTCGCATTGTTGGCAAAAGCATCGGGAGACTACAGTCAACATGTACATCGAGACAAGACAAGACAAGACACAAGACAAGACCTCAATCGGCAAATGTATATTAAACTCACATAGTTTATCACTGCATTTACCATAATTGTTCTTTATCTTCATCTCTACAACCTTCAGGTAATAACACAGATAGTCGATAGGGAATATAGGCACAGATATCAGCACTCACATATTCCCCCATTCATGTATCATCAACTAAAATGTGCTCCCCCATTTTGTTGCAACCAAAAGCCGAAGAGAGCTTGGTAAAGTTTGACAGCCCATCCACAGACCCGTACCACGGGATAAGAAGGAATTCAAATGTATACTTCGCAATACCTCGAAGCTTGATTTAAAACACGTACGGCACGATGATACATGACCCCCCAAACATGGATTCATACACACATGCTTCTGCTATCTCACTAGGTCATACCCTTTTCCTACCTTCTCCTCTCCTCCCCTACCCAATCATAGAAATGTATTATACATGACATATATTTTTCTCTTTTTGAAATGTTTTAGAAAGTGGCAGTTATTGGTGACTGCCAAAGGGTGGACTGTCAAAGTCAGAAAAATATCACGCTACACATTGCCATATTTGCACCTCATGCGTGTCCCCACTGCGCGTGCATGAGCTCTCCCGTGCGTGCGCATACTCGCTGTTGCGTGCACCCGCGGGCGCACGGTATGCGCATTTACGGTAGAGTTTGTATACATCTAGCGTGCGACTCAATCATAACATATTTTAACCATATAATGTATTTCGTAGATTATGGTCCCTTTGATAGAATCTGAAAGTTTAGTTAATGTAGCATGTTCATAGACAAAGAGATCCCTCTTTGTTTGATACGAAGGGTCAGACAGGGGTTATACAGTGGTGTTTAGTATCCATCGGAAGAGTATTTAATTAGCAATATTCCGGTGTTGGTTTGAAGCGGATTAATCGCTCGTGCGAATAGTTATGGACATAAGAAGTTTATGAACATTTACTGTATTTGCACTTTATTACCCATGCGGCGGGAAACCCAGTTTCCCACCCACCTGAGCAGTTAGGAATAGTCACAGCCCACCTGTATGAATCAACCTATGACCTTTTGTTATAATGCGAAGACGAATTCCTGTGTCCAATGAACAATAAGAATATAGGGACCATTGTACTGTATTGTGTGTAGTGTATAAAAGGACAAGCCGATCTGGGCCAGCTCTCTATTCTCTTCAACGGTTCTCATCACTGATAATCGGGAGCTGGATATCCAGAAGGCGCATGCGATTGTTTCCCTTTGTGCGTAAGTTTCTCTGCAATCATATTGTCTTTATTGTTATAAGCCATTCTCTCTCGTTCTCTCTCACTTTCTCTCTCTCTCTCTCTCCTTCCCCCTTTAAAAGTAATTGTATCTTTATTGTATTTTATGTGTAGTTACTTGGTTAGATATTCTATGTTATTTTGGTAGTGTATAACTTGTACTGTATTATTCTTTTGCGATTGAACGTTCATTCATTTCCTTAAAAGGCGTTAGACCCTTAGACCGGTATTTGAGTGTTTATTATATTGCTAAGGGGTTCTCTGAGCGTCACATACGCTCATACAGCTTTTTGACCAACAAGGTTACACTGTGTCACATTTACACCTTATCACTGCATAAAGGTTTACTGTATAAGTACATTGTTTATGGTATAGTAGTTAAGGTTTAACACTGTGAGCGTCTGCGCCGCTCGTGATCTCCTCGTGGTCTCGAGCGTCCGCTACGCTGATAGCGTATCATTACGTTAGTCGGCAGCCTATAGCGTGCTTGCCCGTACGCTCTTAGCCGTGAGCGAACGTGCCGCTCGTGCGTCTCGACCACGGCTAAGCGTTTGATACGCAACGTGCGTACTCTTACGGTATTCCATACGCCAATAGCGTACTGTGTCTCTTAACCTTTTAAAGTGTTTTAAATAGGATAAACATATAGGCTTTATCAGCCTCTTGCAACGGTATTTGCTGTCTAACACCTTCCCTCTCTTTATCCTCTCCCTACCACCCTGACTCTCCCTATCCTTTACCCATCGCACAGCGTTTCTGTACATTCCCTTTCTCCCCCCTTACGCCTCTCTATTTTTTCTCAACCGGACCCCATTTCTGTATGCCCTCTATACTGCCCTGCATTTCTGATAATATCTACCGGCCTGCGTTTGTTCAAAGGCATGCAGGGGTTAACGGGGCGTAGCCCCTAACGACGGTGTGAAGAGCGCCCGATGAATCACCTAGTATATATATATATATATATATATATATATAATATCACCTAGCAGAGGCTTTACGTACTGTCCTCCTTTTGGCAGTGGCTCTCCCGGAGACTCGCACCGCAGCCAAGCAGTCAGTCACTATTGTTAGCGCCAGTGTCCCAATGCGCCGCATTACAGGGAAGAAGATACACTCAATAAACTACAGCTCCCAGCAGGCCTTAGCGCCGGAATGCTTTGGTGCTAAAGGCTGCTGGGAGCTGTAGTTTATTTAGTGCGTCTACTTTCCTGTAATGTGGCGCATTGGGACACTGGCGCTATAACAATAGTGACTGGCTGGCAGAACTGACTGACGCGCTGAATCAATGTAAAAGGTGAGAGTGCTGTGCAGTGTCAGTGACACTGCACACCCACTGCACTGAACAGCACTGTTACCTTTTACATTGGGCCTAATTCAGACCTGATCGTAGCCCTGCAAAATTTAGCAGGACTACGATCAGGCGCACTGACACGCGGGGGGACGCCCAGCACAGGGCTAGTCGCACAGCAGCGATGCTTTTGCACTTCAGGAGTAGCTCCCGGCCAGCGCAGCTTTTGCATGCTGGCCAGGAGCTACTCATTGCTGCCCGGGTCGCAGCGGCTGTGTGTGACGTCACACATCCACTGCGGCCTGACCCCGCATGGTCCAGTCACACCTGAGTTGACCGGACCGTGCCCTCAAAATGACCGCCGTGCCGCCCCCTCCCGCCAAGCGAATGCCTCTGTCTGTCAATCAGGCAGAGGCGATCGCTAGGCAACGACAGCCATCGGCTGTCAGCCATGCCCCGGCGCACTGCGGCGCCGGTGCATGCGCACTTCTGACCTGATCGCTGTGCTGCAATGAGCGGCAGCGTGCGATCAGGTCAGAATGACCCCCATTGATTCAGCGTCCAGACATTACCCTCTGCGATATCACCCACTCTATCCGTTACATTATACATCTCGGGGCTTCCAGGCCGGCAGGCCAGATGCTGTGTTACGAAGTCAGGGCCTCTGGGGATCTGGGCGCGGCTGTGGCGGGGAGGTACTTCTGTGACATCACGCGCAGGGGAGGCTCCGGGGCTCAGAGAGTATGCAGCGCAGGGAGGGCTATGAAAGCCTTCTGCTGCTCCGCTTTCATACACATCTATGACGGTGGCCGCAGCAGCTTTTTTTCCACCTGGCTAGGGAGTGAGGATTGTTGATGCCAGAGGGGGCAGGTGGACTGGCAGCAGGACATAGGACGCTGCAATAAAAGGATTCCCCCCCCCCCCTCCTATCTACAGCGCAGAGACTTGCTGCAGATGCAGTGGCATACCCTCCAGCTGCACCTTTTTGGCAGGTACAGTACCTTTTTTTATGGTCTGTACCGATTTTTGGCTCTCCAAACGTCCATTGAAAGTATAGGGAAATTGGTGTGACCACGCCCCTTTGCCTGTGGCCACGCCCTCTTTTCGAATTTGTCCCATTTTTTATGTGTAAATTGTTGGAGGGTATGTTGCTGCAGATGCAGTGGGACTATTTTGGGGTGTGGAGCTGGAGCTGCAGCTCCATCAGCCCCATTGTTAATCCTGCTCTGGGAACACACAGCAGCCAAAGGGCAGAGCCTCCCATTGGATGTAACCTGTGGGGGAGGGCGTTTCTCGCCCAATCAGCTGTGGACTGGGTGTGATAGACCTGCTGCTAACCCAATGAGAGCTCCTAGCCACGCCCAGCGTTAGACACACAGGCACAGAGTCACAGATCTGGGCTATTATATAGGATATATATATATATATATATATATATATATTCTCCAGTCCCTGACACTTTGGGCCTGAAAATGAGTCGCACATAGGGGCTAATTCAGGTCGGATCGCAAATCGCGATCCGGATGGATTTTTTTGCGGGTGCATGCGCAGCAAGCCCTACTGCGTATGCGTCCGCATTTTCTGCAGGGGGCTGCAGAAAATGCAGTCGCCTCTGCCTGACAATCAGGTAGAGGCGGTCGTGGGGCGGCAAATCTCCGTTTTCAGGGAGGAAACAGCGTTGCGGGGCAGGGCAACCCGAACAGTGGCTGTGCGGCGCGAACGGGGGCATGTTAGGGGCACGGTCTCGGCGGCTGCGTGATGTCACACGCAGCTGGCGCGACAGGTAAGATGGCGCTGGGACTCCTGTGGCTGCAGCTAAGCTGCGCCTGCAGGAGTCAACCTTAGTTTCTGCTGACAAGCAGAAATTGCGAGGCGATTGCAATTTCTGCTTGTAGCAGGGGGGGAGGCGGCGCCGGTCAGCATGCGTGCAAAAGGATAGCAAATTCTGCTGATTAGCAGAATTTGCTGTCCTTACTGAACTGGCCCCATAATGCGGTCGCAATTGAGGTAGCTTTTAGTGATCAGAAACCCATGTAACCATCCGTCGGGTGGTATTCATGTGACCGGCGGTCTGCTGACCGACAGTCACTTGACCTCCTCCATCGTCCCGAAGGCTCACTATCCCGATGGTCGGCATGCCAACCAACAGGGACTATTTCCACTCGTGGGTGTCCACGACACCCATATAGTGGGAATAGAACCCGTGGCGACCGCAGGTCGCCACTGAGCCCGCAGCGTGGCGAGCGCAGCGTGGCGAGCGCAGCAAGCCTGCAAGAGGCTTGCTGCACTCGCCCCTCCCCGCCGGGATCCCGGCGTCGGTAAGCTGACCGGCGGTCAGGAGACCGCCGGTCAGCCATACTACACCCCCATCCGTCTATTCAGATTAAGCCACATGTATGCCATTTATTGGTAAACTGCTCAATCAGATTGTGATGTCACTCAGGTGCTAAAAGGGAGGGGTAATTCTGGGTAAGAGAAAAACATATACGTGTATGCCATGACTGTAGCAGCAGGGCCATCTCTTAACGTATAGGCACATTGGGTAGCTGCCTAATGTCCTACAATTTTAGGGGCCTACGAGCCGGGGCAGGCTGGGCCAGGGGGAATTCCCGAGCTTCTGCCTCCTAAGCTTCCTGGCAGGCAGGTAGAGAATGCTGCCCAACAGAGTGGCCAGGCAGCATTCCCTACCTTCAGTCAGACAGTGAATGACTGTGAGCATGCTAATTGGTGGATGGCTTGAGCTATCCACCAATCAGAGCGCTGACAGTCATTCACTGTATGAAAGCATGTGGAGAGATGATGCAGGATTTCAGGAGGGGTAATTAAGATTTTTGTATTATTATTTAATCCCGTGAATGGGTGGGTAGGGGCCCCAGTTAATTGATTTGCCTAGAGCCTACAGTGCTGTCAAGAGGGCCCTGCCCTGTTCCGGCCCGATGTTATGATGGGACAATGAGGGGGCGGAGTCGCCAGGACAGGAAGAAGCTAAGAGCCCGCAGCAGCCCAAGGATGCTCTGAGCAACTCTCTAGGCTGCAGGCTACTGTTCCAGGTGACCCGCAACCCAAATGCTTGTGCAACAGGGAAGCAAACTCCCTTTTTATAGATTTATATACCTGATCTATGCTGCTGCACCACCCCCAGCCTTCCAATCGTGTGAGCAGAGGCGTATCTAGGGTAGGGCGAGTGGGGCACGTGCCCTGGGTGCCTTGGCAAGCCCAGGAGAGGGGGGCGTCGCCGGCGACCAGGGCATCATGCCCCGCTCGGCCCCATCATGCCGAAATGTGAGGGGAGGAGAGCGCAGCGTCTCTCCCTCCCTTCACCGCCGCTGCCAGCACTAGCAGCGCTGCCAGCAGCGCTGCTGTGTCCGGTCTCCGGTGCTAGCCAATCAGAGCTTGCGGACCAGCTCCTGATTGGCTGCCGGTCCGCGAGCTCTGATTGGCTAGCGAACCGTCGCCAGACAGCCGCCGGAGACCTGGAGCGGTGAGGGGAAGGAGAGGCGCTGTGCTGCGCTCTCCTCCCCTCACATAACAACAAGCGGTGAGTGACGGGGGGCGGGGTGGCGGCGGGCTTGGCGGCACAGTGGGGCATGTATCTGGCACCAAATGGGGCATATGTAACTGGCACTGAGTGGGGACTGGCACTGTGGGGCATGTAACTGGCACTGTGGGACATGTAACTGGCACTATGGGGCAATGTAACTGGCACTGTGGGGCATGTAACTGGCACTGTGGGGCAATGTAACTGGCACTGTGGGGCAATGTAACTGGCACTGTGGGGCATGTAACTGGCACTGTGGGGCAATGTAACTGGCATTGTGGGGCATGTATCTGGCACTATGGGGCAATGTAACTGGCACTGTGGGGCATGTAACTGGCACTGTGGGGCAATGTATCTGGCATTGTGGGGCATGTATCTGGCACTGTGGGGCAATGTAACTGGCACTGTGGGGCAATGTAACTGGCACTGTGGGGCATGTAACTGGCACTGTGGGGCAATGTAACTGGCACTGTGGGGCATGTATCTGGCACTGTGGGACATGTATCTGGCACAGTGGGGCAATGTAACTGGCACTGTGGGGCAATGTAACTGGCACTGTGGGGCAATGTATCCGGCACTGTGGGGCATTGTATCCGGCACTGTGTGGCATTGTATCCGGCACTGTGTGGCATTGTATCCGGCACTGTGGGGCAATGTATCTGGCATTGTGGGGCATGTAACTGGCACTGTGGGGCATATAACTGGCACTGTGGGGCAATGTATCCGGCACTGTGGGGCAATGTAACTGGCACTGCGGGGCATGTAACTGGCACTGAGTGGGGCATGTGTCTGGCACTGTGGGGAAATGTATCTGGCACTGTGGGGCAATGTATCTGGCACTGTGGGGCATGTATCCGGCACTGTGGGGCATTGTATCTGGCACTGTGGGGCAATGTAACTGGCACTGTGGGCCATTTTCAGTGGCCACACCCCTTCTGGAGCGTGGCCACACCCCTTCTGGTGTGTGACCACGCCCATTTTACGCGCGTACATGCTTCTTTTTGTGTGTGTTTTTTTTTGGGGGGGTGGGGGGGGGAATTTTCCAGCTTGCCCTGGGCTCCGAAAACCCTAGCTAAGCCTCTGCGTGTGAGCACATGCCATCAGTATTATCTGGGTTTGCAACAGACAGATCTTTGGTGCAGGAGATCAGAGCAACGTTTGACGAATCTCTGTATCTGCAAACCTCTTAATAGGCAAAAACTGTGTCTGCACGTCCCTGACGTGCTCCTGGGATGCTTCTTCTAGTAAGAGCAACTCTACATCTCTCATAGACGCTCTATGATGCCAATGCAGACTGCGACATGTGCAATGGCCCTCATTCCGAGTTGTTCGCTCGCTAGCTGCTTTTAGCAGCATTGCACACGCTAGGCCGCCGCCCTCTGGGAGTGTATCTTAGCATAGCAGAATAGCGAACGAAAGATTCGCAGAATAGCGAAAATAAATTTCTTAGCAGTTTCTGAGTAGCTCCGGACCTACTCACAAATAGCGATCAGTTCAGTCAGTTTCGTTCCTGGTTTGACGTCGCAAACACACCCAGCGTTCAGCCAGCCACTCCCCCGTTTCTCCAGACACTCCCGCGTTTTTCCCTGGCACGCCTTCGTTTTTCCCACACTCCCAGAAAACGGCCAGTTTCTGCCCAGAAACACCCACTTCCTGTCAATCACACTACGAACACTTCAACGATGAAAAATCTTTGTTCGGGCGTGAGTAAATCTACTAAGTTTTGTGTTAAAATACTTAGCGCATGCGCATTTTTGCCTTAATCGCTCCGTTGCGAAAATCGGCAACGAGCGAACAACTTGGAATGACCCCCAATATGCTGTGAGTAGCGATGTCCAGCCACACTGGGAATTGGTGGTCATTCCGAGTTGTTCGCTCGCTAGCAATTTTTAGCAGCCGTGCAAACGCTATGCCGCCGCCCACTGGGAGTGTATTTTAGCTTAGCAGAAGTGCGAACGAAAGGATCGCAGAGCTGCTACAAAATAATTTTGTGCAGTTTCAGAGTAGCTTCAGACCTACTCAGCGCTTGCGATCACTTCAGACTGTTCAGTTCCTGTTTTGACGTCACGAACACGCCCTGCGTTCGCCCAGCCATGCCTGCGTTTTTCCTGGCACGCCTGCGTTTTTCCGAATACTCCCTGAAAACGGTCAGTTGACACCCAGAAATGCCGACTTCATGTCAATCACTCTGCGGCCAGCAGTGCGACTGAAAAGCTGCGCTAGACCTTGTGTGAAAATACATCATTCGTTGTAATAGTACGACGCGCGTGCGCATTGCGCCGCATGCGCAGAAGTGCCTTTTTTTGCCTCATTGCTGCGCAGCGACCGAAAACAGCTAGCGATCAACTCGGAATGACCACCATTGTGCGAGACTCTACATCAGGCCCTATATTACTGGATTTTTACAGCTTGGGTTTAAGGAAGCATCATAAGGGTATATACAGGTATACCAGATCGGCCTGGCCATTGGATAATAATGGTTATATTAGAGTAATACTGTATATTTCTGATATTAGTGCTAATGATGCCAACTGGTGACTCATGGCGCCAAAGCTTTTATGCTGGGCAATTATGTTACTGAGAGCATCAGTGATTGGGTTTCAGCTTAAATGAAGAATCTCTATGTGTTTTTCTAAAGCAGCTGTGGAATGAAAATGCTGTGTAAAGAGAAATGTTTTACCCTGTAGCGACAATGAAAAGTGATAGAATCACATAAATACTGAACCATTATAAAACATTAACTGGGATTAAGTTTGCGTATGGATGCTGATTCCCTCCCCCCAACCCCAACCCCAACCCCCCCCCCCTCCCACACACACACACACACACGAAAAAATACCTTTACACATATTATGAAAAGCAGTTGTTGTTTTTGTCACTTTCAGTCATTTTCCATATTGTCGGCACTGTTACTAATTGAGTCTAATTCAGTTCATGGCGCACTATGCTGCATCCTATTAACTTCCCAGGAACTAGTGACATCATTATGATTGAAATCTATTAGTTCACTAGGAGCCAGTGACATCACTGAGTACTGTATGCAGCCTCTCCATTCATTAGGAACCAGTGACATCACTGAGAGTGCAGCCTATCCATTCACTAGGAACCAGTGACATCACTGAGAGTGCAGCCTATCCATTCACAAGGAACCAGTGACAACACTGAGAGTGCAGCCTATCCATTCACTCGGAACCAGTGACATCACTGAGAGTGCAGCCTATCCATTCACTAGGAACCAGTGACATCACTGAGAATGCAGCCTATCCAGTCACTAGGAACCAGTGACATCACTGAGAGTGCAGCCTATCCATTCACTAGGAACCAGTGACATCACTGAGAGTGCTGCTAATCCATTCACTAGGAACCAATGACATCACTGAGAGTGCAGCCTATCATTCACTAGTAACCAGTGACATCACTGAGAGTGCAGCCTATCCATTCACTCGGAACCAGTGACATCACTGATAGTGCAGCCTATCCAGTCACTACTAACCAGTGACATCACTGAGAATGAAGACTATCCAGTCACTAGGAGCCATTAATACAACTGATAAATGCATTCTCAGTTGTTCATAGAGATGTGAAAGCTGCACTAAAATTGCCTGCAAAGCCTGTGATTTAATTGTGTTCAGGCAACAGGGATAATTATGGTTAATTCAGTATGTGTTTCTGTAATAGAAACAAAAAATTGGAAAGAAGAACGAGCAGACAATTGTGTGCTGTGTAAAAGAGAACATGTTGTGTAGCTTTGTCTACAGCTTACATTTATAAATCTCATCAAAACATCAAAGTCATATTTGTCTGGGAAAATGACAATGTCCCAGATTTCATGATTTCAGAAGTACAATTTACAGAGAGCCCATTCTTTGCAATGAAACAGTAATTACTCAATATTCTCTGCAAGTGGATCACTACAATGCTATAATGTGTAACATCTGCCTAATTGCCTTCAGTATTGTTCTCTGAGCAGTGTAGTTCGGCCTTTTCTAATTAACTTTTATACATCTACCAAAAAGAAAAATAATATAATCCTATTTAATGTGTACTGTATTCACAAGAGCTTGCAATCGCTCTATGTCGCCCCCACATTGTGTATTTTACTTTGTATCTATCTACATAAGGGAGTGCTGGAAAATGTGCAATGTTGGGCTACCGCATGGTGATGTATGAGACGTGGGTGTCGGGGTGCGCATCTGCTGCCGCACAGATGTAGTGGGGTACCTACCTCACACACCACTTTCTCTCACCTTCAGGTCATCAATAACGTTCCGATCAACGGTCCAGGAACTCGGGTCAGACGTGATTGGTGAAGGAACAATCCTGTAAAAGAAGCGGATGCGCTGAACCTCCGTGAGGAAAGGGAAACCAAACCTCTGAGTCTGGATTACCTCCACTGGGAACAGTGGATGGTCACCATTGCCGCTTTTGGCATCAGACTGGTTGCCCCTTTAGTGCGAAGGCACTGGGGTGCAAACTGAATGGAAACGCTCAGAGGGGAATTGGAAAAGGACTAGACACAGAATATTTTCACCGGAGGCATGCAGTTATTACCCCCATTCTGAAAAAACACAATTCTGACCCAAACACTCTCTCAAACTACCGTCCCATCTCTCAGCTCCTATGCCCCTCCAAGCTACTTGAGAGACTTGCCTACACTCACCTCACACACTATCTTAACTCACACAGCCTACTGGACCCACTTCAGTCAGAATTTTGTGCCTAACACTCCACAGAGACAGCACTGACTAAGGTAGTGAAGGATCTGGTCACTGCTAAATCTAAAAGCCATTACTCACTACATATTCTCCTTGATCTCTCTGCTGCCTTTGACACTGTTGACCACTCTCTTCTCATACAAACACTACAATCCGTAGGTCTTCAGGACACAGCCCTTTCTTGGTTCTCATCCTACTTATCTAATTGCTCCTTCAGTGTTCGCTTCTCTGAATCTACCTCCTCTTTGCTACCTCTCTCAGTTGGAGTATCGCAAGGCTCAGTCTTTGGTCCTCTGCTTTTCTCTATCTATACCACATCTCTTGGTAAATTAATCAGCTGTTTCGGATTTCGGTATCATCTGTATGCAGATGATACTCCAAGCTACCAATCCTCCTCAGATTTGTCACCATCTGTATTGGGCCGTGTCACTGAATGCTTTTCTGCCATTTCATCTTGGATGACATCTCGCCACCTGAAACCTAATATTTCCAAAACAGAATTAATTATATTTCCACCGGCCAATAGTAGTTCCCAACCTGATATCTCTATCACTGTTGATAACTCAGCAATCATCCCTACCCCACACGCTCGCTGCCTAGGTGTCATTCTTGACTCTGAACTGTCCTTTGTTCCCCACATTCAATCTGTCTCAAAATCATGTTACATACGTCTAAGAAACATATCCAAAATATGACCATACCTAACACAAGACAAACTGCAAAAACTCTGATCCACGCTCTCATTATCTCCTGCATTGATTATTGTAATAGTCTCCTGACTGGTCTTCCCAAAACAGGATTTTGGTACTTACCGATAAATCCCTTTCTCCGATTCCACAGGGGCCACTGGAGCGTAGTTACAATGGGGATATAGTAGGCAGTAATTGGGAGCTGGCACTTTAAAATTCTCAACCTGTGGCTAGCTCCTCCCCTACTATCTCCCCTCCAAGCCAGTCTACGTAAAACTGTGCCCGATGAGAGATGGAATAAACAAACCTTAAGGTAGAGGAGGTTAATGACGCCCTGTAAACCAGGATAACCCAAACTAAACCTGGAACAGAACCTGACAAAAAACCAGGCTAGCCTGAACTCAACAAGCAGTCATATGGTGATCTGCAAACCGTTAAGCAAAAAACAAGGAGGAACAGCGCTGGGCGGGCGTCCAGTGGCCCCTGTGGAATCGGAGAAAGGGATTTATCGGTAAGTACCAAAATCCTGTTTTCTCCTTCATCCACTAGGGGCCACTGGAGCGTAGTTACAATGGGGACGTCCCAGAGCTCCCAAAAACGGGCGGGAGAGCGCTGCGAGTCCTGTAAAAACTGCTCGGCCAAATTGTGATGCAGAGGCCGCAAAAGTGTCAAACTTGTAGAATTTGACAATAGGAATGTCAGTCCGACCAAGTAGCCGCCCGACAAACTATTTATGGAGACCTCACGGGCAGCCGCCCACAAAGGTCTTACCACGCGCGTTAAGTGCGCTGAAATGGAATACGGAGGCTCCCTAGCAACCTCCAAGAAGACTGTCTGATGGTTAGATGTATCCAACGGCCCAGCGTATGTTGGGACCCCGGCTATTTAGCACGGGAGCATTGTACAGCACCAAGAAGAAAACACTTTGTCGAATAGCCGAAGACCTCTGTAGGGAGAGTCGGCGAGCCATGACAACATTCAAAGAGGACCAAAAAACACTAGTGTCAGATTTGTCGGAAAAATGGACATCCCCTCAGGAAGAAACGACCGCTGAGACCGAAACTCAGCCGGGGGAGATGCCATAGAGCACTCCCTGAAAAAGAGGCCGAACCTACGGCCGCTAGGTTAATCTCTTTTGGAAGAAAACCGAAAAAAACAGAGACCTAAAATTCAGGTCAGTGTGGTATGAAGCGCAGCGGAGCAAAACCTCCCAGAGAAACCAAAGATGACGGCTGAATGGTAACTGAAAGAAGGGGAAAACCCCTTTTATGCTTATTATGTCCGATACAGTTTTCCAAAAGTGGCAAAAGCGAGAAGAGGTAACAGACTTCTGAAATCGGGGCCCGGTAGGCCTAACCAACCTAGGGAACTACTCCCTTCTGAGGTCTCGTGAACAGTCACACGGTTACACGGAACCAGTGTAAGATTGAACAAGGAAAAGTTGTTGAAGTGGACAGTCCAGTCGAGGTAGTAGCATAGGCTCCTCTACTGACAACAGGTGTATCTGTATCTTCAAGACATCTGTGGCCCAACCAGAGCCACCGAGAGGACTAGCACGCATAATCCCCTCCTGTGTTACCGAACCGGAGGTAGAAATTAAAAAGGGAGGCCGGATAGAATAACCAGAAAACTCCCCGGAGCCCTGAGGGCCTCCTCGGCTACTGCCCGAGCTCACGCCCGAGAGTAGTAAAGGGTTAAAAAGTCAGTCAGAACGCCCTGAGGTCGATCCGAAATCTCCGCCCACAGCGGACCAGCTGACAAAACTCCGGGGAATGTTTTCTCCCCCGGGAGTCTGACCTGGTGGCTTGACCCGGAAAGAAGATTGTTGTCCCCCGCTCAGAGAGGGATGTTGTCCCCCGTTCAGAGAGGAATGTTGTCCCCCGCTCAGAGAGGAATGGAGGCGACCACTCCTTGCGTCGCAACTTGACTGAAGGAATAGAGTACCTGGTGCCGAGGAAGGAAAAATCCTCTGACGGACCAAGTTGAGAAACGTCTATGAGGAGCATAAATTGGATCTGTGTTGAACCATAAGCTCCTGGATCCTCCGGATATTCAGAAGCCACCTAATGTACAGAGTGGGAAAGCAGCAGTAGATTGTCCATTTAGGGAACCAACGTCACCTTCTGCCCTTGAAAGAGTTATTCTGTGATCTTCCTGAACTCTGTGGGAGCGGAAGAGATACCGAGAGGAAAGGACTGACAGTGAAAATGAGAATCCTGTAATGTGAATCTGAGAAAAGCCCGTCCAACTGAAATCAGTAAACAGGCATCTCTGAAGACAAGGGACACGTAAAAACTCCCTTTCTTGTTCAAAAAAAAAAAGCAATCACAGACTGAAAGGATTGTAAGGCCAGAATAGGTCTGGCCGAGCCAACTGGCTTCGGAACGTGAGAAGAAAACAAAGGCCTGAGAACTGTCCCGATTCAAATGATATGTGAAAAAACAGGGATCAACACTCTTTGCGGTTAGAAGCATATGGAGCGCCGCCTGCAGTATGACTCTTGTCATCGTAAATCGGCCGCCCCCTGCCGAGGGACTCCTGAGATGGTTGTTCCGAAATCTAGTTTGCCCCAGCCTTCTCAGTTCTTCCCATAGGACCACCGACCTGCGCCTACCCTGGGACCCTCCAGGTGGTAGGAAAGTCTGACCTGTAGTGGGTTTATAAGGATGATGCTGAACCTCTGCTTCAGCTCTTTTTTTTTTTTTTTTTTTTTTTTGAGATCCCCTGGCGACTGAAATATCGCCCGTGTGGAGTCGAAAGTTTCCGAAGGGTCACGGAAAAATCTAAAGGAAAGACCGGTAACGGTCTGTCTTGGAGCTGGGGCAGTATTAGGAGAAAGCAAAGTGGACTTACCTCCAATGGTTCAAGAAATCCTGCAGAAAGTTCCTTCCCCTGAACCATCTGCCCCGTAGGATTACATGTTCACCTGTCACAGTCGCAGCCCCAGAGGTCGACGGTTTAAGACAGCCCAAGCGAAAATGCAGGGTCCGAGTCTGCAGACGTGGTGACCTTCAAAGATCATAGAGCAGAATCGTGATTCGGACCTGTACCAAAGTATCAATTGATCCTGATGTGAAACATCCTGTAACCTAGAGGACAATTGTTCCACAACCTACCTGTTCCGGACAAGGTAGAAACATGCTGCCGTATATGTCTTCGATGGGTCCCTGAACAAGGTTGCTCAGGAAAACGGCAGCTTGTTGGACCGGCGGTACATCGAGGGGTATATCCTAGAAAGGTTCTGATACCATCTCCTGACGACTGTGGGAAGAGGGTAGGGAAAACAAACATTGTTTGATACCTGATTTTGTGTGTTCGGGTGTCTGACGGCCGCCTACCGGAGCCTGCCCAGCTCATCCGAGACTGGGCCAGTCGCTGTCATTTCGTCATTGGCGTCGAACCCTGATGGACTTGACGTGTCCGCCTCCTTTACCTGCAGTACCAGACGAACTGCTGTATAATGCACCTGGATATTCTGAGACACTGGTTCAGACTCCACAGAAAACAGACATCATTAGTATTGTAACCTGGAAGGTTAGCAAGGTTCCTTTAGAAACCTGAAATGACGTACAAGATCTCTGGTTAATAGTGACATTACCTGTATAATCTGAGCTGTTCAACAGGAGTGTCCTGCAGGCGCGTGGAGGGCTCTGCAGATGGCTCCACCGCATACTTCACACCTAAGAGGGAATTCTTTAACTATCCCAGGTGAGAGGAGAAAAGGTGGGTTAAAGAAACACAGCCATATGTAAAGTCTGCACTATAATATATAGTGACCGACATCAAATAAACTTTCTGGAGCAGCGGAGACCTGAACCAGTAGCGCTGCGCTGTGGGACAGGAGTCTTAGCCCTAGGCTATAGGGGCTCCCCTTAAAGTTTCTTTATTTTCAAACCCTGGTCCCCCTGTACAGATACCCGCTACTAGCGTACTGAGCCGCAGCGCTATTTGTCTGATGCCTTACACGCATTCCCCAAATTACAAATAGCATTAGTAACTAGCCAAGGAATAATAAAGGGAAGACCACACTGTATGTAGTGTACCGCTAAATTTAGGTGCACCAGATGTTTCTCGGAGGTTCCGCTGGCTTTTCAAAATGGTGACCAGACTGTGAGAAAAGATGGGGGAAATTGTTATGTGGCAAGGAGGTATTTTGTTATTAGAAAACATTGCGGAAGTGGTTTGTTTTATCTTAAAGATGTATGTGGACACCTCTGTACAAACTACACAAAAGTAGGGCACTGGTAGGAACCAGACCCACGCCCTCCATGCCGCAAGGCAGCAACGCCAACCACCACACCATCCGCACTGCCCTATATACGGCATTGTATGCATATATCTATATACATACCTCCACACATCTATATATATATATATTCATACATACACATCTATATATATATATATATATACACACCCACAGTGAATCCAACCCTGTATGTGAACCCATTAGGGTAGATAAATACTGTAGTATATGTATGGTAAATAAATTGTGCACATTTTTGAATCATTATGAGATGAGCCCCAGCTCCTGTAATAGAGCAGGCTCCTGTATGAAATGCCTGTCAGAGGACTCTCCTGCAGGGAGGAATGTCAGCAACTCCCTGCACAGAAAATTTAAAAACCCCCCCTGAGACAGGATTTGTGTCTAGAGGCAGTGAACGCTGCGATCCGCCGCCGGGAGCCCGCTGAGCAAAGCGGGAATAGCCTTCACCCCCACATCCTACCTTTATCCTCCCTGAACAGCCCGGAGAGGGAAGGGAGCTTGCAGCGGCCGGGGAGCGGTGTGACAGTGCAGCGGCGTGTCCTGTAGCGGCCGGGGGACGGAGTGCGCTTAGCCCGCCGAACAGAGCGGGAGTTAGCTCCGCCCCCTCCGCTTCGGCGCCAAATTTAAACCTGCTCTACCATAAGCGGGAAGCGCCCTGTATCTCCCCGGCCGCTTGTAAGCTGTGGCCGGGGAGCGTTTCATGCACCGAGTCCCATGTGACCTTGTGTGCCAGAGTCTGGAGCCTAGCTGTGTGAGCAATAATGACTCACTTTTGCAAATAATAATGTGCTAAGTATGCTCCTTAGACTCTGGCATACAGCTTCTATTCTCACTGTGTATCCCCCGGCTGCCTTCTGCAGCCGGGTAGTGAAGAGCGCTGAGCCCGCTTACAGAGCGGGCTGAAGCTCCGCCCCCCATATAATGGCGCCAAGTTCAAATTATTAAGCGCCTTTGATGCACTCCAGCCTTCTATGACTGGAGTATAGGGGACCATACCTATGTTGAAAACTGAAACTGTTTAATTCTGGTCAGGATTATATGGAACGCTTCAAGAATTTGCATGTCATCCTTGCACAGGGCTCATGCTGCGCAGGGGCTTTGCTAAACTTCTCTATATCGTTCCAATTTAGTGCTGCCGAAGCAAGCACTTCAAACACATGATAAAACATACATCAGTGACAAGGGGGGATGTTTGTACTCACCACACTTTAGGCGTACTCCAACTCGACCCCGAGGCTCCGACACACGCCGCACGCAGCGGTGTCCGGTCCCTTTTGTACTCATCTTCTGATGGAGTGGCCCCGACACGAGCCGCACGCAGCGGTGTCCGGCCATTTTTGATACTCACCGCTGCCATGCTGCCGGAATCTTCTGCTGGATGGAGTGGCCGCGACACGCGCCGCACGCAGCGGTGTCCGCCGACTCAGGAGAGCTCAGTGTCTCCCTCAGCCGGGGCCCATCCCTAGCCGCACGCAGCTGCGATGGGACCCCGCCGGCAGCTCCCACGGTGCAGACTGGCAGTGGCAGAGCTGCCAGTCTGTAAGAAAGAAAAATAAAATAATAAAGAAAAAAGAAAAATTTCTTCAGCTAAACCCAAGTGAACCAGCTCACATCGGGCACATACTAAGACTGGCTTGGAGGGGAGATAGTAGGGGAGGAGCTAGCCACAGGTTGAGAATTTTAAAGTGCCAGCTCCCAATTACTGCCTACTATATCCCCATTGTAACTACGCTCCAGTGGCCCCTAGTGGATGAAGGAGAAACATAGACTCTCACCACTACAATCCATTTTGAATGCAGCTGCGAGGCTAATCTTCCTCGCTAGACGTTCATCGTCTGCAGATCCACTCTGTCAATCCCTCCATTGTTTACCGGTATTCTACCGTAATAAATATAAAATACTTTTACTTACATACAAGGCTATTAACCAAACTGCACCACTGCACCACTATACATCTCTTCACTCATCTCAAGATACCTCCCTACCCGACCTCTCCGCTCTGCACAAGATCTGCATCTCTCATCCACATGTATTACTTGTTGCCACTCAAAATTACAGGACTTTATCCGGTCTTCACCCACTCTGTGGAATGCCCTCCCACACACAATAAGACTCACTTCTAGTCTCCAAACCTTTAAACGTTCCCTGAAAACTCCCCTCTTTAGACCCACCTGCATAACCTTCAGTGCTTCCCTATCTAATCACATCCTCTCTGTACAGTGCACATAACCCCACATATTTTGTCTTTCTTTACTCTCACGCCCTCCTGACCCTTTGCCAAAATTGCTGGGTGATCATATCATACAACCCATTAAGAACCTAGCAATCTGGTGGACCATTATGCAATAGGTAGCATCTATCCTTGTGTATCAATGCCTATTTCCCTATAGATTGGTAGCTTGCGAGCAGGGCCTTCCTACCTCTATGTCTGTCTGTTTTTACCCAGTTTTGTTCTATTACTGTTCTAATTGTAAAGCGCAACGGAATATACTGTGCTATATAAGAAAATGTTAATAATAATAATAATAATAATGTGGCCATGATCCCTTGATGGATGGATGGATGGATGGATGGATGGATGGATGGATGGATGGATGGATGGATGGATGGACTTGGTCCCAATACCTACAAGATAAGCAGCCCACACACGTGGCTACAACATCCCATCTTTTCCCTAATTTGTGCCACCCACTGACTGCTATCTGTCTAGCTACACAGTGCCTTGGGGCCCTAACTCCAAATGACCCAATGAACAACAGTGGTACTACAGATAGGGTTGTTGTGCACTCCCTAACACATTTATTTGACACAACACAATAACACAAACAATACTGTGATTCGAATCGCACAAGGATACAAATAATGAACACCCCACCCGCTACCTTGCCCACAGCCTACATTTAATGGGGGCTTGACCGTGGGGGTGGGTGGCCTAATGCTAACTTACTCAATGCCCACGGTCTAGTGTCGACTAAACAATACCTACGGCCTAGTGCCATAAAATACAAAGCACACGGCCTAGCATTAACGGTGATGGTGTAATGGGGTGAAGTGGAGTTGGATGGGGCCTAACACCCCCTGCTGCTCAGGCCTCTCCCCTGCCTAATCAATGCGATGTGGGCTCCATCCTAGCACCAACAGTGGTGGTATAGAGGGGTGGAGAGAGGACCTACCTGGTCAGCTAGCCGCTCCTGTGCCCTTCTCTGGTGGCGGCATGTCTGTGACTCCCCTGCTGTCCACGTGGTCCGTCCGTGGTAGGGGCCCTTCTGGTGTCTTCTCCTGTTGACCCAGTGGGGCTTGCTCTGGATGTAGGGATCCTCCTTCCTTGGCAATGTGGAAACAAAAACCCAGTTCTCCCGCATTTAAATAAGCCGCCTCAGACTTCCGGTGGGCGGGCCATCCAGCATGGCTGCTTTTTACATGGGCTCCGTTTTGCAGGCTGAGAATCCCCAGGCATCCTCCTGCAATTTACCTCATATTTTCCTGTGAGACCCTTCCTGCTATTCCCTGAACTGTAGGGACCGTGGGGATATCCTGCAAGAGTAGGAGCAGGACTGTATGCCCCCGGAATCCGGCCCTCAAAGAGACGGCCTGCATGAACGCCGGTGAGCTGACTGGCGCGAAAAGTGGATGACCGGTGCTAACCCGAGCTTTGCTGTCCTAGCCCCAGTCGCTCACGCTGGGACTCTCCCTTACCTGTTGCTCCTTGGAGGGGACCCCTGCATGCTGTGGCCGGGCGGATCCGTGGACTCGCTGTGGCGGACCTGAGACTCCTGATCCCCTGTGACTGCCTGATTGCTCTGCCGCTGGGCGAGCGTCGAAGATCCCGCTGCTGGCTGCGGCATGGCGCCTGGACGGTGGTGACCTGTGGCTGGGCGACCTCTGCATCTACCCTGGCCCCCTCCGCTTTCGTTTCCCTGGCAGTGCTGAAGAACCCGGGGACGGACCTGACGCGGCGGAGCAGTGAGCGGCGTCCGAGACTGAGGCCGGATGAGTGACGGCGGAGGACTCCAGGAGACGCCTGCCTAATACAGTGCGGTGGGCGCCGGCTACGTTTGGGACCAGAAGACGACTGCCAGGCGCAGTCTAATTGCGGGAGGGGGTGAGCGGCATTTGTGTTTGAAGTCCGGGGGGTAGCCGCTACTGCCCCAACACTGCCCTCTGTTTGCCAGCCTCTCTCCCAAGCCCTGTGACTCTGAAACCGGGGAACTCACTGTAGTACCTGCTGGGATCACTTGTCCTTCCGTGGTGGTTGGACAGCGGGGGTGACTGTTGCAGTGGGCTGTATATGTGCCCAGGACCACTGAAGTGCCTTGGAGGAATTGCTGGCGTGCCTCTCCTCTATTTACTGCAGCTTTGAAAGAGGGGCCTGTGTTAAGTGCGTTACGTTACAGCTGATCCTGCATTGGCAGCTGGGGGGCCTGTTTGTATCAACCTGGAACGGATCACTGGCCGCTTGGTCCTGCTACTGGGACTTCTACTTTCCTGGAGACTTTGTGTGGATCCCTCTCTCTTTTATTCATGCCAGCTGGTTAACTGCCTCTTCCTAGCCTTTTTCTTTTTTGCCCAAACTTTCTTATTATTGTTTGTACCTCTGCACCTCGCTTAACCTTTTGTTTTGTTTTTTTTTGTTTTTTTTCTCTTCCTTCTTTTTCCATTTGCCCACTCTCACTATTGTCATCATTATTATTGTTTGAATTTGCCTCAGAGGGCTTGCACACACGGTTTAGTCGGGATCAGTGTTGTCCCATTGCTAAATCGTCTTTTAGGCTGTGTTGCCACCTAGTGGCCACTTGATGTTGTGAAGTTTAGTTTTATTGGCTCTACCTCTCTGCTGTTGCATACGCATTGGGGAGCCCTCTGTCCTGTGCAATCTCTGATATTTCTAGCGATGTTTTTATTGTTTTCATTTGTTTTATGGTTATAACGCATAGGCCTGATAGGACTTATTAGTTCAATAAGTTATAGGACTATGCTACTGAGCGTAGGTTCTCTGTTCGCCACAATTGGTATTATGTAGTAGGGATGTATATTTGACCAGTTTCCAGTGGTAGAGCCGTACCCAATAGCTTTCTTACTAGCTCAACATTATGTGGGAGACGTGGTTAGACGTCTCTCCCCGGTGGACTGGCACAACCCGGTTGATGCCCTGCTCCAACAAGCTCCATGACTAAGAAGGCCATTTCGATTGCCTACAAACACCTCAGACTGGTGGTGGATTTTCAACGCCGTCAGAAGGCTTAGCGGCCTGGAAAACATGTTTCCCTCACATAACCCTAGATAGGATCTTGAAGGCACACACAATGGCATGCACGACCCTCCCATCAGCAAGGTATAAGGAAATGTTTCTTAACATTCTTCACAGGACGTATCTTGCCCCCCATAGAAGATTCCTGATTGGTCTTTCTCCCTCTCATGATTGTTGGAAATGTGGTGGGGCCCAAGCTGATCTTTACCATTGCCTTTGGTTTTGCCCATTGATTAAGGGGTTTTGGGTGCTAATTCGTAGATATGTAGTGGAACACTTAGTTAACTATTTACAATTAACGCCAGAATGGGCGCTCTTTGGTATCTTCCCGGACAACCAACGACTGTCCAAAGGCAGCAAGAAGTTGTTGTTAGCTGTTAGCGCTGCAGCTTTGAAATCCATCCTGCAAGTTTGGATTCATCCCAAACCCCGTCACTGACTTTATTCAAAACAAAATTGTTTTACCTGTTTAGGATGGAATGGGTGGGGATGACATTAGAAAAGGATAATAGAGCAGAAAAGTTTTTTGATGTTTGGGAAAGTTATGTGGCCACATTGTCTGCACCTCTGAAATCGCAACTCCATGAATCCTTAACGAATAATCTGTGGCACATGACCAGGGTAGCGGGGGGGGGGGGGGGGTATGGGGGGGGGGACCCTCCCATTGCCCTATAGTGCCCCTTTTTTCTCTGTCATAGGGGGTGGGGGGACTGGTGCGGACATTATTTTTTCTGAATTTAATTTCTTTCTTCTCTTTTTCTCTTGGATTGTTGTATATCTTGGGTAATACCAGGGCCGGCGCCACCACTAGGCAGCTTTAGGCAGCTGCCTATGGGCGGCAGCGCTGGAAGGGCGGCACTGACTGTAACTATAAAAAAAAAGAAAAAAGTGACCGCGTTCCTCCTCACTCCCCCCCAGGCCCGGCGCTACCCGCTCAGCTGACCTGGGGAGGCGCTCTCCCTGCTCTGACTGCTGTGGTACATTACTGCTGTCGCCGGCTGCCGCTGCGTCTGTGATACTGACAGTGTGATACTGGCAACGGCGCCGGCAGCATAACTAAGACGCAGGTCCTCCTCGGCACTGACTAGGGAGGCGGGAGGGCCGCCCACTGATGTTTCCAGCCAATAGTAGCAGGGGGCAGCGGCTGTAGAAACATTGACACTGTGCAGTTTAAGCAGAGCCTACAGAGGGAACACACTGCCCAGACACCGCTCTCACAGAGACCCCGGTCCGTGCTGCAGCTGTGTTATTCAGGCTGTGCTTACAGTCAGTGTCCCGATGTCAGTCACACTGTCTGTTTTACCGAGGCCACGCCCCTTCTCCCGCAAGACTCCGCCCCTTCCCCGCGAGGCTCCACCCCTTCCCTCCGTTAACCTATCGCTAGCCTCCTCTCCTGGAGGCTCCACTCCCTCCATGTCACTATCACTGATCCCTCTCCTCCCCAAGTCCCTTCCTCCTCCTCTCCTCCACCCATGGGCTGCTTCCAAGTTCCATCCTTCTGAGAGTGCAGACTCAGAAACCAAAGAGCCTTTTTCTTCCAGCTGAGCAAGTATATGGTGTGTGTGTGTGTGTGTGTGTGTGTGTGTGTGTGTGTGTGTGTGTGTGTGTGTGTGTGTGTGTATGGTGTGTGTGTGGGGGGGGGGGTTGTCTATTAATACAACTTGTAGTTGGATATGTTATTTTACTATTATCACTGATGTGTACATTAAATTTTGGGTTTTTAGGTTTTAGGGTGTATTTGGAGCCAACACTACCCACTCAGCAGAGTATACAAAGCGGGGAGGCGCATGGCTGGATATGCGCTCTACCCACTCTGCTATGTCAAACTGTATGATTGCAGTGGCGCCGGCAGTGTGAAACAGCTCTTCTAGCGTCAGCTCCCTCCTCATATACAGTGGTCGAAGTGGGGTGGTATACGGCGGTATAGTATACCGCCACTTCTTCCACTGACCCGGAAATGAGGAACTGAAAGTGCAGCAGGAGGCAAGGGAAGTGCTCCCCGTCCCTGCGCGTCGGCCGTCGGCTGTGTAGAGCGCTGTACTAGCTCGCAGCCGGCCACCGCACGCCGCTCACTGCTGCCAGCCGCCCGCCACTCACCGCCGCCAGCAGCTCACCACTGCCAGCCACCAGCAACAAATGAGGTAATGCTCCCCTGCTGTCACCTCTCTCCCTGTCGTTACCGTCCCTGTCCCTGCTGTCAATCTCTCTCTCCCTGCTGTCCCTGTCGTCTCTCTGGCTGTCCCTGTCGTCTCTCTGGCTGTCCCTGTCGTCACTCTGGCTGTCCCTGTCGTCACTCTGGCTGTCCCTGCGGTCACAATTTCAGCTCATTCAGTGTGCTATAATGTGAATTTCGGCTCATTCCTTTTGCTACAATGTGAGTTTTGGCTCATTCAGTGTGCTATAATGTGAATTTCGGCTCATTTAGTGTGCTATAATGTGAATTTCGGATCATTCAGTGTGCTATAATGTGAATTTCGGCTCATTCAGTGTGCTACAATGTGAATTTCGGCTCATTCAGTGTGCTATAATGTGAATTTCGGCTCATTCAGTGTGCTATAATGTGAATTTTGGCTCGTATCGTGTGCTATAATGTGAATTTCGGCTCATTCAGTGTCCTATAATGTGAATTTTGGCTCATCCAGTGTGCTATAATGTGAATTTTGGCTCATTCAGTGTGCTATAATGTGAATTTCGGCTCATCCAGTGTGCTATAATGTGAATTTCGGCTCATTCAGTGTGCTATAATGTGAATGTCGGCTCATTCAGTGTGCTACAACGTGAATTTCGGCTCATTCAGTGTGCTATAATGTGAATTTCGGCTCATTCAGTGTGCTACAATGTGAATTTTGGCTCATTCAGTGTGCTACAATGTGAATTTCGGCTCATTCAGTGTGCTACAATGTGAATTTCGGCTCATTCAGTGTGCTCACAGTGCTTTTATGTGGCTTCATAAAAGCGCTGACAAGCGCTGAAACGTTGCCGATCAGAGCCATGTCCTGTTGTCATTATTTACGAGACCTGAGTGCCGCCATTGGAGGGACTATATATAAATATATATATATATATATTTATATATATACTAATGCTATATAGTCTGTGCGTTTCCAGTATAAACAGCTGGGCTCGGGGAACCAGTGTAGCATTGTAGGATGGGTCCAAATTACTATTTTGGGGGAGAGGTTAGGCTGCGGGGGTGGGTGGGTTAGGGTTAGTCTGCAGTGGTGGGAGGGTTTTGCTGTAGGTAGGGGGGATTAGGCAGCCCTGGGGAGGGTTAGGATTAGGCTTTGGGGGAGGAAGGGTTAGGCTGGGGGAAGGGGGAGTTAAGGTTAGGCACCACTGGGGAGGGTTAAGATTAGGAAGGGGAGGGGGGGGAGAGGTGGAAGATTAGGGATCAGGGTTAGTTTACATAATTAGCAAGTGTTGGGATTTTAATCTTCGGGATGCCGCTGTCCGTATTCTGACAGCCGGCATCCCGAGCGCCAGGATGTCATATATTTTATATAGTTTTATATATATATATATATATATATATATATATATATATATATGCACCTCTCCCTAATAATAACACCTAACCTTAACCCACACTGATAAATCAACCCTCATTTCCTATTCCTAATACCGTAACCCCAATATCCAAACCAAAACCAATAGATTGTGAGGTGGTTACCTGGGGGAGCTGGGGGGGGGGGGGGGGGGCTGCTGACTGTTTGCCTAGGGTGCAGAGAAACCTTGCACCGGCCCTGGGTAATACAGTCACTTTACAGAAACAACTGTTTTACTGTACTAATGTGTTGATACTCCACTGTGCTACGGAGATTAAGTACAATATCTGTAGTGTTTGTATTTATTTGTCTCTGATCTCGGACTCCACAAACAAAAGTCAACTAGATGGTATTAATGGTTAATGGTTTATTGTGATAAGCAAATTATATGTACAACTTCCTTAATGATAACTGTATTTTGTTTGCTGATATATACATTGCTTCAATAAAAAACATATTAAAAAAAAAAAAATAAGCCGCCTCATGGCCTTCTGGGATTGGTGACATGGCAGGCCAATGTTGCCCAGCTATGACATGCCACACGATGTGGGCACGCCTGGTAACATGGGGACCAGCGGTGGCTCCCGGGGTTGCCGTTAAGTACAGGGGGAAGGGGTCTGAAGATATAAATTTGGCATCCCAGTCCTTGCACATTCACTCAGACTTGTACACCAGGCAAGGGCATATACTAGCAGTGTCTCACTCATATGTAATGGCCCCTTAATTACATGTGTAACAGAAAATAAGAATTTACTTACCGATAATTCTATTTCTCGTAGTCCGTAGTGGATGCTGGGACTCCGTCAGGACCATGGGGAATAGCGGCTCCGCAGGAGACAGGGCACAAAAGTAAAAGCTTTAGGATCAGGTGGTGTGCACTGGCTCCTCCCCCTATGACCCTCCTCCAAGCCTCAGTTAGGATACTGTGCCCGGACGAGCGTACACAATAAGGAAGGATTTTGAATCCCGGGTAAGACTCATACCAGCCACACCAATCACACTGTACAACCTGTGATCTGAACCCAGTTAACAGCATGATAACAGCGGAGCCTCTGAAAAGATGGCTCACAACAATAATAACCCGATTTTTGTAACAATAACTATGTACAAGTATTGCAGACAATCCGCACTTGGGATGGGCGCCCAGCATCCACTACGGACTACGAGAAATAGAATTATCGGTAAGTAAATTCTTATTTTCTCTGACGTCCTAGTGGATGCTGGGACTCCGTCAGGACCATGGGGATTATACCAAAGCTCCCAAACGGGCGGGAGAGTGCGGATGACTCTGCAGCACCGAATGAGAGAACTCCAGGTCCTCCTCAGCCAGGGTATCAAATTTGTAGAATTTTGCAAACGTGTTTGCTCCTGACCAAGTAGCAGCTCGGCAAAGTTGTAAAGCCGAGACCCCTCGGGCAGCCGCCCAAGATGAGCCCACCTTCCTTGTGAAATGGGCATTTACATATTTTGGCTGTGGCAGGCCTGCCACAGAATGTGCAAGCTGAATTGTACTACACATCCAACTAGCAATCGTCTGCTTAGAAGCAAGAGCACCCAGTTTGTTGGGTGCATACAGGATAACAGCAAGTCAGTTTTCCTGACTCCAGCCGTCCTGGAAACCTATATTTTCAGGGCCCTGACAACATCTAGCAACTTGGAGTTCTCCAAGTCCCTAATAGCCGCAGGTACCACAATAAACTGGTTCAGGTGAAACGCTGACACCACCTTAGGGAGAAACTGGGGACGAGTCCGCAGCTCTGCCCTGTCCGAATGGACAATCAGATATGGGCTTTTGTGAGACAAAGCCACCAATTCTGACACTCGCCTGGCCGAGGCCAGGGCCAACCGCATGGTCACTTTTCATGTGAGATATTTCAAATCCACAGATTTGAGCGGTTTAAAATGTGATTTGAGGAATCCCAGAACTACGTTGAGATCCCACAGTGCCACTGGAGGCACAAAAGGGGGTTGTATATGCAGTACTCCCTTGACAAACTTCTGGACTTCAGGAAGTGAAGCCAATTCTTTCTGGAAGAAAATTGACAGGGCCGAAATTTGAACCTTAATGGACCCCAATTTGAGGCCCATAGACACTCCTGTTTGCAGGAAATGCAGGAATCGACCGAGTTGAAATTTCTTCGTGGGGCCTTCTTGGCCTCACCCCACGCAACATATTTTCGCCACATGTGGTGATAATGTTGTGCGGTCACCTCCTTCCTGGCTTTGACCAGGGTAGGAATGACCTCTTCCGGAATGCCTTTTTCCCTTAGGATCCGGCGTTCCACCGCCATGCCGTCAAACGCAGCCGCGGTAAGTCTTGGAACAGACATGGTACTTGCTGAAGCAAGTCCCTTCTTAGCGGCAGAGGCCATGAGCCCTCTGTGAGCATTTCTTGAAGTTCCGGGTACCAAGTCCTTCTTGGCCAATCCGGAGCCACGAGTATAGTTCTTACTCCTCTACGTCTTATAATTCTCAGTACCTTGAGTATGATAAGCAGAGGAGGGAACACATACACCGACTGGTACACCCACTGTGTTACCAGAACGTCCACAGCTATTGCCTGAGGGTCTCTTGTGTTCAGGCGGGACGCCATCATGTCCACCTTTGGTCTTTCCCAACGGTTCACAATCATGTGGAAGACTTCCCGATGAAGTCCCCACTCTCCCGGGTGGAGGTCGTGCCTGCTGAGGAAGTCTGCTTCCCAGTTGTCCACTCCCGGAATGAACACTGCTGACAGTGTTATCCCATGATTTTCCGCCCAGCGAAGAATCTTTGCAGTTTCTGCCATTTCCCTCTTGCTTCTTGTGCCGCCCTGTCTGTTTACGTGGGCGACTGCCGTGATGTTGTCCCACTGGATCAATAACGGCTGACCTTGAAGCAGAGGTCTTGCTAAGCTTAGAGCATTGTTTTATGTGGAGAGAAGTCTCCAGACTTGATCACACTCCCTGGAAATTTCTTCCCTGTGTGACTGCTCCCCAGCCTCTCCGGCTGGCATCCGTGGTCACCAGGACCCAGTCCTGAATGCCGAATCTGCGGCCCTTTAGTAGATGAGCACTCTGCAGCCACCGCAGAAGAAACACCCTTGTCCTTGGAGACAGGGTTATCCGCTGATGCATCTGAAGATGCGATCCGGACCATTTTTCCAGCAGATCCCACTGAAAAGTTCTTGCGTGAAATCTGCCGAATGGAATCGCTTCGTAAGAAGCCACCATTTTTCCCAGGACCCTTGTGCAATGATGCACTGACACTTTTCCTGGTTTTAGGAGGTTCCTGACTAGCTCGGATAACTCCCTTGCTTTCTTCTCCGGGAGAAACACCCTTTTCTGGACTGTGTCCAGAATCATCCCTAGGAACAGCAAATTGTCGTCGGAAACAGCTGCGGTTTTGGAATATTTAGAATCCACCCATGCTGTCGTAGAACTACTTGAGATAGTGCTACTCCGACCTCCAACTGTTCTCTGGACCTTACCCTTATCAGGATATCGTCCATTTTCTTTGAAGAAGAATCATCATTTCGGCCATTACCTTGGTAAAGACCCGGGGTGCCGTGGACAATCCAACCGGCATCGTCTGAAACTGATAGTGACAGTTCTGTACCACGAACCTGAGGTACCCTTAGTGAGAAGGGCAAATTGGGACATGAAGGAAGCATCCCTGATGTCCCGGGACACCATATAGTCCCCTTCTTCCTGGTTCGCTATCACTGCTCTGAGTGACTCCATCTTGATTTGAACCTTTGTATGTAAGTGTTCAAATATTTCAGATTTAGAATAGGTCTCACCGAACCGTCTGGCTTCAGTACCACAAAATAGTGTGGAATAATACCCCTTTCCTTGTTGTAGGAGGAGTACTTTGATTATCACCTGCTGGGAATACAGCTTGTGAATTGTTTCCAATACTGCCTCCCTGTCGGAGGGAGACGTTGGTAAAGCAGACTTCAGGAACCTGCGAGGGGGAGACGTCTCGAATTTCCAATCTTTACCCCTGGGATACTACTTGTAGGATCCAGGGGTCCTGTACGGCCCCAGCGTCATGCTGAGGACTTGGCAGAAGCGGTGGAAGGCTTCTGTTCCTGGGAATGGGCTGCCTGCTGCAGTCTTCTTCCCTTTCCTCTATCCCTGGGCAGATATGACTGGCCTTTTGCCCGCTTGCCCTTATGGGGACGAAAGGACTGAGGCTGAAAAGACGGTGTCTTTTTCTGCTGAGATGTGACTTAGGGTAAAAAAGGTGGATTTTCCAGCTGTTGCCGTGGCCACCAGGTCCGATGGACCGACCCCAAATAACTCCTCCCCTTTATACGGCAATACTTCCATGTGCCGTTTGGAATCTGCATCACCTGACCACTGTCGTGTCCATAAACATCTTTTGGCAGATATGGACATCGCACTTACTCTTGATGCCAGAGTGCAAATATCTCTCTGTGCTCTATAGTCAATAAAATACTGTCCCTGTCAAGGGTATCAATATTTTCAGTCAGGGAATCCGACCAAGCCACCCCAGCGCTGCACATCCAGGCTGAGGCGATAGCTGGTCGCAGTATAACACCAGTATGTGTGTATATACTTTTTAGGATATTTTCCAGCCTCCTATCAGCTGGCTCCTTGAGGGCGGCCGTATCTGGAGACGGTAACGCCACTTGTTTTGATAAGCGTGTGAGCACCTTATCCACCCTAAGGGGTGTTTCCCAACGCGCCCTAACTTCTGGCGGGAAAGGGTATACCGCCAATAATTTTCTATCGGGGGAAACCCACGCATCATCACACACTTCATTTAATTTATCTGATTCAGGAAAAACTACATGTAGTTTTTTCACACCCACATAATACCCTTTTTTGTGGTACTTGTAGTATCAGAAATATGTAACACCTCCTTCATTGCCCTTAACATGTAACGTGTGGCCCTAAAGGAAAATACGTTTGTTTCTTCACCGTCGACACTGGAGTCAGTGTCCGTGTCTGTGTCTATGTCGACCGACTGAGGTAAATGGGCGTTTTAAAGCCCCTGACGGTGTTTGAGACGCCTGGACAGGTACTAATTTGTTTGCCGGCCGTCTCATGTCGTCAACCGACCATGAAGCGTGTTGACATTATCACGTAATTCCTTAAATAAGCCATCCGTTCCGGTGTCGACTCCCTAGATAGTGACATCACCATTACAGGCAATTGCTCCGCCTCCTCACCAACATCGTCCTCATACATGTCGACACACACGTACCGACACACAGCACACACACAGGGAATGCTCTGATAGAGGACAGGACCCCACTAGCCCTTTGGGGAGACAGAGGGAGAGTTTGCCAGCACACACCAAAACGCTATAATTATACAGGGACAACCTTTATATAAGTGTTTTCCCTTATAGCATCTTAATATATAATCATATCGCCAAATAAGTGCCCCCCCTCTCTGTTTTAACCCTGTTTCTGTAGTGCAGTGCAGGGGAGAGCCTGGGAGCCTTCCCACCAGCAGTTCTGTGAGGGAAAATGGCGCTGTGTGCTGAGGAGATAGGCCCCGCCCCCTATTCCGGCGGGCTCTTCTCCCGGTTTTTCTGAGACCTGGCAGGGGTGAAATACATCCATATAGCCTCAGGGACTATATGTGATGTATTCTTTTTAGCCAGAAAAGGTATTAACATTGCTGCCCAGGGCGCCCCCCCCAGCGCCCTGCACCCTCAGTGACCGTTGGTGTGAAGTGTGCTGAGAGCAATGGCGCACAGCTGCAGTGCTGTGCGCTACCTCATGAAGACTGAAAAGCCTTCAGCCGCCGGTTTCTGGACCTCTTCTTACTTCGGCATCTGCAAGGGGGTCGGCGGCGCGGCTCCGGTGACCCATCCAGGCTGTACCTGTGATCGTCCCTCTGGAGCTAGTGTCCAGTAGCCTAAGAAGCAAATCCATCCTGCACGCAGGTGAGTTCACTTCTTCTCCCCTAGGTCCCTCGTTGCAGTGAGCCTGTTGCCAGCAGGACTCACTGAAAATAAGAAACCTATCAAAACTTTTACTCTAAGCAGCTCTTTATGAGAGCCACCTAGATTGCACCCTGCTCGGACGGGCACAAAAACCTAACTGAGGCTTGGAGGAGGGTCATAGGGGGAGGAGCCAGTGCACACCACCTGATCCTAAAGCTTTTACTTTTGTGCCCTGTCTCCTGCGGAGCCGCTATTCCCCATGGTCCTGACGGAGTCCCAGCATCCACTAGGACGTCAGAGAAACACTAATGAGTGAGATAAAAATAAGTGTGCGACAGGGCCGGAACATGCATCCTGGATGCCCTATCCATCCCAACCTTTGGGTAGAGATGAGCGGGTTCGGTTTCTCTGAATCCGAACCCGCACGAACTTCATGTTTTTTTTCACGGGTCCGAGCGACTCGGATCTTCCCGCCTTGCTCGGTTAACCCGAGCGCGCCCGAACGTCATCATGACGCTGTCGGATTCTCGCGAGACTCGGATTCTATATAAGGAGCCGCGCGTCGCCGCCATTTTCACACGTGCATTGAGATTGATAGGGAGAGGACGTGGCTGGCGTCCTCTCCATTTAGATTAGAAGAGAGAGAGAGAGAGATTGACCTGATTTACTGGAGCTTAGGAGTACTGTAGAACTGTAGAGAGTGCAGAGTTTACTAGTGACTGACCACAGTGACCACCAGACAGTGCAGTTTTATTTAATATATCCGTTCTCTGCCTGAAAAAAACGATACACAGTGACTCAGTCACATACCATATCTGTGTGCACTGCTCAGCCCAGTGTGCTGCATCATCTATGTATATATCTGACTGTGCTCAGCTCACACATCTTATAATTGTGGGGGAGACTGGGGAGCACTGCAGTGCCAGTTATAGGTTATAGCAGGAGCCAGGAGTACATATTATTATTAAAATTAAACAGTGCACACTTTTGCTGCAGGAGTGCCACTGCCAGTGTGACTGACCAGTGACCTGACCACACTGACCACCAGTATAGTTAGTAGTATAGTATACTATATTGTGATTGCCTGAAAAAGTTAAACACTCGTATCTGACTGTGCTCAGCTCACACATCTTATAATTGTGGGGGAGACTGGGGAGCACTGCAGTGCCAGTTATAGGTTATAGCAGGAGCCAGGAGTACATATTATTATTAAAATTAAACAGTGCACACTTTTGCTGCAGGAGTGCCACTGCCAGTGTGACTGACCAGTGACCTGACCACACTGACCACCAGTATAGTTAGTAGTATAGTATACTATATTGTGATTGCCTGAAAAAGTTAAACACTCGTATCTGACTGTGCTCAGCTCACACATCTTATAATTGTGGGGGAGACTGGGGAGCACTGCAGTGCCAGTTATAGGTTATAGCAGGAGCCAGGAGTACATATTATTATTAAAATTAAACAGTGCACACTTTTGCTGCAGGAGTGCCACTGCCAGTGTGACTGACCAGTGACCACCTGACCACACTGACCACCAGTATAGTTAGTAGTATAGTATACTATATTGTGATTGCCTGAAAAAGTTAAACACTCGTCGTGTGACTTCACTTGTGTGGTGTTTTTTTTTTATTCTATAAAAAACTCATTCTGCTGACAGACAGTGTCCAGCAGGTCCGTCATTATATAATATATACCTGTCCGGCTGCAGTAGTGATATATATATATTTTTTATATCATTATTTATCATCCAGTCGCAGCAGACACAGTACGGTAGTTCACGGCTGTAGCTACCTCTGTGTCGGCACTCGGCAGTCCGTCCATAATTGTATACCACCTACCCGTGGTTTTTTTTTCTTTCTTCTTTATACATACATACTACTACTACATCTCTTTATCAACCAGTCTATATTAGCAGCAGACACAGTACAGTACGGTAGTCCACGGCTGTAGCTACCTCTGTGTCGGCACTGGGCAGTCCGTCCATAATTGTATACCACCTACCCGTGGTTTTTTTTTCTTTCTTCTTTATATTATACATACATACTACTACTACTACATCTCTTTATCAACCAGTCTATATTAGCAGCAGACACAGTACAGTACGGTAGTCCACGGCTGTAGCTACCTCTGTGTCGGCACTGGGCAGTCCGTCCATAATTGTATACCACCTACCCGTGGTTTTTTTTTCTTTCTTCTTTATACATACATACTACTACTACATCTCTTTATCAACCAGTCTATATTAGCAGCAGACACAGTACAGTACGGTAGTCCACGGCTGTAGCTACCTCTGTGTCGGCACTGGGCAGTCCGTCCATAATTGTATACCACCTACCCGTGGTTTTTTTTTCTTTCTTCTTTATACATACATACTACTACTACATCTCTTTATCAACCAGTCTATATTAGCAGCAGACACAGTACAGTACGGTAGTCCACGGCTGTAGCTGCCTCTGTGTCGGCACTGGGCAGTCCGTCATAATTGTATACCACCTACCCGTGGTTTTTTTTTCTTTCTTCTTTATACATACATACTACTACTACATCTCTTTATCAACCAGTCTATATTAGCAGCAGACACAGTACAGTACGGTAGTCCACGGCTGTAGCTACCTCTGTGTCGGCACTCGGCAGTCCGTCCATAATTGTATACCACCTACCCGTGGTTTTTTTTTCTTACTTCTTTATACATACATACTACTACTACATCTCTTTATCAACCAGTCTATATTAGCAGCAGACACAGTACAGTACGGTAGTCCACGGCTGTAGCTACCTCTGTGTCGGCACTGGGCAGTCCGTCCATAATTGTATACCACCTACCCGTGGTTTTTTTTTCTTTCTTCTTTATACATACATACTACTACTACATCTCTTTATCAACCAGTCTATATTAGCAGCAGACACAGTACAGTACGGTAGTCCACGGCTGTAGCTACCTCTGTGTCGGCACTCGGCAGTCCGTCCATAATTGTATACCACCTACCCGTGTTTTTTTTTTCTTTCTTCTTTATACATACATACTACTACTACATCTCTTTATCAACCAGTCTATATTAGCAGCAGACACAGTACAGTACGGTAGTCCACGGCTGTAGCTACCTCTGTGTCGGCACTCGGCAGTCCATCCATAATTGTATACTAGTATCCATCCATCTCCATTGTTTACCTGAGGTGCCTTTTAGTTGTGCCTATTAAAATATGGAGAACAAAAATGTTGAGGTTCCAAAATTAGGGAAAGATCAAGATCCACTTCCACCTCGTGCTGAAGCTGCTGCCACTAGTCATGGCAGAGACGATGAAATGCCAGCAACGTCGTCTGCCAAGGCCGATGCCCAATGTCATAGTACAGAGCATGTCAAATCCAAAACACCAAATATCAGTAAAAAAAGGACTCCAAAACCTAAAATAAAATTGTCGGAGGAGAAGCGTAAACTTGCCAATATGCCATTTACCACACGGAGTGGCAAGGAACGGCTGAGGCCCTGGCCTATGTTCATGGCTAGTGGTTCAGCTTCACATGAGGATGGAGGCACTCAGCCTCTCGCTAGAAAAATGAAAAGACTCAAGCTGGCAAAAGCAGTAGCACCGCAAAGAACTGTGCGTTCTTCGAAATCCCAAATCCACAAGGAGAGTCCAATTGTGTCGGTTGCGATGCCTGACCTTCCCAACACTGGACATGAAGAGCATGCGCCTTCCACCATTTGCACGCCCCCTGCAAGTGCTGGAAGGAGCACCCGCAGTCCAGTTCCTGATAGTCAGATTGAAGATGTCAGTGTTGAAGTACACCAGGATGAGGAGGATATGGGTGTTGCTGGCGCTGGGGAGGAAATTGACCAGGAGGATTCTGATGGTGAGGTGGTTTGTTTAAGTCAGGCACCCGGGGAGACACCTGTTGTCCGTGGGAGGAATAGGGCCGTTGACATGCCTGGTGAAAATACCAAAAAAATCAGCTCTTCGGTGTGGAAGTATTTCACCAGAAATGCGGACAACAGGTGTCAAGCCGTGTGTTCCCTTTGTCAAGCTGTAATAAGTAGGGGTAAGGACGTTAACCACCTCGGAACATCCTCCCTTATACGTCACCTGCAGCGCATTCATAATAAGTCAGTGACAAGTTCAAAAACTTGGGCCGACAGCGGAAGCAGTCCACTGACCAGTAAATCCCTTCCTCTTGTAACCAAGCTCACGCAAACCACCCCACCAACTCCCTCAGTGTCAATTTCCTCCTTCCCCAGGAATGCCAATAGTCCTGCAGGCCATGTCACTGGCAATTCTGACGAGTCCTCTCCTGCCTGGGATTCCTCCGATGCATCCTTGCGTGTAACGCCTACTGCTGCTGGCGCTGCTGTTGTTGCTGCTGGGAGTCGATGGTCATCCCAGAGGGGAAGTCGTAAGCCCACTTGTACTACTTCCAGTAAGCAATTGACTGTCCAACAGTCCTTTGCGAGGAAGATGAAATATCACAGCAGTCATCCTGTTGCAAAGCGGATAACTGAGTCCTTGACAACTATGTTGGTGTTAGACGTGCGTCCGGTATCCGCCGTTAGTTCACAGGGAACTAGACAATTTATTGAGGCAGTGTGCCCCCGTTACCAAATACCATCTAGGTTCCACTTCTGTAGGCAGGCGATACCGAGAATGTACACGGACGTCAGAAAAAGACTCACCAGTGTCCTAAAAAATGCAGTTGTACCCAATGTCCACTTAACCACGGACATGTGGACAAGTGGAGCAGGGCAGGGTCAGGACTATATGACTGTGACAGCCCACTGGGTAGATGTATGGACTCCCGCCGCAAGAACAGCAGCGGCGGCACCAGTAGCAGCATCTCGCAAACGCCAACTCTTTCCTAGGCAGGCTACGCTTTGTATCACCGCTTTCCAGAATACGCACACAGCTGAAAACCTCTTACGGCAACTGAGGAAGATCATCGCAGAATGGCTTACCCCAATTGGACTCTCCTGTGGATTTGTGGCATCGGACAACGCCAGCAATATTGTGTGTGCATTAAATATGGGCAAATTCCAGCACGTCCCATGTTTTGCGCATACCTTGAATTTGGTGGTGCAGAATTTTTTAAAAAACGACAGGGGCGTGCAAGAGATGCTGTCGGTGACCAGAAGAATTGCGGGACACTTTCGGCGTACAGGCACCACGTACAGAAGACTGGAGCACCACCAAAAACTACTGAACCTGCCCTGCCATCATCTGAAGCAAGAAGTGGTAACGAGGTGGAATTCAACCCTCTATATGCTTCAGAGGTTGGAGGAGCAGCAAAAGGCCATTCAAGCCTATACAATTGAGCACGATATAGGAGGTGGAATGCACCTGTCTCAAGTGCAGTGGAGAATGATTTCAACGTTGTGCAAGGTTCTGATGCCCTTTGAACTTGCCACACGTGAAGTCAGTTCAGACACTGCCAGCCTGAGTCAGGTCATTCCCCTCATCAGGCTTTTGCAGAAGAAGCTGGAGGCATTGAAGAAGGAGCTAAAAGGGAGCGATTCCGCTAGGCATGTGGGACTTGTGGATGCAGCCCTTAATTCGCTTAACAAGGATTCACGGGTGGTCAATCTGTTGAAATCAGAGCACTACATTTTGGCCACCGTGCTCGATCCTAGATTTAAAACCTACCTTGGATCTCTCTTTCCGGCAGACACAAGTCTGCTGGGGTGCAAAGACCTGCTGGTGACAAAATTGTCAAGTCAAGCGGAACGCGACCTGTCAACATCTCCTCCTTCACATTCTCCCGCAACTGGGGGTGCGAGGAAAAGGCTCAGAATTCCGAGCCCACCCGCTGGCGGTGATGCAGGGCAGTCTGGAGCGACTGCTGATGCTGACATCTGGTCCGGACTGAAGGACCTGACAACGATTACGGACATGTCGTCTACTGTCACTGCATATGATTCTCTCAACATTGAAAGAATGGTGGAGGATTATATGAGTGACCGCATCCAAGTAGGCACGTCACACAGTCCGTACTTATACTGGCAGGAAAAAGAGGCAATTTGGAGGCCCTTGCACAAACTGGCTTTATTCTACCTAAGTTGCCCTCCCACAAGTGTGTACTCCGAAAGAGTGTTTAGTGCCGCCGCTCACCTTGTCAGCAATCGGCGTACGAGGTTACATCCAGAAAATGTGGAGAAGATGATGTTCATTAAAATGAATTATAATCAATTCCTCCGCGGAGACATTGACCAGCAGCAATTGCCTCCACAAAGTACACAGGGAGCTGAGATGGTGGATTCCAGTGGGGACGAATTGATAATCTGTGAGGAGGGGGATGTACACGGTGATATATCGGAGGATGATGATGAGGTGGACATCTTGCCTCTGTAGAGCCAGTTTGTGCAAGGAGAGATTAATTGCTTCTTTTTTGGTGGGGGTCCAAACCAACCCGTCATATCAGTCACAGTCGTGTGGCAGACCCTGTCACTGAAATGATGGGTTGGTTAAAGTGTGCATGTCCTGTTTATACAACATAAGGGTGGGTGGGAGGGCCCAAGGACAATTCCATCTTGCACCTCTTTTTTCTTTTATTTTTCTTTGCGTCATGTGCTGTTTGGGGAGGGTTTTTTGGAAGGGCCATCCTGCGTGACACTGCAGTGCCACTCCTAGATGGGCCCGGTGTTTGTGTCGGCCACTAGGGTCGCTAATCTTACTCACACAGCTACCTCATTGCGCCTCTTTTTTTCTTTGCGTCATGTGCTGTTTGGGGAGGGTTTTTTGGAAGGGACATCCTGCGTGACACTGCAGTGCCACTCCTAGATGGGCCAGGTGTTTGTGTCGGGCACTTGGGTCGCTGAGCTTAGTCACACAGCTACCTCATTGCACCTCTTTTTTTCTTTGCGTCATGTGCTGTTTGGGGAGTGTTTTTTGGAAGGGCCATCCTGCGTGACACTGCAGTGCCACTCCTAGATGGGCCAGGTGTTTGTGTCGGCCACTAGGGTCGCTTAGCTTAGTCATCCAGCGACCTCGGTGCAAATTTTAGGACTAAAAATAATATTGTGAGGTGTGAGGTATTCAGAATAGACTGAAAATGAGTGGAAATTATGGTTTTTGAGGTTAATAATAATATGGGATCAAAATGACCCCCAAATTCTATGATTTAAGCTGTTTTTTAGGGTTTTTTGAAAAAAACACCCGAATCCAAAACACACCCGAATCCGACAAAAAAAATTCGGTGAGGTTTTGCCAAAACGCGGTCGAACCCAAAACACGGCCGCGGAACCGAACCCAAAACCAAAACACAAAACCCGAAAAATTTCAGGCGCTCATCTCTACCTTTGGGCAACAGGGAAAGGTGGGTTGGGGTGTTATCTTCTCATCTTTGAATTATGGTGCTGGGCTGTGACATCATATCCCTGCGGCTGTGCAAACATGGGGGAGCCGATTATCCACAGGGCGGTACCGGTGAGTCCATCTGCTGCCATTATGTATTGAACAGAATGTTTTGTTTTGGTAGAGATTCAGTGTGAGACGGAGAAGTCCCCAAGTCTGTCTCTATGATGTTCTACTGATGTATCGGGGGAGGAGACAGGCAGGCTCCCGTACATACAGGAGATAGGTGCACCATGAGCTAGATCCCCCCTGTATTTGAAACATAAATTTCTCAAAATGCCATACCTGGTAATCAAACTCACAACCTCCTGCTCCGAAGTCAGACACCTAACTAATGGTGCTATTTACTCCTGCATGTAATTGTGAGATCAGAGCTGGCCCTAACCAATATGATGCTCTAGGCAAGATTTTGGCTGATGCCCCCTAGCACCGCCGCTAGTTCCACCTCTGACCCTGCATCCGTTTCCCAGCATCATCACCCCTCACCCACAACAGTCCTCATTTTGATGTTCCTACCCCTATATAGTATATTTTAAATAGGAACAGTGCACACATTCGGCGTACAGTCCAAAAAGGGGTGTGTTCTTGCTGGGAAGGGGCATGGCCACACAATAGTACCCCCAATTCAAATGATGCCATACAGTAGTGCAACTTTATTCACATTTTATCATGCAATAGTGTCCCTAATTCACGTTATATCACACAGTAGTACCACTTTACCTTATAAACGTTACTCCTCACAGTAGTGCCCCTTATTCACATTATATCACACTGAATTGCTCCTTATTCACATTACACAACACCATATTGCTCTTTATTCACATTAGACCACACAGTATTGCCCTTTCTATACTGTACACCACACAGTAGAGCACCTTATACACATAATGCCACACATGAGTAATGCATTTATACACATAATACCACATAGTAATGCCCCTTACACATATGACACACATTATTAATGTCCTTATAAACATAATGCACCTTACACATTATGCCAACTGTTATTAATGCCCTTATACACATAATGTCCCTTACACATATGCCGCACATTATTAATGCCCTTATACACATAATCACACATAATTCCCCTTACACATATGCCGCACACTACTGCACAACCATCCCACCCGCACACAGCACTCACATGGCCGCTAACACTGTGACCCAGTGCCGTAACTAGACTTTTTAGCGCTGTGTGCAAGTAACCGCAACTGCGCCCCCCCCCCCCCCCTGTCATGTTTTGAAATGAATGCTACCTCTCCCCCCAACCCATCCCTTCCTATAATTCACACACCGCTAGTTACGCCACTGCCAGAGCGGCAACTAGACATTTTGGTGCCCTCTGCCAGAAAGAGAATTGCCCCCCCTCCGTTAGCCACATTACACTGCATGGTCACATTACACAGCACGGTAGCGTCCGCCAGTTACATTACACAGCACGGTTGCGTCCGCCAGTTACATTACACAGCACGGTAGCGTCCACCAGTTACATTACACCGCACGGTAGCGTCCGCCAGTTACATTACACCGCACGGTAGCGCCTGCAGTCACATTACACCGCACGGTAGCGTCCGCCAGTTACATTACACCGCACAATAGCGCCTGCAGTCACATTACACCGCACATTAGCGTCCATTAGTTACATTACACCGCACGGTAGCGTCCGCCAGTTACATTACAAAGCACGGTAGCACCTGCAGTCACATTACAACGCACATTAGCTTCCATTAGTTACATTACACCGCACGGCAGCGTTCATTAGTCACATTACACCAGACAGTAATACTCCAAATATATATATATATAGTTTTATACCATAGCAGAAAAATATTTACACACAATCTTATGTATTCAATTTACAGGGGACATTACATAAATGTATATGCAGTTTATCTTTTTTTCTTTATTATAGATAAACTACACAGTAGTTTATCTAATAAGTCACTGAGAGAAAGTCCAGAATTTCCAAACACAAGAAAAGTAGTTTGTTGTTGTATTTATGTTGTTTTACTGGAATAAGTAGTAACTAGCAGCACATACCTACAATATAAGGAGCACTTGCACGAGGGGTGGGAGGGAATGGAGGGAGAGACTTCACTTGCTGTGATAAGCAGCAGCTGCAGCCGTCGTCTCTCCTGTACCCGGAAGTCAGTGTACAGTGCAGGAGAGCAGGAGGAGGGGGGGCGGAGCAGAGCCCAGCAGCACACGGAGGACGGAGAGACTCTCACACACAGATTGCCCAGCGCTGCCTGCTCTGCCTGTGATCTATATTAGCAGCGCTGCCTCCGGCGGGGAAGGAGCCGGGCGCAGCGCTACTAATATAGTGTACACTACAGCGGGCAGCGCAGCAGCTAATCAGTGTGGATGCTGATGGTGCGCCCACAGCGCGATTGCGCTGTGTGCAATGCCCCCTCAGCACGCACCTAGTTACGGCACTGCTGTGACCTATGCCTCTGCTAGGATACAGATTTGTCCTCAATACGCTGATGATGAAAATGCATCTTATTTGCATTACTATGTGGCTAGGATGCACAAGCAGCTTTGCTGATTAAAATTATATGCGGCATGCCTATATTCTGTGTGCAACTGTGACTGTATCTGCATATGAAATGCTATGTTACAGTGATTTCCAGGAATACACTGTAACATAGCATTTTGTATGCAGATACAGCCGCAGTCACACACAGAATATAGGCATGCCGCATATCATTTTAATCAGCAGAAGCTGCTTGTGCCCCTAGGCATTTGCCTAGTTTGCCTATGCCTAGGGCCAGCTCTGTGTCAGATAAAATCATAGCAGATAATCTTGTGTATGTACTGCAGTGTGTGGCCGTAGGGGATTGGAGTTGTGGCTGCAGACTACAGTCATACATTCATTCTGCGCATGGGTTCCACAATAAGCAGATAATCCCTAGATCCCCGCTACTTAAATATAACTTCACCATTTAGATTATCTTTAACCAATCCATCACTTGGGAGATGCATCAAGCCTTGGAAAGACATAAAGGGGTGTAGTTGCCTAAAGCAACCAATCATCTGTCATCTCCAACACTGTGCTAGAGAAACAAGAGTTAGTTGGTTTGGGCAACATCTCCACTTCATCCCTCTCCAAACCTTGATGTATCTCCCCCTCTATCTTTTATCCCTATTCAGGTGTGATTATACAGATTCCATTCGGTATGTTACTTACAGTACTTTTAACAAAACTTTCTCATATTTCATTATTTATACTATTTTATAGCAACTTACAAGAACCACTGTGACGCATCTGTACACTAGGGGGGTCATTCCGAGTTGTTCGCTCGCAAGCTGCTTTTAGCAGCTTTGCACATGCTAAGCCGCCGCCTACTGGGAGTGAATCTTAGCTTATCAAAATTGCGAACGAAAGATTCGCAATATTGCGATAAGACATCTCTGTGCAGTTTCTGAGTAACTCGAGACTTACTCGGCATCTGCGATCAGTTCAGTGCTTGTCGTTCCTGGTTTGACGTCACAAACACACCCAGCGTTCGCCCAGACACTCCTCCGTTTCTCCAGCCACTCCCGCGTTTTTCCCAGAAACGGTAGCGTTTTTTCGCACACACCCATAAAACGGCCAGTTTCCGCCCAGAAACACCCACTTCCTGTCAATCACATTACGATCACCAGAACGAAGAAAAAACCGTGAGTAAAATTCCTAACTGGATAGCAAATTTACTTGGCGCAGTCGCAGTGCGGACATTGCGCATGCGCACTAAGCGGAAAATCGCTGCGATGCGAAGAAATTTACCGAGCGAACAACTCGGAATGACCCCCTATGTTTCATGCATAGTGATGTTCAAAATTTGTGTTTGATTCATTTATTTTTTTCATTGTTGTGATATTTACTATCGATGAAATAAATACTGATTTCCTGTAATAATATCATAACTCTAAGCAGAGTTGATTCACAACCAAAACAAATTATGACACACGCATAAAACAGCCAACACAATTGCTGCACCAGAATACTTTTAATTTTTGTAACTGTAAAAATCAAAGATGTACAAAGCCTTGGAGAGAGATAAAGTGGATAGAGATAAACACCCTTATTTATCAATGAGTGATAAATTTCACTGTGAGTGATAAATTGCACCAGCCAATCAGCTCCTAACTGCCATGTCACAGGCTGTGTTTGAAAAATGAAAGTTAGGAGTGGATTGGCTGGTGCAATTTATCACTCACCGTGAAATTTATCACTCATTGATAAATAAGGGCAAAAGTATAAGCCAACCAGCTCCTATCCTTTTTCAAACACAGCTTTTAACATGGCAGTTAGGAGCTGATTGACTGGTACTTTACCTCCCTCCACTTTATCTCTCTTCAAGGCTTAGTACATAGACCCCTAAGTACCCTATAAAAGTGGCAGCACCGGACTTCCGGTGGGCGGACCTACGGCTGGCCGCGTTTTAGCCTGAGCTCTCCGTCCCCCTGCTCCCTTACCAACTAATAAGGGGAGCAAAAATACACTCAGGCCCCTCAAATTATCACCGGGCCTGGCGGAGATAGAGGTGGGTAAGAGGGCACCGACGCCCCGGCTCCCCGCCGCCTCCAACCCCGGATTTCGGACGCCAGCTGTGGCGTGTGCTGCCCGCGGCCGCCATCTTGATAGTGGCCGGGCGCCCTGCTCCCCCTCTCCCCCGTCCTGCTTATCGAGCGGAGGCTGTGCCGGATCATCGCGCCCCTGTGTCCCGGCTCGTAGCAGCGGACGCTGCTAGGCAACGGAGCGGGACCCAGCCGGCGGGGAGACGACGCCGCTGAAAGCCAGGGGAAGAGGCCGTGCAGGCCCCCCTCCTCCCCCGCAACACACACACGGGTACTGGCCGCACTAGACTGCTCTGCTGCGCAGTATAAGCCAGCAACAGTACAGGCATTTGAGGTGTGCTCTCCAAAGCTGCTGGCTGCGCCCTGCATGAACCCCTGATGCCTGAATCCCTGCCTGGTGCCTCTACTAGACCACAGGATCTATAAATACAGCCCTCCTACTTGCTCTCCCTACAACCCTGCCTATCATCCCTTTGTGCCGACACATTTTTCCGTGAAGAGGGGGGAAAGGTTGCTGACCCTCGCACAGCTTCTGGAGCTGCTGCGCGCAGAACGTATATTATCCCATTGGCGATTGATGCGCCGCATCGTCGTCAGCTGAGACCACGCACTTGTATCCTGACGGACATAATACTCCCTGCAGGGCAGGATAATTGATTTCATCTACTTTCTCATCGTGACACGACACATCCTTTTTTTTTATTATCATGGATAAATATGTGGCGAAATCTCAGCGAGGTGGTCGCGGATCCGCGCCGGTGAAAACTAAGGAAACTAGGGCCTCTGCCTCCATGCATGCTTGCTCTCCGCCTCCCTCACCCAATGCGAATGTCTTGGACAGTGTACCGGACCCCTCCAGATACACGGCAGACGCGGTGACCAGGGCACAGGAAATCTCTGACATCCTCTCGCCGCTGCTGGATAAGAAACTCGCCGGTCTGAAAGACGCCATTGACTCCACCATGACGCAGCTAAAAGAACACAGCTCCCGGCTGGATGAGGCCGAACAACGGGTCTCGAACCTGGAAGATGATCTAACGGCGACGCGTTCCATCGTCGATAGTCAGGCATCCACTATCTCCGCCATACAAGCAAAGCTCGAAGATTTAGAAAATCGTAATCGTCGAAATAATCTCCGGCTGATCGGCCTGCCGGAATCAGTCAAACCTCGGGAACTGCTGTCCTTGGTTTCTACCTGGCTGCCGAAGGAACTTGGATGTTTGCCGGGAGGTGAATCCATGTTGATCGAACGAGCTCATCGCATTGGCCCTGACTTCCAGGCAGACCGCCGCAGACCCCGGACAGTCATATTTAAATTTCTTAACTACACGGACAAGGTCAAGCTCAAGGCCTCGCCTATCACGGCGATAAGTTGCTTCTGTTTCAAGACTTTTCGTATAATGTAGCCATGAGAAGGCGGGAATTCTCTCCAGCTTGCAAGATCCTCTTTGAAGAAGGAATCCGTTTCGCCCTGCTTTATCCAGCAAAGCTTCGTGCTCAATATAATGGGAAAACGTATTTGTTCGACACCTCTTCAGCAGCCAAGACGTTCGCGGAATCGTTACGAGATCCGTCATCGCCGGCCTCCAGAGACAAAGACTTATAACATGTTTTCCCATGGACTCAGAATATTACCCATCTTCCCTAATGCTTTCATGTTTGGTAATGTATGGCTGCTTACAAATTACCTTATTGTCATGATCATTACTGCACAGTATGTTTGTAGAACCAATTGTTCCTGGATATCCCTGCCCCCCTTCATTCCCCTACTCCCTCTTTACTTAATCCTCATTCCCTTTCTTCCCCCTCCCTTCTCTGTTTATTTAGATAGAATTTTATTTATGGTTTATAAAGTGTCCTTTGGACCATTGTTTTGGGTTAAAAAAATTACATCACAAAATGGACACACCACTATATTTTGCATACAACAGTTTTTCCTACTGATCACATGGCATGGATTCATTGGTATTTACAACAGTTGGACCTCCCTACTCGCTGGGATGGGGAGAGCCACATGGTTTATTGTATTGATGTTTCACACGTCCGACAGGACAGGCATCGGTTCATTTTTGTTTAAAATGGCAGTTTCTTCAGAGACTAAGACAAATCTCATGTTCCTTACTTGGAACGTTGAAGGCTTAAATACCCCGATCAAGCGTAGGAAGATATTGCAACACCTTAAGCGGCTACGGCCAGATGTTGCGATGTTACAAGAGACACACTGGAAATTAGGAGATCCTAATGTCCTGAGAGACAATTGGTTTCAAGACTACAAATCGGCCTCATACACTTCCAAAAAGAGGGGTGTGATAATTATATTCCACAAATCTCTCAGATATACGATATTAGATACCCAAGCTGATGAAGAAGGCCGGTTTTTGTTCATGAAACTACAACTAGAAGGGGAACTTTATACCCTTGTGACGTTATATGCGCCTAATTCAGAACATAACGCTTTCTTCACGGATATATATGTCCGACTTCAGGATTGGGCTGAGGGCAAGATAATAATTGGGGGAGATTTCAACTCCGCACTTCACCCTACTTTGGATAGATCAGATACACCTAGTGGCCGCACACACTCCACACCAGCCGCTTTACAATTTCTATTGTCCTCGCTTAATTTGGTTGACCCTTGGCGACATCAGCATCCTGTCGGCCGAGAATACACGTTCTTCTCTCACCCACATGCCACTTCCAGCCGAATTGACTACTGGATGCTCTCCGATACACTGCTCTCCAGGGTAGGCGACTCCAAAATAGAAAACATTGCCATCTCTGACCATGCGCCCACCTGGTTTACACTAGACCTGCAATCTCCCAAAACGACCTCATTTAACTGGAGATTTCCCTCCTACTTATACACATCTCCTGAATTTAAGACCTACTTAGAGACTAATTTCATACATTATGTTAAAGACAATGCACAGCATACAGATGACATAAATCTCTTCTGGTCTGCCTCCAAGCCGGTGATGAGAGGTTATGTAATTGCATATGTTGCAAATAAGCGTAAGAACCTTAATCAGAGATATCAGGATCTGGGTCTGGCACTCACTAACTCATATGCACTACTGTTGTCTTCCCCAACAGATGATAACCGTAGAACCTATATTGAAACAAAACTCCTTTATGATACTCTTTGCACGGAGAGGGCGCAATACGCCTTGGATTTTCAAAAGCATAGATATTATAAATGGGGCAATAAAGCAGGCAAACTTCTAGCGAACATGGTTCGTAGTCAGCGCCCCACCCCAAATATTTTATCCCTGCATACAGGCCCTCAATTGACCTCTGACCCAACGGTCATCGCAGACTCCTTTTTGACCTATTATAAGGAACTTTACACTGCCCCCCCAGATGACCCTATTAGTGGCATGGCCTTCCTCCGCTCTGCCGGATCCCCTACTCTGACTGGAGACGACAGGGCTTCCCTCATGGCACCAGTCACCGACTTAGAATTGGTGACGGTGGTTAAACAATTAGCTAACGGCAAATCTCCTGGCCCAGACGGTTTGAGCGCGGAATACTATAAATTATTGTTACCCCATGTTGCACCCCATCTCCTATCACTCATTAATTCCATTTTATCAGGAAATGATGCTCCTTCCACTTTTAATCAAGCCCGTGTGATAATTCTACCAAAACCGGGGAAAGACCCCACCCAAGTTCAGTCGTATCGTCCAATTTCCCTCCTAAATCAAGACTTTAAGATTCTAACTGCTCTGATGGCGCATAGGCTGCAACTTTTACTGCCCACGCTCTTACATCCGTCCCAGACCGGCTTCGTAAAGGGGAGAACCTCGGTACATAATATCAGACAATTGGCGGCATTGACCGCATCGACCCAGTCCCCAGGGGGAACATCCCTACTAGTAAGTTGCGATGCTGATAAAGCATTTGACCGTGTGTCATGGTCGCATCTGCTGAGAGTCCTTCATTGTCAGGGATTCGGGGCTGATTTCGTTAAATTTTTTCGCACTATCTATGCCTCTCCGGCCGCATTCCTCACTGTGAACGGAATGAACACTGAGACCTTTATGTTGCATAGGGGCACAAGACAGGGATGCCCACTATCCCCACTTTTATTTGACCTGGCACTGGATCCGCTCATCAGACACTGTTACCTCAATACCACCTGGCGCGGGATTAAAATTGGTAATCAAGACCTTAAAGTCACGGCCTATGCAGATGACTTACTGCTATACTTCTCGAACCCCGTAGATGCGTTTCCTAGCTTAATGTCTCTGCTGACGGTTTTTGAATCAATTTCTGGGTTCAAGATCAATAAATCTAAAACCGAGGCTTTAGCCCTCCATCCCGGAGCGACCCGCGACTGGGATGGCCAATTCCCTTTTCAATGGGCAAAACAGACGATCACATACCTAGGCCTTACTATACCTATAAACCCAGCTGACTTATATAGATACAACTACCCACGAGTCATCGCACGTATCCTTGACGACTTTCAGAAGTGGAAACACTTACCCCTCTCTTACCTAGGCAGATGCCAGCTGATTAAAATGATCACCTTCCCGAGATTACTATACCCCATTCAAATGTTGCCTCTACTGATTTCTGAGACAGACCTGAAAACTCTTAACAAGGCCTTCAGTGAATTTATCTGGGCTGGCAAAAAACCTAGGATCTTGCTATTTAAGCTATCCCAATCCCAAAAACTGGGTGGTGTCAACTTACCCTGCATCAGAAGTTATGGGCTGGCTGCGAATTACCGATACGCAGTCGACTGGATACATGGGTTAGAGGCTTTTGCTAACACCGGCTTGGAACAGGCCCTTTGTCCTGACACCCCACTCGTTAGCTTGCTGCACACGCGTCCATCCTCTCTCCCCCCTCAGATACAACGTAACATCCTACTAATGTCGACATGCACGGCTTGGAGACAAGCACGCTCTAGGATGAGCATCTCCAGCCATACCACCACCTTTCTCCCCTTATCACACAATCCAGATTTTCGTGGAACGGCTATACATAACACGCTGGCTGCTCTGGCACGACAAGACATTAGACTACTGTACCAGTTGATTGCTCGAGACACTTACCAGATGCACACATATCCCACTCTTTGCGAGAGGTTTCCACAACTTCCAATCCCACTATTTGTATACTTTCAGATTCGTAGCTATCTTCACAAATCATTGGCCGCAATGACAGTACAAGACAAAACTAACAGTTTAGATGTCGCCCTACAAGCCACACCCAAGACTCGATATTCTACAGCCTTTCTTTACACATTTCTCAAAAGGGTCATAGACTGGGAAACTACACCAACAGGGCTGACTAAATGGGCAGTGGACTTCCCAGCTTTCACCACTTCCGATGTGCTCATAGCGTTTAACAAAATCAACAAAATTCTCCCGTCGGCATCTTATGCTGAAATGAATTATCAAATATTACATCGTTCCTATATCACACCGAAATTAAGATTCCTGACTCCAAATGTTTTAAATGCGGAGCGCCTGAGGCAGACATATATCACTGTCTATGGAGCTGTCCTGAAATCCTCAAGTTCTGGGATCTAGTACAAAACTATATTAAAACTAAACTGCATATCGATGTAGTGGCCACCCCTGGGTGGGCTATTTGGGACGTCCACTGTCAATCTTCAACGCCTGGGCTGTCCCTTGGCCAACGCAGGCTGTTGACCAGGATAACAGCTGCAAGCAAAAAAACTATCCTGTCACAATGGATAGCCACTGATTCATTGTCCCTAGCTCTGTTACTACCAAGGTTATCATACCTATTTCACATGGAGTGGCTTGAGATGTCTATTGATAAAGAACGTAAAACTGAAAAATTCTTTGATATATGGCTCCCTTATGTGCAAAGGTTAGATGATACTATCAAGATTCCCCTCCGACAGGCTGTAAAATACACCACTTGGTATAATCTTGAATCACTTACCCTAGGTCACCCCCCTTTTTAGAAATTGTTAAACTGACATGATCTGTAGCCTGTTTCTTCCTTTGCCTGACCATTAATGTTTATTTCTATATTATGCCATGTTGAGATACTAACATCATTCTCAGTTGTCATATACTGTAATGTATGCTTGTATTTTGCGGAAATGTCCAATAAAACATTTTGAAAAAAAAAAAGTGGCAGCACCAACACTGACCAAAGACAGCTGGGACCCCCTCTCTCTAAGGGCCCGGGACACCAGTCCCCACAGTTCCCCCCTGGTGGCTGCCCTGGCTGTGACTAGGGGTGGCCACAAGACACAGCACCTGAATTTGGCTTTCGGGTTACTTAGAGCCAGTATAGCTGCTGCAGAGTTAATCTGAGCGTCCAATGGAAGCTAAAGGCATGTACTCGTCTTCCTGAGGCCCCCGTTCCCATCCCCTCAGTGCAACTTAATGACATCACATGTTTGGGGGTGAGGGGGGGACAATCACCTTGCTCCAGCACTGATTGGGCCTGGTGTAAAAATATCTGCTGATGATGACACCAACTGCAATATCTAGTCACTACTGATTGGCTAGTTGCATATTGACCCCTTCACCTTTATTGATCAGCATTGCAGTTTCATTTCCTCTATTTACGATAGTCTATTTGGTTATTTTATTTGTCATTCCATTTATGCTACTGCAGAAAATTAGTTTCTCATTGGTTTTTAAAAGCTTGCATAAGGGATGTGGAGGTATGTTATGTGTATAGTATATAGTTACACTTAACATGGAAAAATACTTTTGTATGTATTACTAAACTAAAATAGTGGGGGAGATTTAGCAAACCTTGCGGAGAGATAAAGTGAGTAGAGATAAGGGGGGTCATTCCGACCCGTTCGCACGCAGCGGTTTATCGCTGCGGTGCGAACTGTTCCGGAATGCGCATGCGTGACGTTGCCCGGCAACAGAGGTCGCCGGATTACGTCGCGTCTAACGAAGGAAGCGGTCGCAGAGCGGACCGCAAAGAAGATTGACAGAAAGAAGGCGTAGCTGGGCGGATCCGGAGCGTTGGAGACCGTTTTCGGGGAGTGGTGAGGAAAAAGCAGGCGTGTCCAGCGGAACAGAGGGCGGACGTCTGACGTCAAAGCCGGCCCCAGCATCGCAGAGAATGTCGCACAGGGTAAGGAGGTAGAGGGCTGGTCTACTTCTGCTTGAAGTGATCGCAGCCCTGCTAAGCTAAAATACACTTCCCCATAGGCGTGTACTAGTTGATCGCAGTAGCAGCAAAAAGTTGCTGGCTGCGATCAACTCGGAATGACCACCAAAGTACTAACCAATCATGTTACAGGCTGTGGTTGAAATGACAGTAGCTGATTGGTTAGTACTGTATCTCTCTCCAAGCTTTGATAATTCTCCCCCAATATTTATTACGTATATGATATTTTATTATATTGGTCCGAATAGGACAGTTGCGACTCTCATATTCACCACTAGCACTGTCAAGCTGCATCTCTGGATTGTTGATTGTAGGCAAGGCACAGGAATACGTCACCATACTTCCAAACATATAAAATCCTGGCCCAGAAAAGGGGGCGTGACCTTGTGCCCGCTAGGCCAGGGCCAGTGTTGTACGCCATTATGGGGGTGTGACCGTGTGAAATGTCCCTGATATCTGCTAAGGTCCTATGGCACAGCAGTCCCCACAGGTTACTATGGAGCTTCGATGTTGCCACTTACATTAAGCTCCAGAAAGCATTGGCTATAGAATCCTATAGACTTCTTTACGCAAAAATCCACTTAGAGGGATCTGAAGGATATGGGTCATAAACTCTGAAGTCTGAACTCTCTATATCATTGGGATCGCTCTATGGGCCTAATTCAGATCTAATCGCTGGGCTGCTAATTTTGTTGTCCTGCGATCAGATAGTCCCAAAGGGAGTGTAAATTCCCCCGTGCCAGTGTGCGATCGCATGTGTACGCCGTGCTACAAATGTCCCTCAGTCAGCGGACAGCTGCAAATCCGTTCGCACCTCACTCACCATCGAATGATTTTTCCACTGTGTGCAGTGTGTGCGCAGCCCAGGACTGACTCCTACAGTGCGATGAGAACAGGCTGATCGGGGCCGGAGCTGACGTCACACATCCGCCCTGAAAACGCTTAGGAACGCCTGCGTTTTCCCTGACATTCCCAGAAAATGGTCAGTTACCACCCACACACGTCCTTTTCATGTCAATCACCATGCGAATGGTTGTGCGATTGAAATTTTCGCACCAGCCTGTCGCTGACCGGCGTTGCCTGTTATTGTTTGGCGATGCACGTGCGCATCGCGGTGCATATGCGTGCGCAATCAATCAATAATCGCCCGCTGTGTGAAAACGCACAGCAGCGATCAGGTCTGAATCGGGCCTTATATCAGAAGATCTGCACCAGTAAGAAGGTTGTCTTGCACACCGGCAATAAGAAATGGCAGACAATTATTGTGGGAGATTATAGCAGTATATTTGCCATATTTGATACATCTCCCCGCATGCCAAGTGAGTCATATGATATTGAGACATTAGACAATAATACGTTTTTGGAACATCATTGTCTATAGAAATTATTTCTGGTCCTTAGATTAGAGGTGCACAGCTTGTAATTACCTATATGATAGGTAACACCGGTAAGATCGAGTCCAATGCACCAAGCTGTGATGAGGGGTGTGCAACTGGTGTTGTCTCCCAAAGCACAAGACGACGAGGCAACACAGTGTTACCACTTTCAGATCGTAAATGCCAGGTCGCAGAGGCGTCACTTACATGTTTGACACCCAGTGCGGCTCCTGTTCAAAAAGGGGTGTGGCTTCGCGGGTGCCATCAGAAGGGGCGTGGCTTTGCAAGATGGGGGCGTGTTTGTGCTCCACATGGGCGTGGCTACGCTCCCGACCCCCGTTTCCGTGACTAAGGGGCTGCGGGAGGGGCTGGCTGACCACGGAGACTGCAGTGTCGGCTTCTTCACAGTGACAGAAGCCGGGCACTGCACGTCATGTTACAGTGCAGTACCCGGCTCCTGTCACTGAACATGAGCCGACACTTTGGTGACACCCCTCGGCGGGTGACACCCTGGTGTGGGCCGCACCCCCTGCACCCTGGTTGGGACGCCACTGCCGGATCGCACTCAGGAATTGGAAATGAGTACTTCCCGGGTGCGGCACAGCATTGGACCTTGAGAACTGGCTTCCTGGGTCGGGTTGTCATCGGAGGCGGGGACCACTGAGACATCAGGGGAGGGTGCGGAGGTGGCGCTGGGAGATAAGATCATCTCTGCGCCGCCTCTCCCTATGCTGTGAACGGGTCCCGGGTCGCAAACCCGTTCACACTGCACTGGGTGTTTTTCATCATGAATGCTCTGTAATAAGAGTTAAAGTGGATGTGATGTATATATGTGTGTACACAGAGACAGGTCTGGTTTTATTTATTCCTATTTCCCCTCCCCCAACCTGACAAGTTAATATTTCAGCCCTTAGATCTGAAGTCTCTGCTCGATGCAGACTGACACCTATCAGACTGTGTTATCGACTTACTTTTATTTGACAACGTTCTATATAACTCAGATTTATAGGCAATAAGGTGCTAGAATGCGAGGAGGCTGGGGGGCTGTTCCCGGCTCCAGCTGGTTGGAATGAACGTTTTGTTCCCTCGAAAGTAGAAATGTGAAATCACTTAGTGATCTAGAACATCAGAGCTGGTGAGGGGGGTACAGGGGCTGGTATACTGCTGCCCTTCTGGTTACCATTAGGGGTATAAGTAAGACCCTCAGGGATCTCCCCCTCCGAGGAAGGCTATCAGCGTGGATCACTATGAGTAATGCATTTATGAGAGCAGGAATAAGTTTACTGCATTGAAGAAGGTTTGTTACGTGCCATATGTTGCTTAATATGGAACAGATCATGTTCTCCGTATATGATGTTTACAGAACAGACCCCGTGTTGTTCACCTTCATGAACCCCCCATTAACTCCTTCACTTCCAAATATGTTCAAAGTACCTGTTCTGTCGCATTCATTGCTGTTGCTTTACCTGCATTAATCTGCATCTACCTTGTGGTAGTGGGGGTCTGTTACTTCAAAGTAGGAATGTGCGCGTTTTGGTTTTTGGTCCAATTCGATGTCGAGTTTTGGTTTTGTAACTATGAAATGTGGAAAATGACTCATATTTAAGAAAATTAACTACAAATTCTATGAGGAAGACCTTTGACACCCAATGCAACAAAGTACAGAGACTTTGATAATGGTGTATTCCAGTGTTGGCAATTTTATATGTTTTGTCAGTAAACATTCCCTTTATTAGAGGTGATGTTTTTTTTCTTTAGCATGGTAAAAAAAAAAATTCTTTTAGGTGCCCTTTCTTAAACCCTCTATGCCCTTGAGCATCAACTTTAGTTGATGTTTAAGCACTACGTACTAATATCATGATCCTTATGATCAGTGGCGTAAGTTCGTCCCAGTCGCCCGGAGGCATGATACATTTTGGTGCCCCCCTACACATACACACACATACCATATGTAGCTGTCCCGCACCCAGGGTGAACAGTAGAAGGGTGCTCAGGTACCTTTCCCAATAGTAATATAGATACACATAGAAAGTGGACGCACTCCAAGTCAGTCATTACAATAAAACAGACACCAGCATACCATTATAGTACACCTACAGTGCTCCCTCACCCACCAGGTCTCCATGGAGATGCTTTGGCGCATCGGTGTGCCAATATAATTAGTGTTCACTGTAGTATTTTTTTTTTAGGGCAGGGTGCTGATCACGGGGAGGGCACATTTTTCATTCGTGAGGGTAAATTTTTAAGTTAAATGGGCAAACTTAGGTACATACTATAATGCTTGGTGCTCCCATTCCTATGGGCAAAACATGGACAGTGCGCACCGAAGGTGCGCAGCAAAAATCTAGGGGCGTTGTTTCGTGGGGAAGGGGCGTGGCCACATAATAGTGTAAATTCACATTACACCACACGGTAGTGCCCCTAATACACATTGCACCAGTTAGAACCTCCTATACACACTGCGCCAGGTAGAGGCTAGAGCACGTTATACATATTGCGCCAGATAGAGCACATTATACACATTGCGCCAGATAGAGCACATTATACACATTGCGCCAGATAGAGCACATTATACATATTGCGCCAGATAGAGCACATTATACACATTGCGTCAGGTAGGGAGCACTGAAGCACATTGCACCAGGTAGAGAGCACTGAGGAACACTGCACCAGGTAGAGAGCACTGAGGCACACTGCACCAGGTAGAGAGCACTGAGGCACACTGCACCAGGTAGAGAGCACTGAGGCACACTGCACCAGGTAGAGAGCACTGAGGCACACTGCACCAGGTAGAGAGCACTGAGGCACACTGCACCAGGTAGAGAGCACTGAGGCACACTGCACCAGGTAGAGAGCACTGAGGCACACTGCACCAGGTAGGGAGCACTGAGGCACACTGCACCAGGTAGAGAGCACTGAGGCACACTGCACCAGGTAGAGAGCACTGAGGCACACTGCACCAGGTAGGGAGCACTCAGGCACACTGCACCAGGTAGGGAGCACTCAGGCACACTGCACCAGGTAGGGAGCACTCAGCACTCAGGCACACTGCACCAGGTAGGGAGCACTGAGGCACACTGCACCAGGTAGAGAGCACTGAGGCACACTGCACCAGGTAGGGAGCACTGAGGCACACTGCACCAGGTAGGGAGCACTCAGGCACACTGCACCAGGTAGGGAGCACTCAGGCACACTGCACCAGGTAGGGAGCACTCAGGCACACTGCACCAGGTAGGGAGCACTAATGGCACACTGCACCAGGTAGGGAGCACTGAGGCACACTGCACCAGGTAGAGCACTGAGGCACACTGCACCAGGTAGAGAGCACTGAGGCACACTGCACCAGGTAGAAAGCACTGAGATTAATGTTTACAGCTGCAAAATACTTACAAGGTTAATTTAGCCCAGGGGGACTCTCATGTACGTACCGGGTCCGGCGGCGCACGGCTGGATCCGGCGACGTGGCGGGGTCCGGCAGGCAGCAAACGGCGGGGCGGCAGGGCGCACAAAAACGGGCAGGGCGGGATTCAGCTGTCTAAAAAAGGGGCAGACACCTAGCGTGAACACTAGATATATATTAAAAAAAAGACAAACGCCTCATTCACTTAAACACACGTCTCACTTAAACACACACGCCTCTCACTTACATACACCTCTCACTTACACACACCTCTCACACACGTGCCTCTCACTTACACACACCTCTCACATACACATGCCTCTCACATACACGTGCCTCTCATATACACATGCCTCTCACTTACATACACATGCCTCTCACTTATAGGCCCTACACACATAGCGATTTCACTGCACGATATGAACGATCTTGTTCATTAATGAACGAGATAACGTTCATATCGTGCAGTGTGGAGTCCCCAGCGATGAACGATGCGCGACCCCGCGCTCGTTCATCGCTGGGGCCATGTCGGCTGTGCATGCCGGCCAATATGGACGAGATCGTCCATATTTGCCTGCAAGTCTACGGAGCCGGGTGACGGGGGGAGTGAAGAAACTTCACTCCCCCCGTCACTGCCCCCCCGCCGCTGGGTCGCTCGTCGGCCGTCGGGCACCTCGGCGGCGCATCGCCGAGTGTGTAGGGCCCCTTACATACACATGCCTCTCACACACACACACATGCCTCTCACTTACATACACATGCCTCCCACTTACATACACATGCCTCTCTCACACACACACACACACACACACACACACATGCCTCTCACTTACATACACATGCCTCCCACTTACATACACATACATGCCTCTCACACACATGCCACTCTCACACACATCACACACACACATGCCTCTTTTACTTGAATGTACAACTTTCCTTAAAAACACACACACCTCACTTAAAAACAAGCACACACAAAACACAGTACTTCCCCCCAAATACACCTCTCCCCCACCCCCCACACAGTGCCTACCTTTGGCTATCATCCAGAGCATGGAGGAGCAGAGAGTTCTGAGCTTCCCTCGGCTGGCTTACTAAGGGCCCGGGAGGAGCTGTGCTCTGGAGCTCCCCCTAGCTGCAGCCAGTGCCATCTCTCTCTACAGGAGGCAGCTTCCGTGTCACTGACACAGCTCCTCCATCTGCAATAGCAGCGCAGTTCTCAGGCTGCGGGAGACAGTGGAGGAGATGCGCCCCCTTGTGGCCAGGAGCCCGGCGGCAGCCGACTCCACTGCCTCCCACAGTTCCGCCCCTGCTTATGATGGGCAGCAGTCACAGCACTATTACTTGGCTGCTGCTCCTGCTCTTCTGTCGATTGGTCGTGATTCATAGTGCTTATATTTATTGACGCAGTGCCACGGCACCTAGTGATATTTTGTGAATGCACAAGTTGTACTGAATATGTATACACTAGAAAAGAGGCGCCTAAGAGGAGATATTATTAATATCTTCAAATATGTAAATGGACATCACAAAGAGTTATCAGAGGAATTATTTATTAAAAGAACACAGTTTAGGACACTTGGACACTCGCTGCGACTGGCGGAGAGAAAGTTCCGAACGCAACGGAGGAAAGGGTTCTTCACTGTTAGGGCAATCAGGATGTGGAATTCCCTGCCAGGGAAGGTGGTAATGGCGGACTCTGTAATTGGATTTAAAAAAGGAATGGATAAATTTCTGAATGAAAAAGCTATCCAAGGTTATAATACTTAAAATATCAACGTGGTTAATCCGGGGGTTACATGAGTTATAGTAGCTAACTAGTCATAAAACATTATTTAGCAAGTATGTAGAATCATCAACTTATAACAGGTTGAACACGATGGGCAATTTGCCTCTATTCAACCTCAAATACTATGTTACTATGTTACTATGTACGATTAGAAACAAACTTTATTTTTTTTTTTTATTTTACAAATGACAACGCACACTGCGGACTCACAGTTTTATTTATAAATGCAGCCTAGTTTTGTTTTAGATTTTTTTGTGTTTTAGATTATTATAATTTTTTTACACACTGCTGCAAATCTCTGCACATATATAGTTAAAGTAATGGTGGTACACACCAGTGTATACCAATAAAGGGTTAATGCTGTATTATTTATTTATTTTATTTATTAGCAGTTTCTTATATAGCGCAGCATATTCCGTTGCGCTTTACAATTAGAACAACAGTTATAGAACAAAACTGGGCAAAGACAGACAGAGGTAGGAAGGCCCTGCTCGCAAGCTTACAATCTATAGGGAAATAGGCATTGATACACAAGGATAGATGCAACCTGTTACATAATGGTTCCCCAGATTGCTAGGTTCTTAGTGGGTTGTATGATAAGATCACCCAGCAATGTTGGAAGATGGGGACTGTGCAGAGGGGATGTAACTGGATAGGGAAGCATTGAAGGTTATGTGTGTGGGTCAGGAATTTGGTAGGCTTGTCTGAAGAGATGAGTTTTCAGGGAACGTTTAAAGGTTTGGAGACTAGAGGAGAGTCTTATTGTGCGTGGGAGGGCATTCCACAGAGTGGGTGAAGCCCGGGTAAAGTCCTGTAATTTTGAGTGGGAACAGGTAATACATCTGGATGAGAGACGCAGATCTTGTGCAGAGCGGAGGGGTCTGGTAGGGAGATATTTTGAGATGAGTGAGGAGATGTATGATGGTGCAGTTTGGTTAATAGCCTTGTATGTAAGTAAAAGCATTTTATATTTAACACGGTAGAATACCGGTAACCAATGGAGGGACTGACAGAGCGGATCAGCAGATGAAGAACGTCTGGCGAGAAGATTAGCCTCGCAGCTGCATTTAAAATGGATTGAAGTGGTGAGAGCCTATGTTTGGGAAGACCAGTAAGGAGACTATTACAATAATCAATGCGGGAGATGATGAGTGCATGGATCAGAGTTTTTGCACTGTCTTGTGTAAGATAAGGGCGTATTTTGGATATGTTTTTAAGGTGCATGTAACATGATTTAGAGAAAGATTGAATGTGTGGAACAAACGACAATTCAGAGTCAAGGATGACACCTAGGCAGCGAGCTTGTGGGGTATGGTGGATAGTTGCATTGTCAACAGTTATGGCAATATCAGGTTGGTAACTACCCTTAGTTGGTGGGTGTCACGATCCGGGTATCTGGACGCCATTTCTTACCCATCAGATGCCTCCTAAGGCTGGCTCAGCGCTCCAGGACCGGATCCCATCTGTTATCCTGATGTGTACATTCCTGTATCCTCTCCTGTCACTCTGGGACGCTGTCACAGTAAACGCCATATTACACCTGGCATGGCGTCTCCCGCGGCCTCCGCCGCCGTCCCTGAACTTCTGCATGCAGAGTGTCTGAGTGGCGATTACATCAGCCGCGGCCTCCGCTGTGTCCGCGTGGTTGGATGTGCATCTGTCAGCCTGGCGCCTCCTGTCTCCGGTGGCCGGCGCCGCCATTACTGTTTTCATTACCACATGGATTACAAACCAAACTTCCCTCCAAGTGTCTGCATGGGCGCAGCCATCTTGGATTCTGTCAGCTGATCACTTCCACCAATCTGTTCTCAGTATTGATAATCTGCATAATTGCCTAGCCAATCCCTTCCTTGCTGCAGGTATAAATACACTGTGCCTGAGCAAGGAAGGCGTCAGTGCTTTGGTTGTCAAACCTAGTTCCTGTTTGTCTCTCTCCTGTGATTGTCTTCCAGGTTCCAGCTCCTGTCTCAAGACTTCCACCATAGAGACCCGCACCAGCATTCCACCTGCGGTGTAGCCTGACTCTCCGATCCATTGTGGATTCATCTGTTTCCAGCTACAACATTACCTGCTTCCAGCCCAGCTTCCAGCAGAGTACAGCTTCTCTTAAAGGGCCGGTGTCCAGGAGGCTGCACAGGGCCACATCATCCGCTGTCTCCAGGATTTCTCTACTCGGCTGGATGGGATTCAGACAACTCTCCGTGGATCAGGCGCGTCTGGTGCGTCAACCACAGTGACTCCAGCTATAACCCCACCCACCTTACCCATTTCTGCTCCACGTCTTCATCTTCCAACGCCAGCAAAATTTGACGGATCTCCAAGATTCTGCAGGGGATTTCTCAACCAGTGTGAGATTCAGTTTGAGCTACAACCTGGCAATTTTCCCAGTGACCGTACAAAAATTGCCTACATTATTTCTCTTCTCAGTGGCTCAGCCCTTGATTGGGCATCACCGTTATGGGAGAGGTCCGACACCCTGCTATCTTCCTACACTGCCTTCGTGTCAACATTCAGGCGCATCTTCGACGAGCCAGGCCGGGTAACCTCAGCTTCATCCGAGATTCTCCGTTTACGCCAGGGGTCACGTACTGTAGGACAATATCTGATACAGTTCCAGATCCTGGCATCCGAACTGGCATGGAACGACGAGGCCCTGTATGCTGCATTCTGGCATGGCTTATCTGAGCGTATTAAAGATGAGTTAGCTACCAGAGACTTACCTTCTAAGTTAGATGAGCTAATCTCACTCTGCACGAAAGTTGATTTACGTTTCAGAGAGAGAGCAACTGAGCATGGAAGATCATCTGCTCCAAAATCTTCTGCTCCTCCTCCTCGCCAACTGTCACCAACTAAAGATGAGCCCATGCAAATTGGCCGTTCCCGTTTAACTCCTGCTGAGCGCCGAAGACGTCTCTCCGAGTCTCTCTGTCTTTATTGTGCAGCTCCGTCTCACACCATTAATGCCTGTCCCAAACGTCCGGGAAACTCCAAATCCTAGCTCGCCAAGGAGAGGGCCGGCTAGGAGTAATGATCTCCTCTCCATCTCCTCAAGATTGTAATCTCCCAGTCTCGCTTCAAGTTGCTCAACGTTATCGGAACGTCATTGCCCTCCTTGATTCCGGAGCAGCTGGGAACTTTATTACCGAAGCCTATGTTAAACGGTGGTCCCTACCCACCGAGAGACTTCCTTCGTCCATTTCTTTAACTGCCGTGGATGGCAGCAAAATTTTTGATGCAGTTATTTCTTTAAGGACTCTACCAGTTCGTCTGAGAGTGGGAGTTCTTCATTCCGAACTTATTTCTTTTTAGTGATTCCAAGAGCCACACATCCTGTGGTCCTGGGCCTTCCATGGCTCCGTCTTCACAATCCTACAATTGATTGGACGACTACGCAAATCCTGGCATGGGGTTCCTCCTGTGCTGAGACATGTTTGTTTAAAGTATTGCCTGTCTGTTCTTCCTCCCCCAGGTCGTCTGATGTTCCACCTCCTCCATATCAAGATTTCACGGATGTGTTCAGTAAAGCTTCTGCTGATATCCTTCCTCCTCATAGAGAATGGGACTGCCCGATTGATCTCGTTCCAGGGAAGGTTCCACCTCGAGGCCGAACTTATCCGTTGTCTCTGCCTGAGACGCATTCTATGGAGGAATATATTAAAGAGAACCTAGCAAAGGGGTTCATTCGACCTTCTTCTTCTCCAGCCGGCGCAGGCTTCTTTTTTGTAAAAAAGAAAGATGGTGGTCTGCGGCCGTGCATCGACTACAGAGGTTTGAACGACATTACCATCAAGAACCGTTATCCTTTACCCCTGATTACTGAGCTCTTTGACAGAGTTAGCGGAGCTACCATCTTTACAAAGCTGGACTTGAGAGGTGCATACAATCTCATCCGGATCCGTGAGGGTGACGAGTGGAAGACCGCCTTTAACACCCGTGACGGACATTATGAGTACCTCGTCATGCCCTTCGGATTGAGCAATGCTCCAGCTGTCTTCCAGCATTTTGTCAATGAGATCTTCAGAGACATTCTATACCGTCATGTCGTGGTCTATCTAGACGATATCCTCATTTTTGCCAACGATTTAGAGGAACATCGTTTTTGGGTTAAAGAGGTTCTGTCCCGTCTCCGTGTCAATCATCTCTATTGCAAATTAGAGAAATGCGTCTTTGAAGTCAAGTCCATTCCGTTTCTAGGGTACATTGTGTCCGGTTCCGGACTAGAGATGGATCCTGAGAAACTACAAGCAATCCAAAATTGGCCGGTACCCTTAACCCTCAAAGGGGTCCAGAGGTTCTTAGGGTTCGCCAACTATTACCGAAAGTTTATACGAGACTTTTCCACCATTGTGGCGCCTATTACTGCTTTCACTAAGAAGGGTGCTAACCCGTCCAAGTGGTCTGAAGAAGCCATGCAAGCATTTCATCTTTTAAAACAAAGGTTCATCTCTGCGCCTGTTCTGAAACAGCCTGACATCGACTCTCCTTTCATCTTAGAGGTGGATGCCTCCTCCGTTGGAGTAGGAGCGGTGTTATCTCAGAGGGCTAAAGATGGCCATTTACACCCTTGCAGTTTCTTCTCCCGGAAGTTCTCCCCAGCTGAGCGCAACTATGCCATTGGCGACCAGGAGTTGCTAGCCATCAAGCTCGCTCTAGAAGAGTGGAGGTATCTGTTGGAGGGAGCTTCTCATTCAATCACCATACTTACAGACCACAAGAACCTTTTATATCTGAAAGGCGCACAATGTCTCAACCCTCGTCAGGCCAGATGGGCACTTTTCTTTTCCAGGTTCGACTTTAAACTCCAGTTCTGTCCGGGCTCTCAGAATCGCAAGGCCGATGCCCTTTCCCGCTCATGGGAGCAAGAAAATGAGTCAGAGTCTTCAGACAAGCATCCTATTATAAATCCGTTGGCATTCTCCACGGTAGGGATGGACTCTACGCCCCCATCAGGGAAAAGTTTTGTGAAACCGATGCTAAGGAAGAAGCTCACGCATTGGGCCCATGCTTCCCATTTTGCCGGACATACAGGTATCCAAAAAACCCTGGAGTTTATCTCTAGGTCCTATTGGTGGCCAACTCTGAAAAAGGACGTCTTGGAGTTTATTGCATCTTGCCCAAAGTGTGCTCAACATAAGGTATCCCGCCAGTCGCCTGCGGGGCAACTGGTTCCACTATCTGTTCCCCGTCGACCTTGGACCCATTTGTCGATGGATTTTATTACAGATTTACCCATGTGCAACAAGTTCAATACCATCTGGGTGGTAGTTGACCGGTTCACCAAGATGGCACACTTCATTCCTCTCACCGGTCTTCCGTCAGCTTCCAAGTTGGCTCAAGTATTCATGCAAGAGATCTTCCGACTCCACGGTCTTCCTGAAGAAATTATTTCAGATCGAGGAGTTCAATTCACAGCCAAATTCTGGCGAAGTTTATGTCAAGTCCTCCAAGTCAAGCTAAAGTTTTCCACGGCTTACCATCCTCAGACCAATGGTCAAACCGAGAGGGTGAATCAGGACTTGGAGGCCTTCCTCCGCATCTATGTGTCCTCCTCTCAAGATGACTGGGTTCAATTACTTCCCTGGGCCGAGTTCTGTCATAACAACCAGTATCATTCTTCCTCTGCTTCAACACCATTCTTCACTAACTTTGGATTCCACCCTAAAGTCCCTGAGTTCCAACCGCTTCCAGCAACTTCTGTTCCCGCAGTGGATATCACCTTGCATCAGTTTGCCAATATCTGGAAGAGCGTACGATCAGCTCTGCTCAAGGCATCGTTCAGGTACAAGAAGTTTGCGGATAAGAAGCGTCGAGCAGTTCCTGCTCTCAAGGTGGGTGATCGGGTATGGTTATCCACGAAGAATTTGAGGTTAAGAGTTCCCAGTATGAAGTTTGCACCTCGCTATATCGGTCCTTTCAAGATTGAACAAGTCATCAATCCTGTTGCTTACAGACTCCAGTTGCCTCCCTTCTTAAAAATACCCAGGACATTCCATGTTTCCCTGTTGAAACCGCTGATCTTGAATCGGTTTCATTCCTCACTTCCTCCAACTCCGAAAGTCCAAACTCAACGAGGCGTTGAGTATGAAGTGGCCAAGATCCTGGACTCACGTCACCGTTACGGTCAACTACAATATCTTATTGACTGGAAGGGTTATGGTCCTGAGGAACGTTCATGGACCAATGCTTCTGATGTCCATGCTCCTGCCTTGGTCCGGAGATTCCATTCCAAGTTTCCTCAAAAGCCAAAGAAGTGTCCTGGGGCCACTCCTAAAGGGGGGGGGGGGGGTGCTGTCACGATCCGGGTATCTGGACGCCATTTCTTACCCATCAGATGCCTCCTAAGGCTGGCTCAGCGCTCCAGGACCGGATCCCATCTGTTATCCTGATGTGTACATTCCTGTATCCTCTCCTGTCACTCTGGGACGCTGTCACAGTAAACGCCATATTACACCTGGCATGGCGTCTCCCGCGGCCTCCGCCGCCGTCCCTGAACTTCTGCATGCAGAGTGTCTGAGTGGCGATTACATCAGCCGCGGCCTCCGCTGTGTCCGCGTGGTTGGATGTGCATCTGTCAGCCTGGCGCCTCCTGTCTCCGGTGGCCGGCGCCGCCATTACTGTTTTCATTACCACATGGATTACAAACCAAACTTCCCTCCAAGTGTCTGCATGGGCGCAGCCATCTTGGATTCTGTCAGCTGATCATTTCCACCAATCTGTTCTCAGTATTGATAATCTGCATAATTGCCTAGCCAATCCCTTCCTTGCTGCAGGTATAAATACACTGTGCCTGAGCAAGGAAGGCGTCAGTGCTTTGGTTGTCAAACCTAGTTCCTGTTTGTCTCTCTCCTGTGATTGTCTTCCAGGTTCCAGCTCCTGTCTCAAGACTTCCACCATAGAGACCCGCACCAGCATTCCACCTGCGGTGTAGCCTGACTCTCCGATCCATTGTGGATTCATCTGTTTCCAGCTACAACATTACCTGCTTCCAGCCCAGCTTCCAGCAGAGTACAGCTTCTCTTAAAGGGCCGGTGTCCTTTCTACACTTTACCACTCTCCACCGGTATTATAATTTCACCGCTCTCAAACTCCTAACTTCAGCTCATATTTCATCGCTCCCAAGTTCATTTATTATTTAACTGGCTCCAGCCAGTATCCACTCCGTGCCAACAACAGTCTGGTTCCAGCCAGTATCCACAGCAGCCGTTTTATCTACAGCAGCCCAGCTTTTCCTGGAACACCAGCTGGTACAATCCTGGGTTATCTCCATTGCTACAGTCGGGCCTGGTAAGGACTTTCCATCTAGAAGATTATAAGAACTATCTCACACTACCAGTGCCCTGTGGCTCCTGCCACCCTGTAGTACCCAGGAACTGTATTTATTCTTTGCTGACTTTTATGTTTCTTTTACTGCTACTGTGATGCATGGAGTTTGTCATAAATAAACATCATTGACTTTTATTCAAGTTGTCGTGGTCACGCCTTCGGGCGGTTCTTCTTCATGTTACTTACATGTCCAGGGGTCTGATACAACCTCCCAGGTTCCGGTACATCTCAGCCCCTACAACTGAGGCTGCCTCCCGTCAGCTCAGGCCCTCAGTTGTGACAGTGGGAAAATAATTAATTTTCCCACCATTGTTTTGGAAATGTTGTGTTTGAGGTGGCGAGATGACATTCAAGATGAAATGGCAGACAGGCATCCAGTGACACGAGCCAATACAGATGGTGATAAATCTGGAGAGGATAGGTAGATTTGAGTATCATCAGCGTACAAATGATACTGAAATCCGAAGGAGCTGATTAGTTTACCAAGAGAGGAGGTATAGATTGAGAAAAGCAGGGGACCTAAGACTGAGCCTTGCGGTACTCCAACTGATAGAGGTAGAGAAGAGGAGGTAGAATCAGAGACGTGAACACTGAAAGATCAATTAGATAGGTAGGATAAGAACCAAGTAAGGGCTGTGTCCTGAAGACCTAGGGACTCTAGTGTTTGTATGAGAAGAGAGTGGTCAACAGTGTCAAAAGCAGCAGAGAGATCTAGAAGAATAAGTAGTGTGTAATGGCCTTTTGATCTTGCAGTGACCAGATCAGTTTTCCTGTAGTGCACTGACAAAATAAATAACACCAGTGGGTCAATGCTGCCCCAGTATTAGGAGGATAATATTGTTGCCCTGGCAGTCTAGTAGCTGTGCTCTCAGGCCAGCATCCACTGTGAAATGTTGCCCCAATCACCACTGGAGGGACTTATATTGAATTCAAAATATGCGAGATCCAACACCAGGAAGATGACATTTTTCCTCATTTTGGCATCCGAGCCTGGCGGAAAAACCCGAGCCAGGGTTTGGATACCCTCAGATCCTGGAAGTTCGGTTGGGCTCTGTCCGAGAACCAAGCCCACTCATCTCTACTTCAAAGTGCACCCTCCTACCACTTTAGGACACCGTTCATTAATTTAAACTTTTACGTTTTGGGAGGGGATAAGGAGGTGTGTGTGTGTGTGTGTGTGTGTATGGGGGGGGGGGGGGTAGGGTCTGGGACTGAGGGTCGACAGCACAAAGGTCGACACACCTTAGGTCCACGCCAATTGGTCGACACACCTTAGGTCGACATGGACAAAAGGTCGACAGGAACAAGGTTGACATGGAAAAAGGTCGACATGAGTTTTTTATATTTTTTTGGTGTCGTTTTCTTCGTAGAGTGACCGGGAACCCCAATTAGTGCACCGCGTCCCCTCGCATGGCTCGCTTCGCTCGCCATGCTTCGGGCATGGTGCCTTCGCTTCGCTCGGCACACTTTACCGTTCCAATCGTAGTCCACGCGGATCGTTAAGTATGAAAAGGTTCAAAAAAAGAAAAAAATCGTGAAAAACTCATGTCGACGTTTTTCCATGTCGACCTTGTTCCTGTCGACCTTTTGTCCATGTCGACCTAAGGTGTGTCGACCAATTGGCGTCGACCTAAGGTGTTGACCTTTGTGCTGTCGACCTGGAGTCCGGATACCGGGGGGGTAAATAACCTGCGATATTAAAAAAGTGACGTGATTCTGTCAGTTTTCCTAGTGAGTTGTTAATTGTCAGATGTAATCGAGTGCAAATAGCTGCAAAGTCATCAGAAACCTGCTGGAATGACGCACGCCTCACACAAATTGCCGTCCTGATTTGCTATACAGTCCATCACTGGACAAGTTACATGTTATGTTTTTTTTAATTTTGTCTACAGGCACCTATAGACTATAGCTGAATTGGTGATTGTGGGGTAGTGTGGCTGTGAAAAATTTGGGGTGATCCAGCGATCTCTCCATTAACTGCCTAGGCTGGCAGCAGTAGGGCTGGTTCAAAAATAGTTTTGTGGGGAGACTTTTTTTTTTTTTTAACATATTTATTTATTTATTTATTTATTTAATCAGTTAAATAGAATGAAAAGAAGAAACCACCCGCTGAACACATGCCAAAAAGTGGGTGATGCGTGGCTTCTCACCCCCTACATTTCGGCCTCTGGGACCCATTTATCTGGACGTGATATTAGCGCCCAAGATCGCATTGTAGAATGCAATTACATCGGTAGAATGTATTATTCTACGCCCTCAGGGGCATGCGATTTGCTGCGTGTGGTGATGTGGCTTCTTCACATGCGCGGCCCCACTGACCGCACATGCACTTCGGTGAGGGTTCCAGGAGAACCTTTTGCTGGCTGCAACTGTGAAGTATAGCCCAGAGGCTACAATGGGCTACAGGTAGCTGCGGGGGTCAATGATTCCAGAAATTGATAATTCTGGCTGCATCGCATCCCCCATAGACACCTGTGGAGGATGTGACTGCCCGGCGGGAATGGAGGGATTGCAACAGGTATCGCAGATCCCTGCTGTGGTCCCTCCTACATACATTCAGGTGAAACTAAATATTTGCAGCTAACCCCTGAAAATGAGTGTTTTCAGGGAAATAGCCATAAATATTTTTTGATAAATGGGCCCTTTAGCCTCTCTCCTAAAAACTGCTCAGAATAACCCATACATATCTTACATTAACCCTAAGAGTTGGAGGAGGGGGTTGGATCTGTCTTTATTATATAAGGGGAAATATTATGAAGTGCAATTTGTCAAACTTGCTTATTTCCAGTGATTTTGATGCAGAACTGAAAGCAATTATTTTTTTAAAGGCAAAACCCGACATTTTCAGTTGGCATTCCAAGTCCCCAAACCGTTGGCACCCAGAGCCATTATTTCATCATCTGTTAAGCTTCACCAGGGATAGCCCTGATGATGGTGTCACCGGGGATAGCCCTGATGATGGTGTCACCGGGGATAGCCCTGATGATGGTGTCACCGGGGATAGCCCTGATGATGGTGTCACCGGGTATAGCCCTGATGATGGTGTCACCGGGGATAGCCCTGATGATGGTGTCACCGGGGATAGCCCTGATGGTGTCACCAGGGATAGCCCTGATGATGGTGTCACCGGGGATAGCCCTGATGATGGTGTCACCGGGGATAGCCCTGATGGTGTCACCAGGGATAGCCCTGATGATGGTGTCACCGGGGATAGCTCTGATGATGGTGTCACCGGGGATAGCCCTGATGATGGTGTCACCGGGGATAGCCTTGATGATGGTGTCACCGGGGATAGCCCTGATGATGGTGTCACTGGGGATAGCCCTGTTGATGGTGTCACCGGGGATAGCCCTGATGATGGTGTCACCAGGGATAACCCTGATGATGGTGTCACCGGGGATAGCCCTGATGATGGTGTCACCGGGGATAGCCCTGATGGTGTCACCAGGGATAGCCCTGATGATGGTGTCACCGGGGATAGCTCTGATGATGGTGTCACCGGGGATAGCCCTGATGATGGTGTCACCGGGGATAGCCTTGATGATGGTGTCACCGGGGATAGCCCTGATGATGGTGTCACTGGGGATAGCCCTGTTGATGGTGTCACCGGGGATAGCCCTGATGATGGTGTCACCGGGGATAGCCCTGATGATGGTGTCACCAGGGATAACCCTGATGATGGTGTCACGGGGATAGTCCTGATGATGGTGTCACCGGGGATAGCCCTGATGAGGGTGTCACCGGGGATAGCCCTGATGGTGTCACCAGGGAAAGCCCTGATGATGGTGTCACCGGGGATAGCCCTGATGATGGTGTCACCGGGGATAGCCCTGATGGTGTCACCAGGGATAGCCCTGATGATGGTGTCACCGGGGATAGCTCTGATGATGGTGTCACCGGGGATAGCCCTGATGATGGTGTCACCGGGGATAGCCTTGATGATGGTGTCACCGGGGATAGCCCTGATGATGGTGTCACCAGGGACAGCCCTGATGGTGTCACCAGGGATAGCCCTAATGATGGTGTCACCGGGGATAGCCCTGATGATGGAGTCACCGGGGATAGCCCGGATGATGGAGTCACCGGGGATAGCCCAGATGATGGAGTCACCCGGGATAGACCTGACGATGGTGTCACCGGGGATAGACCTAATGATGGTGTCACCAGGGATAGCCCTGATGATGGTGTCTCCGGGGATAGCCCTGATGATGGTGTCACCGGGGATAGTCCTAATGATGGTGTCACCAGGGATAGCCCTGATGATGGTGTCACCGGGGATAGCCCTGATGATGGTGTCACCGGGGATAGCCCTGATGATGGTGTCACCGGGTATAACCCTGATGATGATGTCACTGGGCATAGCCGAGATGATGGTGTCACCGGGGATAGACCTGACGATGGTGTCACCGGGGATAGCCCTGATGATGGTGTCACCGGGGATAGCCCTGATGATGGTGTCACCGGGGATAGCCGAGATGATGGTGTCACCGGGGATAGCCGAGATGATGGTGTTACCGGGGATAGCCCTGATGATGGTGTCACCGGGGATAGCCCTGATGATGGTGTTAATGGGTATAGCCCTGATGAGGGTGTCACCGGGGATGGACCTGACGCTCGTGTCACCGGGGATAGACCTGACATTGGCATCAGGCTTCACTGTGATCCCACTTTTGACATGCAAAGGTGTTAAGTGTGGACATTTCTGGTAGAGGTTCCAGTGTGAAGGCTATAGGCTACAACGGGCTACTGCCATCTTCAAATTGATAAATCTGGCAGCATCACCCCCCCCCCCCCCATAGAAACCTATGGGGCATGCGGCTGCCGGCGGGGATGGAGGGATTGCATCAGGTATCAGAGATACTGGCTCTCATCCTACTTATCAAATCGCTATTTCACTGTTCATTATTCTGGATCCAACTACTTTCCATTATCTTTATCATTCTTGCTTTAGGTCCTCTGCCAGGGGCCTACACCTTGTTCCCGGGGTCATCTCTACTGCGCATGCACAAATCACCGGGAAAATGAATGCCGCACCATTTTCCCGGTGATTCCTGTCTGCAATGCGGGCAGCCGCTGCCTGGCTCCAGAGGGATGTTTGTCTTAACTGTTCTTTATTCCCAAATCCAATCTATGTCCAAATCCTGTTGCATTTCCAGAGGATACATCTACGTATCTCACACAGGATACAGCAAAAACTCTAATACGTACATTCAGTCATTGTCTCCCACAGCGACTAATGCAAATGCCTACTTAATGGTCTTCCCCATGCCAATAAACAATCTATTTTGACGAGAAGACTAATTTTCCTAACATTTTTCTACTGCTGCTCTGTGCTGCCTGCATTTAACAAACAGACTGTATAAATGTTTCACTAACAAACAAGATCATAAACAACACTGCACCAACATATCATGGGGCAGATTAATTAAGCCTGGAGAAGTGATAAAGTGGAAGGTGATAAATCTCCAAACTCAGCCTGTTCCCCCCTGCACAAGACGTCACTCTGGCCTCCAGCCCTTTAAGCATTCCCTGAAAACTTCCCTTTGTAGACAAGTTCATCAAATTCCCAAACTACCATAGGCTATTCTTTTAGCACCCCTCTACACAGTTCACACAAAACTTATGTGTGTTCTATATCTATACCCAAGCAACCATCTCACCCCTGACAAATATTCACTGCCACAGTCGCTCACGTACAGAGTGATACCTGTATTCTGTCCTACTCCTCAGTCACTCAGAGTGCGGTGACATTACATTACAGCGGCACAGAGCAGGTCTGAAGGGTGTGGTATGCAAGGTCCACCGCACTGAGGTTGAGTGTCTTGGTCGACCACTATTGGTCGACAGTAGCCAGGATTAAGGACCAGCAAGTCCGAAACGCGTTGGAAAACAATCTGTGAGTGAAGCCTGACGTCATCCCACCTGCGCCGAACAGGTGTAAAGACGGGAGCGCGTGCACCAGCATTGGGACCAGCCGGCAGGACGCGATCCGCAAGAAAGAATTACAGTCTGGACGTGACTGAAAGGTAGGCAGCAATAGGGATAGTTAGCTAGACGTCCCAACTGCAGCCGCAGTACGGACAAAAGTGCCGGCATTTATAAAAAGGACTCCCACACAGGACTACTCACATTAGCACGAAAGTGCTGTAAACATTTCTCACTAACCATTTTTTCTTTTCACAGGTGTTTGCAGAAAAATTCTTTTTCATTTAAATTTATTATTATTTTCTTTTTCCCTTATTTTTTTTTTTTCATACATCTTAAGCGCTCCTTTCACTCCGTTTTATTGTTACCATTTTTTAAAGGAGCAGCTCCACATTATTTCTAAAGCGCGGGTTATCCATTATATATACTGCAAAAAATATTCCTGTGTGACTGAAGCATGTTTTATCCTTATAGTCTGGCTGAACCATTATTCAGTGTCCGACAGTTATCTTCATGTATCATATCTGTATCATACATAGGGACCCATTTATCATCAAGTGATAAAACTCATTGTGAATGATAAAACTTGTTGCATATGATACTTGGTGAACCTGCCAATCAGCTCCCAACTGTCATTTTTCAAACAGATGACAGTTGGGAGCTGATTCAGCAGGAGCACCATTTATCATATGCAACGAGTTTTATCATATGCAAGTTTTATCACTCATTGATAAATGAGCCCCTAATGCATTTGTGATTTAACTGTGAGTTTGAATATCAAACTACAAAAACGACAGCTGGGAGCTGAGGGGATGGTATTATGGCCCCCATTTATCAAGCAACTTGCTGTGGAGTGCAAAATAAAGTTTTCACTCGCCGTATATAGGTGGTCATTCCGAGTTGTTCGCTCACTAGCTACTTTTAGCAGAAATGCAAACGCAAAGCCGCCGCCCTCTGGGAGTGTATCTTAGCATAGCAGAATTGCTAACGAAAGATTAGCAATTCTGCTATTAAGTATTTCCTTGCAGTTTCTGAGTAGCTCCAGACCTACTCCTAGATTGCGATCACCTCAGTCCGTTTCGTTCCTGGTTTGACGTCCCAAACACGCCCAGCGTCCGGCCAGCCACTCCCCCGTTTCTCCAGCCACTCCTGCGTTTTCTGCTGGCACGCCTGCGTTTTTTAGCACACTCCGGGAAAACGCTCAGTTACCACCCAGAAACACCCACTTCCTGTCAATCATTCTCCGATCAACAGAGCGACTGAAAAGCTTAATTCGCCCGTGGGTAAAATAGCATAGTTTTGTGTAAAATTGCTTAGCGCGTGCGCCCTGCGGTGCATACGCATGTGCAGAACTGACGGATTTTAGCCTATTAGCAATTCTGCTAAAAATAGCAATGAGCAAACAACTCGGAATGAGGGCCCTATTGTCATTGGTAAAGCACCATTCTACTGAGTATACTGGCGCCATATAAATCTCTTAATAATAATAATAATCAGAGCCAGCCCTAGGCATATGCCTATGGGCACAAGCAGATTCTGCTGATTAAAATGATATGTGGCATGCCTATATTCTGTGTGTGACTGCGGTTGTATCTGCATACGAAATGCTACGTTACAGTGTATTCTTGGAAATCACTGTAACATAGCATTTCGTATGCAGATTCAGTCGCAGTCGCACATAGAATATAGGCATGCCGCATATCATTTTAATCAGCAGAAGCTGCTTGTGCATCCTAGCCACATAGTAATGCAAATAAGACACATTTTCATCAAAATAAGGCGCCCAACGTTAGCAGACACATCTGTATCCAAGCAGAGGCAGAGGTCACAGTGCTAGCAGCCATGTGAGTGCTGTTTGCAGGTGGGTTGGTTGTGCAGTAGTGTTCGGCATATGTGTAAGGGACATTATGTGTGTCATGTGTATAGATGCTTTAATAATGTGGGGCATACGTGAAAGGGACACTATGTGTATAAGGACCTTAATAAAGGTTGGCATAATGTGTAAGGTGCATTATGTTTGATAAGGACATTAATAATGTGTGTCATATTATGTATATAAATGCAATACTAATGTGTGGCATTATGTGTATAAGGTGCTCTCCTGTGTGGCGTAACATATAGAAAGGGCACTACTGTGTGGTCTAATGTGAATACAGAGCAATATGGTGTGGTGTAATATGAATAAGGAGCAAGTCAGTGTTATGTAATGTGAATAAGGGGCACTAATGTGAGGAGTAACGTTTAGAATGTAAAGTGGTACTACTGTGTGATGTAACATGAATTAGGTACACTATTGCATGATAACATGTGAATAAAGTTGCACTAATGTGTGGCGTAATTTGAATTGGGGGTACTATTGTGTGGCCTTGCCCCTTCCCAGCAAGAACACGCCCCTTTTTGGGCTGTGCGCCAAATGTGCGCATTGTTCCTATGTAAAATATAGGGGATAGGAACACCAAAATGAGGACTGTTATGGGTGCGGGTGATGGTGCCGGGTAAGGGGTGCAGGGTCAGAGGTGGAACTAGCGGTGGTGCTAGGGGGCACCAGCCAAAATCTTGCCTAGGGCATCATATTGGTTAGGGCCAGCTCTGATAATAGTCATCATCAGCAAACTGATTTCCACCTGGCCTTCTGGTCTCACAAAAACATCTGCCTCTTTTCTTTTTGATGCATACAAGTCAAGTCGGACCCATCGCAAACGGTTAAATCAGGGGCAAAAAGCTTTTGCATGCTATTGGGTTTTCTAAAGTCCACATGCTGTTTAATGTATTTTAAACCCACGGCACATTTGGAAACTGCATAGTAATAAAGAATTGTGTTTAAAAAACTGCATCGGACTGGTGTCGGTTTTGGTTTTAATGGCTTAATAAATTGCGCTATTATGTGTTGCCTCTCCATTTCTTTTCTTTATCAGCAGACAACCTGACACTGAACATCCCCTTATTCATGTTTCCCACCCAATGCGTCCACAATACATTTGTTTAGGTTATGATGTATTCTCTATTCATGTGTCCAATACATGTGCATTTCATATTTGTGCATAGGTATCATGCAGAATCTGCCGGATGAGGGGGTCCTGGAACCTTTGCAGTTTGCAATGATTTCCAATACAGCGAGGCATTAAACATATCTTTAAATTAATTTTGTAGTTATTACTTGCAAATGTATCCCTCTCTCTCATCTATATTACAGCCAAGTACCAGCCTCAATCTGAGCTCTAATTGTGTGAGATGTAAAATACAGTGTGGGGCCTCTGGGCACACGGGAGTTGCAGCTTATTCTCTGGGTTTAATTAAAGCCACATTTCTTAATGAGGTAATGTTCCCCGTTACTCAGTTTATCTGCATGCAAAGAGGCAGCAGGTGAGCCATTGGGGGGAAACATCTGAATAGCATTGCTGGGCGACTGTTCAATGTTAATGTCGTCATTTATCACTCTTGTGTTTTTCTTGTTCTCATTCTTTATTTGATAACTTGACACATGGAGCCAGCTCCGCCGAGAACACTATACTTCACTGTGCGGTTTTCAGTAATATATCCCCAGGTATTAAAGACACAGTGTAACTGTTAACAAGGAAGCTAATAAAATCTGCACAAATCTTTCGGAAACATTCAATAAAACATATTTTAATATTTTAACATTAAATATATTAGAAAAACATTGTGCATACGGAAACATGTGTCATTATTTAAATATTTTCTGCAAGAGGTGATGGGAACAGTAGCGACGCAGCAAAACACGGGGTGGTAAAACGAGTCACATTGGGGGAGATGTACAAAGAGGTGATAAGTGTTAAGGGGGTCATTCCGAGTTGATCGCTCGCTGCCGATTTTCGCAGAGCAGCGTTCAGGTGAAAAATGGCATTTATGCGCATGCGTATGGGCCGCAATGCGCACGCACGTCGTACAGGTACAAAGCCCGTTGTGGTTGTGCACAGGTTTCTTGCGAAGTTTTCCTTCGCACTGACGGCCGCAAGAAGATTGACAGGAAGGGGGCATTTCTGGGTGTCAACTGACCGTTTTCAGGGAGGGTTTGCAAAAATGCAGGCATGTCTGGAAAAACGTAGGCGTGGCTAGGAGTTCGCTGGGCGGGTGTATGACGTAAAATCTGGACACGATTAGGCTGAAGTGATCGCAAGTGCTGAGTAGGTTCAGAGCTTCTCTGAAACTGCACAAACTGTTCTTGCAGAGCTCGGCTGCACAAGCGTTCGCACTTCTGCTAAGCTAAAATACACTCCCCAGTAGGCGGCGGCATAGCATTTGCACGGCTGCTAAAACTAGCTAGAGAGCGATCAACTCGGAATGACCCTCTAAATGCGATATAACCAGCGCTATTTGACACATCGACCGTCCATGTGAATGAAACCAGATAACAAACAAAATCACTTTCCTTTATGGTGTCTGCAAACATCTAACCATTTTGCCATCGTTGGTAGAAATTATGCAGATGTTACAAAAAATAATAATAAGTGCCTGTCGCATGGTTTATTCTCATATTCTGCCGATATGTGTTCTGTCCAACGTGGTCCATCTGCACACAAGACCTCACAATGTTTGTAAGATCTTGTGCATGGGCATCAGGGCAAGACGCACTAGGCTGATGCTCAGCAAGTCTTGCAGCGATCGCCGGATTTGTCTCCCCCGCTCTTGCAGCCTAGATGGCAATACTGTTGGAAATATGTTTGTACAGGCTGAGGTTGTACCATAGTTTCTGTAGACACCAGTGAATACCTTACAACTACGAAGAGGCAAGTTGCATACCCAGTGTAAGTGGTTTTATTGAAGATAAAGCAGGTACAGCCGTACTCACTGTTATATGCACTGATAAATGGAGAGGAGCTTGAGCAGAGCAGGGAGTCATACAGGTCACCAGGTGAGTGCATGTGGTATCCGTTCACATGGTCGACCATGTTATGGTTGACAGTCATTAGGTCGACCACTATTGGTCGACATTGACATGGTCGACATGGACACATGGTCGACACATGAAAATGGTCGACACATGAAAGGTCGACACATGAAAAGGTCGACATTAGTTTTTAAACTTTTTTTCTTTTGGGGAACTTTTCCATACTTTACGATCCACGTGGACTACGATTGGAACGGTAATCTGTGCCGAGCGATGCGGTAGCGGAGCGAAGGCACCATGTGATGGGACGCGGTGCACTAATTGGGGTTCCCAGTCACTTTACGCAAAAAACGACACCAAAAAAAGTAAAAAAACTCATGTCGACCTTTTCATGTGTCGACCTTTCATGTGTCGACCAGTTTCATGTGTCGACCATGTGTCCATGTCGACCAATAGTGGCCGACCTAATGACTGTCGACCATAACGTGGTCGACCATTCATACCGGAACCGTGCATGTAGGTACTGGGTAGCAGGGAAGGTACTGGTCTCATTGTCTTACTACTGTCTTCCACCATGGCATTCTCACACAGTCTCAAGGTGGCTGTGCACATGTTCTGTAGTAACCTCGGCAGCCATCTTGGTAGAGGGAATGAAGCTTCCCTGGAGAAGTAGCAACATGGAATCTGCACAGTAGCGCACTCCACTTTCAACAAGTAAATCTCTGTCCTACTGCTTCCTTCTTCACTTAAATAAGAGCAGAAAACAGGAAGAACAATATAAGCACGATCAGGGCCACTATAATACATCTTCACCATTGTCTGGTGAATGTTTATAAAAACATATTTGGCTTGGCAGCTGTGACATTTACACCATAAGCACAAAAAGATTTTTTTGTCATGGCAGAAGTACAGTAAAAGTAAAAGTTTTTCTTGATGTCCCTGAAGGCAGTTTTCGCCCAGTGGAATGGATGTGCGACATGATTGTGCACCTAACAATTATTTATGTCTAATTTAACTTTTTATTAAATTGCCTGATCTTAGAACATCTCCTTGTGCCCTATTTATATTCAGGAGACTTTGATGAATGAGTGTTACATTCTTTACATTGTTGTGTAACGCCTTATTAATACTGACGGGACATCACTGGAATATATAATCAAAAACATACGTCCAGGAGCCACTGTCACAATTTGGTAAAGTTGTGCACTCATCATTTGCTAAATAACATTTGCTGCGGCTGGCTAGGCGGTCAGCCTTCACTTGCTGGACTTGGAAGATTATTAATAACCCACCCACATGGGGAATAAAAACACAACCCCCACCTCCTATTCCAAGGGGTTCTGGGAATGTTTGATTAATTGAACATTAGATGAACAACCAATCATAGATAATTGATATACATGATGCATCTCTCATCCACACTCATTTCCTGCTCTCGTTCTGGGTTACAGGACCGTTTTGTGGACAACATCCAATATGTACTCTTTGCCTCTTCATACAACAAGAATTTGCTGTAGACTCCAAAGGTTCAAGAATTCCCTGTAAACTCACCCTACTTATATAGGATGTTCCGTATATAGTCAATAGGACACAAAAGCACCATTTTTTATTCTGGAAGGAATAGAAATTGTTTAGAATTTGTTGAAAAAAATATTGGTTTTATTTTGAGATTTAGTATTATCTGCATGAAATTGGCACAGCAATGGGCACCAGGTTTGGACCATGTGAGGTTAACCAGATGTCCTGGCAATGTATACAGGCGTCATCATTTGGCACGGCTACATAGAAAGTTAAGATCTCTATGGCCACTATTGCAATATTTTTTTAGATCTTAACATTTTATTAAATAAAGACAAATACATACCATGGGTGGGATGTATTGAGCCTTGGAGAGAGATAAAGTGGAGCAATTGCCCACAGTAGCCAATCAAAATGTGATTGTTTTTTGTTTGTTTTTAAACTGTACTAGACAAATGACAGAATTTGATTGGTTGATACATCTCCCCCATTGACTTTTTTTTTTAATACAGATTCAAACTGATACATCAGTGCCAGGAGTGAACATTATCCCAAATGGCTTGAAAGCATATAGGAGGCCAGTTTAAACATATTACTGTCAGAGAAATGGCACATACATTACATTGTGCAAAAATCTATTGCATTATATAAAAATGCAATTTCTTAAGGGATATTCTGAATCTCTCCCATGGAAACGTCCAGACAGGTTCTCGAAACAGGCTGGGAGCTTCTCTTTGCCTCTAAGATGGGAAATAAAAATTGGAAAGGTAAAGGGGTACAGCCGGCCTCTATAGTCTCAGTATAGGTCTATAGAGAAGAGAATATTAAAAAAATAAAATAAACGGGCTTTAATTAGAGAAAGACTACTTTAGCTGCCTGACTTCTTTATAAGCCTAAGGTTATATATAGAAATACTCCCAGTCTGAAGTTGGCAATGAGTACTTTGCCGAGGTTATAAGGCTGATATGATTTTAGCTAAAGGCATCCACCATTGTGGGACTCGTATTGCTTGCCAACCCTATCAAAAAATCCATTAGCAAACCTACTAATTTTATTGTTAATGGGCACATGTATGCAAACAAACAATATGTCACAGTTCCAATGTAAACATAGAAACATAGAATGTGACAGCAGATAAGAACCCCTTGGCCCATCTAGTCTGCCTCTTTTTTTCCACCATATGTTTACCTCACACCCAATTTGATCCTTATTTCTATATTAGGACATTCTTATTATCTATCCCATGCATGTTTAAATTGCTCTATTGTCTTAGCCTCTACCACCTCTGATGGGAGGCTATTCCACTTGTCCACTACCCTTTCTGTGTAGTCATTTAGTAATGTAGCACACCATTTAGAGTGTTCGTGTAGCCTATTCCATATTGATCGTACATCGTAACCCTTAGAGAATGAGATTTGGTGAACATTTCAGAAATATGTAAAAGAGGGCAACCATTCAGTTCCGTCTCATTGTAAAAGAGTTCATGACTTGTCAGCAAGTAATTCCAGTGGGTAAATTTACTAAGATGGGAGTTCTATTTAAGATGGGATGTTGCCCATAGCAACCAATCAGATTCCAGGTATTATCTTCTAGAAAGTGCTAGATAAATGAGAAGTAGTAGCTGATTGGTTGCTATGGGCAACATCCCATCTTAACTAGAACTCCCATCTTAGTAAATTTACCTCCAGGCCCATACTGTGCTCTGACTTTGCCTGTATGTGCAATAAGTGAACGGTGCAACTGAAACAGCGTACAGACCCAAGTGTAACATGTATTTTATTGGTGCACTGTACTAATGATAATACGCTGCTCAAAAAAATAAAGGGAACACTAAAATAACACATCCTAGATCTGAATAAATGAAATATTCTTATTAAATACTTTGTTCTTTACATAGATGAATGTGCTGACAACAAAATCACACAAAAATTATCAATGGAAATCAAATTTATTAACCCATGGAGGTCTGGATTTGGAGTCGTACTCAAAATGAAAGTGGACAAACACACTACAGGCTGATCCAACTTAGATGTAATGTCCTTAAAACAAGTCAAAATGAGGCTCAGTAGTGTGTGTGGCCTCCACGTGCCTGTATGACCTCCCTACAACCCACACAAGTGGCTCAGGTAGTGCAGCTCATCCAGGATGGCACATCAATGCGAGCTGTGGCAAGAAGGTTTGCTGTGTCTGTCAGCGTAGTGTCCAGAGCATGGAGGCGCTACCAGGAGACAGGCCAGTACATCAGGAGACGTGGAGGAGGCCGTAGGAGGGCAACAACCCAGCAGCAGAACTGCTACCTCCGCCTTTGTGCAAGGAGGAACAGGAGGAGCACAGCCAGAGCCCTGCAAAATGACCTCCAGCAAGCCACAAATGTGCATGTGTCTACTCAAACGATCAGAAACAGACTCCATGAGGGTGGTATGAGGGCCCGACGTCCACAGGTGGGGGTTGTGCTTACAGCCCAACACCGTGCAGGACGTTTGGCATTTGCCAGAGAACACCAAGATTGGCAAATTTGCCACTGGCGCCCTGTGCTCTTCACAGATGAAAGCAGGTTCTCACTGAGCACATGTGACAGACGTGACAGAGTCTGGAGACGCCAAGGAGAACGTTCTGCTGCCTGCAACATCCTCCAGCATGACCGGTTTGGCAGTGGGTCAGTAATGGTGTGGGGTGGCATTTCTTTGGGGGGCCGCACCGCCCTCCATGTGCTCGCTAGAGGTAGCCTGACTGCCATTAGGTACAGAGATAAGATCCTCAGACCCCTTGTGAGACCATATGCTGGTGCGGTTGGCTCTGGGTTCCTCCTAATGCAAGACAATTCTAGACCTCATGTGGCTGGAGTGTGACAGCAGTTCCTGCAAGACGAAGGCATTGATGCTATGGACTGGCCCGCCCGTTCCCCAGACCTGAATCCAATTGAGCACATCTGGGACATCATGTCTCGCTCCATCCACCAACACCACGTTACACCACAGACTGTCCAGGAGTTGGCGGATGCGTTAGTCCAGGTCTGGGAGGAGATCCCTCAGGAGACCATCTGCCACCTCATCAGGAGCATGCCCAGGCGTTGTAGGGAGGTCATACAGGCACGTGGAGGACACACACACTACTGAGCCTCATTTTGACTTGTTTTAAGGACATTACATCAAAGTTGGATCAGCCTGTAGTGTGTTTTTCCACTTTAATTTTGAGTGTGACTCCAAATCCAGACCTCCATGGGTTAATAAATTTGATTTCCATTGATAATTTTTGTGTGATTTTGTTGTCAGCACATTCAACTATGTAAAGAACAAAGTATTTAATAAGAATATTTCATTAATTCATATCTAGGATGTGTTATTTTAGTGTTCCCTTTATTTTTATTATTGAGCAGTGTATATTAAACACGCAGGGCCCTGTTTAACAATAATATAATAGTCGGTGGCACATTTCATGTAGTATCACCAATATTTATCATCACTCATCTGTCCAGCAAATCCAGCGCTGTCTCCCTCCTCCACGGCGTCCTCTGGTGTGTTCCCAGCAGCTTGACGCCGCCAGTGGGGTGTGGTTCGTTTTATCGACAGTATCTAGGTCGACAATGTTTAGGTCGACCACTATATGTCGACAGTCACTAGGTCGACATGGATGGAAGGTCGACAGGGTTTCTAGGTCGACATCTGCTAGGTCAACAGGTCTAAAGGTCGACATGAGGATTTTTTTTTTTGTAGTTTTCTTCGTAAAGTGACCGGGATCCCAAATTAGTGCACCGCGTCCCCTCGCATGGCTCGCTTCGCTCGCCATGCTTCGGGCATGGTGCCTTCGCTCCGCTACCGCTTCGCTCCGCTACCGCTTCGCTCGGCACACTTTACCGTTCCAATCGTAGTCCACGTGGATCGTTAAGTATGAAAAAATCCCCCCCCAAAAAAAATGTGAAAAACTCATGTCGACCTTTAGACCTGTCGACCTAGCACATGTCGACCTAGAAACCCTGTCGACCTTCCATCCATGTCGACCTAGTGACTGTCGACCTATAGTGGTCGACCTAAACATTGTCGACCTAGACACTGTCGATCTTCAGACCGGATCCCCCGCCAGTGATGGGTTACTGATTAATGCAGCTGCTTGATGGCCTTTTGTGCTTCTACCCAGAGGAGACTCAGCAAATCCTGGAAGACTTCACTGAAGCTGGAAAGGCTTAGCTGGATGGACTGTACTCTGTGCCGCCATCAGGGGTGGACTGCCGGCCCTGGAGTCCCGGGCCCGAACAGAGAGGGGGGCCCGCCCCTTGCTCCTACCACCAATACGATGGAGTACCCATCACTGGCTGCACCGATCACTCTGTATTAGAGGCTGCACCCATAATTGTGTATTAGAGGTGCGCCCATTGCTGTGTACTACAGGCTGCACCGATCACTGTGTATTAGAGGCTGCACCCATAATTGTGTATTAGAGGTGCGCCCATTGCTGTGTACTACAGGCTGCACCGATCACTGTGTATTAGAGGCTGCACCCATAATTGTGTATTAGAGGTGCGCCCATTGCTGTGTACTACAGGCTGCACCCATCACTGTGCATTAGACACAATGGGGTCTATTTACTAAGCCTTGGATGGAGATAAAGTCCCTGGAGATAAAGTACCAGCCAATCAGCTCTTAACTGCCATGTCACAGGCTGGGTTTGAAAAATGACAGTTAGGAACTGATTGGCTGGTACTTTATCTCCAGCAACTTTATCTCCATCCAAGGTTTAGTAAATGTCCCCCAATGTATCAGTCCAGGGGGGTATCAAGAGAGGAGGAGGCCAGTGTGCAGGCTCCGTCAGGGCCCCCTCCTCTATAGCCGGCAGCAGCGCTGCGACTCTGGGCGCTAGGGTCCGGGCACTAGGGTCCCTAGCGCTGTCCCAGAGTCTAGACCGCATGGCGGCCATTTTCCCAGTGATTCCTGCAGCGCTGCTGCTTCGCCGCGGGACTCCGGAGGGTTCAGTATTACAAATAATGGGTGCAGGGTGTGCAGTGTAGGCCCTCAGTCCAAGCACCAAATGAGTAAACTTCGATCGATTCATTGGTAAAACGGCATCAGGCTACATGGCGGGATCACTACATGTACAGGTCTAGGTTAATTCAGTGATAATCATAGAACCCATCAGCAATCCGGATTGTGTTGACACATAAAGGATGTTCCTCAGCCATTATTAATCACTCATAACTATGCTGAACAGTATGGGGCAGATGTATAATGAGCCTGAACCGGATCCTTACGCATCTGCTGTGCATGCTGCAAAGTACAGGTGTTTGGTACTTTGTCTGTGCACTGGACCTTTATTGTTTATAGTACAGGTCCAGCGCACACACACAATATATATAGCACTCAGGGGGTGTGGCCAGGCACAGGGTGCACTGCCACCCTTTTGCGCTGCTGGTAAAACCAATGTTTGGTACTTTGTGTGTGCGCTGGACCTGTACTGTGTATAGGCAGTACGGGTCTGCAAAATACTTGGCACTGTGGTATCAGACTGTCAATGAATGACAGTTTGATGCCATGGGGGGGCAGGGATGGGAGCACCAACGGCCTTCGTTTCCAGAAATGGAGATATGTCGGTCCGATGTTGGGGAGGGATGGGGCCAGATCTCCATCAGAGGGCGGAGATTTCCTGGCAACTTGGTAGGATCTGCGGCGGCTGATCATGCAGTCGGCCAGTGGTGTTGCAGATGATCTGATGCTGCAGCTTGGATCAGTAATACAGCTAGAGGCGTGACGTCCCATGCAGGGCCGCCATCAAGGGGGTGTCCTGTGTACAATTGTCCCGGGCCCGGCCACTCTGACAGAGCGGAGGGCCCGGGCTGCACACACACCCAGCTGTGGCTATTCCCGGCCGCCGCTGGTGACATTGACCGCAGCTGCCCCTTCATATCCCGTCTATTCCTGGCGGCCGCTGGTGACACTGACCGCAGCTGCCCCTTCATATCCCGTCTATTCCCGGCGGCCGCTGGTGACACTGACCGCAGCTGCCCCTTCATATCCCGTCGGCCCGCTTGCTGTTCTTTTTAATAAAGTTTATTTCATTCAGATGTGACGCAGCGTGACGTCATGACGTCACGCCGCATCGGGTGAAGAGCAGCCGCGGAACTAGGGACAGGAGGAGGCCGGCAGCAGCAGACAGCGTGGGAGAGAGAGCAGAGAGGACAGATTTGTAAAGTTAAGTATGTTGTATGCAGTGTCGGATTGGGGTATGTAGGGCCCACCGGGGGAATGCAGTGGTAGGGGCCCATGTTTAGGGGTGTGGCCGGTCTGCTGAGGGGGGGTGACTTGCCACCTCGTTGATTTGACTAGCCATTAGAGAGTGCAACGTCTGGGCCCCTTCATAAATATATACAGTAAATTCAGCTGCTGCATGCATGATAATGTACCAGATTAATAACAGCACCGCACTGTAGAAAATACACCATAGTCCAGTATAAGGTAACATATGTATAATGTATAATGTAAAGTGCACAGTCTAGAACCTGATCCTTATACCAGGAGGTGGGCCCCCAGGCAGTGGGGCCCACCGGTGGTTTCCCCTGTACCCCTGTGGGCCAGTCCAAGCCTGGTTGTATGTCTCTGTCTGTGACTGTGACTGTGTGTTTTGTGAGAAGGGGACCCGGGGCAGTGAGGACATGTGTACCTGGCACTGGGGGTATATCTGGCAGGCACTGAGGGGGCATTTCTGTATCTGGCAATGGGGGCATATCTGGCACTGGGGACATATCTGGCAGGCACTGTGGGGGCATATCTGGCACTGGGGACATATATGTATCTGGCACTGGGGGCATATCTGGAAGGCACTGTGGGGGCATGTCTGTATCTGCCACTGGGGGCATATATGTATCTGGCACTAGGGGCATATCTGGCACTGGGGGCATATATGTATCTGGCACTAGGGGCATATCTGGCACTGGGGGCATATATGTATCTGGCACTGGAGGCATATCTGGCAGGCACTGTGCAGGCATTTCTTTATCTGGCACTGGGGGCATATCTGGCACTGGGGCATATCTGGCAGGCACTGTGGGGGCATTTCTGTATGTGGCACTGGGGGCATATATGTATCTGGCACTAGGGGCATATCTGGCACTGGGGCATATCTGGCAGGCACTGTGGGGGCATTTCTGTATGTGGCACTGGGGGCATATATGTATCTGGCACTAGGGGCATATCTGGCACTGGGGCATATCTGGCAGGCACTGTGGGGGCATTTCTGTATGTGGCACTGGGGGCATATCTGGCACTAGGGGCATATCTGGCACTAGGGTTATTTAATGAGGGTGGTTAGGTACCCGCCAAAAGAGTCTACCTTGAGATGGTGGCAGGCTTGATCATTTTTGGCCAAATTATGTGCCTAAAATATTTTTTGTAAAGGGAAGGGGGGGCTGCCTATTTTGTCAGTCCCGGGCCCCACAATTTCTGCTTGCAGCATTTTTATATAACAGCTATCACTGCTGCTTCCATGCAGCGACTGCAACTCCGCCCACATCTGAATCAGGCCAAATCTGCAGAGAGATTTAAATTTGTGAAGTGGCGTGTCAAAGCTCAAATCTCAATTGCTGCGTAAAACAAAATCTTCCCATGATTTGTTTGCTGCATGCAAAATCAGCCAGTATTTATCCTGCATGCAAAAATAATTAATTTATTAGCTCCCCCTGCATTGCATCATGGTTTCTTCCAGATAAATAGTAACTTGCTTCCTTTTGCTCTTCTCTCCACACAGAATCACTCCCTTAACATGTCTCATTATCTTGTCTATTTTACAGCGGTGCTAATTCTCAGCTAGATCGATTTGACGTTTGTAAAAGTGTTTTTGATATGTTGAGGAAACTGTGCAGCCTCTCGCTGGTGACAGGCCCACTTCAACACTTCAGCTGCAGCACACCTTGGTAAATACGACCCACTTTAGAGGACCCCACTGCATGGGCCGCCCCCTCTCTTGCCCCAAGACATGTGTGTCCAAATCCATCACGGGCCTGGTTGTTTCAGTCACATCAGATATTGTGGACCGTTGATTGGGCATGTAAGCATAAACAGAATATTAACTCTGCCCAGCGAGGATTCCATCAGATAACGCTAAGTGAAAGCAGAACCGAAAACACTGTGTAACCCGTGGGGCCTCGGTAACATATGTTGATGAAAACAAGCTGTATCTTATAAACATCACCCTTTAAAGTGCCCCCCCCCCCCCGAACTTAGTACACTACTGTTTCGTAATTCAGCCTGGAACATTTACTCACTGTCATGTAGCCCCCTCTGGCCATTAAATCCAGGCCACTAGAGGGGACTGGAGCGTTGGCTAGGCCGGCTTACATGTCCCCGTTAACAGAAGGTAAGGTTTTCATTCTGTTATTTATAATTGCAGTACAGAGGTCGGAGCATAAATGAAACCAGGTGTTCACTTTTCTCCAAAACATAAAAACAACTTTGACACACTCCAGGTTGTTTGCCATGGCCCGAGCCTGGGGAACGGGTGATATATTGGCGTAACGATTTAAAGTGACCCCTGCATTGGAGCCTACTTTATGTGACTGTTTCTCTGAATGAAGAAGAAAGGAAAAGAACCTGAAACAGATTGACTAACTTTCTCGGAAATGTTACAAAACCTGCGAGTTATTGCCTATAACAATGTGCATAGGTTGGAAACACTTATACATTGATTGAGCAACTTGTCTTTATTCTTTTTATTGTCTCAATAGGACACATGTTACATAGCTTGTAAGGTTTAGAAAAAGACATCAGGCGAGATGTAATAGCGTCCGAGATTGCCGGAGGTGTGGCATGCTGGCCGATCTCGGACGTTTTTTTTTTAAAGGGGCAAAGCCATGCCCTGTATATGATTGCTGCTTTAAAAAAGTCCAAGATCAGCCGGTGGTGTTGCACAGGTCCCATGGCTTTCGGCACCTGTATCTGGCTAGCAGAGTGCTCCGGGCATACATCCTGTAGTCTGTACACCCGCTTGGGGTCCTCGGGATGCTCAAGGTAGTGCTGCCCTTCCTGGTGCTGGCGGCTGACATCATGCACCCAGGGGGTGCGGCCTGTCACAGGGTGCACTGACACCCTTTTTACGCTAAAAATACTCTTCCGTGTAAAAGAAAAGGCATCAAATCTATTCTTAAATTCTGTTAATAAATTCTGCCATCACCATCTCATTGGTGAACAATTAAACAGCTTAACCGCTCTTACAGTAAATAATCCTTCCTCTGCTCTTAGTGAAACCATCTTTCTTCCATTTAAAAACTGTTGTCTACATGTCCTCTGTATGGTACTTGGGGGGTCATTCCGAGTTGATTGCACGTAGCAACTTTTTGCTGCTGGTGCGATCAACTTGACGCCGCCTATGGGGGAGTGTATTTTAGCATAGCAGGCCTGCAATGCTAAAAAAAGTTTAAAGCAAAACAAGACCTGGGTCAGACCCTGTGCAACGGACCCAGCGACGAAGGTCCCTGCTGTGACGTCAAACATCCGCCTTCCAAATGCCTGGACACACCTTCGTTCACCTTACCACTCCCGGGAAACGGTGAGTAGACGCCCCGACCCTCCTTCCCGCTGTCAATCTTCTTGCAATCGCGCCTGCGATCGCTGTCATCGGTCCTGGCGTCGTTTCCCGGAAACGGCCGTCGCTGGGCTACGACGCGCGTGTGCAATGCGGGTGCCGTGCAGCCGCAGTTCTGACCCGTTCGCACCGCAGCGCAGAACCGCTGCGTGCGAACTGGTCGGAATGATCCCCTTGGTACTGAAAGTTCCTTAGACAAACTATTGTATTGACTAAGAATATATTAATATAAATTTGGTCGCCTAAGACGCCTTTTCGTTTTTCAAAATAACTAAAGCGAGTTTTCAAAACTTTTTTTAGTAATTGAACCCATCCATTCCTTTTATGAATAACATTGCTTTTGTACCCTATTGAGTCTTGTCCTATTTATAGTGAGACATTCAATGTATCACCCCGTATTCAATGATTGGTCTAATTAGTACATAACTACAATAATAATACTTGGTTTTCAGCATGTGCACTTATTCTCCTTTTTATGCCTCACCCAGATTTACTGCCTGGTTCTGTGCTGCTATTTCGCTTTCTGTCAGTGTTCACAGGTCTTTTTCCATCTCAGTTTTACCGAACTGTGGTCCATACTGAAATTCAATAAAAATTACATGATGGTAGTTGTAGTTCTCCAGGGATCATCACAACAGTGCATCTAAGCAGTATGAAAACCTGGCAACAATCCTGGGGGTATCATATTTATTAACTGTTCTTTCTTCTACTCATTTGGGTTTTTAAATAATTCACATAAAAAATAAAGTTTTACTCTTATGTAAGTGGTGGAGATTCTTCCCCTTGGATCCTGTACTTATCTCATCTTTGCCATTGAAACCACCAGAGCTGCCATTCAGGAGGGAGGGGGGGGGGGGACTGGGGTCACAGCTGTCCCGCTCCCGGCCTTTCTGACAAAGAGGGGAGGGCCTGGACTGCTCATGCCGCCGTCCGACCGCTGTGCTTTATTGAAAATGTCCCTCTCAAAATGGCCGCCGCCTCAGATGAGACAGTAATTAAAGATACTATAGGAGGCTCTAGTATCTTTGATAACTGTCTCCTATTAGGTGGCAGCCATTTTGGGAGGTCGTCTTCAATAGTTTGAAGCAGGAGGCGCGAACAACTGCCCCCACCGGGATGGTAGACCTGCAGCAGCAGTAACTGGAGGGGGGGGGGGGGGAATCCCCGGAATCCCCTGATAACAAGCAGAACCCCTGACAATGGGCAGGTACTGGCATAATTACAGTGTGGGCATATTATAGTGACAAAGGCATTAATGTGGGGGCATAGTATGGTGTCAGGGGCATTACTGTGGGGATGTAGGGGTCTATTTACTAAGCCTTGGACAGAGACAAAGCATACCTCCCAACTGTCCCGATTTTCGCGGGACAGTCCCGTTTTTTGGGGTCTGTCCCGCTGTCCCACCCGCGGGCCGCAGTGTCCCGCGGTTGGGGGGGGCAGTTGGGAGGCTCAGTCTCTCGCTGCCCTGCTTAGAAGAGCAGCGGTGAATAGACGCTGTGCGCATGCGCACAGCGTCTATTCATTGTAGACAGAGGGAGAGGGGGCATGCCAGCGGCTCACAGAGCGCTGGGCATGCCCCCTCAGTGACGAAATCGGGGGCGTGGCTCGCGATCGCGGGTCTTCCGCGAAGCCACGCCCCCTTCCATAGGCCACACCCCCTTTTCGGGAGCGCGGGCGGGTGTCCCTCTTTCTAAGCGGCCAAAGTTGGGAGGTATGGGTAAAGTGGATGGGGATAAAGTACCAGCCAATCGGCTTCTGTCATTTTTCAAACCCAGCCTGTGACATGGCAGTTAGGAGCTGACTGGCTGCATAGGCAAACGCAGGGGAGGTTTCCGGTTGCACGGAAACCCCCATCCTCTTGGCTAGTGGCTAAAATTATGACAGCAATAGCAATGGTATATAATACGATTACTAGAGCTGCTGCCATATCATGCAGTGTAAGGGACAGAGCAGAGCTGCTGCACATGCCCAGTGGTAGCAGCTTCTTCTACCAAGTTTTGTGTGAGTGGAGCTGAATCCTCAATCAGTGCACTGGACCAGAGAGTAGCTACCAGGAAGAGGAGACAGGAGCCTTACCATGAGGTGGGAGAATGTGTGCTTAGTAAGTGCAGTACTGGTTCTATTATGTTTGTGTATTTCTTTCTTTCTTATGGTATGTGTAACCTTTTCTTGACCACTTATCTCATTTATATGATTTAAATATGTTTAATACAGCCTACACTATAGGCCATCTATAGTGTTATATAGTCATACAGTATTCCATTCAGTATCCAGTGTATAAGACCATTGTTTACATTAATGTCAATGGTCGTAACTAGGTTCTTCTACCATTCCCCCTGACCCCTGCTCTTGCTCTAATGCTCCACAGAGTGGGAGATTGTGGATTGCACTTGGAATCCTCTCTCTAAAAATCCTGCGTTTGCCACTGGGCTGGTACTTTATCTTTTTCCACTTTATCTCCATCCAAGGCTTAGTAAATAAATAGACCCCTTAATATGGTGTAAGGGGCATAATATGGTGTTTCTCTGTATGTGCAGAGGAATGTCTTTTTTTAAATGTTAATTTATTTTTTATTAGTTTATTTTTAAATATACAGTATATATATATATATATATATATATTAGAGATGAGCGGGTTCGGTTCCTCAGAATCCGAACCCCCCCGAACTTCAGCCTTTTTACACGGGTCCGAGGCAGACTCGGATCTTCCCGCCTTGCTCGGTTAACCCGAGCGCGCCCGAACGTCATCATCCCGCTGTCGGATTCTCGCGAGGCTCGGATTCTATCGCGAGACTCGGATTCTATATAAGTAGCCGCGCGTCGCCGCCATTTTCACACGTGCGTTGAGATTGATAGGGAGAGGAAGTGGCTGGCATCCTCTCCGTGTAGAATAGATTAGAGAGACACTTGATTTACTACTTGGGGAGCATTAGGAGTACTCAGTACAGTGCAGAGTTTTGCTGATAGTGACCAGTGACCACCAGTTTTATTTATAATCCGTTCTCTGCCTGAAAAAAAACGATACACAGTCACATACCATATCTGTGCTCAGCCTCAGTGTGCTGCATGATAATATCATCTATGTATATCTGACTGTGCTGAGTGCTCACTGCTCACACAGCTGAATTGTGGGGGAGACTGGGGTGCAGTTAATAGCAGGAGTACAGTGCACACTTTTGCTGCCAGTGTGACTGACCAGTGACCACCAGTATATTGTCTGCCTGAAAAAGTTAAACAAACACTCCTGTGGTGTTTTTTTTTTTATTCTATAAACGCATTCTGCTGACAGTGTCCAGCAGGTCCGTCATTCATTATATTATATAAATATTTACCTGCAGTAGTGTTATATTTTTTTTGTTCATCTCTATCATCTTTATCATCTCTATATTAGCAGACGCAGTACGGTAGTCCACGGCTGTGGCTACCTCTGTGTCGTCACTCGTCAGTGCTCGTCCATAATTGTATACCTACCTGTGGTGGGGTTTTTTTTTCTATCTTCTTCATACTAGTAGTTTAGGAGTCTGCTGACAGTGTCCAGCAGGTCCATCATTATATTATATATACCTGCAGTAGTGATATATATATATTTTTTATATCATTATCATCTCTATACTAGCAGACGCAGTACGGTAGTCCACGGCTGTAGCTACCTCTGTGTCGTCAGTGCTCGTCCATAATTGTATACCTACCTGTGGTGGGGGTTTTTTTTCTATCTTCTTCATACTAGTAGTTTAGGAGTCTGCTGACAGTGTCCAGCAGGTCCGTCATTATATTATATATACCTGCAGTAGTGATATATATATTTTTTTATATCATTATCATCTCTATACTAGCAGACGCAGTACGGTAGTCCACGGCTGTAGCTACCTCTGTGTCGTCAGTGCTCGTCCATAATTGTATACCTACCTGTGGTGGGGGTTTTTTTTCTATCTTCTTCATACTAGTAGTTTAGGAGTCTGCTGACAGTGTCCAGCAGGTCCGTCATTATATTATATATACCTGCAGTAGTGATATATATATATATTTTTTATATCATTATCATCTCTATACTAGCAGACGCAGTACGGTAGTCCACGGCTGTAGCTACCTCTGTGTCGTCAGTGCTCGTCCATAATTGTATACCTACCTGTGGTGGGATTTTTTTTTCTATCTTCTTCATACTAGTAGTTTAGGAGTCTGCTGACAGTGTCCAGCAGGTCCGTCATTATATTATATATACCTGCAGTAGTGATATATATATATATTTTTATATCATTATCATCTCTATACTAGCAGACGCAGTACGGTAGTCCACGGCTGTAGCTACCTCTGTGTCGTCAGTGCTCGTCCATAATTGTATACCTACCTGGGGGGGGGGGGGGTTCTATCTTCTTCATACTAGTAGTTTAGGAGTCTGCTGACAGTGTCCAGCAGGTCCGTCATTATATTATATATACCTGCAGTAGTGATATATATATATATTTTTTATATCATTATCATCTCTATACTAGCAGATGCAGTACGGTAGTCCACGGCTGTAGCTACCTCTGTGTCGTCAGTCACTCGTCATCCATAAGTATACTAGTATCCATCCATCTCCATTGTTTACCTGAGGTGCCTTTTAGTTGTGCCTATTAAAATATGGAGAACAAAAATGTTGAGGTTCCAAAAATAGGGAAAGATCAAGATCCACTTCCACCTCGTGCTGAAGCTGCTGCCACTAGTCATGGCCGAGACGATGAAATTCCATCAACGTCGTCTGCCAAGGCTGATGCCCAATGTCATAGTACAGAGCATGTAAAATCCAAAACACAAAAGATCAGTAAAAAAAGGACTCAAAAATCTAAAATAAAATCGTCGGAGGAGAAGCGTAAACTTGCCAATATGCCATTTACCACACGGAGTGGCAAGGAATGGCTGAGGCCCTGGCCTATGTTCATGGCTAGTGGTTCAGCTTCACATGAGGATGGAAGCACTCAACCTCTCGCTAGAAAAATGAAAAGACTTAAGCTGGCAAAAGCACAGCAAAGAACTGTGCGTTCTTCGAAATCACATATCCACAAGGAGAGTCCAATTGTGTCGGTTGCGATGCCTGACCTTCCCAACACTGGACGTGAAGAGCATGCGCCTTCCACCATTTGCACGCCCCCTGCAAGTGCTGGAAGGAGCACCCGCAGTCCAGTTCCTGATAGTCAGATTGAAGATGTCAGTGTTGAAGTACACCAGGATGAGGAGGATATGGGTGTTGATGGCGCTGGGGAGGAAATTGACAAGGAGGATTCTGATGGTGAGGTGGTTTGTTTAAGTCAGGCACCCGGGGAGACACCTGTTGTCCGTGGGAGGAATATGGCCATTGACATGCCTGGTGAAAATACCAAAAAAATCAGCTCTTCGGTGTGGAAGTATTTCAACAGAAATGCGGAAAACAGGTGTCAAGCCGTGTGTTGCCTTTGTCAAGCTGTAATAAGTAGGGGTAAGGACGTTAACCACCTCGGAACATCCTTCCTTATACGTCACCTGCAGCGCATTCATCATAAGTCAGTGACAAGTTCAAAAACTTTGGGCGACAGCGGAAGCAGTCCACTGACCAGTAAATCCCTTCCTCTTGTAACCAAGCTCATGCAAACCACCCCACCAACTCCCTCAGTGTCAATTTCCTCCTTCCCCAGGAATGCCAATAATTCTGCAGGCTATGTCACTGGCAATTCTGACGAGTCCTCTCCTGCCTGGGATTCCTCCGATGCATCCTTGCGTGTAACGCCTACTGCTGCTGGCGCTGCTGTTGTTGCTGCTGGGAGTCGATGGTCATCCCAGAGGGGAAGTCGTAAGACCACTTTTACTACTTCCACCAAGCAATTGACTGTCCAACAGTCCTTTGCGAGGAAGATGAAATATCACAGCAGTCATCCTGCTGCAAAGCGGATAACTGGGGCCTTGGCATCCTGGGTGGTGAGAAACGTTGTTCCGGTATCCATCATTACTGCAGAGCCAACTAGAGACTTGTTTGAGGTACTGTGTCCCCGGTACCAAATACCATCTAGGTTCCATTTCTCTAGGCAGGCGATACCGAAAATGTACACAGACCTCAGAAAAAGACTCACCAGTGTCCTAAAAAATGCAGTTGTACCCAATGTCCACTTAACCACGGACATGTGGACAAGTGGAGCAGGGCAGACTCAGGACTATATGACTGTGACAGCCCACTGGGTAGATGTATTGACTCCCGCCGCAAGAACAGCAGCGGCGGCACCAGTAGCAGCATCTCGCAAACGCCAACTCTTTCCTAGGCAGGCTACGCTTTGTATCACCGCTTTCCAGAATACGCACACAGCTGAAAACCTCTTACGGCAACTGAGGAAGATCATCGCAGAATGGCTTACCCCAATTGGACTCTCCTGTGGATTTGTGGCATCGGACAACGCCAGCAATATTGTGTGTGCATTAAATATGGGCAAATTCCAGCACGTCCCATGTTTTGCACATACCTTGAATTTGGTGGTGCAGAATTATTTAAAAAACGAGAGGGGCGTGCAAGAGATGGTGTCGGTGGCCAGAAGAATTGCGGGACACTTTCGGCGTACAGGCACCACGTACAGAAGACTGGAGCACCACCAAAAACGCCTGAACCTGCCCTGCCATCATCTGAAGCAAGAAGTGGTAACGAGGTGGAATTCAACCCTCTATATGCTTCAGAGGTTGGAGGAGCAGCAAAAGGCCATTCAAGCCTATACAACTGAGCACGATATAGGAGGTGGAATGCACCTGTCTCAAGCGCAGTGGAGAATGATTTCAACGTTGTGCAAGGTTCTGCAACCTTTTGAACTTGCCACACGTGAAGTCAGTTCAGACACTGCCAGCCTGAGTCAGGTCATTCCCCTCATCAGGCTTTTGCAGAAGAAGCTGGAGACATTGAAGGAGGAGCTAACACTGAGCGATTCCGCTAGGCATGTGGGACTTGTGGATGGAGCCCTTAATTCGCTTAACAAGGATTCACGGGTGGTCAATCTGTTGAAATCAGAGCACTACATTTTGGCCACCGTGCTCGATCCTAGATTTAAAACCTACCTTGGATCTCTCTTTCCGGCAGACACAAGTCTGCAGGGGTTCAAAGAACTGCTGGTGAGAAAATTGTCAAGTCAAGCGGAACGCGACCTGTCAACATCTCCTCCTTCACATTCTCCCGCAACTGGGGGTGCGAGGAAAAGGCTCAGAATTCCGAGCCCACCCACTGGCGGTGATGCAGGGCAGTCTGGAGCGACTGCTGATGCTGACATCTGGTCCGGACTGAAGGACCTGACAACGATTACGGACATGTCGTCTACTGTCACTGCATATGATTCTCTCACCATTGAAAGAATGGTGGAGGATTATATGAGTGACCGCATCCAAGTAGGCACGTCAGACAGTCCGTACGTATACTGGCAGGAAAAAGAGGCAATTTGGAGGCCCTTGCACAAACTGGCTTTATTCTACCTAAGTTGCCCTCCCACAAGTGTGTACTCCGAAAGAGTGTTTAGTGCCGCCGCTCACCTTGTCAGCAATCGGCGTACGAGGTTACTTCCAGAAAATGTGGAGAAGATGATGTTCATTAAAATGAATTATAATCAATTCCTCCATGGAGACATTCACCAGCAGCAATTGCCTCCACAAAGTACACAGGGAGCTGTGATGGTGGATTCCAGTGGGGACGAATTGATAATCTGTGAGGAGGGGGATGTACACGGTGATGAATTGGAGGATGATGATGAGATGGACATCTTGCCTCTGTAGAGCCAGTTTGTGCAAGGAGAGATTAATTGCTTCTTTTTTGGTGGGGGTCCAAACCAACCCGTCATTTCAGTCACAGTCATGTGGCAGACCCTGTCACTGAAATGATGGGTTGGTTAAAGTGTGCATGTCCTGTTTATACAACATAAGGGTGGGTGGGAGGGACCAAGGACAATTCCATCTTGCACCTCTTTTTTCTTTCATTTTTCTTTGCGTCATGTGCTGTTTGGGGAGTGTTTTTTGGAAGGGCCATCCTGCATGACACTGCAGTGCCACTCCTAGATGGGCCAGGTGTTTGTGTCGGCCACTGGGGTCGCTTATCTTAGTCACACAGCTACCTCATTGCGCCTCTTTTTTTTCTTCTTTGCGTCATGTGCTGTTTGGGGAGTATTTTTTGGAAGGGCCATCCGGCCTGACACTGCAGTGCCACTCCTAGATGGGCCAGGTGTTTGTGTCGGCCACTAGGGTCGCTTAGCTTACTCACACAGCTACCTCATTGCGCCTCTTTTTTTCTTTGCGTCATGTGCTGTTTGGGGAGTGTTTTTTGGAAGGGCCATCCTGCGTGACACTGCAGTGCCACTCCTAGATGGGCCAGGTGTTTGTGTCGGCCACTAGGGTCGCTTATCTTAGTCACACAGCTACCTCATTGCGCCTCTTTTTCTTCTTCTTTGCGTCATGTGCTGTTTGGGGAGTATTTTTTGGAAGGGCCATCCGGCCTGACACTGCAGTGCCACTCCTAGATGGGCCAGGTGTTTGTGTCGGCCACTAGGGTCGCTTAGCTTACTCACACAGCTACCTCATTGCGCCTCTTTTTTTCTTTGCGTCATGTGCTGTTTGGGGAGTCTTTTTTGGAAGGGCCATCCTGCGTGACACTGCAGTGCCACTCCTAGATGGGCCAGGTGTTTGTGTCGGCCACTTGGGTCGCTGAGCTTAGTCACACAGCTACCTCATTGCGCCTCTTTTTTTCTTTGCGTCATGTGCTGTTTGGGGAGTGTTTTTTGGAAGGGCCATCCTGCGTGACACTGCAGTGCCACTCCTAGATGGGCCAGGTGTTTGTGTCGGTCACTTGGGTCGCTGAGCTTAGTCATCCAGCGACCTCGGTGCAAATTTTAGGACTAAAAATAATATTGGGAGGTGTGAGGTGTTCAGAATAGACTGAAAATGAGTGGAAATTATGGTTATTGAGGTTAATAATACTTTGGGATCAAAATGACCCCCAAATTCTATGATTTAAGCTGTTTTTTAGGTTTTTTTGAAAAAAACACCCGAATCCAAAACACACCCGAATCCGACAAAAAAAATTCGGTGAGGTTTTGCCAAAACGCGTTCGAACCCAAAACACGGCCACGGAACCGAACCCAAAACCAAAACACAAAACCCGAAAAATTTCCGGTGCACATCTCTAATATATATATTGAGAGAACAAAGAAAGGAAGGCGCATCCGTGAGTAACAAGTAAAATCTTGACTAATAAAAAGTACAAGCTCTCATACTGTACATCAAGGTATACGTTACAGCAAAGCACTGGACACACAGATCGGGACCCTGATGTTCGAGTGCGGCACAGGTGGATGATGACTGTCGGCGTTTCCGTCTCAGGACACTGTTAGGTGTACTCCAGAGGCTCCTCCACGGGGGTTTTGAGATTGGAGCCGGTGAACGTATACCTTGATGTATGTGAGCTTGTACTTTTTATTAGTAAAGATTTTACTTGTTACTCACGGATGTGCCTTCCTTTCTTTGTTTCTCAATATGTATTGAGCCGGTGGAACTTTTTCCTGGAACTGGCGGCATTATACATTAAAGACTTTTTATGTGATTTTATTTGATTCAATTGAGAGTACATTCGTCTGCGCAGTCTATGTATTTATTAGTTTTTGTGTATATATATATATATTTATTTATTTATTAACAGTTTCTTATATAGCGCAGCAAATTCCGTTGCGCTTTACAATTTGAAATAACAATAACAAACTGGGTGATAGAGGTAGGAAGGCCCTGCTCGCAAGCTTACACTCTATAGGATTATAGGATATAGGATATATAGGTATATAGGATATATATATTTGTTTTTTATTATTATTATTATTATTTAAAAAAAATTCTTTGGGGGGGGGCTATTTTGTCAGTCCTGGTTGTCACAGGAGGCATGCACGCGGAGCTTTACCTGATTGGATTGCAGCAATTGGGGTAAAACCCTAAACTGTATGTCTGGAGTTCACCATTAAATAGGATCCATTATCATCGGGTCTCTAAAAAAAAAACTTTATCAAATTTTATTGTTTATTATCAATAGAACTAAGTGTTGGTTGGCTGGTATATATATTAAAAATGAACAGAGTCTGTTCAACACTTCAGCTGGGGTACAGATTATCTTAGCAAATACCACGTCACAATCTTTTACAAAACAATTTGTAGAGTGACCTGCACTCACAGCAATCACGTAACAGTGCATTAAGATGAAAACGCTCAAACTCATCTAATCTGGATTTGTTTTCAGCAGCAGATTAAAGACATTGCACAAGTCTCTTTCACTTACTTATAGCATAGGGTCACCCAGTGGACTAATAGCCAGATGTGCTGTGGGTGCACTGTACATGAACCAGGGGGCTGTGGTTCAAATGCCCTTTCAGACATACTCTTTGGTGCCTCTGAATTAAGCCCTGCCCAAGCAACAGTCATTGGGTCTGATTCCTATTTGTACACAAACTCGATGGTTTGTGTTAGTGCTGAGCGGGTCTTGCAATGTTGCATGCAGCTGCCTGTCAGCCGCAGCATGGTTAACATGTTGCAGCATTTAGGGGGTGGAGCAAGGGTGGCACCTTGGCACCATTATTCAAAACAGGGCTATGTTGCCCCTGTTTTGAAGGCATTATTGGTCCAAGGTCTACGTCATTGGACACAGACTTCCTGGACCCCGGTGCTCAAATCCGACAGCCAGCCTGGGTATGCTTCAGCTCATGCAGGCTGGCCGGTGCCTAAAACCATCGCGAATAACGACCATCGATGCTCCGAGGCTACATCCTCAGACGCATCACTCGGATCCTCGCTTAAGCTAACAGGAGGCGTCTCTCTCTCCTACAGGAGGCGTCTGCTGCATTACAATTTTAATGACACAGAATGGACAAACGCTCCTTTGCGGCTGTGCAATTCCATACACTCATTGTCCTACCATGTTGAAGTTTAAAAAAATATATTAATTCTAGAACATATCTTACCAGTTGCTGCTTACACTGCAGTAATATACATGTCATTAATACCCCTTTAACACCGCACAAATAACCCGGTATCGACCCGGCATATTGCCGGATCGACATGGGTCAGTGTGCGGTGTGAAAGCGCCATGTCAGAATTCTCGGGTCGCCTGACCTAGTAATTCATCCAGGGGTTATAAGAAGGGTTATTGCCAGGTTGAATACCGGGTCAGTGGCTGCATAAACGATGCGACCCGGGACCCGATTACTAGATAGGGAGAGGCGGCGCGGAGATAAGCTCATCTCCCAGCGCCACCTCCGCAACCGCTGCCGGCTCCGCCCCCGCCACTATGGCAACCAACCCGGCATATTGCCAGGTCTGGAAGCCAGCGAAAGGGGTAGCAGAGTCTTCAATGCCGGATCCCACCCGGGAAGGACCTGTTTCCAATTCCCGGGTGGGATCCGGCGTTGCAGATCTGAAAGGGGTATAAAGTGCCCAACCTGGGTTATTCAACCCTGCATTCATGTAAACGTGCTGATTGGCTGTTCTTTGTGTGCCTTGATGATGTCAGCAGCCTGAGCCCTGCTACACAGGAGAGAACAGAGAGCATTAAGAATTAAGGGTGAGGCAGAAATTGCTACGCAGCTTACTACATACCTCCCAACTTATCAAAAGTACAAAGAGGGACCTTGGCACGCACGCTGGGGTGTGGCCTATATGGAAGGGGGCATGGCCTCATAGCAGAGCCACGCTCGCGAGTCACACCCCCTTGTACCGTCACTGAGGGGGCATGCCCGGCACTCTCCCTCTGTCACCTGTGAATAGACTGTGCAGCAGTGACAGAAGCCTCCCAACTGCCCCCATCCCCCCCCATCACCACCACGGGACACTGCGGCCCACGGGTGGGACAGCGGGACGGTCCCAAAAAAATGGGACTGTTCCGTGAAAATTGTGACAGTTGGGTGGTATGTCATACCCCTTTCACACCGCACAAATAACCCGGTATCGACCTGGCATATTGCGGGGTCAACATGGGTCAGCGTGCGGTGTGAAACTTCCATGTTGGAAATGCCGGGTCGCCTGACCCGGCAATTCAACCCAGGAATAAAGCAGTGTTATACCCGGGAAGAATACAGGGTCGATGGCAGCGTAAATGGGCTCTGGGGTCGATGCGACCCATTTACTACAGCAGGGAGAGACGGCGCAGAGATGATCTCATGTCCCAGCGCCACCTCCGACCCTGCTGCCGGCTCCGCCCCCCGCTGCTGTGGCAACCCGCCCGGCATATTGACGGGTTGGGGAAGCCAGCAGCAGTGTCCAATGCCGGATCCCACCCGGGAAGGACCCATTTCCAATTCCCGGGTGGGATCTGGCATTGGTGGTGTGAAAGGGGTATTACTGGAACAGTTAAAGATGCAATTGTGTATAAAAATATAGCTCTGTCCGCCATGATTCCTGCAATGCTGTGAGCTGTCCCCACCATCTCCTTTTGTCCCTTTCGCACACCTCATCTTTCTGAGCCAAAAAAAGTCCATTTAAAATGACATCCATTGTGTTTTAATTGCTGACCCGGGTTGAGTTAAAAGGAGCCAACCCTGCAATAACCCGGGTTGAAAGTGTAGTGTGGAAGGGTCTGACCCGTGTCCGACCCGGGTCGGACACGGATTCAAAATACTGGGTCGTACCCGGGTTTGAGGTGTGAAAGGGGTATAGTGGCACTGAGGATGGACTTGTTCGTGGTGCCTAGGAGGGCCCAGATAGGCATAGAGCCTGAGGAAAGCCCCTTTGGCATATTCCGCCATTTTGTGCATACAGTACTCTTCATAGCATATTTTTGCTTGAGCAGTTAAGGCCTCACCCCCATATAGTGCCCAGGCTCACCATATGTACCGGCAGCCCTGATCTCATTGTTAGTTTCTAGATTCTTTTTCTATATTAATGACTTAACAAAACGCATATGAAGCAGGTAGGTATAGGTGGAAATGTTTGTTCAGGTGCAGGTGTCGGTGGACGTACCTGGATTCTTCACCCGGGATCACCTCTTGGACCGGATCGCACTATTGGAACCCTAGGCAGAGGGACGAGAAACCACAACCCAGGAGGACCCAACACAATAGTCACCACACGTTAGGACGGTGACATAAAGATTTATTATTCAGGATCAACTGGTCACCGCTATGGAATGAATGAGTTATTTGCAAATACACATCCATAAATAAGAAGAAAGATGCAGAGACAAAGCATATGAAATTTTGCAAACAATAAGACAATGTCACAGTGCACTAGTATAATCACCTTCTAACACTATAAATGTACTGGTTATCAGTAATACTACAACATGTAAACTCAGTGGCGGGATAATCTCCGCTGCTACTTTAATCTGCTTCTAACCTAAAGTAAGCATTAGGTATACAGTTCATAGCAAGCAGTTCTGAGGGGATGAAGGATGGCAAGCAAACTCAGAACACAGCTCAGTCAGCAAGGGTACGTGCATCTGCTGATAAGTTTAACGGATGAGGCATTAGCATATAAGCAGCAGAGTTCAATGAGATTGCAACTAAAGATCAGTTTTCGGTCAAAGCTATAAGATTTTAAGCACAGCTGGTAGATGCAGATTATATTAGTTCAGGTGGCTCAGAATAGCTAGGTTGTGCTAGCAGTACAGTTCAGCGTTACATGCAAGGTAATAGCACATGGCCTACAAGGTGTAACTAAAACTGTCAGAGATGAGCTGTGGAGGGTCTGACGTGCACAAAGGGTCCTCACTTGCCTGACACACTGTCGTGGGTTAACGTCACTGAGGCAGTTTAGAGTTTCTTGTGCTATCTGATGCCCGCCTTTCCTGAGGTAAATTATAACCAAAAGAGTTTGTGTTGGGCATTAAGTGGTACTCTTAATAGCTGTTTCTGCCAAGTAAAAGGAAGAGCGTCTCTCTCTCTCTCTCTCTCTCATCTGACCCCTATTCAGCTGTGTATGCAGAGCTGTGTGACTCTGGGTTTTTAACTGAGGGCATTAGCTGGAGTGTCTGTGCGTCAGAGGTAGGTACCTGCTATCAGCGGCCTCACCCACTCCCCTCTATCACCTGAGACCTTTCCCGTCAGCTTCTCTCAGTACTGGGCAGGCTGGTGTCACTGCAGTGGCTGGCGGCTCTCACAGCGGTCTCCTCAGCGGCGGGTCCGCTCTCTACAGTGTGTCTCCTCACAGCGGTCTCCTCAGCAGCAGCTCCACTCTCCACAGCGTGTCTCCTCTCACACACACTGGTGCGAACCCCGCCTCCTCTTTTTTCCGCTCTGCCACAGCCAATCAAAACTCCATCAGCCTTCTCACTCACTCCTCTATTATAAGTAAAGGTGGGTACACACTGATAGATATATCTGCAGATAAATTGATCTGCAGATATATCTATGGACGGATCGGGCAGTGTGCTGTGCATACACACTGCCCGATCCGTCGGGGACTGACGTCATGAACTGGGCAGATGTGTACACACGCCCGCCCAGTTCAGCTGTCAATCACCGCCGGCTGCCGCAGCATGTGTAGATATATTGGCCGACGGCTGTGCTGTGGGGCTGACGTGATATGTCTGTGAACGACGGAGTTCACAGACCTATTGTCTGTACACACTGGCCAACGGACCCGCGATATATCGGCCGTTCAATAGAACGGCCGATATATCGGCCAGTGAATACCCACCTTTAGTCCAAGGGTCCTAGTGCCCGTCCGCTCACTGGTCCTGCTGATGTCTCCTAGGCAACCGCAGGAGGGGGTTTTAACCCCTTCAGCATTAACAGGACGGGTAGTAATTGAAGCTCAGCAAGTGGAAAATTAGGGGACCTTACTCATGTCTTATCCAATCCGACAGTTGCCTGCACTATACAGTACAAATTAAGGGGGTCCAGTTCAGAGTGTCACACATACATTATAATAGTTGTCGGAATAAACATACTGTACAAATAATACTTTTTGTAACCGTTGTTGGAACCTTAGACTATAATCATACTATTATGTTACAGACACTTTAATCATAGAATTTTGGCTGTGATTATTCCACATAATGAAAATAGAGCCCTGATTAGTTTATCACCTACAAATGTCTATTTCTTAATAATTGAATTTACAAAAAACAAAACCCTACAGCTGAGTGATGACATTCTTAGGCGTGTGGTCATCTTTCCTCATAACATTTACAATTCATATTTTCTGGGAAATATTCTCATCAGGGAGAAAGATTGGAAAACAAGAATTAACTAGAATTTGCAATGTTAAACAATGTTTGCTTATTCAAATCATAAGGGCTATATTTCCTAAGCAGTGTGTTCTCACGGCCACCGATTTTTGTTGGTTTCAACCAATGGATTTAAAACGGCAATAATATATATGCAATGATTTTATTGCTGCATTAAATCCTGCAAGGGGAGGATGATGAGAATCAACGGCTTTGAAAACCCACTGCTAAGTTAATATAGCCACAAGTCTGCTTCACTTCTTATTACACAACCACTCACCAAGTTGCTCCAATTTAATTAGTCTATAGGTCGTACTTATGGTACTGCTGGCCTTACGGATATTTGGTTGCACGGATGTACACCAGGAAAGGACATTGTAGCGTAATTAGAATAAAGCCACATTAATGTACATATATATCATGTGGGAAGGGGCATCATAGCAAGGGCTTTCACTGGGTGTCAGGGCTCGCCTTATGTCCCTGTTTGATAACAGTGCCGTTTCTCGTGCGATGACACAAGGTGCCTGCCTCGGCACTTTGTCCCCCATTCTGATTCCCCACCTCCTTACTCTTCCGTAGTACTCCACTCGGGGAGGGGGGGGCTCAGTTTCGTGGAGTGACGCGGTTGGCAGGGAATATTCAGAGCATGAAACCCCTGGCAACGAGCATGACTATGCCACCTGCGGCCAAAGGGTAGAAAAGCAGTACTGTCAGACTGTACCCGGTGAGAGTCTGTTACTGCTGGAGCGGCACCGGTGTCCGGCAGCACTGCACTTGTAATCAGACTCAAAATAAACAACAATTCCCAGCAGCCCTTGTTGCTGGGAGCTCCCGGCAGCAAGGGCTGCTGGGAACTGTAGTTTATTGTGAGTCTGATTACAAGTGCGGTGCTGCCGGACACTAGTCTGATCACTAGTGCGGTGCGGTGCTGACGGACACCGGCGCCGCACCGGCAGTAACAGACTGTCACCAGGTACACAGCAATTGTTATATAGCACAGTGCTATAGATCTATATGTTGTTGAAGATAATAAAAAAGTGTCAGTGTTTGGAAGAAGGGACTGTAGTACCTGGAAAACTACACGATTTTTATGCATGTTAGATGTAAGTAAGTAGTAAGTAAGCGAAAACTTTAACTTGTTGAGTGTAATAAAGAAAATACAAATCTTACCTATTTCAAGGCCAGGTTCAAGGAAATGTATCTCAGTTAATTATACAATTAATCATTGTATACAATTGATCATTTTATCTTGGAAGTGATGGCACCCTGATGTTTTTTCTAACAGGAAGCACTTTTACCATCCAAATAATGGTGTTTGGTTAATGGCTGGGTCCATTTGAGGCTCATCTCACTGCAGCTCATTAGCATTTCATTCAGGATGCAGTCAAGATGCCGGCGTTTGGCATCCCGGCAGTCGGAAAGCTGACGCCAGCATCCCGAAACTGCTCGGAATGCTGATGCTGGCATCCCAACATAGATAGCGATGCAGAATGCCAAAATCCGGATCGAGTTGGTGCCAAAGTCTCCACTGGCAAGCCACGTGGGAGAGTTATGGTTAGGCTGCGAGGGTTAGGGTTAGGCTGCAGGGACAGAGATTAGGAAGGGTGGGTTAGGTTTAGGCACTACTGAAGAGGCTTTTGGGGGGGGGGCAGGTTAAGGTCAGGCTGTGGGAAAGGTGAGTTAGGGGGGAGGGATGGTGTAATGTGAATACGAGACACTACTGTGCGGTGTAATGCGAATAAGGGCTGTGTGGCATCATTTGAATTGGAAGTACTATTGTGTCCACGCCCTTCCCCCACAAGACCATGCCTCATTTCCAATACTCACACCTTATTCCAAATGTGTGTAGTGGGGGGTGCCAGCCCCTTACTTTGCCAGGGGCGCTCGGACCCCTAGGTACACCCCTGATGACACCCAGCGCATGAAACCCCTGGCAACGAGCATGACACTCAGCGCATGAAACCCCTGTCAACAAGCATGACACCAAGCGCATGAAACCCCTGGCAACGAGCATGACACCCAGCGCATGAAACCCCTGGCAACAAGCATGACACCCAGCGCATGAAACCCCTGGCAACAAGCATGACACCCAGCACATGAAACCCCTGGCAACGAGCAGTTCATTTAAAGTAATTAGAAGCTTTACTGTAGGGCATAATGTATCACGGGCATTATGGTGTGTGGCATAATATAGTGCAGGGGGCATTGCTGTGTGGGTTTTAATATGGTGGAATTTTTATTTTCCTGTGATGGCCGAGGTCTACTGTTGCAGGGTCAAAAACTGGGGTGTAAGGTAGTCTTTTCCTGAGAGGCCATGCCCATTTTAAATGATGCCATGCCCATTTTAGTAAGGCCACGTCCCCTTGCAAAACAGGTTTTTTTTATGTCTATGTTCGGGGGGCGCATTTTGAATGTCTATGGGGGGGGAGCATTTTTTATTGTTCGCACTGGGAGCCAAATTGTCTAGAAACGGCCCTGTTGAAAAATATTGGGGGGGGGTGCAACACTTTTTCTGGCCCAGGGCACCAAGATATGTACAGATGGAGCCGCGCTCATCTGAGGCGGCTCCATCGCAAACGAGCACTCCCGGCGTGACTAGGCGATCCGTCCGCCTAGTCACGCCGAAAGTGCACAGAGACACTTCCATTCAGAGCGTCTCTGTCCGGGCGTGCGGACGGAGACACTCTCTATTCAAGAGAATGGGGCGCGTCTCCATCACGGGCGTGCGCGCCCAGGCGGACGACACTCTCGGTGACAGCTGCTCCCGGGCGGGCGCACCTAGTCACAGACAGAGCCACGACTAGCGTGGCTCCATTTGTAGGTACGGCTCTGCCTTGCATCTTCGGAGGGAGATGTATCAAACTTTCTAAAGAGGACAGTTGGAGAAGTTGCCCAAAACAACCAATCATAGTCTAGATATCATTTTATAGCATGAGGCAGATGTATTAAGCCTGGAGAAGTGATAAAGCAGTGATAAATGCAAGGTGATAGTGCATCAACCAATAAGCTCCTAACTGACAATTTACATATTGGAGCCGATTGGTTGGTGCGTTATCACCTTGCATTTATCACAGCTTTATCACTTCTCCAGGCTTAATACATCTGCCCCTATGTCCTTAACAGAAGCTGATTAGCTGCTATTGGCCACTCTTCCACTACTCAGAAGGATTGATATCTCTCCCTATAATCACCAATTCACTTTTGCTTAATTAGTGGCCCATGTGTGACCAGCAAGCAATGAATGTGAGAACCACTATAACATAGAATTATTATTTCCCTCATGGATTATTTAAAATTAAATGGAAAAAATTTATAAAGATCTCTTTTATTAAAAAAATGTTGAAACGATACTGATATGGGCCCTACTCACTGGCCGACCCGCCGCCGAGCTGCCCGACGGCGGATACGGCCGACGAGCGACCCGGCGGCGGGGGGGCAGTGACGGGGGGAGTGAAGTTTCTTCACTCCCCCCGTCACGCGGCTGCATTGAAGTGCAGGCAAATATGGACGAGATCGTCCATATTGGCCTGCATGCACAGCCGACGGGAGACCTGCGATGAACGAGCGCGGGGCCGCGCATCGTTCATCGCAGGAGTCTCCACACTGAAAGATATGAACGAGTTCTCGTTCATTTATGAACGAGATCGTTCATATCTTTCAAAAAATCGGCCAGTGTGTAGGGCCCTTAAGTAAAATAGCCTGGGGCCTCTGATTAACACCTATACGTTTACTAACTCTATTACCATGTTTTACTCTTCAGCTATTCTTCTTTGGGTGTTTTCTTTCTCAGCCGCATCTCACTTTTTGTTTTTCTTCATTTTTAACTTTTTTATTGAATAGTCAAAATATTTGCCCTTTTTTCATTTTCTAATTTGGATATGAACAAACGGGTTTTATTGACATATGTGCTATTGTCTTTATTTATTGTAAAAAAAAACACGTCAAACATCTGGAAGACCAACATAAGAAACTACAACGCATGAAAATATTCCAAATATAAATCAGGATTATGGCTAATTTGGACTAATTTTTAATCCACAGAGGAATGTTTTACATTTGTTCCCATATTTGGAGAAAAGTGTATTCAAGCATGATCGTCTGATTTTCTGTTCTTGGTTGATTTTTATTAAAACTTCAGTGGATCCTAAATATAAATTCATTAAACATATTTCAGAGAGTTAAAGCCGCCTGGGACACAGACACAATGAATGCTCTCCCACGGAGAATATTCTAACAGCTTATAACATGCTTTAGGGTACATCTAGACAGGTATATCTTTAGTCTTTTTTAAAACGCTGAAGGCGAGTAATTTCCCTCACGCGGGTGCAAGAATGTGGAATATAAGGCACTTCTCTCACACATGTCCCTGGCGTATTCTAAGCAAAAATGCTTGTAGGAATGTATACAAGCTTTTGTGTTTTATTTATTATTATTATTATTTATTTATTTATTTTATTCCATTTTAGTTCAGCATTTCCAAAGCATCAAAGCATTTCAGATACACTTCAAAAAGTTAAAGTAAAATGTGTTCGGTATATTCTTTGAAAAAGTTGCAAGAAACATTACTTGCAATTAAGAACATTAAACCATTCAGCGTGAATCTGTGCCAAGTCCCTCTCTCCTCCCAGTGAATCTCTTTTGTTGGATCTACACATTCTAAGGGTTAACAGGTCCACATGCAGCCACTTGAGCATATATATGACGGACTGGGGCTGTAAAAGAAAGCACCCCTGCTCTCTGTATGGGATCCGGTCTGAAGATCGACAGTGTCTAGGTCGACAATGTTTAGGTCGACCACTATAGGTCGACAGTCACTAGGTCGACATGGATGGAAGGTCGACAGAGTTTCTAGGTCGACATGTGCTAGGTCGACAGGTCTAAAGGTCGACATGAGTTTTTCACATTTTTTTTTTCTTTTTTTGAATTTTTTCATGCTTAACGATCCACGTGGACTACGATTGGAACGGTAAAGTGTGCCGAGCGAAGCGGTAGCGGAGCGAAGGCACTATGCCCGAAGCATGGCGAGCGAAGCGAGCCATGTGAGGGGACGCGGTGCACTAATTTGGGATCCCGGTCACTCTACGAAGAAAACGACACCCAAAAAAAAAAATCATCATGTCGACCTTTAGACCTGTCGACCTAGCACATGTCGACCTAGAAACCCTGTCGACCTTCCATCCATGTCGACCTAGTGACTGTCGACCTAAACATTGTCGACCTAGACACTGTCGATTTGATGAACCACACCCCTCTGTATGCCGTGCGGCTGAGCAGAGCTGCTCAGGCAGACTTTCAGGCCGGACCATCCCTTCAGGCCGTCGGCCATTTTGACATTTGCTAGAAGTACCAGACTGCCAGTCCGGCCTGTATCTGACTGTAAAATGTACCCCTGTATGTCATCTTCATTTCATTTACAATTTTTTTTTATTTTTTTTTACATTTTTATTAACTTTTCATTACCTTTTACCTTTAGCATTACTTGTCATACAATGGGGAAATTCAACTGGTCACGAGGTTTAGCGAGGTAAAAAAAACCTTGCATACCTTGTGCCCAACTTTGGATTTTGGCGGGTATGCGTGCTCCTGATACCCATGGTATCCAATTTAAAAAAAAATTATCACAGGGTTTTCAGAGCTGAAAACCTTGCTGCGCGTGAATAAATAATAAAAAAAAGAAGATACTCGCTTCTCTGGTGGTTTCCGGTGATCTCCACGGCTCCTGGTGGTCTTCCCTCTATCTTCCTACTGGGGAATGGACTGCTGAGAGTCTAGGGGGCTGCTGGGAGATGTAGTTCTCCCAGAGGACCTGCTCCGGGGGGGATGGGGGGATGAAACTGCACAGGGGGTCACACACAGACTCACACACACTCATGCTCTCATACACATTCACACAACACTCACACTCTCACACAACACTCACATACTCATCGCTGCTGCAGAAGACCCGGATCCCGACGCTGAAGGAGAAGACACCGCTTCGTAAGGTGAGTAATTACTGACTAATTAAGCTAATTGGAAACAATTGGGGGTCCCAGAGCTAGTCCTGGGGATTTTTCCTAATTGTAACAATTTTAGGAAAAATCAGAGACTGTATGAAGAAAGATGCAGTGATTTCTATAGAATTCACAGCGTCTCATATTCTCATTTCTAATTGAATAGGAAAATCCTGTGACTGCAGGAAAAATCCAGCTTCGGGCTTTGGAACCTGGGGGGTAATTCCAAGTTGATCGCAGCAGGAAATTTTTTAGCAGTTGGGCAAAACCATGTGCACTGCAGGGGGGGCAGATATAACATTTGCAGAGAGAGTTAGATTTGGGTGGGTTATTTTGGGTCTGTGCAGGGTAAATACTGGCTGCTTTATTTTTATACTGCAATTTAGATTGCAGATTGAACACACCACACCCAAATCTAACTCTCTCTGCACATGTTATATTTGCCCCCCCCCCCTGCAGTGCACATGGTTTTGCCCAACTGCTAAAAAATTTCCTGCTGCGATCAACTTGGAATTACCCCCCTGATGCGGAAATGGATGCAGAACACATTGCTGCAGCACCGATGTGTAAAAACACTAATGCAGCAGGAGGCTTCTATGGGAAAGAGATGCCGCCTCCTGCCAGCATCTGTGATCGGAGTGCTGCGTTGGAAGTGGTATCACCCTCGCGGATTAGTCAGCTGGCAGTGGCAAAAAGAGCTAAACGTTACCCCAGTCAATGAGAAAATGGGGAAATGTCAATGAGATAATGGATCCGGGGCAGTTGATCTAACTCAGAGGTTCCCAAACTCAGGGGGACATTTACTAAGCAGTGATAAGAGTGGAGAAATGAGCCAGTGGAGAAGTTGCCCCATCAACCAATCAGCAGCTCTGTATCATTTTATAGTATGCAAATTATACATGTTACTTCAGTGCTGATTGGTTGCCATGGGCAACTTCTCTACTGGCTCACTACTCCACTCTTATCACTGCTTAGTAATACCCCTTTCACACCGCAGCTATAACCCGGTAAATTGCCGTTGTTTAAGCCTTCCAAAACGGTTCTAGCTGCGGTGTGAAAGTGCCACTTTGAATTTACTGGTTACAGATTACTGGTATTTTAAAACGGGTAAAAAGCAGGGTCCTACACGGTTCAGACCCGTTTCATTGTGCAATGTGAAAGGCTCTGAAACGGTATTTCCAAACCACAGAAGGTGATAGGTTGTCTCCATGTGTGATGTCAGCAGGCAGAAGCAGGAAATAAACTGGAGGAAGAAGCATTTTTTTAATATAGAATACAGTTTAAAATGGCAAGTTGGAGTGATGAGGAGGTTAGGGAGCTGCTTAGGATGAGAGGGGATGAAGAAATTGCTACACAAATCACTGGGACAGTGAAAGATGCAATAATCTACAAAAACATGGTAAAGATGCTTGAAGCTGCTGGGTTCCATCGTACGACTAGCCAAATTATTAATAATTAATTAATAATTATTAATAATGTGTGGGCCAGAAAAGTCCATTTAAAATGACAACCACTGTTTTCTATGGGAGAAACGGGTTCAGTGTGAAAGGTACCAAAGCGGTAATGAAACGGTAATATACCAGTTACAACATGCGATGTGAAGGGGGTTTAACTGCTCAGACCCGTTTTAAGAACCGTTTAAAGAACCGTCTCAAAAGCAGGGTTTGCGATGTGAAAGCAGCATTAATGTCCCCCTTAGTCCTCAAGAACCACCAACAGTTCATGTTTTCCAGGTCAACTAACAGGTGCACAGGTGTACTCATTACTCACTGACACATTTTAAAAGGTCAACTTGCGATTCTGTAAGGAGACCAGGAAAACGTGAACTGTTTGGGGTCCTTAAGGACCGATAAAGCAAGAGTACCAGCGCTATGAGTCGTTTAGCCAAAATATTGATAAGAAACAGTTGGATCAGTTAATCAGTATCTTTATTTTACTTTTTTAATATAAAATAATATTAAAACAATACTAAAACCATAATAGAGACTGAATAGTCGATAATAGCATATAAATGAAAAATAATGAGGAAAACATTAATTAATCCTGGATGGCTCTGGAGTGGTCAGAATAGTAGATTTTGCTGATGGGAACTATACCATTAATTTAAAAGATCCCGGACTTACAGTAAGTGGAAATCCGCTCCTCCTCAAATAGCATTATAAAGCACAGTCAGCTGGTAATACCCTGAATATACCTCATCCACAGTTCCACGAAAAGATGACTCTTAGTATTCGTCTGTGTAGGTGATTGAAGGGGTTTCCATAAATTGCCGGAAGTACTCAACACGGGAGATATCTGCGTTTTTTTGTATTCCAATAGGGAAGCAAAAGTCCTTATCCAGATCGGTCTTAAATGGTAAGAAGTGCAAAAGTTAGGACTTTTGCTTCCCTATTGGAATACAAAAAAACGCAGATATCTCCCGTGTTGTTGAGTACTTCCAGCAATTTATGGAAACCCCTTCAATCACCTACACAGACGAATACTAAGAGTCATCTTTTCGTGGAACTGTGGATGAGGTATATTCAGGGTATTACCAGCTGACTGTGCTTTATAATGCTATTTGAGGAGGAGCGGATTTCCACTTAAGTCCGGGATCTTTTAAATTAATGGTATAGTTCCCATCAGCAAAATCTACTATTCTGACCACTCCAGAGCCATCCAGGATTAATTAATGTTTTCCTCATTATTTTTCATTTATATGCTATTATCGACTATTCAGTCTCTATTATGGTTTTAGTATTGTTTTAATATTATTTTATATTAAAAAAGTAAAATAAAGATACTGATTAACTGATCCAACTGTTTCTTATCAATATTTTGGCTAAACGACTCATAGCGCTGGTACTCTTGCTTTATCTATATTTAATCCCCTGGGTGCCTGACAAACCCCTTCCAGCAGCTGTGACTATTTAGTGGGTCTATATATTTTCCTTAAGGACCGAGTTTGGGAACCACTGACCTAAATTATCAAGTAGATTTGCCCTGCTCCGGCCAAATGTAATCCCATCATCTGACGTCATCTATCAATTATTCTCTTTATGGTTTTACCCTTCATCAGTCATAATTACAGTGTATAAAGGTTACAAAAGTTTTTGGGGTTCGTTATCGTTTGTTGACATTCACAGTGTCTACAGTCATTATATAGACACCATAATGTCAACAGGGAGAACATGTCGACAGAGAAAAAGCCAACATGTCCAGCATGTTGAGAGCCACAAGGTCGAGTTGTAGATTGTCGACAGTGACAACATGTTGACATGCAATTTTAAGCCTGACGCTCATCCTAACCCTAAAATTCTATTGTTGACATTTTGACTGTGTTCTCATTTCATATATTATTATTATTATTTTTAATTGTTGACATTACAAGTGGTGACATTTTTACTGTGTCTTCATTTTATGTCGACGTGTTGACATTCCACATTATGTAATTTACCTATGACCATCAACATTGTGATTGTTGACATACTGAAAACATCCCAAATTTTTGTCCTATAATATATATCTCATAGTGCAGTGATTCCCAAACTTTCTTGAATCACGGCACCTTAGAATAGCCGCATTTTTTTCCATGGCACCCCTAGGCCAAAACTGTCTTTAGGAGGAACTTAGCAAACATTAATAAATTCAGTGAATTGTGCTTCTATGTCATCATAAGGTTCAATTATGTGATGTGGAACGTGATGCACTTATCTCTGTCCTCATAGTTTAGAATTGGCAGCAGGAGTGTTTTAACAGAGGAGGGGGCCCGTGTGCAGGCCCCCTTCTCTCCACCGCACAGTAAGCTCCGACATTGTGCCGAAGTCTATTGCGCATATGCAGGTCTCCGGAAACATGCCCCCCACGATTTTCTGGAGACTAATTACTCCTGCGCATGCGTGGCGGCCATTTTGGCAGTTATTTTTGCCATGGCTGCAGCAACTGATGCAGGACTCCAGAAAGGTATTAAAACATGGGTGCAGTAGTGTGTGCGGTGTGGGCCCCTCTGGACTCGGGCTACCGTGTACACGGCACACATTGCACCTATTATAGAAACGCCAATGATTGGTAGCCACCAGCTCTGGTTTTGCCTATTACATTGACCATAAATAATTTGATTTGGTACGGGACTACCATCCCGTGGCGGGACGTGTGGTGAGGTAAATGGCTCAGGAGGCATTGGCTAGCACCGGAGAGAGATTTACATACAATATATGAGCCAAAGGGTACATGTGGACATTACACATAGGTGCAGCAGGATATACTGCTGGAAATTTGGTGAGTTTTGATCAGAGATGTGAGGAAAAGATAGACAGGTGAGGCACTGCCTCACCTGCCATCGACTTTTTACTCCAGAGTTTTGATTATAACATTGATTAGAGTAATACAAAGATGATATCTCTAATATATTTTTCATATACTTTATATAGTATATACGTTACTATGACAGGAAAGATTCTGCCTCACCTGCCTCAAGTGCCCTGCAGCAGCCCAGGATGCCACGGCACCCAGTTTGGGAACATCTGTCATAGTGTATACACAGTAGAGTGTATAAGTCAATAAAATATACTTTTAAATGGTGATGACTAGCAATCAATGAGTTAAATTATCCAGAAATTACGTCTTTCAGCCTGCGGTAGGAAAATCAGTGTCCTGGAATAACAGTGTTGAAGCACAAAGAGGTTGCAAAACTCTAACAAAGTGGGAAGATCGTATAAAACTTTCAGCAAACGCTTAAAACACTCTGCGCACCTTCTGGAAATAGAATCGGTGAGGTCAATGTGATACTCTATACCATGTTCTGGGATCCATAAACAAAGGCAGGCTTTTATATAAAGGTCTTACCTGAACAGAAAGCCTTTGTACTCTGAAACGTCCCCCATCCCACTCCTTCACCCCAAATTTGTAATCGCAATGTTCTATTCTTACATTATTCCTGCCTTTTGTTTGCAGGGAACAATACCAATTTGTGTGTTCCTGTGGAATATTCACCACTGGGCAAAATGCCAGAAACACATAGCCAAACATTTGCGCAAGACTGTTTATTAGTTGCAAAATAATTGGAGTTTTGTTTGCGCCTTTTTGGAAGCCTTAAGTAGCGTTGTATGAAAATTCAGCACATGTGTTCTAAGCCGGTTACTCGCATGGTGGAGAAGTTAGCCAAAGCCGCAAGCTGGTCTGGCCGAAACCTTTTTCTTCTTAAGTGAAATTTCCTCTGCTTATAGTTCCCAATCATAGACACGATGCCGTCTTTCATTCACTAATTGCCCAGTAATGGAAATGAGAAGGTTACGGGCAGAGCCTTTGATTTGGGCTCTTATTTCCAGCTGTCTTGAATGGCAGAGAAAGTAATCTGAAGTCGGTTTACTGCCAGCGTCACTGGAGGTCTGCAGGCGGAGGTCTTGCTGTGTTTGCGACACAGGTTATCAGCTGTATATTTTTATAGCTAAATGGAGATGGAAATAGTGTAATATATAGCTTCCTGGAATCAATTTTAGAATTACTTGATTGCATTTCCATTGCACAACGTGTTAATATTTACTCTATAAAGGAAAATGATGCCCTATTTTTACCCAGTTATATTAAACCAGTAAATAGATCACACACAAACACGTTCCAGGGAAAATTCTTCTCTGTGTTGGACAGGCTTAGAGCGGAGCCATATTAGGGCAAAGCCGTAACTACGTGTGGGCCAACGGTGCGTCGCCCACAGCACATCTGCACTGTAGGCGCATCCGCTGGCCCACACACATGTCGCAAAGGGCCGCGCCGCACAAGAGAGACCAGCGTGCAGCCGACAATCTGCAGCGCCCGGCAACCTTATCAGCGTGTGATATAGATTGGCTGCCAGGCACTGTAGCTTGTGGTCTCCATGCTGTGGTCTCCCCCACTGGCGCTGTTACAGAAGTAGCTGCTCCCCCCCGCTGTTGTCTCGCGGCGGCGTATCTAGGAGCAGAGAGGTGACTCCCCCCATGCTGTGGGGTCACAGGAAGAGTGGCGGCTCCTGGACGGCAGGCAAGTCTCTCTCTCCCTTTCTTTCTCTTTTTGGGCAGGATGTATTGACATACAATGCCGCCCATCGCAGCGATGTTGATCGCATATGTACTAACATATGCAATCAACATCGCAATGCAGTGACAGAGGCCCCCCGCGATACCTGTGAGGTGGTCTGCAGGGGGTCTCCGTCACATACCTGGGCTCTCCACACTGCCTACACGCCGGGAAGCAGCAGCAGGCTGTCTCCTCCTGCCCCCTGCAGCCGGAAGGAGCCAAAACAACTAGTGGAAGTAATTGGCTGACACAGTGTAATCCTAGTGTAAGAGGGTGGCGGCGGTGCGTGTGGTGGTGTCTGCTGCCGTGCAGGTGTAGTTTCGGTACTCACCAGGCGCCGCTCTCTCTCACCTTCAGGTACCGGAACCTTCAACGGACCTGGCAATATTCAGTCGGATCCGGACACGGCGATTCCCTCTCGGAGCTGACCGACGACCGAACTGAGGAGAAAATAGTCTACCTTAAGGGGGGTATCAATCCTTCTTCCACCGGAAAAGGGGATACTCCAGGGGTGACGGCGACCTTCACCGGTTGGGTGAAAGGTCATCACTGGCACAAAGCCTCAGCCACCCAGATTTCACACACTCGCACTCTCGCGCGTATTCCCTATTCCGGCGCTCGGGTACAGACAAGGGATAAACGTACACAGATGCTACTCACCGTTACAAGTCTTGCACTCCGATCTTCTCCACTTACAGGTCCCTGTAAGGAGGTAAAGAGAAAACAGCCGTGCAGGGCCAAGAACTACCCTAGTGTGCGTCCGCTACACTAGCTACATAAACAGAGCCCTCAAACTAGCTCGTGTGGGTGGTGCAACACAACTATGCACAAACTGAAAACAAACAGACACTTTGCCCTGCACGGTAACAACATACAGAGCCGGATTAAGACCATGGGGGGCCCGGGGCACTTAAGAGAGTGGGGCCCCTAATAGAGAAGGCAGAAAATATATATATATACATATATATATATACACATACACACACATATACATATATATATATATATATATATACACACACACACACATATATATATATATATATATATATAGTCCATGGTGACAGCCCGGCACTCCATGATCCCCATGGGGGTATTGCTCCGGTGCCCTCCTAGGGGTATGGCAGCCCCAATATGTAGTGTGGAGAGAGACGGCGGCACTCAGAGACTTTCACTTCCAAGCAAATTAAAGCAAAAAGTGCATTTATTCGTCAACGTTTCGAGGGACGTACCCCCTTCCTCAGGACACTGCGGTGCTGTGCTCCCCGGATCCCGTCCTCACTGCAGCAGCGGGCGCACAGACAGGACAGCTGAGCGACGGCTCAGCTGTCCAATAAAGTATGAATGAAGCAGCCTGCCGCTCAGTCATTGGCTGGGCACGCAGGCTGTTTCATTGATACATTATTGGACAGCTGAGCCCAGTGGCGTAACTAGAAATTTTTCTCCCCCAAGCCAAAAAATCCTTCCCCCCCCCCCATACCCCCCCCCATACCCCCCCATACCCCCCGTAATTGGCACTAGCAAAGGTAGAAAAATGTGCATGCCGCAGGTGCACGCCAGCAAAAAGGGTGTGTGGCTTTGTCGAAATGGGCGTGGCTTTGCGTGGAGGGCGTGGCATTGCAGGAAAAGACTACCTTATACCCCAGTTTTGCAACCTGCACGCCCATACGTTGGCCACCACAGGAAAGAAAAATAATCCTGATTCATGCCCCTTACATTATTTGTCATTTTTCCTCCTTATAGTAATGCCCAGTATACATTATTCCACATACTGCAATGGCCCTTAGACATTATTCCACACACAATAATGCACATGACACAATATGCACACACTGTAATGCCCCAGACACATTATGCCACACACCGTAATGCCTGTGACACATTATGACAGGAATCGCAATGCCCGTTATACATTATGCTACACACTGCAATGCCCCTGATACATTATAGCACATACAATGTCTGTGACACAGTATGACACACACCACAATGATCCTGAGACATTATACCACATACCACAATGCCCGTGATATAGTATACAACACACCGTAATGCCTGATACATTATGACACACACCGCAATGTCCGTGATACATTATGCCACACACCGTAATGCCCATTACACATTAAGTTCTGCAGTAAGGCTTCTAATTACTTTTAAATTACCTGCTCGTTGCCAGGGGTTTCATGCTCTTGGTTCCATGCACGGTGCCAGGGGTTTTCATGCTCAGGGTGTCATGCTCGTTGCCAGGGGTTTCATGCACTGGGTGTCATGCTCGTTGCTAGGGGGTAGTGCTTGTTGCTAGGGCCATGCTCCCAGTGCCACATATGCCCCCAGTGCCAGATATTCCCCTACAGTGCCAGGTATATGCCCCTAGTGCCAGATATTCCCCCACAGTGCCAGGTACATGCCCCCAGTGCCACATATACCCCCCCCCCAGTGCCACATATGCCCCCTCAGTGCCTGCTCCCCCCAGTGCCAAATATTCCCCCACAGTGCCAGGTATATGCCCCCAGTGCCAGATATTCCCCCACAGTGCCAGGTATATGCCTCCAGTGCCAGATCTTCCCCCACAGTGCCAGGTATATGCCCCCAGTGCCAGATCTGCCCCCCACAGTGCCAGGTATATGCCCCCAGTGCCAGATCTGCCCCCCACAGTGCCAGGTATATGCCCCCAGTGCCAGATCTGCCCCCCACAGTGCCAGGTATATGCCCCCAGTGCCAGATCTGCCCCCCCACAGTGCCAGGTATATGCCCCAAGTGCCTGCTCCCCCCCCCCCATGTGTTGGAGGGACACGGAGCGCATCGCGCGTCTCTACTGTGTCCCTCCTGGCTCTCCCCTGGCTGGTCTAATACAGGAAGTGCCGGTTCGTGAGCCAATCAGAGCTCACGAACGGCACTTCCTTAGACCGGCCGGGGGAGAGCCAGGGAGGGACACAGGAGAGACGCGCGATGCGCTCCGTGTCCCTCCAACACAGCAGGGAGGGAGAGGAGACCGCAGATTGACATGCGGACGCTCGTCCGCATGTCAATCTGTTCTAAGGGAGCCGGGGAGCACAGCACCGCAGATCGGATCGGAAGAGAGATCCGATCTGCGGTGTAGCAGGGGGCCCTTTTGGAAAGGGGGGCCCGGGGTACGTATCCCCCGGGCCCCCCCCTTAATCCGGCTCTGACAACATACATCACAATATCGGATTACAAGATCCCACGGTGCTGTCCCTTTAAGTACCCGACTCAGAACACCCGGTAGTGGGGGCCGCACAGCTCACCCACCTCCCGTACTCTCTTCTCAGGGGCTCAGGCCAAGCGGACCTGCCTACCTAAACACCTCAGGGTGGCCTGGGCCTAGTGCCCAGTGCCACCTTTATTCACCTCGGGGGGCACTTATTCACTGGGCCTAGCGCCCCCTGACTGCGCATAGGCCGGAGGCCTGACTTCACCCACGGGCCTAGCGCCCGCCTAACTTGTTGCCCGTTGGGTGACCTGGGCCTAGTGCCCAGGGTCACCTTATATGTACCTAGCAGCCGCCAAACTGAACTAGGGCCTAATGCCCTCTAATGCCCCCACAGGCCTATTGCCTGGATTGCCCACGGGCCTAGTGCCCGCCTAACTTGCGCAGTTTAGGTGGCTTGGGCCTAACGCCCAAACCACCAAATCTAACGGTGACCCCCAAGTTCCTATCTGCGCCACAGGCCTAGTGCCTGAACTGTGCCCCCGGGCCTAATGCCGTCCCTGATGGTCTAGGGAGGAAAAGGGGAGGGGGTGAGAGTAGCCTCACTGAGGCCTCACCTAATCCGGGGGTCTCCGGCACCCTCTTCTGCCGCTGACCCGTCCTGGCCAGCGGCGCCGCCGTCTCTTCTCCGCATCCAGCCGCCGCTGGACATCTTCTTCCCGGAGCCTGGAGTCTTCTAACCTCTTCCACCGGAGCTCTTCAGCGCTCTTCCGCGTGCCCTACGTCTTCGGCTCCCGCCCGGCGTCTTCTTTTGCGCTCCTCCGCGCTCCCGACCTCTTCTTAGGCTCCCGCCCGGCGTCTGACGTCAGACGCCGGGGGCGGGGCCTATGACGCGGAGAGCGCCGATTGGCTCGCCGCGCCCGTCTCCAATTGGCCGCCGCTCCGGGAGCCGCGATTGGCTCCCGGAGGGCGCCAACATTTGAACGCCTCCGTAGCCTCCGGTCCGGTGCAGGGAAAAGGGTAATCCCTGCACCGGACACCCGCCGCTCCTGCACACTGACAGGCGCTAGGGACAGACAAGCTGTCCCAGCGCTGTCAGAGACGCCCTCCCGCAGGGGACACAGATCCCCTGCGTGCTGTAGCTGGGATGTATCCTGGGGAACAGGACACATCTCCACATTAGAACAAAAGGTTTCTTTAAATGCGGAAAAAGTAGATGTATCACTTGTGATTACACTTTGGACCGCTCATTAACAGTTAGGACAAAATGTGAAGATATACCTTATGAACTAAAGAGTTTTATCAACTGTACAACAACGTATGTAATTTATTTATTAGTCTGTGGATGTGGCCTAAATTATATAGGGAGGACGACATGACCATTAAAAACACGGTTTTTGGAACATCGGAGAAACATCTTAAAGAAAGTATTGACACATAGCATTTCAAAGCATTATAATGATGCCCATAACAGCAACCCAAGATGTTTAAGATTGCTAGGTGTTGAACATATTCCTAAGACCTTTAGAGGTGGAGATCGTTATACGAAATTATGCAAACAAGAGGTATTCTGGATGCTGAAGATGAATTGTATATATCCTGCTGGTTTGAATGAATCTGTAGAATTAAATGTAGTACTTTAAGACCTGTTTAGGATTTATTATTAGATCAACTGCTGATTTCCACCACCTTCTTCTTTTACCTCCCCCCCCCCCCCGTTTCCCTTGTGGCTCTCTCTTTCCCTTTCTCTGGGTTGGGAACCTAACCATTGGATTAGTTATGTTAATTAACGTAGGCTAGTGAGGCCCATTGGATATATTTTTTTTTTTTTTTCTCTATTTTGAGATTGGATAAAGAAAATCCTTTTCCTGTCAAAATAAATAAGGATAAGGTGATAAAATCCTAATCACTTATGTGTTTGTTTGTTTGTTTGTTTGTTTGTTTATTTGTTTGTTTATTTATTTATTTTATTTTTTGATGTATGTAAAAAATGTTAATAGTTTTTGCCTGTTATGGAGCTATATATGTGTATATATATATATATATATATATATATATATATATATGTGTGTATAGGAATATCCCAAGTGATTAAAGAACTATATGGGATATGGTTAGTCTATACTGGGACTGAATATGTCTTAAAATGAAGAGGTTATATTTCGGTTAGTCAGAACTGGTAAAACGCAAGGTGCGTGTCATGGTCCGGATATGACCTTATTAACTTAAAGTCACCTGACTTTGTTTGGGCTTTATTATAACATTACTATGTCTTCTGTTGCTAATAAAGAGAAGCTTCCTGTTCAATGGACAAATCTTACTGATACAATTTATATGGTCTTAATATATGAATGATGAATGAGTACAATATGTATAAAATTGATTACTTCCGGTAAAAGCTAAGGAGTGAGACGCAGAATGCGTGCCAAAGTCCGGAAGTGATGTCACTAAACGGAAGTCTCGTGACTATAGGTGCGCCATATAAACAAGTGACGCACACAGAGATATAGACGCTGCCTTCCAGTAAATGTTAGGAGTGAGACGCATAATGCGTGTCAGAGTCCGGAAGTGACTTCATTGACCGGAAGTCACGTGATTGTATGGACGTTTTATTATCTAGGAGTGACTGTAAAAATGTGACCTTCTGAATAAGTGACGTCACCGAACGGAAGTCACGTGTTAACATGCGTCTTACCACCCGGAAGTATTTTTGAGTTTTACCAAATAAACTTTGTAAATATAATGAATTTTAAGAAATTAGTAAATGAGTTTGGTCTGTCTTTTTCTGAGTCTAAATATTAAATAAGGATGTAATAATTTGAGCTGTATTAAGTCATTTTACTGTAATGGATTGATCTGTCAGGTGTTTGTGATAGATCATTAGTAAGGTATAAATACACTGTTCACTGAACCAAAGTATCACCTTGAAAAAGCTGCTAAGCCTGGCAGCGAAACGCGTCAGTGGGCTTGTGGTCACCCCTATTTTGAGGATCCCTCATTGATGTGCATGCCTATTTTTCCTTTGGATTGGACTTAATCAATTTATGGACCATCTCCTATCATCTATCTACCACAGACTGCAATATTGAAGACAACAGTAGCTTTGGTGAGGACCCTTATTGAAACTATCCTTGGGACTATCCTCTAGTGCAGAGGTTCTCAAACTTGGTCCTCGTGGGCCCACACAGTGCATGTTTTGCAGGTCTCCTCATAGAATCACAAGTGAAATAATTAGCTCCACCTGTGGACCTTTTAAAATGTGTCAGTGAGTAATTAATACACCTGTGCACCTGCTGGGTTACCTGCAAAACATGCACTGTGTGGGCCCACGAGGACCAAGTTTGAGAACCTCTGCTCTAGTGGATGTTATGCAGTCGGTATGACATAATGGACTGTGCTATCAGTTCTAATGGAGATTAAAACTGTCCTTTGCAGCTATAAGTCATCCAATAATCAACTGGCCAATCTGCACAAATTTGAGGTGACCTTTCTAATTTTAATTTTTATGTGTATGTGTTGTATGTGTATTTACAAATTTTATTAAATCAAATGCACCTGTACAGACAATCCAGTTTTATTTAAAATATTAGCGCTGCCCATTCCCCCTCTTTTTTTCTGTTATAAACAATTTATAGAAGTGACTAATCCTATTTTCGTAGCAGCTGATTAGTGAACCAGCCCTTACTAAGCGCCTGACCTTTAACCTCCTGGTTGTTTCGCATTCTTGGAGGAGGAGTTTACCTTCTGGGCCCAGGCTTCCTGGAGGAAGGTATGCTGCCGCCCTCTCTCTCTTCCCCCCACGCCCCTCCTTCTCTCCCTCTGCCTTATGTGTAAACAAAGGGGGACTGCCTGTCTAATATATAAAAATGGGGGACTCTGTCTGTCTAATGTGTAAAAAGGGGGACTCTGCCTGCCTAATGTGTAAAAAGGGGGACTCTGCCTGCCTATGGCGCGCACTGGCACCATTTTGTATAGGTAGGGGGCGCTGATGCTGTGCCTTGCACACAGCGCTAAAATGTCTAGTTACGGCACTGTTTTAGGGAGGGGTGTGTGAGCGGTGCCATTGCCCAGGACGTAGGGAATCTGGCTAACAGAGTGCATGCAGCTTGGAATGTCCAAAGGATGTTCCGGGCTCCCACCCTGCAGTGTGTAGAGCCGCCTGCAGCATCAGGGCAACTGTACACCTGCTCCTGCCGTCAGCCATGCCCTGTCAGATTACACTACGTGTATAGGGTGACAGGGAACACCTGCTCCAGCGATGGCTTAGATGACCTGTCAAAGACAGATGTAGACCATGTTATGCTGTGACTTGTAGTTCCACAACAGTTAAAGTGTCTAAGGTTACCTATGCCAGGCAGGTTATGCTAAGATTCACAGTCGCACAACAACCGGAGGATCACAACTTGCCCTGTCTATGGTGTATGGCAGTCTTTCTCAAACTCTGTCCTCATGGGACCCTGACAGTGCATGTTTTCATGGTATCCTCAGTAATAGTGCCACCTGTAGATCTATTGTGTTAGTCAACAAGCAACACACCTGTGCTCCAGCTGGGTGACCTGGAAAACATGCACTGTTAGGGTCCATGAAGTAAATTCATGTGCTTACTGTATGGCAGGGGTGGGGAACCTTTAGCCCTCCAGCGGTTGTTGAACTACACATCCCAGCATGACCGGCAACAGTTGTAGCATGGCCAAATAGCAAAACTGTAGCAGGGCATGTTGGTATTTGTAGTTCAACAATAGCTGAAAGGCCAAAGGTTCTTCACCCGTGCTGTATGGAATACACTGGTGCAGACACAGCTCATGCATGACTAATATAGCTGTATGATTCTGCCCATCAATGGTTAGTATGATTCTCATCAGCGGCGTCACTACCCTTGATGGCACCTGGTGTGGGTGGTCGCAAAACTGGGGCGTGGCATAGCTGGAGGGGACGTGACTCAGCGGGAGGGTACATGTCCTCACTGGGCCAAACCCCCATTTTCGTCAATCTGGGGGATCGGAAGATACGGTCTGCCCCCAGGTAGTGCTATGGCGGCAGTGCCAGCGCCTACACAGTGAGAGGAACCAGGTGCTGCATGTAATGTTAAAGTGCAGCACCCGGCTCCTGTCACTGAGCAGGAGATGGCATTTTGGTGTCACCCCCCGGTGTGTGACACCCACCTTATGATGCCACTGGTTCTCATATGCAATATATTTCATGAAAAAAACCAGCTATGTAATAAAAACCCAAATCTGCCTCTGTAAAATGCAAGCAGTCCATTGAATGGCTTGTACCAGGCCACAGCGATCAGTCACGGAGTAGGAAAAGTGTCACAGTGAATCACCATCCAAGAGTATCACAATATTTACTAATTGGGGTCATTTGAGTTTCTATAATTACATGTGACACTGATGCTACTTAAAATGCAGTTACACAAACAATTAGCAAATCAGTCCTGACAGGTTGGATGAAGCTCTAGCTCAGAAGACTTTTCATTTAGAACAACATTAGTAGCGGATCTTGCTATGGGCACGTAGGACTTGTGCCCGGGGCGCCGCCTTCCGGAGGGCACCGCCGCCATCCGGAGGGTGCCGTCGCCGTGGCAAGATCTGCTACAGGTGCCCCCCGGTGCACGGTAGATGCGGTGCTGTGCGGTGCGCGATGAAGTCATCACGCACTGCATTGTGGGAGCAGCACATAGACACTAGGGGTCATAATTAGCCTCTAGTGTCTACGCGGTGCTATGGGAGAGACGTCATGACGTCTCTCCCATAGATAAGAGGGGCGGTGCCGGTGACCAGAGACGGAGGGCAGCAGCGGTCGGGAAGCAGGAGCGGGAATTTTTATTTTTTAAGCAGCACAACTAGGGGGCACAACTCTACAGGGAGCATAACTGACTACGCCACTTCTCCGTGAAGCCTCGCCCCTATTTGTTCGCCCGGGACGCCACAAAGTCTAGATCCTGCCCTGAACAACATGTAGCAATGGATCGGTGCTAGAACTACATATAATATATATCTGTGATTCCTCCACATTGTGCAGCTGATATCTTCATTGTCTCAAGGAGTTGTCTTCTTTAGAACCATTGCAGAATGGTCTATTTATGAAGCAGTGGAAAGTGTGGAGAAGTGAGCCAGTGGAGCAGTTGTCCATGGCAACCAATCAGCTGCTCTGTATAATTTTATAGTATGCAAATTATAAGTGTTACTTTAATGCTGATTGGTTGCCATGGGCAACTTCCCCACTGGCTCACTTCTCCACACTTTTCACTGCTTCATAAAGTCGAACCAACATGCAGAAAAGATAGTAGGATAAAACTTTACTGTGAAAATAACAGGTAAACTTTATAGCACAACATAGACTATTAACAGGAAGACACTATAAAGGAGTACACTATTATAAGCAAGAAGAGACTACATCAGTGGTTCCCAAACCGTGTGTCTAGGCTCCCTGGGGTGCCTCAGGACACTTGCAGGGGTGCCCTGGGTTGGTGGTCCAAGACCAATTAAAATTATTTACGGTCAATGTAATAGGCAAAACCAGTGCTGGTGGCTGTCAAACATACAATATGTGGACAAACAGAAGTGAATCTTGTCCGTCACCACACAACTGACCCTAAGGATGACAACACTAAGGATATAAACACAATTTACTAAATTTCATATTTCTTTCAAATTTCTCAGTAAGAAACTTTTGGCCTAGGGGTGCCATGAAAAAATTCTGATACGCTAGGGTGCCGTGATTCAAAAAAGTTTAGGAACCACTGGACTTCATGATGGCTTATGACACAGCACCATCTAGTGTGCCTCCTGTGTAACTTCTCAAGCCATATTCAGCCTACAGCTGTTGTTATTCTCCAACAAGGACATCCCCTCTTCAGTTATGCAACCCCCTCAACCACCCACCCACCCATGTTGCACCACTACCCAGGAGCCTAACCTCAATCTTCTTGGATTGGAGATGCTGTAACGCAGTGCTTTGCAGAGGGGAGAAAGCACCTGAGCACTGAATTCACCCCAGAGATTCAATTGACGAAACTGGAATGAAATGATTGATTGGCTGTAGCTCCTCTGTAGTTGACTTCCCCATTCTCTTGTCCATTCTACAGTATTTCCAGCAATTTTAGATGGAGATTTATCAACTTCTAAAGAGAACAAGTAAAGGTGTTGCTCAGAGCTACCAATCAAACACTACCTATTATTTTTTAGTATGTACTAAATAAGTGATAGCAAGAATCTGATTGGTTGCTTTGGACAACAACACCTCCAATTCTGTTCACCACGCTGACAGCTGTCTCCTCTCTGAACCATAACGTAGTGCTACAACGGGAGTAAGCGCGGTTTAACAGAGGAGGGGGCCCATGAGCAGACTCAGTGCAGGCCCCCTCCTCTCTACAGCGCAGTGGTCTCTGGCAGTGTGCCATAGACTACTGCGCATGCTCAGGCCTCCAGAAACATGGCACCTGCCATGTACAGATGACCAATATCTACTGCGCATGCACGGTGACAATTTTGCCAGTTATTTCTGCTGCAGCTGCATAGTCAACGCGGAACTCCAGAAAGGATAAGTAATTAAACATAGGTGCGGTGTGTGCGGTGTGGGTCACATGGACCCAGCATACACTGCACCCATTATAGATACTCCAATGAATGGAAGCCTCTAAATAAAGAGATTAACATCCTATTAGAAGGGACATACAACATTTTATTTGAAGTTGAATTACCTCCAATCATTTTCGAAAATAAATATATCTCCCACCCACCAAATGCCAAAACCACATCTTGCCACACATAGTTTCCAAATTGTTTATTTATTCACCTCAGCACCTTGACCAGTAGGAGAGATAGGGGCCGCCATCTTATGCTACTGCTGTTACACTCCACCTCAGTATTATCCAGGCACCATATTCATTCTTCAGTGGTTTGTTCTACAGGCAGAGAAACATTCTTCAGTTCAGCTGAGGCAACTTAAGAAGATCTGTAGTGCCTTGTGTCAGTGCTCATTATTTCTATAAACAAAATCACTTACAGGTGTTTTGTTCATATGTTTGTAAATCCAGTCATCAGGACACAGAGACATGTGAGTTCACTGCTGTGCTGTTTATTCCCTCATCAACTCCAGGCACACTGCACACTGGACCACCCACTTCCCAGCATCCCCCTGGTCCTAGGGACCATCACTGAAGATTCAGACTTACACATGTTAGTAAGGGAGTGTCTACAAATATAAGCATTCTAATACACTAACATCACGTCCTCTTTTCTTTAAAGATAAGCCCTGTACGCTTCAATGCAACAATTAACAACGTCATATTAAGAACATCATCTAACATGTTTCAATGAGTCTCTCAGGTCTGCGTATTTCCCTTTTGGGTCTTTCATACACAGTCTGCATTTCATCGACCATATTGGACCTTTCTAGAATCGAGGTTTGTTCACCATTATCAGGATCCTCATACATGTCAGCTGAAGGGTATTCTTCAGTGATGTTGTCTTCATTATGGTTAGGTTGAGATCTTAAATCCACCTGATTTCTTCTTACTTCTGTTCCACGCTCTGTACGTATAGTATAGGATTTTGGTACTACTTGTGCTTGAACAATACCTTTCTGCACCCAAATACCTTTCTCATGATCTCTGAGACGGACCTGGTCACCCGATTTTAGATCAGATAAGCTTTTTGCTCGCCTGTCATGGAACAGTTTCTGTTTCGCCTGTTGACGTTCTTTACTCAGTCTGACCAACGCTGAGTTATGTGTATTAAGCAGTTCATCATGTATCGGGAGATTTGCTCTAATCCTCCTTCCCATCAGCATTTGTGCAGGAGAAAGTCCATTCTGTAAAGGTGTGCTGCGGTAGATTAAAAGACTTTTGTAGAAATCTTCTTTACCTACTTGAGCTTTTTTCATGAGACCCTTTACAGTTTTTACTGAACTTTCCACCAACCCATTTGAGCGTGGATAGTGGGGACTTGACGTAGTATGGACAAATTCCCACTCATCAGCAAATTGTCTAAATTCAGCACTGGAAAACTGAGGACCATTGTCAGTGAACACTTCCATAGGAACACCATGCCTTGCAAAGATTGACTTCATGCAATTGATTACGGCTTTACTAGTAGTTGTATGTAGTGTCTTCACCTCAGGGTAGTTAGAGTAATAATCAGTCACGACAGTGTACGTTTTCCCATTACAATCAAACAAATCTGCGCCAACTTTCTGGTACGGTCTTTCTGGCACTGTGTGAGGACTCAGTGGCTCGACTTGTTGTTTCGGTCTATACGTAAGACATAATTCACATGTAGCTGTAGTCTGTGCTATGTCTTGGTTCATTCTTGGCCAATACATAACTCCTCTTATATTTTTCTTCTCCTAAGTGGCCTTCATGTATCTTGCACAGCATAGTTTTTCTTAGTCGTGCAGGTATGACAAACCTATTGCCTTTGTAAATAATACCATCGACAACTGTAAGGTCACTGCGGTACATCCAATGATCATGGATAGACAGCGGGCACGCATGTTTTTTTGCTGGCCATCCTTTCAGAATGATATCTTTCAACACTTTCATTGTTTCATCTGTCTCAGTTTCTTTCCTAATCTGTTCTTGTCTTGCAAGAGACACTGGCAGAGAAGCTATGATCAAATTAACATAGGCTTCTATCTCTTCATCCATCAGACTTTTGGAACCTTCACTTTTGTCCACAGCACGAGAAAGTGTATCAGCAATGTACATGTATTTGCCGGGACAGTACAGCAAGTGTACATCATATTTCTGTAGTCTGAAAAGCATTCGTTGAATTCTCATGGGACAGTCATGCAATGATTTAGTCATGATAGCTACCAATGGCTTGTGGTCAGTTTCCACTGTAAATGTTTGACTATACACAATATGATGAAATCGCTCACATGCATATGTGATCGCTAGAAGTTCTTTTTCTATCTGAGCATACCTTGTTCCAGCATTTGTCAGTGCTCTTGATGCATAGATTACTGGTTGCCATGTATCCTCATGTTCTTGTAACAGCACTGAGCCTAGGCCAAATTGCGAAGCATCTGTTGAAATTCTTATTCTTTTCGCAGGATCAAAGAATTTTAGCAATGGTTGCTCTGTAATGATCTGTTTCAAGTTTTGCCAACTTTCTTCTTGTTCATGTGACCCCATCCACTCGTTATCTTTGTCCAACAACCATCTAAGAGGGGCTGTTCGTTCAGAGAGTTGAGAAATAAACTTTCCTAAGTAAGTAATCATTCCTAGGAATCTTCTGACGTCTTCTTTGTTGTTAGGACGTTCCATGTTCACTATGGCTGATATTTTCCTTGGGTCTGGTTTAACACCTTGATCCGAGACCACGTCGCCCATAAAGGTAAGTCTATTCACGCCAAATTCACATTTGTCCTTGTTTAGCTTTAGATTCACTTTCTTGACAAGTTCCATTACTTGTCTCAATCTAGAATCATGTTCTTCCTTTGTAGATCCCCAGACAATAATGTCATCCATCATTGTTTCAACACCTGAAATATGTTCAAAAATCATGTGTATCTTTTTGTGATATACTTCTGGAGCAGACAAAATTCCATATGGTAGTCTAAGAAATCTGTATCGACCTTCTGGTGTATTAAATGTACAAAGCTTTGAGCTGGCCTCATCTAGCTTCATTTGCCAGAATCCTGAAGATGCGTCCAATTTACTGAACCATTTTGCTCCCACAAATTGCGACATGATTTCATCTCTGGTTGGTAGTTTGAATTGTTCTCGTTTAATAGCTTTGTTTAAATCTCTGGGGTCTAGACATATTCTGAGTTGTCCATTTTTCTTTTCAACAATTACTGAGGAGCTTACCCATTCAGTAGGCTCATCAACTTTCTGTATCACACCCAAGGCTTCCATGTGATTTAACTCGTTTGAGTTTTTCTCAGCGCAAACGACACTTTTCTACAGGGGTGTATCACTGAAGAAACTTGCATGTCTAGATTTATTTTATGCTCTCCAGGCAAACAACCTAGACCTTCAAACAAGTCTCTGTATTCTGTAAACATTGATTTGCAGTCATCTTTTACTTGTGATGTCACCATAAAAACTTTCTTTAGCAAGCTTAGTTTCTCACAGGAACTTAATCCTAGAATCGGTTGCACATTTTTATCCACAATCAGTAGAGATGTTTTAAACTGTTGTCCCTTATATTTCAGTGTCACTAAGCATGTACCTTTCACAGGAATTTCCTCCCCAGTGTACCCTGTAACTTTCACTTTGGCTGGATGAATTTTAGGTTTTACTATAAAAGTCTTATAGTCTTGAAATGATATTAAATTCACCTGCCCGCCAGTATCAAGCTTAAAGGGAATGACAATCTCGTTTACAGTTAAAGGGACAATCCATTCTTTCTTATCTGCACTGAAAAGTTCAATGCAATCCACAAATAATTCATCTGTTTGTTTAACAGCATGCACTTTGGTTGTTTTACTTTTAATTTTACAGCATTTGGCAAAGTGATTAAGTCTACCACATTTCATGCAGGTTTTACCATAAGCAGGGCACATTTTAGGATTGTGAGCATTTCCACATCTACTACACATTTCCTTATTAGACTGTGGCTTAGACTGCTTCATTCTTGAGAATGGAGGTTTGCATGGCTCTGTATTCTGCACTACATGGACATTAGCATCAACTTCCTTGTGTAACGTTTTGGCTTGAAATTTAGTTATTTCTGCAGATCTACACATAGTCACTGCCTTGTCTAGTGTTAGGTCTTGCTCTCTCAACAGTCTCTCTCTGAGTCCATTATCAGGTATTCCACAGACAATACGATCTCTAATCAGTGAATCCTTTAAATCACCAAACTCACAGGTTTTACTGAGTGATTGCAGCTCTGTAACATACTGATCAAATCCATCTACAGACTTCTGATCACATGTGAAAAACATATCTTTTATATGTCACATTTTTCCTTGGCACAAAGTAATCTTCAAACTTTTGCATTATAGAAGATAGCACCATATTCTGCCCCTCATCAAACTGAAAACTATTATAAATGTCCAGCACATCCTCTCCTATCACATGAAGGAAAATGGATGACTTCGTTTTGTCAGCCTCTAAATCAGCTCCACATGCAGCAAGATATATATTAAACCTTTGCTTAAATCTTTTCCAGTTTTCAGACAAGTTACCAGACATCAGCATGCCGGTTGGAGGAGCTAGTTTATCCATGGTTACTCACTGTTTGAAGATAGCAGCACACGGCAGGCTTTGCAGACACTGAGTATCACAGCCACAGACTTCTGCAGGATTCTTTCACACTCTGAGAGCACTAGCAGTCCAAGTTAAACTTCTTCTGACACCATGTTTTGTTCATATGTTTGTAAATCCAGTCATAACGATACAGAGACATGTGAGTTCACTGCTGTGCTGTTTATTCCCTCACCAACTCCAGGCACACTGCACACTGGACCACCCACTTCCCAGCATCCCCCTGGTCCCAGGGACCATCACTGAAGATTCAGGCTTACACAGATTAGTAAGGGAGTGTCTACAAATATAAGCATTCTAATACACTAACATCACAACAGGGTCCTCAGGGAACAGGCATTTGTCCTCAGTTGAGGTTGCTGTTAGTGTTATATAAACAAGGGTTTAGTAGTGGTTATAACTGATACTCACACTGAAAGCGACGCTCTTACTGTATATATACTGTACGGTAAGTGGCAGAGAAGGTAATCATTGTTTATCTCTTTGCTGATGCAGAGATGCTTAACCAGTCTAGTACAGAAAAAGTGGGATGTATGAAAAATTCAGCAGCATACAGATGTGTCCTCATACACTGTGACTTCAGTTGCGCCAAATAGCCCGTCTCGGCAAATGCCAGGTCCCGGTCAACTCTGCCGTGCCGAGCGTCTTTCTCGCACAAAACGTGCATCTTAATTGCATGGATAAAACAACTAGAAATGACAAAACTACTTTGCTATAATGCACTGATCGATTTGGTGTGCAACACTTGTACACCTGTGTGCGACTGTGAGTCTGAATTGGTATACATCAGTGTGACAGCTGCCTCAGATCACTACACTGCTGCAAGGGAATACAGCTCCATCCACTATATAACACTCAGTCTGTGACTTCCTGCTGCTTCTCCTCCTCACATTATGTCACTGCCCCTGTCACATGCAGCCCTGTCCTCACTATCACATCACTCATCTCCTTATTTACTCTGTGCTACTGGGGACCCTGCTCCTCCCACTATATAACTCTCAGTCTGTGGCTTCCTGCTGCCTCCATTCCCCTCCTCACATCATGTCACTGCCTCTGTCACATGCAGCCCTGTCCTCACCGACACATCACTCACCTCCTGATATACTTTGTGCTGCTGGGGACCCTGCTCCTTCCACTATATAACTCTCAGTCTGTGGCTTCCTGCTGCCTCCATTCACCTCCTCACATCATGTCACTGCCCCTGTCACATGCAGCCCTGTCCGCACTGACACATCCCTCATCTCATGATTTACTCTGTGCTGCTGGGGACCCTGCTCCTCTCACTATATAACTCTCAGTCTGTGGCTTCCTGATGCCTCTCCTCCTCACATTATGGCACTGCCCCTGTCACATGCAGCCCTGTCCTCACTATAACATCACTCATCTCCTTATTTACTCTGTGCTGCTGGGGACCTTGCTTCTTCCACTATATAACTCTCAGTCTGTGGCTTCCTGCTGCCTCCATTCCCCTCCTCACATCCATCCGGTCACCGACCCCGTCACATGAAGCCCTGTCCTCACTGACACATCACTCATCTCCTGATATACTCTGTGCTGCTGGGGGACCCTACTCCTCTCACTATATAACTCTCAGTCTGTGGCTTCCTGCTGCCTCCATTCCCCTCCTCACATCCTGTCACTGCCCCTGTCACATGCAGCCCTGTCCTTACTAACGCATCCCTCATCTCCTGATATGCCCTGTGCTGCTGGGAGACCCTACTCCTCTCACTATATAACTCTCAGTCTGTGGCTTCCTGCTGCCTCCATTCCCCTCCTCACATCCTGTCACTGCCCCTGTCACATGCAGCCCTGTCTTCACTGACTCATCACTCATCTCCTGATATACTCTGTGCTGCTGGGGGACCCTGCTCCTTCCACTATATAACTCTCAGTCTGTGGCTTCCTGCTGCCTCCATTCCCCTCCTCACATCCTGTCACTGCCCCTGTCACATGCAGCCCTGTCCTCACTGACTCATCACTCATCTCCTGATATACTCTGTGCTGCTGGGGGACCCTGCTCCTCTCACTATATAACTCTCAGTCTGTGGCTTCCTGCTGCCTCCATTCCCTTGTTCACATCACGTCGTGCCACTACCACCTGCCTTGCTTTAGCTCTGTGCTAATGGATCTGTGCTCCGTCAGTAAAAGCAGCGAAATATCCGCCCACTGCACAGTGGGTGGAGTCAGCAACAGGCAGTTACTGACGGTAAGAGAGAATCCCCTTGTCAGTGTTGAAAGGCAATAAAGGATAATGGCTCCTATTTAGCTGAACATTTTACAGGCTTTCCCATAGTCTGGGTCCCTGAAGAAATGTGACCCTAAAAAGGAGGGCTTTATTCGAGCAAGCCACCAACAGAGCCCTGTCCCGACCTTGCCTCTTGTCTATACATCTCTGTAGAGGCCATTGCAGAGAGGAGGAACACTTTCCAGCTCCGCAGATAGCACCACTCTCCATCTTGCTTTCTAGTAGCCAAATGATTGGTGAGGGCCCTGGTCACAGCTATGCTTTAACGTGGCATATAAGCAGGGCCGTAAGTAGGTGTGTGCGGAGGGGGCACCGCACATAGCGCTGCAGCTTAGAGGGTGCAGTTGGTGGCACTTGTGAATTATCTGTTTTAATTACTTTCACTTTGAGCTTCCCCACTTTTTGAAGCCCAGCATCTCCTGACCACCACTGTCTCCTACCCTGACCCCTTCTGTGACTAATACCTATACAACATTCATGAACTCATCTTGAGATTTCTTTGTTATTCAGTCACACTGTCCTTTATTACATTTGAAGATGCTGACATACCCCAGATTTGAGCCCATTGTCTGAGGCATTGCAGTCGGACACTCTATTCATTGAGCTATCTGCACTTACGTAGAAAGCTAGAGAATTCTATTTGAAGCTTACCTTGTACTTTGTGAAAAAATTATCAGCATTGCGGCTGAGCAGATCTATTTATTGTGTGGCTGCAAGAGATTGGATGTGTGGCTGCACATTACATAGATCTGCTCAATTGCAATACTGATTATTTTTTTTACAAAGTACCAGTAGCTTCATATAGTGTTCAAAGTATTTATGCAGGATCAGATAGCTCAATGAGTAAGGTGTTTGGTTACAGTTCAACAGGTTATATGTCTGAATCCCGGGTATGGCAGTATATTGTAACTGAATATTAATGACAGGGCCGTAACTAGGTGTGTGCAGAAGGTGCATTGCACACAGTGTACTTGCCCTGTGGGCGAATCTTCTACATACACCCTGAGTGGCCGCATAGCCCTCCCGCTGATGGCCTCCCTCCCGCTCCCCTTGTGCCTGGCACCCGCAGCAGCCCCAAGTCAGCAGCAGCGCTGATCAGGATATCCCCCCTGTGCTACTGCGCTTCAGTGGCCCGCCCCCTCTCTGCCTGTGAAGTGTACAGACTCTGCAGAGGAGTCAGTTCTGTAAAGGAGCCGGCAACGGTGCAGGAAGAACGTAAACCTCACATAAGTGCCTATACAGACACTACACTCTACACTATATTACACTACACTACACTACACTACAATACACTATATTACACTACACTCTACTGCACTCTAAAGGCAAGGGGGGGATGTAAGGGGAATCTGCCTGTCGTAATGTGTAAAATGGGGACTCTGCCTGCTGTACTGCATAAAAGGGGGACTCTGCATGCCATAATGTGTAAAAGGGGGACCTATCCTGCCGTAATGTGTAAAAGGGGGACTCTGCCTGCCATAATGTGTAAAAGCGGACCTATCCTGCCGTAATGTGTAAAAGGGGAATCTGCCTGTCATAATGTGTAAAAGGGGGACTCTACCTGCTGTACTGCATAAAAGGGAGACTCTGCCTGCCATAATGTGTAAAAGGGGGACCTATCCTGCCGTAATGTGTACAAGGGGGACTCTGCCTGCCATAATGTGTAAAAGGGGGACCTATCCTGCCGTAATGTGTAAAAGGTGGAATCTGCCTGCCGTAATGTGTAAAAGGGGGACTCTGCCTGCTGTACTGCATAAAAGGGGGACTCTGCCTGCTATAATGTGTAAAAGGGGGACCTATCCTGCCGTAATGTGTAAAAGGGGGAATCTGCCTGCCGTAATGTGTAAAAGGGGGACTCTGCCTGCTTTACTGCATAAAAAAGGGACTCTGCCTGCCATAATGTGTAAAAGGGGGATCTACCCTGCTGTAATGTTAAAAGGGGGATTCTGCCTGCCGGAATGTGTAACAGGGGGTCTCTGCCTGCCATAATATGTGTAAGTGGCGCTACTGTGTGGCATATTATGAATTGGTATTATTTTGTGGCCACGCTTCTTCCCCATTAAGTCACACCCCTATATTTTTGGCACACACCTACGGCGCGCACTGGCCTTATTTTAAATATGATGTGGGAGGGAGGGCGCCAATGCAGTTTCTTGCACACAGCGCTAAAATGTCTAGTTACGGCAATGCATATAAGCAAGGGAATGCTGGGTCTTGTAGTTTTATGACCAGTAAGGTACACACATTGGGCCTGATTCAGAGGTTGATGCAGGTGGATTATCCATAGCAGCTGCCTAGGGCTCAGTGGTTCCTAGGGGGCCCACCCGGCTCTGGACATTTTATTTTTATATATTTAAAAAAAAAATTATCAAGCTGTCTCTACGGCCATGCGGTTCTTTTCTGATATTGGGAGAAGAGCCAGGTAATGGTATGGGAAGGGATGCATTGCTAGATCGGGTTCAGTACTAAATCCCGCTGGACGGAATCCCGGCGGTCGAAATATCGATGCCGGAATCCCGACCACACAATAACAAGGTGGCATGCGGAACGCAGCCCCTTGTGGACTCGCTTCGCTCGCTGCGCTCGGCACACTAATTTATTCTCCCTCTATGGGTGTCGTGGACACCCACGGAGGGAAAATATGTCGGGATTGTGCCGGTCGGGATTCCGGCGTCGGTATTTCGACCGCCGGGATTCCGTTCGGCGGGATCTTGACCGCATCCCGCTAGATCAGTAGCTAATACTTGCACTTGCAGCTCTATGGTAGGGATGGCTATCGGCCATCAATATTTTCAAACCATCGATAGTTAATGGCTGATGTTTGATAGTTTTGCCATGGCAGAGTACCAATGGTTTTGCATCATTGATGGCAAAGAGTCCCCGATGTTTTTTCCATTCTCTGGAAGAATAGATGAAGGAATATTGGGGGTGATTCCGAGTTGTTCGCTCGCTAGCTGCTTTTAGCAGCATTGCACACGCTAAGCCGCCGCCCACTGGGAGTGTATCTTAGCATAGCAGAATTGCGAACGAAAGATTCGCTAATTTTCTCGTAACGATTATCCCGCAGTTTCTGAGTAGCTCCAGACTTACTCTGCCATTGCGACCAGCTCAGTCCTTTTCGTTCCTGGTTTGACGTCAGAAACACACCCATCGTTAGCCCAGACACTCCCCCGTTTCTCCAGCCACTCCCGCGTTTTTCCCTGGCACGCCTGTGTTTTTCCCGCAAACGCCGTGAAAACGCTGAGTATCTGCCCAGAAACACCCACTTCCTGTCAATCACACTCCGATCCCTTCAACGATGAAAATTCTTCGTTCTGCCGTGAGTAAATCTACTAAGTTTTGAGCTAAAATACTTAGCGCATGCGCATTGAGTACCATGCGCATTTTCGCATTAATCGCTCCGTTGTGAAAATCGGCAACGAGCGAACAACTCGGAATGACCCCCATTGTACAAAACCCTTTAATCCCATTTCTAGCTGTAGCCTTTGCTGATGCTGCCAGTTATAACTGCCTGTGCCCGCACATCCGGGGGGTGGTTTATGGAACAGCGGCGCTGAAGGGGATTTCTTTTTTAATGCTTTCTTTTATTTTTGAAGTCTGTTCACCCCGAATAGAGATTTAAGGATTCATTTAATGCTTTGCTCAAAAAGTAAACCCGGTGTGTACATACATCTCTGATGTTTCTAGATATTGGCGTGTGCAGATCAGGGACTGCAATGCCGCTTGCAGTGCCCCCAAATGCTGCAGTATGACCCACATAAAAACGGGGCTGTCCCGCAAATATCGGGACAGTTGGGAGGTATGCTTGGAATAGGCATGCTTGGGATAGGCATATGAATATCCTTACAAAGAATTAAGGTTCGAAAAGGGTTGCGATTACCTAAAGGATTAAAAAAATGGGCAGACTAGATGGGCCAAGTGGTTCTTATCTGCCGTCAAATTCTATGTTTCTATGTTTCTATGTATGTATATAGAGATGTGCGGCTGGCACTTTTCATGTTTTGTGTTTTGGTTTTGGTTCTAATTCCACTTTCGTGTTTTGGTTTTGGCTTGGTATTGCCAAAACCACCCTTTCGTGTTTTGGTTTTGGTTTTAATTTTGGATCTGGATGATTTTTGAAAAAAAACATAAAAACAGATAAAATCACAGAATTTGGGGGTAATTTTGCTCCTACAGTATTATTAACCTCAATAACAATCTTTTCCACACATTTCCCAGTCTATTCTGAACGCCTCACACCTCACAATATTGGCCCTCATTCCGAGTTGATCGCTAGCTGCCGTTGTTCGCAGCACAGCGATCAGGCTAAAAATCGGATTTTCGGCGCATGCGTACGGGCCGCAGTACGCACGCGCAAAGTACTTTCACACAATGCTATGCAGTTTTACACAAGGTCTACCGACGCTTTTCTGTCGCTCTGTTGATCGGTGAGTGATTGACAGGAAGTGGGTGTTTCTGGGTGTTAACTGACCGTTTTCAGGGAGTGTGCTAAAAAACGCAGGCGTGACAGGTAAAAACGCAGGCGTGCCTTGGGAAATGGGGGAGTGGCTGGCCGAACGCAGGGTGTGTTTGTGACGTCAAAACAGGAACTAAACTGTCTGCAGTGATCGCAAGGTAGGAGTAGGTTTGGAGCTGCTCAGAAACTGCATGAAATTTTTTTCGAGCAGTTCTGCTAACCTTTCGGTCGCACTTCTGCTAAGCTAAGATACACTCCCAGAGGGTGGCGGCCTAGCGTTTTCACTGCTGCTAAAAGCAGCTAGCGAGCGATCAACTCGGAATGAGGGCCATTGTTTTGTAGGCCTAAAAGTTGCACCGAGGTGGCTGTATGACTAAGCTAAGCGACACAAGTCTGCGGCACAAACACCTGGCCCATCTAGGAGTGGCACTGCAGTGTCAGACAGGATGGCAGATTTAAAAAATAGGCCCCAAACAGCACATGATGCAAAGAAGAAAAAGAGGTGCAATGAGGTAGCTGTATGACTAAGCTAAGCAACACAAGTGTGCGGCAGAAACACCTGGCCCATCTAGGGGTGGCACTGCAGTGGCAGACAGGATGACAGATTTAAAAAATAGGCCCCAAACAGCACATGATGCAAAGAAGAAAAAGAGGTGCAATGAGGTAGCTGGATGGCCAAGCTAAGCGACACACTTGTGCGGCACAAACACCTGGCCCATCTAGGAGTGGCACTGCAGTTAGAGACAGGATGGCACTTAAATAAACTAGTCTGCAAACAGCACATGATGCAAAGAAGAAAAAGAGGTGCAAGCTGGAATTGTCCTTGGGCCCTCCCACCCACCCTTATGTTGTATAAACAGGACATGCACACTTTAACAAACCCATCATTTCAGCGACAGGGTCTGCCACACGACTGTGGCTGAAATGACTGGTTTGTTTGGGCCCCCACCAAAAAAGAAGCAATCAATCTCTCCTTGCACAAACTGGCTCTACAGAGGCAAGATGTCGACCTCATCCTCATCCTCAATAAGGATCCTCAATAAGGATCAAATAAGGTTAGAGATAAAAATATTATAAAAAAAAAAAAAAAGGGGGCAGACTAGATGGGCCAAGTGGTTCTTATCTGCCGACAAATTCTATGTTTCTATGTTTCTATCCACCGATTCCTCACCCCTTTCACTGTGTACATCCTCCTCCTCACAGAATATTAATTTGTCCCCACTGGAATCCACCATCACAGGTTCCTGTGTACTTTCCGGAGGCAATTGCTGGTAAAGGTCTTCCCGGAGGATTTTATAATTAATTTTGATGAACATCATCTCCTCCACATTTAGTGGAAGTAACCTCGTACGCCAATCGCTGACAAGGTTACCGGCTGCACTAAACACTCTTTCGGAGTACACTCTGGAGGGGGGGCAACTTAGGTCAAATAAAGCCAGTTTGTGCAAGGGCCTCCAAATTGCCTCTTTTTCCTGCAAGTATACATACGGACTGTCTGACATGCCTACTTGGATGCTGTCACTCATATAATCCTCCACCATTCTTTAAATGGTGACAGAATTATATGCTGTGACAGTAGACGACATGTCAGTAATCGTTGGCAGGCCCTTCAGTCCGGACCAGATGTCAGCTTTCGCTCCTGACTGCCCTGCATCACCGCCAGCGGGTGGGCCAGGAAATCTTATCCTTTTCCTTGCAGCTCCAGTGGCGGGAGAAATTGAAGTACGAGCTGTTGACGGGTCACGTTCCGCTTGAGTTGACAATTTACTAACCAGCAGGTCTTTGCACCACTGCACACTTGTGTCTGCTGGAAAGAGAGATACAACGTAGGCTTTAAACCTAGGATCGAGCACGGTGGGCAAAATTTAGTGCTTTGATTTCAACAGATTGACCACCCTTGAATCTTGGCAAAGCGAATGAAGGGCTCCATCCACAAGTCCCACATAGTTTGCGGAATCGCTCTGTCTTAGCTCCTCCTTCAATTTCTTCAGCTGCTTCTGCAAAAAGCCTGATGAGAGGAATGACCTGACTCAAGCTGGCAGTGTCTGAACTGACTTCACATGTGGCAAGTTCGAAGGGTTGGAGAACCTTGCACAAGACAGAAATCATTCTCCACTGCGCTTGAGTCAGGTGCATTCCACCTCCTTTGCCTATATCGTAGGTGGATGTATAGGCTTTAATGTCCTTTTGCTGCTTCTCCATCCTCTGAAGCATATAGAGGGTTGAATTCCACCTCGTTACCACCTCTTGCTTCAGTGATGACAGGGCAGTGTTTGCTGGTGACAGCATCTCCTACACGCCCCTGTCATTTAAAAAAAATTCTGCACCACCAAATTAATTGTATGTGCAAAACATGGGACATGCTGGAATTTGCTTAGATGTAATGCATGCACAATATTGGTGGTGTTGTCCGATATCACAAATCCCCAGGAGAGTCCAATTGGGGTAAGCCATTCTGCAATGATGTTCCTCAGTTTCCGTAAAAGGTTGTCAGCTGTGTGCCTCTTACGGAAAGCAGTGATACATAGCGTAGCCTGCCTAGGAACGAGTTGGCGTTTGCGAGATGCTGCTACTGGTGCCGCTGCTGTTGTTGCTGCGGGAGGCCATACATCTACCCAGTGGGCTGTAACAGTCATATAGTCCTTAGTCTGCCCTGTTCCACTTGTCCACATGTCCGTGGTTAAGTGGACACTGGCTACAACCGCATTTTGTAGGACACTGGTGACTCTTTTTCTGATGTCTGTGTACATTCTCGGTATCGCCTGCCTAGAGAAGTGGAACCTAGATGGGATTTGATACCGGGGACACAGTACCTCAAACAATTCTCTAAGTCCCACTGAACTAATGGCGGATATCGGACGCACGTCTAACACCAACATAGCTGTCAAGGCCTCAGTTATCCGCTTTGCAAAAGGAGACTGCTGTCATATTTCATCTTCCTCACAAAGGACTGTTGGACAGTCAATTGCTTACTGGAAGTAGTACAAGTGGTCTTCCGACTTCACCTCTGGGATGACGATCGACTCCCAGCAGCAACAACAGCAGCGGCAGCAACAGCAGGCGTACCACTCAAGGATCCTACGGAGGAATCCTGGTTAGGAGAGGACTCCTCAGTCTTGACAGTGACATGACCTGCAGGACTACTGACGTTCCTGACTGAGGAGGAAGTTGACGTTGAGGGAGTTGGTGGTGTGGCTTGCAGGAGCTTGGGTACAGGAGGAAGAAGGGATTTAGGTGTCAGTGGACTGCTTACACTCTTACCCAAAGTTTCACAACTTGACACTGACTTCTGATGAACACGCAGCAGGTGACGTATAAGGGAGGATGTTCCTAGATGCTTAACATCCTTACCCCTACTTATTACAGATTGACAGAGGCAACAGATGGCTTGACACCTGTTGTCCGGATTTGTGGAGAAATAATTCCACACCGAAGAGGTGTCTTTTTTGGTAGTTTGCCCAGGCATCACAATGGGCTTCTTTGTTCCAAGGACAACAGGTGCCTCCCCCCGGTGCCTGACTTAAACAAACAACATCACCATCAGAATCCTCATCGTCAACTTCCTCCTCAGCGCCAGCAACACCCATACCCTCATCCTGGTGTAATTCAACAGTGACATCTTCAATTTGAATATCAGGAACTGGACTGTGGGTGCTCCTTCCAGCACTTGCAGGGGGCGTGCAAATTGTGGAAGGAGCCACCTCTTCCCGTCCAGTGTTGGGAAGGTCAGGCATCGCAACTGCCGACACACTTGGACTCTACTTGGGGATTTGTGATACCATCTCAGAATGCACAGTTCTTTTCTGTGCTCTTTCCAGCTTAACTCTTTTAATTTTTCTAGCGGGAGGATAAGGGCTTCCATCGTCATGTGAAGCTGAACCACTAGCCATGAACATAGGCCAGGGCCTCAGCCGTTCCTTGCCACTCCGTGTCATAAATGGCATATTGGCAAGTTTATGTTTCCCCTCAGACGATTTAAATGTCTTTTTTTGGTTCTTTTTACTGAACTTTGGCTTTTTGGATTTTACATGCCCTCTACTATCACATTGGGCATCGGCCTTGGCAGACGACATTGATGGCATTTCATTGTCTATGTCATGGCTAGTGGCAGCAGCTTCAGCACTAGGAGGAAGTGGTTCTTCTTGATATTTCCCTATTTTATCCTCAGAATTTTTGTTCTCCATTATTTTTTGGGAGTTATATAAGACAATATGTGGCACATGAATGACTGGAATGGCTGATGGACAGAACACTACCACTGGTCTGATGCAGCACAACACAACAACACTGTAAGGGACTTGTGGTGGTTGTTGTTGTTGTTGTTGTTGTTGTTATTATTATTCTTATTCTTATTATTATACGGCAGCAGTGGACATATAGCAGCAGGGTATACCACTGTGACTGCCTCATCACTGGAATGACTGATGGACAGGACACTACCACTGGTCTGATGCAGCACAACACAACAACACTGTAAGGGACTTGTTGTTGTTATAATTATTATACGGCAGCAGTGGATATATAGCAGCAGCGTATATCGTCACTGGAATGACTGATGGACAGGACACTACCACTGGTCTGATGCAGCACAACACAGCAACACTGTAAGGGACTAGTGGTTGTTGTTATAATTATTATACGGCAGCAGTGGACATATAGCAGCAGCGTATATCGTCACTGGAATGACGGATGGACAGGACACTACCACTGGTCTGATGCAGCACAACTCAACAACACTGTAAGGGACTTGTGGTTGTTGTTGTTGTTTTTGTTGTTGTTGTTGTTGTTGTTGTTATTATACGGCAGCAGTGGACATATAGCAGCAGCGTATATCGTCACTGGAATGACTGATGGACAGGACACTACCACTGGTCTGATGCAGCACAACTCAACAACACTGTAAGGGACTTGTGGTTGTTGTTGTTGTTGTTGTTATTATTATTATACGGCAGCAGTGGACATATAGCAGCAGCATATATCGTCACTGGAATGACTGATGGACAGGACACTACCACTGGTCTGATGCAGCACAACACAACAACACTGTAAGGGACTTGTGGTTGTTGTTATAATTATTATAATACTGTAGCAGTGGACATATAGCAGCAGCGTATATCGTCACTGGAATGACTGATGGACAGGACACTACCACTGGTCTGATGCAGCACAACACAACGCCACTTTATACAGCTACACTGGATATATGGCAGCAGAGGACACCAACACTGTGACTGGCTGGACTGATGCAGCACAGTACACTGACTACACTGGACTGGACAGCACAACACAGCACCACTTTATACAGCTACGCTGGATATATGGCAGCAGAGGACACCAACACTGTGACTGGCTGGACTGATGCAGCACAATACACTGACTACACTGGACTGGACAGCACAACACAGCACCACTTTATACAGCTACGCTGGATATATGGCAGCAGAGGACACCAACACTGTGACTGGCTGGACTGATGCAGCACAATACACTGACTACACTGGACTGGACAGCACAATACAGCACAGCACCACTTTATACAGCTACACTGGATATATGGCAGCAGAGGACACCAACACTGTGACTGGCTGGACTGATGCAGCACAATACACTGACTACACTGGACAGCACAACACAGCACAAGACTCGCCACCCCACTTTCCCGCCCCCACACAGACACTGAACGCGTCCTCTCAATACACTCTCCGAGACTGGAGTGAAAATGGCTGCGACGCGCGGCTCCTTATATGGAATCCAAATCCCGCGAGAATCCGACAGCGGGATGATGACATTTTGCTGCGTTCGGGTTTCCGAGTCAGGCAGGAAAACCCGAGCCTGGCTCGGAACCGAACTCGGAAGGCAAAGTCCGGTAGGGTTCGGTTCTCTGAGAACTGAACCCGTTCATCTCTAATATATATATATATATATATATATATATATACACAGTGGTGCTTGAAAGTTTGTGAACCCTTCAGAATTTTCTATATTTCTGCTGGAATTTGACAATTAACTACCTTCCAATTTTCACACAAATCCTAAAAGTAGATACAGAGAACCAAATCAAACAAACGAGACAAAAAAAATTAGACATGCTCATTTTCTTATTGAGGAAAATGATTCAAAATCACATACTCTTGCACCAGAAAGAACTGAACAGCCCCTAGTTCTTGTCCATGACCAGTCATCGTGTACAATGATGCCAACAAAATATAATTAGATTCCCAGGACATATCTTCTAATTATGTAATATGAACATGTTTTAATAACCAGTGACTGCAAATAATAATCTAAGAAATGGGACAAACTGGACGAAACAGACTCTGTTCCGGCGACAATAGGCCTACCTGGGGGTTTCTCTGCATTATTGTGCATTTTGGTGAGGGTGTATATCACCGGAGGATAGATGGTGTACTTATTTTAATATATTTATGTTCCGAATTTGTGATAATTCATTTCTGTTGATAAATATCCAAACATTCAATTAGTTTATTTTCAATTGATCTAGTTGGATCATGCCTCAATTTTTGTATGTGGGCTTATCAGATAATTGTCTCAAATCTTCTTCATTGTAATCTTCAAGGTTTTGTAGGACCACTCTCCTTCCCCTTGTATCTGCCTGTTTTTAGGACTTGTCCTTAAAGATTTAATGGCAGTGGAAGCCCTATCGTCATTTTTAAGATTAAGTGTTTTTCATTCTTAAAACAAACATTTTCAATTTCTTCCATGACCAGTTTTTCAAAAACATCTACATAACATCCCTTCTTATGTTGTTAGAAGAAAATGGAATCGCTTAAAAAACTGATGATTTCACAGAATCTGTCGTTTCCCTATCAATAGATTGTTCGGCAAATAATTTTTTCACAGTCAATTTCCTAATAAACCTCTGCAGTTCCAGAAATAACTCAAATTGATCCGGTTTACTTGATGGAACAAAACTGAGGTCTTATGCAAAATATATTCTCAGGATTTAGAGAGAGACTATGGCCCCCCATTTATCAAGCCTTGGAGAGTGATAAATTGCAGTGATAAAGTATCAACCAATCGGTTCCTAACTGTCATTTTTCAAACAGCCTGAAACATGGCAGTTAGGAGCTGACTGGCTGGTGCGTTATCACCTCATTCTCCAAGGCTTGATAAATCTGGGCCTATGGCTGCTCAAATTATACATTTCTAACCATATCTTCTTTATCAGAAGAATCACTTTTGTTTTCAACATTCAGAATCTTTATTATTCTGTTCCTTTGTCTATTTTTATTAACAGACCCCCCCCCCCCCCCCCCCCTCCCCCATCCTGTTCTAAAAAATGTTCCTCTCCCAATATTTTCTTTCTTCGGCCTATTACATTTATCATCAGGTCACCCATATCTAATCCTCTACCTTTTTGGTCCTATCCCCAATAATCCCATTATGGATCGGACTCTCCTCTCTGTTTTTATTTCTCTTTTTAAAATGAATCTGTATCTTCGTATTGCAATGTGGATTACCTTCTTTAAAATCAGTCCTATCCCTAATACTTTTCTTTTGTATTTCTCTCTCGCTGCGGGTAACATTATATATAATTTCCTTTCCACCCCTTTCTAGTCCGAGAGATCAGGAAAGGGCTCTACCGGACTTGTTAGTATTTCTATTTCTTGTTCAAGGTCTTTTAATTACTTTCCCATTTCTCTATAAATTAAATTCATTAGCGAGAGGGAACATGAATCGAGAATACAGAACCATTTATTTCAAAGGCCTCTGAATTTTTTTTTAAACCTTATCAATGCTTAAGCTTCTCGGAATTATATTTTCCCCATAATACTTCACTAATAAAACAACACCCCCCACCCCCCAAACTTTTCCCCCTTTTATCAATGCTTTCTATACGCATCGCACTTTCAGGATTTCACCTGCACAAATAGTGGGTTCTTTACTTGTTGTACCGGTATTAGTACAAAGTCGCATAAGACGTAAAGGGGGTAATTCTGACCTGATCGCTCGCTGCTGTTCATCACCGTTCATCGCAGCGCAGCGATCAGGTCAGAAGTGCACATGCGCCGGCGCCGCACAGCCGACGGCTGTCATTGCCTAGCGATTGCCTCTGCCTGATTGACAGGCAGAGGTGGTCGCTGGGCGGGAGGGGGCGGCACGGCGGGGTTTGGCCGTCGTTTTGTGGGCGGGTCCGGCCAACGCAGGCATGGCCAGACCGTGCGGGGGGCCACCCGGGCAGCGACGAGTAACTCCTGGCCAGCAGCAGGAGCTGCACTGGCCGGGAGTTAATCTTCAAGTACAAAAGCATCGCCGCTGTGCGATGCTTTTGTACTTGTGCGGGAAAGGGGCGGCCTGACATGCGGGGCGCACTAGCCCTGTGCTGGGCGTCCCCCCGCATGTCAGTGTAAGTGATCGTAGCTGTGCTAAATTTAGTACAGCTGCGATCAGGTCGGAATGACCCCCATAGTCTCATAATCAGACCCAAAGCGGTTCGATGTGTATTAAATATGAGACGAGGGACATTCAGTGTGTTCAGCGTCAGCATTGCCGGGCCCCGGTAATCAGAGAGGGTGTGGACAGTTAGTGGGAGGCATGGCCAGACTGCTTTGCCGAAAATAGTAAAAAAATATAACTTTTGTGCCGCTGTGAAGCAGGTGCGCGCTGCACAGACGGGGTGCCGGTGTCAGAACCGGTGGGCGGCAGCGGGTAGCGGGCGGTGGCGGAAGGGCGCGATCGCTTCCCTTCCTTTTATCATACAGGGAAAGAGGACTGACCAACGCTGCAGCTGCCTCTCTCCCCAGCATGTGCTGAGCTCAGAGAGAGGCTGCTGCAGCGGCGGCCAGTTCTCTCTCCCCACCCGATGAGCGGCTATAAGCAACAGAGAAGGAGGTGGAAAGCGGGACCTGGACCTGGGTAAAGAGTACCCACTAACCCCCCTCACTCTTGGCGCCACTGTGTTCTGATCAAGATATTAGAGTCCTGCAGCACATGTAACTGTGACAGGAAGGTGGCCCCTCTCAGCTCTGGGCCCCATAGCAGCTGCACTACCTGCACTTATGGTAGCTACACCCTGTATATAACACATGTAACTGTGACAGGAAGGTGGCCCCTCTCAGCTCTGGGCCCCATAGCAGCTGCACTGCCTGCACCTATGGTAGCTACACCCTGTATATAACACATGTAACTGTGACAGGGAAGGTGGGCCCCTCTTAGCTCTGAGCCCCATAGCAGCTGCACTGCCTGCACCTATGGTAGCTACACCCTGTATATAACACATGTAACTGTGACAGGGAAGGTGGCTCCTCTCAGCTCTGGGCCCCATAGCAGCTGCACTCCCTGCACCTATGGGAGCTACACCCCTGTATATAACTAGTGATGTGCACCGGACATTTTTCGGGTTTTGTGTTTTGGTTTTGGATTCGGTTCCGCGGCCGTGTTTTGGATTCGGACGCGTTTTGGCAAAACCTCACCGAAAATTTTTTGTCGGATTCGGGTGTATTTTGGATTCGGGTGTTTTTTTTAAAAAAAACCTAAAAAACAGCTTAAATCATAGAATTTGGGGGTCATTTTGATCCCATAGTATTATTAACCTCAATAACCATAATTTCCACTCATTTCCAGTCTAATCTGAACACCTCACACCTCACAATATTATTTTTAGTCCTAAAATTTGCACCGAGGTCGCTGGATGGCTAAGCTAAGCGACACAAGTGGCCGACACAAACACCTGGCCCATCTAGGAGTGGCACTGCAGTGTCAGGCATGATGGCACTTCAAAAAAATAGTCCCCAAACAGCACATGATGCAAAGAAAAAAAGAGGTGCACCAAGGTCGCTGTGTGACTAAGCTAAGCGACACAAGTGGCCGACACAAACACCTGGCCCATCTAGGAGTGGCACTGCAGTGTCAGGCAGGATGGCACTTCAAAAAAAATGTCCCCAAACAGCACATGATGCAAAGAAAAATGAAAAAAAAAAGAGGTGCAAGATGGAATTGTCCTTGGGCCCTCCCACCCACCCTTATGTTGTATAAACAGGACATGCACACTTTAACGAACCCATCATTTCAGCGACAGGGTCTGCCACACGACTGTGACTGAAATGACTGGTTGGTTTGGGCCCCCACCAAAAAAAGAAGCAATCAATCTCTCCTTGCACAAACTGGATCTACAGAGGCAAGATGTCCACCTCATCATCATCCTCCGATTCCTCACCCCTTTCACTGTGTACATCCCCCTCCTCACAGATTATTAATTCGTCCCCACTGGAATCCACCATCTCAGGTCCCTGTGTACTTTGTGGAGGCAATTGCTGCTGGTGAATGTCTCCACGGAGGAATTGATTATAATTCATTTTGATGAACATCATCTTCTTCACATTTTCTGGAAGTAACCTCGTACGCCGATTGCTGACAAGGTGAGCGGCTGCACTAAATACTCTTTCGGAGTACACACTGGAGGGAGGGCAACTTAGGTAGAATAAAGCCAGTTTGTGCAAGGGCCTCCAAATTGCCTCTTTTTCCTGCCAGTATATGTACGGACTGTCTGACGTGACTACTTGGATGCGGTCACTCATATAATCCTCCACCATTCTTTCAATGGTGAGAGAATCATATGAAGTGACAGTAGACGACATGTCAGTAATCGTTGGCAGGTCTTTCAGTCCGGACTAGATGTCAGCACTCGCTCCAGACTGCCCTGCATCACTGCCAGCGGGTGGGCTCGGAATTCTTAGCCTTTTCCTCGCACCCCCAGTTGCGGGAGAATGTGAAGGAGGAGATGTTGACGGGTCACGTTCCGCTTGACTTGACAATTTTCTCACCAGCAGGTCTTTGAACCTCTGCAGACTTGTGTCTGCCGGAAAGAGAGATACAACGTAGGTTTTAAATCTAGGATCGAGCATGGTGGGCAAAATGTAGTGCTCTGATTTCAACAGATTGACCACCCGTGAATCCTGGTTAAGCGAATTAAGGGCTCCATCCACAAGTCGCACATGCCTAGCGAAATCGCTCTGTTTTAGCTCCTCCTTCAATGTCTCCAGCTTCTTCTGCAAAAGCCTGATGAGGGGAATGACCTGACTCAGGCTGGCAGTGTCTGAACTGACTTCACGTGTGGCAAGTTCAAAGGGTTGCAGAACCTTGCACAACGTTGAAATCATTCTCCACTGCGCTTGAGTCAGGTGCATTCCCCCTCCTTTGCCTATATCGTGGCCAGATGTATAGGCTTGAATGGCCTTTTGCTGCTCCTCCATCCTCTGAAGCATATAGAGGGTTGAATTCCACCTCGTTACCACCTCTTGCTTCAGATGATGGTAGGGCAGGTTCAGGATTGTTTGGTGGTGCTCCAGTCTTCTGTACGCGGTGGCTGAATGCCGAAAGTGGCCAGCAATTCTTCGGGCGACCGACAGCATCTCTTGCACGCCCCTGTCATTTTTTAAATAATTCTGCACCACCAAATTCAATGTATGTGCAAAACATGGGACCTGCTGGAATTTGCCCAGATGTAATGCACGCACAATATTGCTGGCGTTGTCCGATGTCACAAATCCCCAGGAGAGTCCAATTGGGGTAAGCCATTCTGCGATGAGCTTCCTCAGTTTCCGTAAGAGGTTGTCAGCTGTGTGCCTCTTCTGGAAAGCGGTGATACAAAGCGTAGCCTGCCTAGGAACGAGTTGGCGTTTGCGAGATGCTGCTACTGGTGCCGCCGCTGCTGTTTTTGCTGCGGGAGGCAATACATCTACCCAGTGGGCTGTCACAGTCATATAGTCCTGAGTCTGCCCTGCTCCACTTGTCCACATGTCCGTGGTTAAGTGGACATTGGGTACAACTGCATTTTTTAGGACACTGGTGAGTCTTTTTCTGAGGTCTGTGTACATTTTCGGTATCGCCTGCCTAGAGAAATGGAACCTAGATGGTATTTGGTACCGGGGACACAGTACCTCAATCAAGTCTCTAGTTGCCTCTGAATTAACGGTGGATACCGGAACCACGTTTCTCACCGCCCAGGCTGCCAAGGCCTGAGTTATCTGCTTTGCAGCAGGATGACTGCTGTGATATTTCATCTTCCTCGCAAAGGACTGTTGGACAGTCAATTGCTTACTGGAAGTAGTACAAGTGGTCTTCCGACTTCCCCTCTGGGATGACGATCGACTCCCAGCAGCTACAACAGCAGCGCCAGCAGCAGTAGGCGTTACACTCAAGGATGCATCAGAGGAATCCCAGGCAGGAGAGGACTCGTCAGACTTGCCAGTGACATGGCCTGCAGGACTATTGGCTTTCCTGGGTAAGGAGGAAATTGACACTGAGGGAGTTGGTGGTGTGGTTTGCAGGAGCTTGGTTACAAGAGGAAGGGATTTAGTGGTCAGTGGACTGCTTCCGCTGTCACCCAAAGTTTTTGAACTAGTCACTGACTTATGATGAATGCGCTGCAGGTGACGTATAAGGGAGGATGTTCCGAGGTGGTTAACATCCTTACCCCTACTTATTACAGCTTGACAAAGGCAACACACGGCTTGACACCTGTTGTCCGCATTTGTGTTGAAATAATTCCACACCGAAGAGCTGATTTGTTTTGTATTTTGACAGGCATGTCAATGGCCATATTCGTCCCACGGACAACAGGTGTCTCCCCAGGTGCCTGACTTAAACAAACCACCTCACTATCAGAATCCTCCTTGTCAATTTCCTCCCCAGCGCCAGCAACACCCATATCCTCATCCTGGTGTACTTCAACAGTGACATCTTCAATTTGACTATCAGGAACTGGACTGCGGGTGCTCCTTCCAGCACTTGCAGGGGGCGTGCAAATGGTGGAAGGCGCAAGCTCTTCCCGTCCAGTGTTGGGAAGGTCAGGCATCGCAACCGACACAATTGGACTCTCCTTGGGTATTTGTGATTTAGAAGAACGCACAGTTCTTTGCTGTGCTTTTGCCAGCTTAAGTCTTTTCATTTTTCTAGCGAGAGGATGAGTGCTTCCATCCTCATGTGAAGCTGAACCACTAGCCATGAACATAGGCCAGGGCCTCAGCCGTTCCTTGCCACTCCGTGTCGTAAATGGCATATTGGTAAGTTTACGCTTCTCCTCAGACGCTTTTAATTTTGATTTTTGGGTCATCTTACTGAACTTTTGTTTTTTGGATTTTACATGCTCTCTACTATGACATTGGGCATCGGCCTTGGCAGACGACGTTGATGGCATTTCATCGTCTCGGCCATGACTAGTGGCAGCAGCTTCAGCACGAAGTGGAAGTGGATCTTGATCTTTCCCTATTTTAACCTCCACATTTTTGTTCTCCATATTTTAATATGTGGAATTATATGCCAGTATCAATAGCAATGGCCTATTACTATATATACTGCGCACAACTAAAATGCACCACAGGTATAGAATGTAGATGGATAGTATACTTAATGACGACACAGAGGTAGGTACAGCAGTGGCCTTCCGTACCGTACTGCTATATATAGTATACTGGTGGTCACTGTGTCAGCAAACTGCAAAACTAAAATGCACCACAGGTATAGAATGTAGATGGATAGTATACTTAATGACGACACAGAGGTAGGTACAGCAGTGGCCTTCCGTACCGTACTGCTATATATAGTATACTGGTGGTCACTGTGTCAGCAAACTGCAAAACTAAAATGCACCACAGGTATAGAATGTAGATGGATAGTATACTTAATGACGACACAGAGGTAGGTACAGCAGTGGCCTTCCGTACCGTACTGCTATATATAGTCTACTGGTGGTCACTGTGTCAGCAAACTGCAAAACTAAAATGCACCACAGGTATAGAATGTAGATGGATAGTATACTTAATGACGACACAGAGGTAGGTACAGCAGTGGCCTTCCGTACCGTACTGCTATATATAGTATACTGGTGGTCACTGTGTCAGCAAAACTCTGCACTGTACTCCTCCTACATAATATTATACTGGTGGTCCCGACTCCCCAGTCCCCACAATAAAGCAGCACACTGAGCACAGATATGGAGTGTTTTTCAGGCAGACAACGTATAATGGTGGTCACTGTCAGCAAAACTCTGCACTGTACTCCTCCTATATAATATTAATTATACTGGTGGTCCCCAGTCCCCACATTAAAATAAAGCAGCACACTGAGCACAGATATGGAATGTTTTTCAGGCAGACAACGTATACTGGTGGTCACTGTCAGCAAAACTCTGCACTGTACTCCTGCTATATAATACAGCTGCTCCCCAGTCCCCACAATTAAGCAGTGTGAGCACAGATATATATACAGCACACTGAGCACAGATATGGAGCGTTTTTTTCAGGCAGAGAACGGATAACTGGTGGTCACTGATCAGCAAAACTCTGCACTGTACTCCTCCTATATTATACAGCTGCTCCCCAGTCCTCCCCACAATGAATTAAGCAATAATGCACAATCAAATTCAACAATAACGAAGAGGATGCCAGCCACGTCCTCTCCCTAACATTTGCAATGCACGAGTGAAAATGGCGGCGACGCGCGGCTGCTTATATAGAATCCGAATCTCGCAAGAATCCGACAGCGGGATGATGACGTTCGGGCGCGCTCGGGTTACCCGAGCCATACGGGAGAATCCGAGTATGGCTCAGACCTGTGTAAAAAGGGTGAAGTTCGGGGGGGTTCGGTTTCCGAGAAACCGAACCCGCTCATCACTATATATAACATGGGCCCCATAGCAGCTGCACTCCCTGCACCTATGGTAGCTACACCCTGTATATAACACATGTAACTGTGACAGGGAAGGTGGCCCCTCTCAGCTCTGGGCCCCATAGCAGTTGCACTTCCTGCACCTATGGTAGCTACACCCTGTATATAACACATGTAACTGTGACAGGGAAGGTGGCCCCTCTCAGCTCTGGGCCCCATAGCAGCTGCACTGCCTGCACCTATGGTAGCTACACCCTGTATATAACACATATAACTGTGACAGGGAAGGTGGCCCCTCTCAGCTCTGGGCCCCATAGCAGCTGCACTGCCTGCATCTATGCAGTAGCGGCTCTTGCCACGGGCAAGCAGGCTTTTTGCCCGGGGCACCGCTACCCTGAGGGCGCCGCTGTGGCAAGAGCCGCTACTAATTATCCTCCCTGGCTCCCGGCTGCAGCGAGCACCGTGTACGCCCGCTGCAGCCGGCGTCGCTGACTCATGCTAGAGGTCAAAATTGACCCCTAGTGTCAGTGCAGCGCTGCTATGGGAGAGACGTCATAACGTCTCTCCCATAGAGAGGAGACGGCGCCCGGAGACAGCAGAAGCAGCAGCGGTCCGGAAGCAGGAGTGAGGCTGGTAAGTATTGTGATTTTTCTTTTAGGGTTTCAAAGCAGCGCTACTACAGGGGGCACTACTACTGGGGGCACATACAGGGGGCACAGCTACAAGGGGCACTACTACTGGGGGCACATACAGGGGGCACAGCTATAAGGGGCACTACTACTGGGGGCACATACAGGGGGCACAGCTACAAGGGGCACTACTACTGGGGTCACTACTACAGGGGACACTGCTACAAGGGGCACAGTTACAGGGTGCACAACTACTAGGGGCACTGCTACAGGGGGCAAATTAACTGGGGGCACAGCTGCTGGGGGCACAACTACTGGGGCACAAGTACTGGGGGCACAACTACAGGGGGCACATACTGAGGGCACTGCTACAGGGGCCAAATCTACTGGGGACAAATCAACTGGTGGGCACAACTACTTGGGGCAAATCTGGGGGCACAGCTACTGGGGGCATAATTGTGGCCACGACCCTCCCCTATGTGGCGCCCCCTTTCGCACTGGGTGCCACAATGTGTAGAACCGGCCCTGCACCTATGGTAGCTACACCCTGTATATAACACATGTAACTCTGACAGGGAAGGTGTCCCCTGTCAGCTCTGGGCCCCATAGCAGCTGCACTCCCTGCACCTATGGTAGCCACACCCTGTATATAACACATGTAACTGTGACAGGGAAGGTGGCCCCTGTCAGCTCAGGGCCCCATAACAGCTGCACTCCCTGCACCTATGGTAGCTACACCCTGTATATACTGTAACACATGTAACTGTGACAGGGAGGGTGGCCCCTCTCAGCTCTGGGCCCTATAGCAGTTGCACTTCCTGCACCTATGTTAGCTACACCCTGTATATAACACATGTAACTGTGACAGGGAAGGTGGCCCCTGTCAGCTCTGGGCCCCATAGCAGCTGCACTCCCTGCACCTATGGTAGCTACACCCTGTATATAACACATGTAACTGTGACAAGGAAGGTGGGCCCTCTCAGCTCTGGGCCCCATAGCAGCTGTACTGCCTGCACCTATGGTAGCTACACCCTGTATATAACACATGTAACTGTGACAGGGAGGGTGGCCCCTCTCAGCTCTGGGCCCTATAGCAGTTGCACTCCCTGCACCTATGGTAGCTACACCCTGTATATAACACATGTAACTGTGACAGGGAAGGTGGGCCCTCTCAGCTCTGGGCCCCATAGCAGCTGCACTCCCTGCACCTATGGTAGCTACGCCCTGTATATAACACATGTAACTGTGACAGGGAACGTGGCCCCTCTCAGCTCTGGGCCCCATAGCAGCTGCACTCCCTGCACCTATTGTAGCTACACCCTGTATATAACACATGTATCTGTGACAGGGAAGGTGGCACCTCTCAGCTCTGGGCCCCATAGCAGCTGCACTCCCTGCACCTATGGTAGCTACACCCAGTATATAACACATGTAACTGTGACAGGGAAGGTGGCCCCTGTCAGCTCTGGGCCCCATAGCAACTGCACTCCCTGCATCTATGGTAGCTACACCCTGTATATAACACATGTAACTGTGACAGGGAAGGTGGGCCCTCTCAGCTCTGGGCCCCATAGCAGCTGTACTGCCTGCACCTATGGTAGCTACACCCTGTATATAACACATGTAACTGTGACAGGGAGGGTGGCCCCTCTCAGCGCTGGGCCCTATAGCAGTTGCACTCCCTGCACCTATGGTAGCTACACCCTGTATATAACACATGTAACTGTAAGGTGGCCCCTCTCAGCTCTGGGCCCCATAGCAGCTGCACTCCCTGCACCTATGGTAGCTACGCCCTGTATATAACACATGTAACTGTGACAGGGAACGTGGCCCCTCTCAGCTCTGGGCCCCATAGCAGCTGCACTCCCTGTACCTATTGTAGCTACACCCTGTATATAACACATGTATCTGTGACAGGGAAGGTGGCACCTCTCAGCTCTGGGCCCCATAGCAGCTGCACTCCCTGCACCTATGGTAGCTACGCCCTTGTATATAACACATGTAACTGTAACAGGGAAGGTGGCTCCTCTCAGCTCTGGGCCCCATAGCAGTTGCACTGCCTGCACCTATGGGAGCTACGCCCTGTATATAACACATGTAACTGTGACAGGGAAGGTGGCCCCTCTCAGCTCTGGGCCCCATAGGCGCCTGCACCTATGGTAGCTACGCCTTTGCCTGCAGGCCTCCTTACTCCACTGCATGAGAATAATACAAGTTACTTGTCTATTGAAGTTTATTTTGAGCATTCATAACTATACAATGGTAACAACATGTCCATACCTTGAAAGACCTTATTTAGATATTTAAAATTCCAGCCCTGGCGCTGATATCCGTTCTTATTAGAGGCCAAATGTTTGTGTAACTGTGAAGCACCTGTCCTCACAAGACCCCGGTATCTTTCCCTGGTAAATAGAGAAATATTTTAGATAGTGGAAATGTAAGCATTAATTTTTTTTTTCTTTTTGTTAGTAATAAATTGAGTCTAGTAAAGAATCAGCGGGGATATGCAGGGAGAGAGAACGCCGGAATCATGACAACAAGCCACACTTCCTATCTCCGCCCAGATCCAACCCACACACTTCCCAAGAAAAGTAAAAGCAAGAAAGGTAAAAGAGCCTCTGCAGTGGTCGAATGTGGCTTATTAAGCAGACAGCTGCACGCTATTCATCTAAGCAGAGTTTTCTTCAGCTTCTTGAGGTTTTCAGTTTTCTGTATGTGGTTGGGGGGGGGGGGGGGAGGTAGGTATTTATTTCTAGACTGCAGTACCTTCTATATGGCATATGTATCAAAGCTGTTATTGGGTTAAAACGACATTAATACGCTTTTTTAGTGTTTTTGATATTTTTTTTTCCCTGTCAGATGAATCATAGATTTTATAGTATTTTTATTAGAAGTGCAATACATTTCATATGTATCAAAATGCTACTTCTGATTTATTTTGCATATTGGAATCTGTAATTATCTGTAAATTGGAACAGATATTTTTTTTTTGCAATCAGCATTGTAATTTGCAAATTAATGTGATTTTTATTATTATTTCATGCCCCCCCCCAAAAAAAAATATATTAATAAATACACTTCTTCATATATACAATTGTATATTTATTTATACATACTTGTATATTTATACATACTTAATGTTAAAAATTATTAACATTATTTTTACTAAAATAATGTGAAAAAGGGTGTTTTCTGTTTTCACACCCTTTTCACATTATTTTAGTATCACCTGAATGTATTAAAGGGCATTTGGAGCAGTTTTCATGAAAAACTGCTCCAAACCCATTTTTCTAGTAACCCACATCGCATTCCCTACTTATAATGGGAAATGTGATGTGGCCGAATTTACAAAAAAAAAATGTGAAGAAATACCGCAGTGTGCCCTGTGATAAACTCGCCAGCTCAGGGACCCGGCAGCACAGGGTATCCGTTCAGATGGTCGACCGTGTTATGGTCGACAGTCATTAGGTCGACCACTATTGGTCGACATTGACATGGTCGACATGGACACATGGTCGACACATGAAAATGGTCGACACGTAAAAGGCCTACACATGAAAAGGTCGACATGAGTTCTTTAACTTTTTTTTCTTTTGGGGAACTTTTCCATACTTTACGATACACGTGGACTACGATTGGAACGGTAATCTGTGCCGAGCGAAGCGGCAGCGGAGCGAAGGCACCATGCCCGAAGCATGGCGAGCGAAGCGAGCCATGCGAGGGGACGCGGTGCACTAATTGGAGTTCCCAGTCACTTTACGCAAAAATCGACACCAAAAAAAGGTAAAAAAATCATTTTCATGTGTCGACCATGTGTCAATGTCGACCATGTCAATGTCGACCAATAGTGGTCGACCTAATGACTGTCGACCATAACATGGTCGACCATTCATACCGGAACCGCAGCACAGTATCCAGCGCACAGGATCCGGCGGCGGGCAGCCCAGCAGAAGCAGCGCGGACCGGCTCCCTAGACTGGTGAGTATATTGATCTTCTTGGGGGGGGGGAGGGTAGTCGCAAGGGGGGGGGTGTCGAACGGGCGGCGGCGGTAGTGGCAATGCCGGCGGGGGTGGCGCATGCGCAGCAGGACTTCGGGGTATTTTTTCCGAAAAATACACCTATGATGCTGCAGAGTATCATCGCAGGGACAGAGCTTGACCGCAAGCTCTGTCCCTGCACGCAATAATTGATACATCCCTGTGATGTGATCAATTATCGCAGTCCTGGATGCGGATGGTGATAAATAGGCCCCTTAGTCCCAAGTGGCCTGCACTCACGCCATAAATGTATAGCTTGCTGGGGGGCCACCCATATGGGGGCTAGAATGCTCCAATTTTTAAATGTTGAAACCAGAGTGCACTCATTAGTGTTAAACACAGAAGCTAGAGGTTTGTTCAGGCAAAGGTGTATAGCAGTATATCAACATTTCGCTCCCCACACGGACCTTTGTCACATTCACGATATCGGTAAATCTGGCAGCATAGAAACCTATCGGGGACACTGGGGTTCTTTAGGTGAGTTTATATTTAAAGAAAAGAATAAAAAATAAATAAATAAATAAATAAATAAATATGTAAACTAAAATGTAAAATCTATTATACAGTTAAAGAGACTATGGGGCTAATTCAGACCTGATCGGTCGCACAGCAGCGATCAGGCCTGAACTGCGCATACGCCGGCGCCGCATGGCAAACAGCCGATGGCTGTCTTAGCCCTGCGATCGCCTCTGCCTGATTGACAGGCAGAAGCGGTCGCTGGGCGGGAGGGGGCGGGCTGGTGGCGTTTAGCCATCGTTTAGGGGGCATGGTCCAGACAACGCAGGTGTGCCCGGACCGTTGGGGCGGTGGGCCATGGCGGCTGCGTGACGTCACACGCAGCCGCTGCGACCCGGGCTGCGACAAGTAGCACGCAGTAGCTGCACTGCTAAGGAGCTACTCTTCCAGCACAAAAGCATCACCGCTGTGCGATGCTTTTGTACTTGTGCGGCGGGGTAGGCCCTGACATGTGGGGCGGTCTAGCCCTTTGCTGGGCGTCCCACCGCATGTAAGGAAAGCTGATCGTAGATGTGCTAAATTTAGCACATCTAAGATCAGGTCTGAATTACTCCCTTTATTCTCTAATGAAGCAATTTATCCATGACTTTCATCTATTGTCACGAGTATAACCAAACCATATTGAGTTGTTCAACACCACCATGATCCTTGTTAAATAGGCTTTGTGACGGAAACGTATGCTTCTTGCCACTGGTCAGTGTTGCCCACAAGCAAATAAATGGCCATACCGTGACAACTGACCACTGCAGCACCCCGTACCACTCCCACCTCCTTCTCCAAGACCTCTCTCTAAGGGGTATATGTATTAAACATATTTGCGGGATATCCCTAAAAACACTAGTTTTCCCGTTAAATACCCCAACATCTCCAACATCTACAGCACTACCTGCATTTTTGACAGTCCCATAGGTTTCTATATGGGCTGCTATGCAATCAGACTTTCATGGCCCTAGTAGTTAACGCCATCTGTAGATCTTTAGGCGTAAAATATTTATCACATCCACATAAAAAATTGTGATACATACATATGCCCCTTACAGCTAGCCGTACATAACAGTTTGACCACTAGGGGGTCATTGTGTTTGGATGTATTTCCTGCTGCAGTACCATGCTACATGAAGCATTAGAGCTACAACTAGGCTTGTGACGTTGCAAAAAATTTCACTGTCAACGTCTCTCTATGGGGCTAATTCAGACCTGATCACTGATGTGCGTTTTCGCATAGCGGGCGATCAGGTCTGAACTACGCATGCGCATGCACCGTAATGCGTATGCGCGACGGACCGCAGCAACGGGGATTGCTGGGCAGCGACGGGATGATGCAAAAATTCCAGACGCACCGGCGATGGCAAGATGATTGACAGGAAGAGGGTGTTTGTGGGTGGCAACTGACCGTTTTCAAGGAGTGTCCGGAAAAACGCAGGAGGGACCAGGCGTTTGGAGGGAGGGTTCCTGACGTCAGCTCCGGCCCCGATCAGCAGGAAACAATCGCAGCGGCTGAGTAAGTCCTGGGCTGTGCAGAGACCGCACAAACTTCCGTTTGTGCCGCTCTCCTGCACATGTGATCGCACCCCTGCACAGCGATTTCCCCCTCCCCCTGTAGGCGGCGACCACCTGATCGCAGGGATGCAAAAAACGCACCCTAGCGATCAGGTCTGAATTAGCCTCTATGTCATTAAATCCAAATTCTCTTCTTTTATGTGTACAAAGGAGTGACTGGGCCAAGAGGCCAAGAATAGGCCCACTGAGGTTATCTCTGCTCTGGCACATATACCTGTAAAACAACAAAGCACTTTATAAATAAATATCAATTCGGTTCTGTAACCCAGGCGGATGATAAAAGGACAGTCATCGCTGGATCACAAGTGTCTGGGCTCAACACCAGCAGTTTCAGAACAACATGCAAGGAAATAGTTTGGTTATGCCAGGAAACATTTCCAGTTTATTCCATGGCGGCTTAGAAAAGTTGCCTTTTTTGTGAAATGGACCAATCTGTCTTCTTCTCTTTAGTAAAATAAAGCATTGTCTGTTTATATATCTAACACGCAATGAAGGAAATTTTCCTTTTGTAAAATGCATGCCGCTAAATTAACATTTATTCTTGGCCGTACATTTGGGCTGTTAATATAACTCGCCCGCGCTTGCAGAGCCGGCCCTAACCAATATGATGCCCTAGGCAAGATTTTGGCTGGTGCCCCATAGCACCGCCGCTAGTTCTGCAGGAGATGTCTGGCATGAGTCAGCTGGCAGCTCTGCTAACGTCGGGCGCCTTTTGTTTATGAAAATGCATTTTATTTGCATTACTATGTGGCTAGGACGCACAAGCAGCTTCTGCTGATTAAAATGATATGCAGCATGCCTATATTCTGTGTGCGACTGCGGCTGTATCTACATATGAAATGCTACATTACAGTGATTTCCAGGAATACACTGCAACGTAGCATTTCGTATGCAGATACAGCCGTAGTCACACACAGAATATAGACATGCCGCATTTCATTTGAATCAGCAGAAGCTGCTGGTGCCCCTAAGCATACCAAATGCCCTAGGCATTTGCCTAGTTTGCCTATGCCTAAGACCGGCTCTGCGCGCTTGTGTCACAATGACTTCTCTTGCATTAGAGATGGATTATAATAGGGTCATTAGCCAGGAGACAATATAGGGGAAATTTTACAAAGTTGGAGAGAGATAAAGTGAATAGAGATATGTACCAACCAATCAGCTCCTGTCCCTTTTCAAACACAACCCGTAACATGGCAGTTCGGAGCTGATTGGCTTGTACTTTATCTCTTTCCAAGCTTTCATAATTCTCCTCTTAAGGCTGTTAAGTTCTCCGACCTGCCCTATTTGTTCAGTGTTTTATCAAATATGACCATTATGAAGCATGGGGCAGGGTTCATTGAAAACATTGATTACATAGCCAATAATCTAATCCGAGGCAAATATTACAGAGTTGCGATTGTTTCAGTGGCAAATATTTTAGAGAACAGATGTATTATGCATTATTGTAGTCCACGGTCCACGGTAGTTTTATAGTGGTCATTCTAGCACCCTGAACCTGTCAGAACCCGTGAAGTGCCTCTTTCCTTTCTGGGGTAACGCTTTCTGCTCTGGTGCTTCTATTACACTCTGGTTGGTATCTCAGCACTGAGATATAAACCAGAGTGTGCTTAAAACATCAGAGCAAAGTGCGTCAGCCCAGACAGGAAAGAGGAACTGCACGAGTGGTGAAAGGCTCAGGGTCCTAGAATGAACAGTAGTTTTAACTTGTCATAAAAAAAAAACCTGTTGCCCTTTGAAAAGTCTGCCCCTTTAATTTTTATATGACTGATATCATTGGTAATATTGAATTTTGGAATAATTACTCAAATAAAGGCTAGCAACATGTACGCACAAACACGTATTTGTAAGATCGCTGACGAAGAAAAGATTAAACGATGGTTTAATATGATTAAACAGTTACCACCGGTATACCTGCAACCAGGCAACCCAGGGCAGCTGTCTGCAAGTTTTGGGGGTAAAACAATGAAGGAAATTAATATAAAAAAATGTAAATCTTCTTTCTTCTGAACAAGTAGATTTACTTTAATTGGATATTTAATAATTTTTTAAAAAGTTACAATATTTGTCTTTAAAAAAAAAAAAAAAACATTCAGGACTTTAGTAGGACTGTCCCAACTATGGTATACAGTAAGATGGCGTTATGTAAATAAAGTGGGTTATTCTATGAGTCAGATCTACAGTAGAAATCCATTTTTTTTTCTCCACCATTCCTGGAGGTCATAAGGCTGCGGCCACATCTGCTAAGGCCTGTTCTCAGAGGGCAAACGTTTCATTTCACTCCAAAACTAATAAGGCCCATTGGCGTGGGCCGAACTTCTTATCTGCCCTGGACCTGTGATATATCTGTAGGAAGGAGCAAACAGATAAGTCATTCAATCATCAGGCTCCGGAGCCAAAAATCATATTTGATTTCACGTATTTAGTAAATAAGCTGCTCTTTCATGTGTGTGCCAGCATTGTGTGTCTGATGTCCTATCACTACGTAACACGGATGGAGCAATGACTTCCTGTGGGGGCTATTGGACCACTGATAACGTTACACTGCTGCAATAGGAGAATTTACAACGGCATTTCAATTAAGTATTATTTTTCAGGGGACGGAAGAGATAACGCTTATCAGAAGGTATTATTCTAACAGCTTCGGTTCAGAAAAACACTTTTGTTTAATTAGAACAAACAGCTGGTCACAGTTTAATTCTGGGGATCTGATGCTAAGAGAACCTTATGTAATATTGATGTAGAAGCTAGAGGAGGTTGGGAGTACAATAAAACAGCATTTAAAATACCAGTGATGTTATATACATGTAAAGAGTAACTGAATAAAGTTCTGCTGGGGTGGCTGATATTCCGGAAGATATACCATGATGGAGGAAGGAGGCATCTCAGTTACCGTTGCTTCTGCCACTGTTTCCCCAACTCTTAACACGATATCCTGTTTCCCATAATATGCATTTAAATGGTAACACCTTTGTCTGTGACATGCATATAAAACCATTATTTGACATTAAGATACATCAAATGCTGTGTTTTACTAATAGAGATGTGCGCCGACCCTCGTGTTTTGCTTTTGGTTTTGGCAAAACCACCCTCAGTGTTTTGTTTCTGTGTTTCGGTTTTGCCAAAACCATCCTCGAGTGTTATGGTTTGGATTTAGTTTTGAATTTCATGAAGATTGATGAAAACTTCTAAAATCATATAATTTTGGCCTGTTTTTGTTCCTACAGAATTATTAACATCAATAACTTTAATTTCCAGTCAGTTTTGACCACCTCACAGCACCCAATATTGTTCACCAATTTTGGGCAAAGGCTGGCTAGCTAAAAGAAGCAACAGAGCAGCGGCACAAACACACGGCAGTTATTTCTGTTTAAAAATGTGCTGCAAATTAGTAATGTATTAGCAATAACCAGTAAAAATTGTGGTATATGCAAAACAGAACATATAAAAAAGGACATTCACAGTTTACAAACCAAGAAATTTAGTGACGAGGACTGCCACTTTTGTGGCTGAAGTGCTTGGTTTGTTTGGGTCACCACATACCTATTTTTTGGAAAGACTACCTCTGTTCATTAATGAGGAGGTTGATTATGATGGTTTTGGCATGGAGATTGCATGTGCTGGTCCAAATGGCTTGTAGCTGGTGCTGCTTGTTATTATTTTACAGGATTTTTTCAGATTTTAATAAATAACTTGCGTGAATTTACTGCAAATGATGTAGCACAGATGAGGTGTCTAGATGATTAACGTCCCTAGCTCTACTTACTATGATTCACAAATGATATAGATAACTTTACAAATGTTGTAAAAATAATTCCACACATAAGAGGTGGGGGGTTTTTTGTTTTGTTTTTCAATATATGTTTATTGGGACAAAGAAACACAACTTAATAAATGGTAAAAAAAAAAGTGTTAAACACAGGTACGCATGGCAGTATGGTATTTGGAAAGCAGTCCACAATGGGTATAAATACAACACGACAGGGTTAAGGGGGCAACCCATCCCCACAGAGGCAGAGCAACAGGAGGTGTCTTTTTTTGGCCTTGTCCCCAGGTATGACAATGGTCTTCTTTTTATCATAGCAAGAGCCACTGGTTGCTGACTTACTTTCACACAAATATCATCATCAACATCCTCACCATCAACATCCTCATTAGTGTCAGATACACAAATATCCCCCCCATCCTGTTGCACTTCCACACTAACATCCTCAATTTCTATGTCACCATCTTTATTTGTACTGCTCATCCCCACATATTCAGAGGGTGCAGAAATGGTGGAAGGAGGCTACGAGTACAGTGTCAGAAATATCAGACTCCCACATAGCTAACGTGGTTACCCCTAGACTCTCCTAAGGGATTTATTCAGCCTTAGTTGGGGGTTCCACTGATTTGTCTGTTTTAAAGGTGACACCTCCATTAGACTTAGAGCGTGAAGGTGTTGCATCATTGTCATCCTAGGTTACAGAAGAAGATGCCTGACTGTGTTTGGCCCCAGTATCTGCAATAGGCATTCTTCTACTGCACTATACATTAGTGGCACTAGCAGGACCACCACATGCAAACAATGACCATGGTCTGAGCCTTTCCTTACCACTGTGTATGGTGTATGGCATGTTGGCAACTTTACGTTTTTCGGAAGTATACGTTCTGAGGTGATGTTTTCTTTAACACTGTGAAATATTTCGATTTCAGGTAGCCTTTCTTAAACTTTCTGTCCCCTGGACCACCTTTAGAAGATTTTATTTTTTTTATACACTGCTGCGACTCACTGCGCTTATAGTAATGGTGGCACACTGCCACCTAATGAACGCTATTTTTTGACAGTTTTGTTTGAATTTTTGAACACAATGCCTGCAATGAACACCCCACAGCCCTTCGCAGTCTGACACAGGCATAGCCACAGCAGTAGTGCCACAGTAGTGCCGCACCCCACAGCGTCACGCCCTAAGTCTCTAGTGTCCTGTGTGAAATTGTAGCTGAATCACTGCAGGAGAGACTTATCGCATCCAAAACATGCGATTCCCGCCCCCTGAAGATGACGTTTTGCCTCATTTTGGAATCCAAACCTGGCGGGAAAACCCGAACCTGGGCCCGGCACTACTCAGACATGCAAAATTCGGGTGAGTTTTGTTTACAGAAAACCGAATCCACATATCTCTTCTTTAGACTAATAAAGGACTCTATGAACAAAACTTACTTATTAAATATTTACATTTATTAGGTAATTCTTTAGCCTTCTTCAAAAAATATTTGATCTTCATAATTCATCCTCTTCGCTCTGCTAATGCACGCCGACTCTCCTGCCTACGGATTACTTCCTCCCACTCCTACCTCCACGTGCTGCTCCATTTCTCTGGAATTCCCTACCTCTCCCCCTCAGACTCTCCACCTCTCTACAAAACTTCAAACGGGCTCTCAAGACCCACTTCTTCACCAAACCCAGCCAAATCTCATCCTAAACCTCTGTTCCACGCTCTCTATGTACCCCATCTGTCTCACCCATGTCTGTCTACCCCTCCCCTTTAGTATGTAAGTTCTCACGAGCAGGGCCCTCTTCCCTCATGTGCTTATCCTTTTCTTACTCTATTAATATTCAACTGCACCACATCCAGCAGTCTTCTGCCACCTGATACTTATTCCAGTGTCATCTGCTGATGTAGCTATGTTTATTTACCCTGTACTTGTCCTATATTGTTGTCAACTGTAAGTTGCTGTTTTCCTACTTTATTATTTGTTTATGTACTTTGTAATTGGGCGCTGCGGAACCCTTGTGGCGCCATATAAATAAAGGATAATAATAATAATAAATTAAAAGAAATACACTGTACATCACATTAGCGATAAGCTAGTTAGTTATTACTCCTCTGAGGTTAAATTACAAAGAATAAGTAAATACTACAACTGAATATTTCCTGTTTGAGACCTGATGGTATTTGTTTAAGACAGATTGTTACATTTATTGTCTATTTAATAGTTTTTGCCAGCTAGCGGGAAATACTCCTTACCCAACACACTTACATGCTAGAGAGAAATCACATTTGATAACTTGCAGAAGACAGTTTATGCAGGTAAATACTGCCCCCTGCTGCTCGTGTTTCTAACAGCAAGATGTGTTCAAAGTATGTGCTTTACACAATGGGGTATATTTACTAAGCTCCCGATTTTGACCGAGATGCCGTTTTTTCATCAGTGTCATCTCGGTAAATCTCGGTCATTTACTAAACACTAATCACGGCAGTGATGAGGGCATTCGTAATTTTTTGCTAGTTCAGGTAAAAAATTACGAATGAATACACCATCGGTCAAAACGCGGCTGTTTAAGTATGAATCTCGGTCATTTACTAAGAAGTGCAAAGCAAAAAAACACAAAACACTGCCGTGAAAAATTACAACTCGTAAAAAAGTCCTTAAAAATAACAGACCTGTTTTTTTTATCCGTGATTTGAGATGCATGCAGGGATCCATGAGATCCGTGCATGTATATCAGTGGGAAGGGGTGTGAAAGTGCTTATTTTTGCTAAAAAAATTGCGTGGGGTCCCCCCTCCTAAGCATAACCAGCCTCGGGCTCTTTGAGCCGATCCTGGTTGCAGAAATATGGGAATAAAAATGACAGGGGTTCCCCCATATTTAAGCAACCAGCATCGGGCTCTGCGCCTGGTCCTGGTCCCAAAAATACGGGGGACAAAAAGAGTAGGGGTCCCCCGTATTTTTAAAACCAGCACCGGGCTCCACTAGCTGGACAGATAATGCCACAGCCGGGGGTCACTTTTATACAGCGCCCTGCGGCCGTGGCATCAAAAATCCAACTAGTCACCCCTGGCCGGGGTACCCTGGGGGAGTGGGGACCCCTTCAATCAAGGGGTCCCCCCCCCCAGCCACCCAAGGGCCAGGGGTGAAGCCCGAGGCTGTCCCCCCCCATCCAATGGGCTGCGGATGGGAGGGCTGATAGCCTTTGTAGTAAAATAAAAGATATTGTTTTTAGTAGCAGTACTACAAGTCCCAGCAAGCCTCCCCCGCATGCTGGTACTTGGAGAACCACAAGTACCAGCATGCGGCGGAAAAACGGGCCCGCTGGTACCTGTAGTACTACCACTAAAAAAATACCCAAAAAAAGACAAGACACACACACCGTGAAAGTATAATTTTATTACTTACATACACACATACATGCATACTTACCTATGGCCCCACGCAGGTCGGTCCTCTTGTCCAGTAGAATCCAAGGGTACCTGTTGAATAAATTATACTCACGAGATCCAGGGGTCCAGGCTCCTCGGCAAATCCAGGGTTAATCCACGTACTTGCCAAAAATAAAAAAACGGTGTCCCGACCACGAACTGAAAGGGGACCCATGTTTGCACATGGGTCACCTTTCCCCGAATGCAAGAAACCCACTTTGCCTTCTGGCTAAGTGGGTTTCTTCAGCCAATCAGGGAGCGCCACGTTGTAGCACTCTCCTGATCAGCTGTGTGGTCCTGTCCTAACTGACAGGCAGCACACGGCAGTGTTACAATGTAGCGCCTATGCGCTACATTGTAACCAATGATGGGAACTTTCTGCTCAGCGGTGACGTCACTTTAGGTCAACCGCAGGGCAGAAAGTTCCCATCATTGGTTACAATGTAGCGCATAGGCGCTACATTGTAACACTGCCGTGTGCCGCCTGTCAGTGAGGACAGGAGCACACAGCTGATCAGGAGAGTGCTACAACGTGGCACTCCCTGATTGGCTGAAGAAACCCACTTAGACAGAAGTCAAAGTGGCTTTCTGGCATTCGTGGAAAGGTGACCCATGTGCAAACATGGGTCCCCTTTCAGTTCGTGGTCGGGACACCGTTTTGTTTTTTTTGTCAAGTACGTGGATTACCCCTGGATTTCCCGAGGAGCCTGGACCCCTGGATCTCGTGAGTATAATTTCTTCAACAGGTACCCCTTGGATTCTACTGGAGAAGAGGACCGACCTGCGTGGGAACTTAAGGTAAGTATGTATGTATGTGTGTATGTATGTAATAAAATTATACTTTCACGGTGTGTGTGTCTTGTCTTTTTTTGGGTATTTTTTTAGTAGTAGTACTACAGGTACCAGCGGGCCCGTTTTTCCGTCGCATGCTGGTACTTGTGGTTCTCCAAGTACCAGCATGCGGGGGAGGCTTGCTGGGCCTTGTAGTACTGCTACTAAAAACAATGGGGTATATTTACTAAGCTCCCGATTTTGACCGAGATGCCGTTTTTTCATCAAAGTGTCATCTCGGTAAATCTCGGTCATTTACTAAACACTAATCACGGCAGTGATGAGGGCATTCGTAATTTTTTGCTAGTTCAGGTAAAAAATTACGAATGAATACACCATCGGTCAAAACGCGGCTGTTTAAGTATGAATCTCGGTCATTTACTAAGAAGTGCAAAGCAAAAAAACACAAAACACTGCCGTGAAAAATTACAACTCGTAAAAAAGTCCTAAAAAAAAACAGACCTGCTTTTTTTATCCGTGATTTGAGATGCATGCAGGGATCCATGAGATCCGTGCATGTATATCAGTGGGAAGGGGTGTGAAAGTGCTTATTTTTTCAAAAAAAATTGCGTGGGGTCCCCCCTCCTAAGCATAACCAGCCTCGGGCTCTTTGAGCCGATCCTGGTTGCAGAAATATGGGGAAAAAAATGACAGGGGTTCCCCCATATTTAAGCAACCAGCATCGGGCTCTGCGCCTGGTCCTGGTCCCAAAAATACGGGGGACAAAAAGAGTAGGGGTCCCCCGTATTTTTAAAACCAGCACCGGGCTCCACTAGCTGGACAGATAATGCCACAGCCGGGGGTCACTTTTATACAGCGCCCTGCGGCCGTGGCATCAAAAATCCAACTAGTCATCCCTGGCCGGGGTACCCTGGGGGAGTGGGGACCCCTTCAATCAAGGGGTCCCCCCCCCCAGCCACCCAAGGGCCAGGGGTGAAGCCCGAGGCTGTCCCCCCCCCATCCAATGGGCTGCGGATGGGAGGGCTGATAGCCTTTGTTGTAAAATAAAAGATATTGTTTTAAGTAGCAGTACTACAAGTCCCAGCAAGCCTCCCCCGCATGCTGGTACTTGGAGAACCACAAGTACCAGCATGCGGCGGAAAAACGGGCCCGCTGGTACCTGTAGTACTACCACTAAAAAAATACCCAAAAAAAGACAAGACACACACACCGTGAAAGTATAATTTTATTACTTACATACACACATACATACATACTTACCTTAAGTTCCCACGCAGGTCGGTCCTCTTCTCCAGTAGAATCCAAGGGGTACCTGTTGAAGAAATTATACTCACGAGATCCAGGGGTCCAGGCTCCTCGGGAAATCCAGGGGTAATCCACGTACTTGACAAAAAAAACAAAACGGTGTCCCGACCACGAACTGAAAGGGGACCCATGTTTGCACATGGGTCACCTTTCCACGAATGCCAGAAAGCCACTTTGACTTCTGTCTAAGTGGGTTTCTTCAGCCAATCAGGGAGTGCCACGTTGTAGCACTCTCCTGATCAGCTGTGTGCTCCTGTCCTCACTGATAGGCGGCACACGGCAGTGTTACAATGTAGCGCCTATGCGCTACATTGTAACCAATGATGGGAACTTTCTGCCCTGCGGTTGACCTAAAGTGACGTCACCGCTGAGCTGAAAGTTCCCATCATTGGTTACAATGTAGTGCATAGGCGCTACATTGTAACACTGCCGTGTGCTGCCTGTCAGTGAGGACAGGACCACACAGCTGATCAGGAGAGTGCTACAACGTGGCACTCCCTGATTGGCTGAAGAAACCCACTTAGACAGAAGTCAAAGTGGCTTTCTGGCATTCGTGGAAAGGTGACCCATGTGCAAACATGGGTCCCCTTTCAGTTCGTGGTCGGGACACCGTTTTGTTTTTTTTGTCAAGTACGTGGATTACCCCTGGATTTCCCGAGGAGCCTGGACCCCTGGATCTCGTGAGTATAATTTCTTCAACAGGTACCCCTTGGATTCTACTGGAGAAGAGGACCGACCTGCGTGGGAACTTAAGGTAAGTATGTATGTATGTGTGTATGTATGTAATAAAATTATACTTTCACGGTGTGTGTGTCTTGTCTTTTTTTGGGTATTTTTTTAGTAGTAGTACTACAGGTACCAGCGGGCCCGTTTTTCCGTCGCATGCTGGTACTTGTGGTTCTCCAAGTACCAGCATGCGGGGGAGGCTTGCTGGGCCTTGTAGTACTGCTACTAAAAACAATATCTTTTCTTTTACAACAAAGGCTATCAGCCTCCCCATCCGCAGCCCATTGGATGGGGGGGGACAGCCTCGGGCTTCACCCCTGGCCCTTGGGTGGCTGGGGGGGGGGGACCCCTTGATTGAAGGGGTCCCCACTCCCCCAGGGTACCCCGGCCAGGGGTGACTAGTTGGATTTTTGATGCCACGGCCGCAGGGCACTATATAAAAGTGACCCCCGGCTGTGGCATTATCTGTCCAGCTAGTGGAGCCCGGTGCTGGTTTTAAAAATACGGGGGACCCCTACTCTTTTTGTCCCCCGTATTTTTGGGACCAGGACCAGGCGCAGAGCCCGATGCTGGTTGCTTAAATATGGGGGAACCCCTGTCATTTTTTTCCCCATATTTCTGCAACCAGGATCGGCTCAAAGAGCCCGAGGCTGGTTATGCTTAGGAGGGGGGACCCCACGCATTTTTTTTTGGGATTTTACATTGTTTAATAAAAAAAAAAAAAAAATAAGAACCCCAGCACGGATCACACAGATCCGGCCGAGATTGATTGTAAAAAAAAACGGCAGTGTTTTGCTAATCACTGCCGTAAAAATAGGTAAAAAAAAAACGAATGACATCGACATCGGAAGAAAAGAAAAACCCGAATACGACAGCTTAGTAAATCCATCGTAATCAATTCAAAAAGTTGCAGTTTTACACTGTCGATGTCATTCGTGATTGAACTTTGACTTTTTTTCGGAAATTACGAATCTTAGTAAATTTACCCCAATATCTTTTCTTTTACAACAAAGGCTATCAGCCTCCCCATCCGCAGCCCATTGGATGGGGGGGGACAGCCTCGGGCTTCACCCCTGGCCCTTGGGTGGCTGGGGGGGGGACCCCTTGATTGAAGGGGTCCCCACTCCCCCAGGGTACCCCGGCCAGGGGTGACTAGTTGGATTTTTGATGCCACGGCCGCAGGGCACTATATAAAAGTGACCCCCGGCTGTGGCATTATCTGTCCAGCTAGTGGAGCCCGGTGCTGGTTTTAAAAATACGGGGGACCCCTACTCTTTTTGTCCCCCGTATTTTTGGGACCAGGACCAGGCGCAGAGCCCGATGCTGGTTGCTTAAATATGGGGGAACCCCTGTCATTTTTTTCACCATATTTCTGCAACCAGGATCGGCTCAAAGAGCCCGAGGCTGGTTATGCTTAGGAGGGGGGACCCCACACATTTTTTTTTGGGATTTTACATTGTTTAATTAAAAAAAAAAAAAATAAGAACCCCAGCACGGATCACACAGATCCGGCCGAGATTGATTGTAAAAAAAAACGGCAGTGTTTTGCTAATCACTGCCGTAAAAATAGGTAAAAAAAAACGAATGACATCGACATCGGAAGAAAAGAAAAACCCGAATACGACAGCTTAGTAAATCCATCGTAATCAATTCAAAAAGTTGCAGTTTTACACTGTCGATGTCATTCGTGATTGAACTTTGACCTTTTTTCGGAAATTACGAATCTTAGTAAATTTACCCCAATCAGTGGGATCATTTACAAACCAAAAGAATAAACAACATTTTTAAAGGACCTCATATATCACCTGTTGGTAAAAAAAAAAAAAATCTCTCTCTCTCTTATCTGTCTGTCCCTCATCTCTATCCTATTTGTCTATCTCATATCTGTCTGTCTGTCTATCTGTCAGTCTGTCACCTGATATCGGCGCTCCGCCCCCGGCGATGAGACATTTCCCTGTTCCATCCCATGTGAAGGAACAGGGGAAATATCCTTCCGTTGGCTGCGGTAGGGCATACACTGCCCGATGTGCTGACCAGACACTTAGAACATATTGTGTGACTTGCATCGGACGGACAGCATACACGCAATTATCTGGCCTATCCACCGATATCGAACGAAACGGCCAGAAGATCGGACGGTGTATGCCCAGCATAACTCATAGTTACAGATCATACTTGCCTACTCTCTCGAAATGACAAGTCTCCGTGAACCAGCTACCATCTGCCCCAAGCCGCCAGACTGCTCTCAGCCGCCAGATGGCAGGTGACACGATTCGCTCTGAATTGCGTTATCATTGCCATGCCCCCACTGTACAAATGATGGTAATCTTTGCATTGTATAGAAGGGGGCATGGCAATGATGATGTGAACATGCCAACATGCCCCCCTCACGGCCTCCTATGCCGCACCATGGCCCCAAACTGCCTTATGTGCTGCGTCCTGTTCCCTAGAACCTCACCCCACTGTGCTGACCTGACTCTCCCCTCCCGGAGAGGAACTTCTGGATGTCGGTAAGTATGAACAATATGGATGATGTAATGGTTAGCATTACTACCTCACAGCACTGAGGACATAGGTTAGATTCCCACCACATATGAACTTTGTATATTCTGTGTGGAGTTTGTATATTCTCCCAGTACTTACGTGGGTTTCCTCCTGGCACTCCGGAGTCCAAATCCAAAAATATACAAATGGAGCCTCACTCATCTACGCTCTCTATGGCGTTAGTCCTGATCATGGAGTCGCAGCGTGCCTGGGCACCAAGCGGCATGCCAAGTCGTAGGGAGGCGCACAGAGCATTTGGCGTTACTGGTGAGTGTAATACCTGCGATCACCCACTAGATGTTGTTTTTTTTAAATGACCACTGTGCATGCGTGTGGTCTCCATTGAAATACACTATAGCACAAGAACTACTTTACTGTACAGTACTGTATATGGACAATGCTCTACGAGCGTCTAATTACGTTATTTAAAATACACAGCAGCAATGGGGATAAGTGAGCTCTGGGCAACGTACAGTACATAGTACCATAGACAAATCAATAAATAAAAATAGTGTATACAGTACAGATGCAAACTAACGTGTTAAAGCAATGGACCATTGATGTTAGGGATACAGTATGTGAGCGTCCAAGTCCCATAGACAAACCAATAGATAAAAATAGTGTATACAGATGCAAACTAACGTGTTAAAGCAATTGACCATTGATGTTAGGGATACAGTATGTGAGCATCCAAGACCCGTAGACAAACCAATAGATAAAAATAGTGTATACATACGCAAACTAACGTGTTAAAGCTATGGGCCATTGACGTTAGGGATATGTGAACCTCCAAGTCTCGTACCAATACAGCATAAGCAAAACCAATGGGAAGGGATCACTGACCAATGTACTGTTAGGTTACTTGGCTCCTGACATAAAATTAATCCAAGTGTGTCCATGTTTAGGTCAGATCTGCTGTCCAATTCTATGTTTCTATGTGACAGATCTAAAATTTGCTATGTCTTAAGGTGTGTGCACACAGTGAGATTCCTGCTATGCCCGATTTTGACTGCAATTTCCCTTGAACTCCCGCAGAGCCCAGATAGTACAAATGTTGACTATCTGTGCTTGAGATTTTGTCTATGTGAGATTTTGACTAAGTGCCAATTTGGACTATACTTTGTACTACATAGTACACTAGATAGTCAAGATTGTCGTGCCTGCACAGTGTATCTAGCCTTACGATACCGACCCCACGGGAGTGCACATTGGGATCGAATCTGTATCGCAAGGTGCCTAACATCTTGAGATATGCACTAACTTTTCATAAGTTTTTCACTATATAGTCAAATCTTACAGATTTATCTCACCGTGTGTACACACCTTTAGTGTAGCTCTGGTTGTGTGGTTTGGAATAGTAGAGGTTTACTTTGCTCAGTCACCAGGAAAGGGGGTTATCGAAGCTAATTACCTCACTGGCCTCAGTCCCCAGGTGGCCCTGGCAGGAAACTGCAGTTACAATTATTTATGACATCAGCATACCTCCCAATTTTGGTGGGACAGTCCCGTTTTTCTGGGACTGTCCCGCTGTTCCACCCGTGGTTCGCAGTGTCCCGCGGTGGGGGGGGGGGCAGTTGGGAGGCTCCTGTCACTCTCTGCTTAGCAAAGCAGCGGTGAATAGACGCTGTGTGCATGCGCACAGCGTCTGTTCACTGGCAGAGAGGGATAGGGGGCATGCTAGATGCTCACAGAGCACTGGCCACGCCCCCACAGCCGGTGAAAATGGGGGTTGTGGCCCACGATAGTGGCACCCTCTGTGAGGCCACACCCTCTACCCGCTAGATCACACTCGTATGTGTCCCTCCTCCCAAACTTTCTAAAGTTGGGAGGTATGCATCAGTAACATTACACAATTGTATTTGCAGACTTGCAGCTATTTTCTACAGTGCATCAAATAATTTCCATGGAAATGTTGTAGGACAGGCACTTTGCAGTGCCTCTATCCTTGTACTAGAACATGCTGGGCATTAGGACCCAGATTCTGCAGGGAGGTACAACTTCTTACTTACCTGTCACTGTACATGTGCAAACTGCAGCTCTATTTACTGTGCAGAACAATTCAGTGCTGTGCAGATGCACAGTACATAGCTCTTCAGGTGAGACACCTATTGGCAGCAATACCTTGTGTTTGATACCACTGCTGTTAACTAGAGATGAGCGGGTTCGGTTTCTCTGAATCCGAACCCGCCAGAACTTCATGGTTTTTTTCACGGGTCCGAGCAGACTCGGATCTTCCCGCCTTGCTCGGTTAACCCGAGCGCGCCCGAACGTCATCATGACGCTGTCGGATTCTCGCGAGGCTCGGATTCTATCGCGAGACTCGGATTCTATATAAGGAGCCGCGCGTCGCCGCCATTTTCACACGTGCATTGAGATTGATAGGGAGAGGACGTGGCTGGCGTCCTCTCCATTTAGATTATAAGAGACTGAGAGAGATTTACTGGAGCTGACTAGGAGGAGTACTGTTACTGTAGAAGTGTAGAGACTGAGTGGAGAGAGTTTACTAGTGAGGACAGTGCAGTTTACTTTATAATCCGTTCTCTGCCTGAAAAAAGCGATACACAGCACACAGTGACTCAGTCACATACCATATCTGTGTGCACTGCTCAGGCTCAGGCCAGTGTGCTGCATCATCTATTATCTATATATAATATTATATATATCTGTCTGACTGCTCAGCTCACACAGCTTATAATTGTGGGGGAGACTGGGGAGCACTACTGCAGTGCCAGTTATAGGTTATAGCAGGAGCCAGGAGTACATAATATATTATATAGTGAGTGACCACCAGACACACAGTGCAGTTTATTTAATATATCCGTTCTCTGCCTGAAAAAAGCGATACACACAGTGACTCAGTCAGTCACATACCATATCTGTGTGCACTGCTCAGGCTCAGGCCAGTGTGCTGCATCATCTATTATCTATATATAATATTATATATATCTGTCTGACTGCTCAGCTCACACAGCTTATAATTGTGGGGGAGACTGGGGAGCACTACTGCAGTGCCAGTTATAGGTTATAGCAGGAGCCAGGAGTACATAATATATTATATAGTGAGTGACCACCAGACACACAGTGCAGTTTATTTAATATATCCGTTCTCTGCCTGAAAAAAGCGATACACACAGTGACTCAGTCAGTCACATACCATATCTGTGTGCACTGCTCAGGCTCAGGCCAGTGTGCTGCATCATCTATATATATTATATATCTGTCTGACTGCTCAGCTCACACAGCTTATAATTGTGGGGGAGACTGGGGAGCACTACTGCAGTGCCAGTTATAGGTTATAGCAGGAGCCAGGAGTACATATTATATTAAAATTAAACAGTGCACACTTTTGCTGCAGGAGTGCCACTGCCAGTGTGACTGACCAGTGACCTGACCACACTGACCACCAGTATAGTTAGTAGTATACTTATATTGTGATTGCCTGAAAAAGTTAAACACTCGTCGTGTGACTTCACTTGTGTGTTTTTTTTTTTTTTATTCTATAAAAATAAAACTCATTCTGCTGACAGACAGTGTCCAGCAGGTCCGTCATTATATAATATATAATATATACCTGTCCGGCTGCAGTAGTGATATATATATATTTTTTATATCATTTATCATCCAGTCGCAGCAGACACAGTACGGTAGTTCACGGCTGTGGCTACCTCTGTGTCTCTGCACTCGGCAGGCAGTCCGTCCATAATTGTAATACCACCTAACCGTGGATTTTTTTCATTCTTCTTTATACATACATAGTTACATAGACATCTTCTCTTTATCAACCAGTCTATATTAGCTGCAGACACAGTACAGTACGGTAGTTCACGGCTGTGGCTACCTCTGTGTCTGCACTCGGCAGGCAGTCCGTCCATAATTGTATACCACCTAACCGTGGTTTTTTTTCATTCTTCTTTATACATACATAGTTACATAGACATCTTCTCTTTATCAACCAGTCTATATTAGCTGCAGACACAGTACAGTACGGTAGTTCACGGCTGTGGCTACCTCTGTGTCTGCACTCGGCAGGCAGTCCGTCCATAATTGTATACCACCTAACCGTGGATTTTTTTCAGTCTTCTTTATACATACATAGTTACATAGACATCTTCTCTTTATCAACCAGTCTATATTAGCTGCAGACACAGTACAGTACGGTAGTTCACGGCTGTGGCTACCTCTGTGTCTGCAGTCGGCAGGCAGTCCATAATTGTATACTAGTATCCATCTCCATTGTTTACCTGAGGTGCCTTTTAGTTGTGCCTATTAAAATATGGAGAACAAAAATGTTGAGGTTCCAAAATTAGGGAAAGATCAAGATCCACTTCCACCTCGTGCTGAAGCTGCTGCCACTAGTCATGGCCGAGACGATGAAATGCCAGCAACGTCGTCTGCCAAGGCCGATGCCCAATGTCATAGTACAGAGCATGTCAAATCCAAAACACCAAATATCAGAAAAAAAAGGACTCCAAAACCTAAAATAAAATTGTCGGAGGAGAAGCGTAAACTTGCCAATATGCCATTTACCACACGGAGTGGCAAGGAACGGCTGAGGCCCTGGCCTATGTTCATGGCTAGTGGTTCAGCTTCACATGAGGATGGAAGCACTCAGCCTCTCGCTAGAAAAATGAAAAGACTCAAGCTGGCAAAAGCAGCACAGCAAAGAACTGTGCATTCTTCGAAATCCCAAATCCACAAGGAGAGTCCAATTGTGTCGGTTGCGATGCCTGACCTTCCCAACACTGGACGTGAAGAGCATGCGCCTTCCACCATTTGCACGCCCCCTGCAAGTGCTGGAAGGAGCACCCGCAGTCCAGTTCCTGATAGTCAGATTGAAGATGTCAGTGTTGAAGTACACCAGGATGAGGAGGATATGGGTGTTGCTGGCGCTGGGGAGGAAATTGACCAGGAGGATTCTGATGGTGAGGTGGTTTGTTTAAGTCAGGCACCCGGGGAGACACCTGTTGTCCGTGGGAGGAATATGGCCGTTGACATGCCAGGTGAAAATACCAAAAAAATCAGCTCTTCGGTGTGGAGGTATTTCAACAGAAATGCGGACAACAGGTGTCAAGCCGTGTGTTCCCTTTGTCAAGCTGTAATAAGTAGGGGTAAGGACGTTAACCACCTCGGAACATCCTCCCTTATACGTCACCTGCAGCGCATTCATAATAAGTCAGTGACAAGTTCAAAAACTTTGGGTGACAGCGGAAGCAGTCCACTGACCAGTAAATCCCTTCCTCTTGTAACCAAGCTCACGCAAACCACCCCACCAACTCCCTCAGTGTCAATTTCCTCCTTCCCCAGGAATGCCAATAGTCCTGCAGGCCATGTCACTGGCAATTCTGACGAGTCCTCTCCTGCCTGGGATTCCTCCGATGCATCCTTGCGTGTAACGCCTACTGCTGCTGGCGCTGCTGTTGTTGCCGCTGGGAGTCGATGGTCATCCCAGAGGGGAAGTCGTAAGCCCACTTGTACTACTTCCAGTAAGCAATTGACTGTTCAACAGTCCTTTGCGAGGAAGATGAAATATCACAGCAGTCATCCTACTGCAAAGCGGATAACTGAGGCCTTGACAACTATGTTGGTGTTAGACGTGCGTCCGGTATCTGCCGTTAGTTCACAGGGAACTAGACAATTTATTGAGGCAGTGTGCCCCCGTTAGCAAATACCATCTAGGTTCCACTTCTCTAGGCAGGCGATACCGAGAATGTACACGGACGTCAGAAAAAGACTCACCAGTGTCCTAAAAAATGCAGTTGTACCCAATGTCCACTTAACCACGGACATGTGGACAAGTGGAGCAGGGCAGGGTCAGGACTATATGACTGTGACAGCCCACTGGGTAGATGTATGGACTCCCGCCGCAAGAACAGCAGCGGCGGCACCAGTAGCAGCATCTCGCAAACGCCAACTCTTTCCTAGGCAGGCTACGCTTTGTATCACCGCTTTCCAGAATACGCACACAGCTGAAAACCTCTTACGGCAACTGAGGAAGATCATCGCGGAATGGCTTACCCCAATTGGACTCTCCTGTGGATTTGTGGCATCGGACAACGCCAGCAATATTGTGTGTGCATTAAATATGGGCAAATTCCAGCACGTCCCATGTTTTGCACATACCTTGAATTTGGTGGTGCAGAATTTTTTTAAAAACGACAGGGGCGTGCAAGAGATGCTGTCGGTGGCCAGAAGAATTGCGGGACACTTTCGGCGTACAGGCACCACGTACAGAAGACTGGAGCACCACCAAAAACTACTGAACCTGCCCTGCCATCATCTGAAGCAAGAAGTGGTAACGAGGTGGAATTCAACCCTCTATATGCTTCAGAGGTTGGAGGAGCAGCAAAAGGCCATTCAAGCCTATACAATTGAGCACGATATAGGAGGTGGAATGCACCTGTCTCAAGTGCAGTGGAGAATGATTTCAACGTTGTGCAAGGTTCTGATGCCCTTTGAACTTGCCACACGTGAAGTCAGTTCAGACACTGCCAGCCTGAGTCAGGTCATTCCCCTCATCAGGCTTTTGCAGAAGAAGCTGGAGGCATTGAAGAAGGAGCTAAAAGGGAGCGATTCCGCTAGGCATGTGGGACTTGTGGATGCAGCCCTTAATTCGCTTAACAAGGATTCACGGGTGGTCAATCTGTTGAAATCAGAGCACTACATTTTGGCCACCGTGCTCGATCCTAGATTTAAAGCCTACCTTGGATCTCTCTTTCCGGCAGACACAAGTCTGCTGGGGTTGAAAGACCTGCTGGTGACAAAATTGTCAAGTCAAGCGGAACGCGACCTGTCAACATCTCCTCCTTCACATTCTCCCGCAACTGGGGGTGCGAGGAAAAGGCTCAGAATTCCGAGCCCACCCGCTGGCGGTGATGCAGGGCAGTCTGGAGCGACTGCTGATGCTGACATCTGGTCCGGACTGAAGGACCTGACAACGATTACGGACATGTCGTCTACTGTCACTGCATATGATTCTCTCAACATTGATAGAATGGTGGAGGATTATATGAGTGACCGCATCCAAGTAGGCACGTCACACAGTCCGTACTTATACTGGCAGGAAAAAGAGGCAATTTGGAGGCCCTTGCACAAACTGGCTTTATTCTACCTAAGTTGCCCTCCCACAAGTGTGTACTCCGAAAGAGTGTTTAGTGCCGCCGCTCACCTTGTCAGCAATCGGCGTACGAGGTTACATCCAGAAAATGTGGAGAAGATGATGTTCATTAAAATGAATTATAATCAATTCCTCTGCGGAGACATTGACCAGCAGCAATTGCCTCCACAAAGTACACAGGGAGCTGAGATGGTGGATTCCAGTGGGGACGAATTGATAATCTGTGAGGAGGGGGATGTACACGGTGATATATCGGAGGGTGAAGATGAGGTGGACATCTTGCCTCTGTAGAGCCAGTTTGTGCAAGGAGAGATTAATTGCTTCTTTTTTGGGGGGGGTCCAAACCAACCCGTCATATCAGTCACAGTCGTGTGGCAGACCCTGTCACTGAAATGATGGGTTGGTTAAAGTGTGCATGTCCTGTTTTGTTTATACAACATAAGGGTGGGTGGGAGGGCCCAAGGACAATTCCATCTTGCACCTCTTTTTTCTTTTCTTTTTCTTTGCATCATGTGCTGATTGGGGAGGGTTTTTTGGAAGGGACATCCTGCGTGACACTGCAGTGCCACTCCTAGATGGGCCCGGTGTTTGTGTCGGCCACTAGGGTCGCTAATCTTACTCACACAGTCAGCTACCTCATTGCGCCTCTTTTTTTCTTTGCGTCATGTGCTGTTTGGGGAGGGTTTTTTGGAAGGGACATCCTGCGTGACACTGCAGTGCCACTCCTAGATGGGCCCGGTGTTTGTGTCGGCCACTAGGGTCGCTAATCTTACTCACACAGCTACCTCATTGCGCCTCTTTTTTTCTTTGCGTCATGTGCTGTTTGGGGAGGGTTTTTTGGAAGGGACATCCTGCGTGACACTGCAGTGCCACTCCTAGATGGGCCCGGTGTTTGTGTCGGCCACTAGGGTCGCTAATCTTACTCACACAGCTACCTCATTGCGCCTCTTTTTTTCTTTGCGTTATGTGCTGTTTGGGGAGGGTTTTTTGGAAGGGCCATCCTGCGTGACACTGCAGTGCCACTCCTAGATGGGCCCGGTGTTTGTGTCGGCCACTAGGGTCGCTAATCTTACTCACACAGCTACCTCATTGCGCCTCTTTTTTTCTTTGCGTCATGTGCTGTTTGGGGAGGGTTTTTTGGAAGGGACATCCTGCGTGACACTGCAGTGCCACTCCTAGATGGGCCCGGTGTTTGTGTCGGCCACTAGGGTCGCTTATCTTACTCACACAGCGACCTCGGTGCAAATTTTAGGACTAAAAATAATATTGTGAGGTGTGAGGTATTCAGAATAGACTGAAAATGAGTGTAAATTATGGTTTTTGAGGTTAATAATACTTTGGGATCAAAATGACCCCCAAATTCTATGATTTAAGCTGTTTTTTAGTGTTTTTTGAAAAAAACACCCGAATCCAAAACACACCCGAATCCGACAAAAAAAATTCGGTGAGGTTTTGCCAAAACGCGTTCGAACCCAAAACACGGCCGCGGAACCGAACCCAAAACCAAAACACAAAACCCGAAAAATTTCAGGCGCTCATCTCTACTGTTAACCCCTTTATTACACCTGTGTCCTTGCATTACCCTGTATATGCTATTTACCAATAAACCCAGGATCATGGGACTTGCTGCGTGGCCACCATCCCAATAGGCTATATATTATACGACACAGTTTGTACACATGTAAGCAGCATACATGTGAGTCTTTTTTAGTTCCACTTTCACGTAGAAGGTGATCCCATAAAAGTTTAAAAACACCACCTATCCCCGGACCCGCCCCCTCCCGCCCAGCGACCTCCTCTGCCTGTCAGTCAGGCAGACAGCAGCAATCAGGTCTGAATTAGGCCCATTGCACAGATCATTTTGTGGAAACTGAACTCATAAGATTGTCACCGTCTATCCCTGGAGAGTGGAGGGAATCTGGTAGTACTGCTACTGTAAGGTAATTCCGGGGCAGTGAGTCAGGACTGAGAATTTATGTCCATTGAACAATAAGCTCATTATGATTCATAAAATACAACTGTGAAATATTACTCATTTGTGGGTTGTTATCTTCTAAAGTGACTCTGTTTTATTCCACAACACTCACTGTTGAGAGACAGAGAAGCGTACAATGCCGGTGAGCAAACAGGGTAACAGGAAAATAATGTGGGAGCTACTGTAGTAAATAGAAACTTTAAAGATATTTTTGACGCTACCTGTCACTTCAAACCGGGACAGTTCCTCGAGCACCATGTTAAAAAAAGACTCCTCAATCTGGCCGACAGTATAGCCCAGGAATAGGCAACCCTTGGCACGTGAGGGTTTTTTCAATGGCACCTGAAATCATGAGGCTCGGACTGACAAATTAGGCAGCCCTAGCATCCCCCTCCAGGAGGCGAAATAGACTGTAGTCCCCCCCCCCCCCAAGCACCACCCCCTTCCTCGAAGGTGCATGCACAGTATCACTGCTAGCAGGGCAAAGAAGTTAATATGCCAAATAATCTCCAGCCGCTTCCCCCTAGTTCCCTTTAGCCTCATTCCCCATAATTTCAGCAGCTACAGCCCTACAGTGTCTCTCCAGCTCCATCCAGCTCTATAAATATCCCTTATGTCTCTCTAGCTTCTTTATGTTTATCCAGCCCCCCAGTGTCGCTCCATGCAGCCCCCCTTCTGTGTCTCCAGCCAGCACCCCTTTTGCCTCTTCAGCCCGCTTCTGTCTCTTTAGCTCTAGCCAACTCCCTTCCGTCTCTCCAGCTAGCATCCCATCTGTCTCTCTAGCCATCCCCCTTCCGTCTCCCCAGCCAGCCTACTTTGTCTCTCCAACCAGCCCCCTTTCTGTCTCTCCAGGCAGTCCACCTTCTGTCTCCAGCCAGCCACCTTCCCTTCTCTCTAGCCAGCCCCTTTCTGTCTCTCCAGTTAGCCCCCCTTTCCAGCTTTAGCACCCACATCCAGCCCTGTGACAGGTCAGGCTGGTGATAGGGTTTCAGCGAGTGGATCAAAGCTGGGGAAGACAAAACCTCAGCGGGGTGAAAGCGAGAAGGATGGCTGTAGTTCCTTCTTATGGACCACCAAGGTTCTTAGAAGCTTGAATGGACTCAGATGTCACCAGCAGAGAACTTGACTGAAGAGGAGCAGTTACTGCAATTATAATGGCCTGTAAGCACGAGCTGTAGAAGACTGGATTCTGTTGCAAGAAATGATGGACTGTTGAAGACTGGACCTGTATGAAGTGGAACTTGAAAGAACAACTGCTGAAGACTGGAACTGGAATGAGTGAAACATGTAGACACGAACTGCTGAAGGTTGTAGCTGGATCAGGTGAAACTTGAAAATATGAACTGCTGAAGACTGAAGCTGGAATAGGAGATGCTTGAATACATGAACAGCTAAAGACTAAAACTGGAATAGGAGATTGCTGAAAACATGAACTGCTGGAGACTGAAGATGGATTAGGAGATGCTTGAAAACTTGAACTGCTGAAGACTGGAACTGGATAACTGTTTAGATTACCAATGAAGTCACCAGCGGCACAGGACCACCGTGGAACCCTGTCTGGTATGTGGGCGGCCCACAGGGAGAGGCACTGGATCCACGCTCTGGCTTAGAGTGCAGCAGAGAAAACAGTGAGGCACTGAAGAAATGAGCTAAGAACCTCCAGGGAATTTAGCAAACTGGATGAAGCACAGAGTCACCTACAGGAGCATAGAGCTAAGACACTTGCCTATGAATAGCAACTTAAAGCAATGGCAGTATTACCATGGTCCAAACCCCTTTTTAAAGGAAGTGAAAAGCCAGGATTGGCTGAGAAACTCAGAAGAACTGTCATTGGCTAAAAGTGCATGGTTTTGGTCTCCAACATGGTGGCTCCCAGAAGTGCAGACACACAAGGAAGCACTCGCCTGTACTCACTGTCCCCGCTCCCCGAACTCCAGAGCTGTCTACACCAGTCACCTTAGTCTGCCGATGGCCAGCTGCCGCCGCAGCAGCACCAGCACCCACACCGGCAGTCCTAGAGATCCCGTGCCGCGGGTAAGTTCCCAGACCCTGACACCATGCAGCCCACAGACACTTACCTTCTCCTGTGTCTTTTGGCTGCAGCTGTCCTTTTCGTGCTGTAGTCAACTTCTCTGTCTGACAACTTCTCTGTCTGACAACGGTACTGCACATGTGACATCATAACATCACGTGTAACAGTACAATGTTCTCAAGCACGCCTTCATCTCCATGCTCCAAATTATCTGCCTAACCTGAGTATACTAGCTTCAAATAAGGAAGGACATGCTGCTAACATTGGGGGTAATTCAGACCTGTTCTCTCGCTAGCGTTTTTTGCAGCGTTGCGATCAGGTCAGAACTGGGCATGCGTATACACCGCAATGCGCAGGTGCATCGCACGGGTACAAAGCGGATCGTTGCTGTGTGATGGGTATTACGAAGAATCCATTCGCTGATCGCAAGGAGATTGACAGGAAGAAGGCGTTTGTGGATGGCAACTGACCGTTTTCTGGGAGTGGTTGGAAAAACGCAGGCGTGTCCAGGCGTTTGCAGGGCGGGTGTCTGACGTCAATTCCGGTCCCGGACAGGCTGAAGTGATCGCAGCGGCTGAGTAAGTCCTTGACTACTCAGAAACTGCACAAAGTTTTTTTGTACCGCTCGGCTGCACATGCGATCGCACACTTGCACAGCTAAAATACACGGTGGGCGGCGACTATGCGAACGCTGGACTGCTAAAAAACACTAGCGAGCAATCAGGTCTGAATTACCCCATTATCATTACCCATCATGAGTTACATTTATAAATGTTGATATATGCTGCACATGTGCCGGATGCAGTACGGCCCCAGACTTCAAGTGATCAACAGTCTGCAGCCATGTAGAGGCAGGGAGGGGGCGGCAGCAGCAGCCGTTTAACAATGCAAAGGCATGTCGCCTCCGTTTTGTGGGAGTTCCAAAGTCAGGGTCACAAGTGATCCGATGCTGCATCTTTGGACGCAGCACTAGACCACACATGCATGCAGGAAGCATTTACTTATACCAGACGCCTCCTGCTGCATTACCGTATCTGTGCATCGCTGCTGCGGTGATGCTCACTCTGTCCACATCTGAATTAGGCCCCCTGTCTTTAGTTGTTGTAAATCCCATTGATAATGATTTGATAAGGTGTGTGGATCCTGGCCCGACTGGGATCTGCTGCAAGACCTGACCTTAAGTTCCTACTATCAGCTGATCAGTGATGTGTGAGTTTTCAGATCTTCACTCCCCCAGTGTATTTGCTTGCTGTACAAGTGTTTGTGTAATCCTATGATCCTAACCTTTATACTGAAAGTCTTTCCCTATACAATAAGTAAGCATGCTCTGTCGGAGCGGAGGCTCTCCGCTGTGCAGTGCGCGCCCTTGGAGCCCGGTGTTGTGTTTTCCAGCACTGGCTGATGGAGCGCTGGATTCTCTGAGGATTGGGAGGAGGAGATCACGTACAAGCAGCAGCTATGCATACACTGCTGCCGATACAGTATGTGCTCTAGTTATGGTTTCTCTGTTTGCGTAAGATACCATATGTGATATGGAGGCGCTGGGAGACTTCTGTCTTCAATATAATCCTTCACATATAGCAGAAATCCTCACACTTGTTAATGCGCTTTCCAGCCGCTAACGCCTCAAGATCTCATAAAAAATAGGATGAATGAATGAATATTGGGGGTCATTCCGAGTTGTTCGCTCGGTAAATTTCTTTGCATCACAGCGTTTTTCCGCTTAGTGCGCATGCGCAATGTTCGCACTGCGACTGCGCCAAGTAAATTTGCTATGCAGTTAGGAATTTTACTCACGGCTTTTTCATCGTTCTGGTGATCGTAATGTGATTGACAGGAAGTGGGTGTTTCTGGGCGGAAACTGGCCGATTTATGGGTGTGTGTGAAAAAACGCTACCGTTTCTGGGAAAAACGCGGGAGTGGCTGGAGAAACGGAGGAGTGTCTGGGCGAACGCTGGGTGTGTTTGTGACGTCAAACCAGGAACGACAAGCACTGAACTGATCGCAGATGCCGAGTAAGTCTGGAGCTACTCAGAAACTGCTAAGAGAGGTCTAATCGCAATATTGCGAATACGTCGTTCGCAATTTTAAGAAGCTAAGATTCACTCCCAGTAGGCGGCGACTTAGCGTGAGCAAATCTGCTAAAAGCAGCTTGCGAGCGAACAACTCGGAATGAGGGCCATAGGCTCCTTCCCAGCATTGCGCTCTGCCATTCTAACACAGCAGTTCATTCCGACCCGTTCGCATGCAGACGGGTCGGGACTGCGGCTGCGCGGCGCCCACAATGTGCACACGCGTCATTGCCGCCGGGAAGCGATTCCGCAAGCACAGAAAGTGATCGCAGCGGCTATCGCATGAAGACTGACAGGCGCGAAGCGTTCCGGGGCGGCAACTGATCGTTTTCAAGGCTTGGTGAGGTGAACGCAGGTGGATTCAGGCGTTTGGAGGGCGGATGTCTGACATCAATCCCGGGACCTTCGTCGCTGGATCCGTCGCACAGGGTAAGTAAGTCGGACCCTGGTCTTGTTTTGCAGGAAACTTTTTTAGCATAGCAGGGCTTCACAAGTGATCGCAGCCCTGCTATGCTAAAATACACTCCCCCATAGGCGGCATCAAGTTGATCGCACGAGCAGCAAAAAGTTGCTATGTGCGATCAACTCGGAATGAGGGCCTATAGATCCGACAGCCGGGATATCGAGTGCCTCCCGGGTGGTTACCTGCAATCACTTTGCCACTACCCATTTCTTGCCCCAAAATTACCTATTTCACTGAAAGACAGATCTGCCATGTTGTGTCCAAACAGGACGGAGATATGAAAATATGCATAAATTCATTTTGCACATGCTCTGTATAGAACAACTCTCCATTTCCCTCAATGCTGAGAGCCCGTGCGAATCAGACCCCTTATTTGCATTTCAAGCCTATCACTTGCGCAAAGGGCCTGATTCATGTTTGTAAGTAAAGCAAAAAAGCAAGCAACTGAGTAAAACCATGTTGCACTGCAGGTGGGGCAGATGTAACATGTGCAGAGAGAGTTAGATTTGGGTGGGGTGTGTCCAGGGCCGTTTCTAGCCAATTTGGCTCCCAGTGCGAGATTTAAAAATGCGCCCCCCCCCCCCATAGATATAAAGAGGAAAAGCATGCGCGCGCCGAAGTCGCGCGCGCTCCCGGTAAGGGGGCGTGGCCTTGTTAAAATGGGCATGGCTTTGCTAAGATGGACACAGCACGGCAGGCAAGTGTCCCCATTTTACACAGTACGGCAGGCACGTGCCCCCATTTTACACATTGCGGCAGGAAAAAGTATCCCCATTTTACACATTGCGGCAGGCACGTGTCCCCATTTTACACATTGCGGCAGGCAAGTGTCCCCATTTTACACATTGCGGCAGACAAGTGTCCCCATTTTACACATTGCGGCAGGCAAGTGTCCCCATTTTACACATTGCGGCAGGCAAGTGTCCCCATTTTACACATTGCGGCAGACAAGTGTCCCCATTTTACACATTGCGGCAGACAGGTGTCCCCATTTTACACATTGCGGCAGGCAAGTGTCCCCATTTTACACATTGCGGCAGGCAAGTGTCCCCATTTTACACATTGCGGCAGACAGGTGTCCCCATTTTACACATTGCGGCAGGCAAGTGTCCCCATTTTACACATTGCGGCAGGCAAGTGTCCCCATTTTACACATTGCGGCAGACAGGTGTCCCCATTTTACACATTGCGGCAGGCAAGTGCCCCCATTTCACACATTGCGGCAGGCACGTGCCCCCATTTTATACAGTACGGCAGACAGGTTCCCATTTTACACATTATGGCAGGCAAGAGTCGCCATTTTACATATTACGGCAGACAGGTGTCCCCATTTTACACAGTACGGCAGGTGGTGGGGAGGGGGAGGGAGAGAGAGGGAGAGGGGCTGACTTACATTTGAAGCGGTTCTCGCCGGTCTTCAGCCGCCTCTCCCTCGTCTGCGCGGCTCCCCCTTCTCCCTCCTCCCGAGTGCCCAGCTCGGGGGGCGGGGTTTCGCGGAATGACGCGATTGCGTCGTGACATCACGACGCAAACGCGTCATTCCGCGAAACCCCGCCCCCCGAGCTGGGCACTCGGGAGGAGGGAGAAGGGGGTTTCAAAGTGCTGAAGAAATGCCGCGGCGGGCGCCCCGTGCGGTTGCACGGCTCGCCCGCCGCAAGAAACGGCACTGGGTGTGTCCAAACTGAAATCTAAATTGCAGTGTAAAAATAAAGCTGTCTGGCATTTGTGGGCTACATGCAAAAGCAGCCAGTATTTACCCTGCACAGACAAAATATAAATGTATTTGCTCCCCTTGCATGGCAACAGTGGCCCTCATTCCGAGTTGATCGCTCGCTAGCTGCTTTTAGCAGCATTGCACACGCTAGGCCGCCGCCCTCTGGGAGTGTATTTTAGCTCAGCAGAATAGTGAACGAAAGATTAGCAGAACTGCTACTAAATAATTCTTTGCAGTTTCTGAGTAGCTCCAGACCTACTCCTAGATTGCGATCACCTCAGTCCGTTTAGTTCCTGGCTTGACGTCACAAACACGCCCTGCGTTCGGCCAGCCACTCCCCCGTTTCTCCAGACACTCCCGCGTTTTTCCCTGACATGCCTGCGTTTTTTTGCAAACGCCGGGAAAGCGCTGAGTTACCACCCAGAAACGCCCCTTTCCTGTCAATCACTCACCAATCAGCAGTGCGACTGAAAAGCGCCGCAGAATCCACAGCAAATTTACAAAGTTTTGTGTTAAACAACTAAGCGGGGGATCAGTACGTAATCCCGCTGGACGGGATCCCGGCGATCGAAATACCGACGCCGGAATCCCGACCACACAATCCCGACAGGGGTGGCGAGCGGAACGCATCCCCTTGCGGGCTCGCTTCTCTCGCCACGCTGCGGGCACGGAGCCTCGCTACGCTCGGCACACTATTATATTCTCCCTCTATGGGTGTCGTGGACACCCACGGAGTGAGAATATGTCGGGATTGTGGCGGTCGGGATTGTGGCGGTCGGGATTGTGGCGGTCGGGATTCCGGCTTCGGTATTTCGACCGCCTGGATCCCGTCCAGCGGGATGTTGACCGCATCCCCTAAGCGGATGGGCCCTGCGTGCCTTGCGCATGCACAGTTTGCAACAAATCGCAGCATAGCGAAAATCGTCAACGAGCGATCAACTCGGAATGAGGGCCATGGTTTGTTCCAGACACACTTGCTTTTTTTTTGCTTTACTTACAAACATGAATCAGGCCCAAAGTAAGCCTAGAAACTGCAACAATGAGACGAGCTTAGCACCCCATAAAATGTATAGTAAGCAGGGAACGGGGCGTAATTGCGTTCCGTCAGTTCCCCTTGGAAATGGAACGCAGTTCCGCCTCCTCCTGCTCACCTAACCCAATGTGTGCCTGGCACCGCAGGGAGATGCCGGGCGCCCACTGAGATTGTGTTTCCAGCGGGCGCCCGGCTCTCTCTCCACAGCGGAAGCCGGAGGCAGGAGCTCACTACTGAGTTCCGGCTCCCGGCTCTGTCAGTGTGCGCTATGGGAGAGAAGTCCGAGGAGCGGACGCCAGGAGGACTGCTGCAGTCGGACGCGGGAGCGGGGCTTAGTGAGTATTGTGTTTTTTTGGGGGTTTTCTACATATGTGTGAGTGAAAGCGACGCTTCTACTGGGCCCAAACTACAAGGGGGCTAACTACAAGGATGCAAGCTACTGGGGGCAAACTACAAGGGGGGCAAGCTACTGGGGGCAAACTACAAGGGGGGCAAGCTACTGGGGGCAAACTACAAGGGGGCAAGCTACTGGGGGCAAACTACAAGGGGGCAAGCTACTGGGGACAAACTACAAGGGGGCAAGCTACAGGGGGGCATTTCTACTGGGGGCATAACTACAGGGGCATTACTACTTGGGGGCATTACTACTGTGGGTTAAACTACAAGGGCGCTAAACTACTGGGGGCATTACTACTGAGGGCTAACTACTTGGGGCAAACTACTTGGGGACTAAACTACTGGGGGCATAACTGCAGGGGCTAAACTACAGGGGGCATTACTACTGGGGGCTAAACTACATGAGGCAAACTACATGAGGGCTAAACTACTGGGGGGCATTATCACTGGGAGTCTAAACTAAAGGGGGGGGGGGTAAACTACTGGGATCATAACTGCAGGGGCATTACTACTGGGAGCTAAACTACTGGGGGCATAACTACAGGGGCTTAATTACTGGCGCTAAATGACTGGGGGCATTACTACAGGCTACATTACTACTGGGGGCAATACTACACAGGGGCATTACCATTAAGGGCATTACTAATGGGAGCACTATTAATGAGGGCATTGTAAAGGGGGCACTTCATAAGAAGCATCACTCCTGGAGACAGGGGTGTATCTTCCTATTGGCCAGGATGGCACTTGCCCGATGCGCCAGCCAAGAGGCAGTGCCACCCGCACCAGGGAGTAGAATGACATAGTAGTTCTCACTGAGTACATCCCTTTGCAGTGCTCATCCACTGCGGGACTCCCAGAAGCGTATTGCACTCTGACACTCTCTGTGACTACAGTCACAATGATGGTGAATATATCCGGGGAGCAGGGCACTTCCAGGTATGTGGAGGGGCGAGGCACCTCCTCTTCCTCATCCGCTCCCCTTCTCATTGGTCCCACGTGGTCTGTCACCAAACACCAGCCACTACAATCAGCACCAGTCAGCAGTGCAGCATGCGCAGACCTGTACATTTTCTGCGGTACCGTAGCTGCACTGCATGGTCTATCCTGGCAGTCTGGATCACAGCTTACAAAGAGCTCTGTATGGAGAGGTATCTAGACCAGTGACTGCTTGTCCAGCTGTGTTGAGACTACAAGTCCCAGCACACCTTGTCAATTGGATTTGCTGGGACATGTAGTGCAATCACACCTAGAGTGGGGTTTTTAACTGTATGTATGTGTGCATATATCCCCTCGGTGTCCCTGTCCGCACCCTCCTTGTAATTCCCCCTTAGTGTCACTGCCCGCACCATCCCTGTAACTGCCCCCTTCGTGATCCTGCCCATACACTCCTGTAATTCCCCCTCAGTGACCCTGCCCGCACCTTCTCTGTAATTCCCTCTCATTGTCCCTACCAGCACCCTAACCGTAATTCCCCCTCAGTGTCCCTGCCTACACACTCCTCGTAATTCCCCCTCAGTCTCCCTACCAGCACCCTAACCGTAATTCCCCCTCTGTGTCCCTGCCTGCACCCTTCCCGTAATTCAATCTCAGTCTCCCTGCCTGCACCCTCCCCGTAATTCCATCTCAGTGTCCCTGCCCGCACCTTCCTCGTAATTCCTCCTCAGCAGGGCCGTAACTAGGTGTGTGTCAGCGGTGCCTGGCACACAGCGCACATTCACTGTGCGCACAGTACAGCTGGTAACACCCGTAGTTCCGCAATGCAATGTGAGCCTGCGGTAGTTAAAGTGCAGCTACGGGCAGTAAAGCCCTGCCCCCACCCTCGGAAACCAGAGCTAACAGTACAGCCAGACCACTCGCCCCCCCCTCCACCAGAGGTTATAATGAGCTGCGGCAATACTGCCCGATCCCCTCTGCCGCCGCCACCAGTGTAGGTTAAAGTGAGCTGCGGGTTGCTGTAGTGCCCGATCCTCCCCTCACCTCACACCCGCTCCTGCCAGAGTTACAATGCAGTGCATACAATGGCAACCCGGCAGTCATGTCCTCCCCCTCCTGCCTGGAGGTTACAGTGACAATCTTCTGCACTCCTGTAGACCTGTACTCGAAGGGGACATGCCGGCTGAAAATCTCTATATCTACAACCACACACAGCGGCAGTGAGCGGCCAGCGAGCTCCTGTACTGCACCTAAGCAGACCCTCTGCCCCAGCCTGTGCTTGTCAGTGAGCGGCCTGGTCTCCCGGCAATGGATTGACAGTGTCCCATGAGATCAGGATCATGCAGCAGCCACACAACTACAACTGGGTGAGCAGGACAGCAGCAAGTGGTGGGGACTCTTCATGCCGGCCCTTAGAAAGGTGAGAGGAGAGAAGTGCCTGGGTCCTGATGCTGTAGAACCACAAGTCCCATCATCCCCTGACAGACATTACATGATAGAGCATGCTTGGACTTGTGGTTCCACCATAGCTGTAGAGCAGACATTGACTACCTCCGAGTTCTCATGATTTTTGTACAGGGCCGTAGCTAGGTGTTTGCCGAGTGTTCTCGGCCCACAGTACATAGGCACTGAGGACAGAGAACCGCATGTAATGTGTAAAAGGGAGCTCTGCCTGCCGTAATGTGTAAAAGGGAGCTCTGCCTGCCGTAATGTGTAAAAGGGAGGTCTGCCTGCCGTAATGTGTAAAAGGGAGCTCTGCCTGCCGTAATGTGTAAAGGGAACTCTGCCTGCCGTAATGTGTAAAAGGGAGCTCTGCCTGCCATAATGTGTAATAGGGGCTGTACCTGGAGTAATGTGTAAAATGGAGCTCTACCTGGCGTAATGTGTGTAAGTGGCATCATTTGATTACTGGAGACCACTGTGCAGCGTAATATGAATTGGTATTATTTTGTGGCCACGCCCCTTCCACATAAAGCTATACCCCTATAGTTTTGGCACACACCTACAGCGCGCACTGACCCTTTTTTTTAATTATCTTGGGGGGCACTGAGCCTGTTTCTTGCACACAGCGCTAAAATGTCTAGTAACGGCACTGCTCCTCAGTGTCCCTGCCTGCACCCCCCCCCCCATAATTCCATCTCAGTGTCCCTGCCCTCACACCCCTTGAAATTCCTCCTCAGTGTCCCTGCCTGCACCCTCTCTGTAATTCTCCCTCAGTGTACCTGACCTCAGCCTCCCTGTGACTCCCCCCCTCAGTGTCCCTGCCCTCACCGTCCCTGTAATTACCCCTCAGTGTCCCTGACTTCAGCCTATCTGTAACTCCCCCCTCTGTGTCCATGGGTGGGGGAGGTGGGGGGCGCCAGTTCCTTACTTTGCCAGGGGCGCTCAGACCCCTAGATACACCCCTGCCAGGGGACATAAGGGGCACTACTACTGGGGGCATTGCATAAGGGGCACCACTACTATGGGCTCTATATAAGGGGCGCTACTGCTGTGGGCATTATGTGTATTAGTGGTGCTACTACTGTGGGCATTATTACTATGGTGTGACCACGCCCATTTCTTTTTGAGACCATGCCCCTTTTTAGGGGCGCACGCAATACCTTTATTACATGGGCGCCAGGGGGAGGGGGGGTGAGTTCCACCACCTCTCTAGGACCACTTTAAGCACTGATAGTGAGAGATCTGATCTCCACCAGCTCAGACCTGGTGCAAATGCCTTACTCAACACAGCAAGAAATGCCGCTACCTATGGTCCTTCTTCTCACCGTAATTTTTCTAATTTTTACAATATCTCTCTGCAAAAAGAAACCTCATGTTTGAATTGATCAGAAAATTAATGAATTAAACAACCTCACTCTAAGAACCCCAAGAGCCAGTGCGAACGTCTTCTCCCCTGTTACGGCTGACGTCCTGCCTTACAAATCTGGATGCAGCTATGAAAATCCAGGCGCACATCGACACCAAGGTGGATTATGCTCTACACCTCCGCCATGATGTGTCCCTGTGGTGTGATGTCCCAACGGCGCAATGCATTTACCCTATGGGCCGGATGTAATGGCGCCTGAATTCGGTGGCCGCGCTGGATGCCGGCCAAACTCTGACTTTTTTGTTAAGTGACAATCACTTATACCCCTTTCACATCTCCAATGCCGGATCCCACCCGTGAATTGGAAACGGGTCCTTCCCGGGTGGGATACGGCATTGGAGCCTCATCGCTGGCTTCCCGACCCGGCAACATGCTGGGCCGGTTGCCATAGCGGCAGGGGGCGGAGTCAGCAGTCGGGGCGGAAGAGGAGGCGGCGCTGGGAAATGAGCTCCTCTCCGCACCTCCTCTCCCTATGTAGTATGCGGGTCCCGTGTCGCATCGACCCGGGAACCCGTTTACACTGCCACTGACCCGGTATTCAACCCAGGAATAACCCTTCTTATTACCCGAGTTGAATTACCAGGTCAGGCGACCCGGGAGTTCTCAAAGGCCTCTTTGACATCACACACTGGCACGTCGATATGCCGTGTCGATACCGGGTTACTTTTCCGATGTGAAAGGGGTATTACAAGGCATAGTTTTGTCTTGTGTTTGTACCTTTAAAAAAATCCTCCGAGTTCAGACGGCATCTCGCAAGGCCGCTGAGCTAGGGTGAATGCTTAGAGTTCATTATACCTTGAGAAACGGTAACAGGCGAGAGATTCTATAACGCTTCTTAGGAGTTACAATTCTGACACAAGCCAGGAACCTGCCCTGAATCAATCACTTCTCTGTGCATTAATCTAGGAACAATAAGCAAAGGCTGAACACCGGCCTGTGAGAAGGAGACTGATCAATGCATGATGAAAGCCCCGGATCCAATGTACGAGATGTCAGCAGCCCACAATGCTGAGCCGGGCACAGACAGCCAATCTCCCCCTAATGCCATACGCTGGTGCGGACAACATGTTTTCTGCTAAGCATTACTCACACCGGCCTGAGCCAAGTATTAGAGCTACGTACAGCTATGCTGTTACCGTGTCATCACAGAAATATGTGTGCCGTTTTCTCACAGTCATACAATGACATATACTGCATGATGCTGTCACTTTAAAAAAATAAAAAAACTTACAAACGTTGGAAAGCCGCCATCTGGTTATGCTAGATTTTTAATTACAGAATTCTATCAGCATAACCAGGTTACTGTATATGTATGCAGCGTTGATGCCCTGGAGGCTTATTATCCGTACTGCCCAATTCCGCTAGCTCTCTCTCAGGCAGGGAACATGGGGCCTAATTCAGACCTGGTCGCTAGGCTGTGTTTTCGTACAGCCTGTGATCAGGTCTGAACTGCGCATGCGTATGCACCGCAATGCGCAGGCGCGTCAGTTCCGCAGCGACGGAGATTGCCGGGTAGCGACAGGATGTGCAATAAAAGCGATTGCATGGGCGATCGCAAGGTGACTGACAGGAAGAGGGTGTTTGTGGGTGGTAACTGACCATTTTTAAGGAGTGTCCAGAAAAACACAGGAGGGACCAGGCGTTTGGAGGGAGGGTTTCTGACGTCAGCTCCGGCCCCGATCATCGCACTGGAAGAGTAAGTCCTGGGCTGTGCGGAGACTGCGCAAACTGCTGTTTGTACCGCTCTTCTGCACATTCGATCGCACCCCTGCACAGCGAATTCCCCCTCCCCCTGTAGGCAGCGACTACCTGATCGCAGGGATGCAAAAAACGCACCCTAGCGATCAGGTCTGAATTAGGCCCATGGCCTATATGACGTTTATACACATCTCAGATATCTCAGATATATTTGCTGCATGCATGTGCAGTATACAGTATACAGTGCATGGAAATTCCTGCGGATGGGAATACGGTCGCAGTGCCCCGGAAGCCAGCCGCAGCTTTATTGACATGCTGCAGCTGCTTGGGGGTGGGGACGGGGCAGCAGTGGGCTATGTCCTCGACAGCGGGAGTCTCTGCCTCATTTTAAAGGCATGCCAAGGCCAATGTCTGTGTCTATAACACAGATTAACCGGCCTCGGCAGCTGAAATGAGGCAGCCATTCTTAGTCACTCAATGGCCGGTGCTGCGACTGACAGTCGCTGTGGTGAGCCAATGCTGAGTCTGCGGATGCAGCACTCGGATCTGAGATGTCTAGATTGAAAAAAGAACTCAGCTGCGCAATGAAATTGGAAACATGAACAAAAGCTGACGTATGCTGAGATAAATTATAAAGAAAAATTTAATATGACAATAAAATAAATTTCATACAATAAAACATATAGTCTGGACTTAAACCTTATAAGGAAAATAGTAAAATACCCTGTACTGGATATCAGATAAAGCAAGCACTTGTGGTGTGAGCAGTAACAATATGTAACATTTGTATCCAACAAGTAGAAACAGTATCGTATCCTGGATATGAATGAATTGTTAGAATGTGGAGTAATTCATAAGTTTTAAACTGGTAACTGCAGTCCCATGAATCTATTAATGGAGCTCCTTTATGTAGAAATACTCCGATGTCAGATAAAGTCAAAATTACCTCTCCCCTGGGCTGGTTTCTAACCGAGCGTCCTCGGTTAGATTATCCTGCGTTGCCCACCACGTAGCTGTCACTGGGAGGGAGAGTGCAAAGCTTGCACCAGGCGGAGTCCTACACAGAGACGCAGCTGGAGGTATGAAGGAGCCACTATGGAGACTGAGTTGCCAATGCTGCTCAGCAGGCCTTGATGTCAGCTGTGGTGTGCAGAGAATAATATGCCACTGCAGGGGCTGCAAGGCCAATGGCGGATCTGAGATGTCGGCAGTGAGTGTCTTTTGTCTCCTCCTGCGGCATTACCGTACTTTCACACCGCAGCTGCATCCAAAGACGCAGAGGCGAAGCAATTACCGTCCATTTCTGAATCAGGACCACTCTCATAGGAGTTGCTATGAGAAGGGAAGTAGCAGGCAGCGGTGTAACTAAAGCGCAAAAGCCACTGCTATGTAACCCAGAGGCTTAGGGAACCCGCCTTCCCTGCACCCAGCCCACATTGGCATCAGTTCTGAATATCACAATAAGAGCAGATGACTGAATTGAATACAGAACGCAACAGTCTACAAGCTGCTGGCCACAATATAATTATATTCTATACAGGGTACTGAATACACTAGTGCACAGGTTCTCAAACTCGGTCCTCAGGACCCCACACAGTTCATGTTTTGCAGGTCACCTGTAGATGTTTAAAATGTGACAGTTGGTGATACACAGTGCAGCTGCTGGGTGACCTGGAAAACGTGAACCATGTGGGGTCCTGAGGACCGAGTTTGAGAACCACTGCACTAGTGGCATGGCGAGTAGTTTGTTGATTGTCCCTCTCTACCAGCCTGCAGCACCGCAGTGGATTGCATGCAGCAGATTCAACTCACAGAGAGCTGTGCACGCCCCCATAGTGATGGAAAACGGGGGCCGTGGCTCGTGAACTCGTCACTCCAGTGAAGCCACGCCTCCTTTTCTATAGACCACACCCCGTTTGGCAGCGGAGTCCCACTTCCCTGTCTCCCGATGTTGAGAGGTATGTACTTATGTCCCTGGTAGCAGGAAAGGAGGGTGATTCACTCTGGTTCCTGAACTAATGATTTATGGAATGGAAACAACTTGTGGATTCAGACAGAAAGTGACAGTTGTCATCATACAGTAAATCCAAGTAGACTCAGATGGTGGACAAGATGGAACTCAGTCCATCCATATGATCAGATTACTGATGTAGAGGGTAAGTCACTCTGTCCTTAGCACAGAGACCCAGACCAGCGCTCTTTCCACTGGCAGAGGTGTTTGTTGTATAATGTGTGTCTCATACCCTCCAACATGACCCGCCCCACTAGGTACAAAATGCTCTGTTTCTGGACTTCCCTCTTAATTTATTATTGCCATCACCTGTGAAGAAACAGCTTTCTTATCATTTAACTAGTTCAACACAGGTGATGGAAATCATAAATTAAGAGGGAAGTCCAGAAACAGAGCATTTTGTACCTAGTGGGGCGGGTCATGTTGGAGCGTCTGGTGTCTGCAGGCAACAGTGCAGCATGGTGGAGGTTCCTTTCAAGTTTGGGGCTACATTTCAGCAAATGGAGTTGGGGATTTGGTCAGGATTAATGGTATCCTCAATGCTGAGAAATACAGGCAGGTACTTATCCATCATGCAGTGCCAGCAGGGAGGCGTCTGATTGGCTCCAGATTTATTTGGACAACGACCATCAAACATACAGCCACTGTCATTAAGAACTATCTTCAGCGTAACAAAGAACAAGGAGTCCTGGAAGTGATAATATGGCCCCCACAGAGCCCTGATCAACAGAAGATCTGTGGTAAGATGTTTGGAACAACCTCCCTGTCAAGTTCCTTCAAAAACTGTGTGCAAGTGTACCTAGAAGAATTGATGCTGCTATGAAGACAAAGGGTGGTCACACCAAATCCTGATGATTTAGATTTCTCATCTGTTCATTCACTTTGCATTTTGTTAACTGCTAAAAATAAACTATTAACACTATTTTTTAAAGCATTCTTACTTTGCAGCATTTTTTCTACACCTGCCTAAAACATTTGCACAGTACTGTACGTGGCTAGATTTGCCAAGATCTGGACATTTGGTCCCCAAAGCCAACCAGTTTCACCAAGTTTCAGATTGACTCAGAAGATGGCCCGCACCGGCTGTCAGCCGTCATCGGCAGTAATCTGACAGGCTCATCCATCAGTTCAAGGGGGTTAGTCAGACCCGATCGCTAGCTTTTTTTTACAGTGGTGCGATCGGGTCTGAACTGCGCATGCGTATGCACCGAAATGCGCAGGCGTGTCGGCCGTCGGCGACGGGGATTGCCGGACAGCAACGGAATCTACGAAGAAAGCTATCGCACCGGCGATCGCAAGAAGATTGACAGGAAGAGGCCGTTTGTGGGTGTCAACTGACCGTATCTAGGGAGTATCCGGAAAAACGCAGGCGTGCTCAGCCGTTTGAAGGGAGGGTTCCTGACATCAGCTCCTGGCCGGATCATCGCAGCGGCTGAGTAAATTCTGGGCTGTGCAGAGACTGCACAAACTTTTGTTTGTGCAGCTCTCTGCACAAGCGATCGCACCCCTGCACAGCGTTTACCCCTCCCCCTGTAGGTGGAAACTACCAGATCGCAGCACTGCAAAAAACAGGTCAGAATCACCCCCAAATTCAGTTGTTGTATTATGTCAGAAAATAATTCCCCGATGTTAGTTCATCAATTATCCTTGACCTTACGATACACAGCAATACTTCATCCCCACATTTACATTCTGTTTTATGGACATAATGGGGGTCATTCTGACCCGTTCGCATGCAGCAGTTGTTCGCTGCGGTATGAACGGGTCAGAACTGCGCATGCTTGGTGTACTCATTGCGCAAGCACACCGTTGCCCGTCGACAGACGACGCCAGGCAACGGAGCGCCTAGCGTGAAGTAAAGACGCAGCGCTGGACGGAAAGAAGATTGACAGCGGAGAGGCATTCCGGGGCGGATACTCACCATTGGAGGCCGTTTTCGGGGAGTGGTAAGAAGAATGCAGGCGTGTCCAGGCGAACGGAGGGCGGATGTCTGACGTCAGGACCGGGACCTTCATCGCTGGATCCGTCGCACTGGGTAAGTAGCTGAAGGGCTGGTCTTGTTTTGCAGGAAAAACTTTAAGCATAGCAGGGTTGCACAAGTGATCGCAACCCTGCTATGCTCAAATACACTCCTCCATAGGCGGGGATTAGTTGATCGCAGCAGCAGCAAAAAGTTGCTGGTTGCGATCAATTCGGAATGACCTCCAATATACCTAGATGAAAGGTTGTTATCAAGTCATGGTGAGACAGGCAAAGTGATTATATATTAGTGGTTACAACTATTGTAACTGCATAGTTCCACTTCTGTTCTGTATGGGATATGTAATAACTGCATAGTACCACTTCTCCTGTTCTGTATGATGGGATGTGTGATAACTACCACTTCTTCTGCTCTGTATGATGGGATATGTGATAACTGCATAGTACCACTTTTGTTTTGTATGATGGGATATGTGATAACTCCACAGTACCACTTCTCCTGATCTGTACGATGGGATATGTGATAACCGCACATATAAAGTACCACTTCTCCTGATCTGTATGATGGGACATGTGATAACTGCCCAGTATCACTTCTCATAATCTGTATGATGGGGTATGTGATAACTGCACAGTACCACTTCATCTGTTCTGTGTGATGGGATACGTGATAATGGCAAGGAAAACGTCTCCTGTTCTGTATGATGGGATATATAACCGCAAAGTACCACTTCTCCTGACCTGTATGTTGGGCTATGTGGTAACTGCATAGTGCCACTTCTCCTGTTCTGTAAGATGGGATATGCGGTAATTGCACAGTACCACTTCTCCTGTTCTGTATGATGGGATATGTGGTAAATGCATAGTAACACTGCGCCTGTTCTGTATTTTGGGATATGTGGTAACTGCATAGTACCACTTCTCCTGTTCTGTATGATGGGATATGTGGTAACTGCATAGTGACACTTCTCCTGTTCTGTATGATGGGATATGTGATAACTGCATAGTACCACTTGTAATCTGTATGCTAGGATATGTGTAACCACATAGTACCACTTCTGCTGATCTGTATGATGGGATAATAAGAATTTACTTACCGATAATTCTATTTCTCGGAGTCCGTAGTGGATGCTGGGGTTCCTGAAAGGACCATGGGGAATAGCGGCTCCGCAGGAGACAGGGCACAAAAAAGTAAAGCTTTACTAGGTCAGGTGGTGTGCACTGGCTCCTCCCCCTATGACCCTCCTCCAGACTCCAGTTAGGTACTGTGCCCGGACGAGCATACACAATAAGGGAGGCATTTTGAATCCCGGGTAAGACTCATACCAGCCACACCAATCACACCGTACAACTTGTGATCTAAACCCAGTTAACAGTATGACAACAGAAAGGGCCTCTTAAAGATGGCTCCTTAACAATAACCCGAATTAGTTAACAATAACTATGTACAAGTATTGCAGATAATCCGCACTTGGGACGGGCGCCCAGCATCCACTACGGACTCCGAGAAATAGAATTATCGGTAAGTAAATTCTTATTTTCTCTATCGTCCTAAGTGGATGCTGGGGTTCCTGAAAGGACCATGGGGATTATACCAAAGCTCCCAAACGGGCGGGAGAGTGCGGATGACTCTGCAGCACCGAATGAGAGAACTCCAGGTCCTCCTTTGCCAGGGTATCAAATTTGTAAAATTTTACAAACGTGTTCTCCCCCGACCACGTAGCTGCTCGGCAGAGTTGTAATGCCGAGACCCCTCGGGCAGCCGCCCAAGATGAGCCCACCTTCCTTGTGGAGTGGGCTTTTACAGTTTTAGGCTGTGGCAGGCCTGCCACAGAATGTGCAAGTTGAATTGTGTTACAAATCCAACGAGCAATCGACTGCTTAGAAGCAGGTGCGCCCAACTTGTTGGGTGCATACAATATAAACAGCGAGTCAGATTTTCTGACTCCAGCCGTCCTTGCAATGTATATTTTTAAGGCTCTGACAACGTCCAACAACTTGGAGTCCTCCAAGTCGCTAGTGGCCGCAGGCACCACAATAGGTTGGTTCAGATGAAATGCTGATACCACTTTAGGGAGAAAATGCGGACGAGTCCGCAGTTCTGCCCTATCCGAATGGAAGATTAGATAAGGACTTTTATAAGATAAAGCCGCCAATTCAGATACTCTCCTGGCAGAGGCCAGGGCTAGTAACATAGTCACTTTCAATGTGAGATATTTCAAATCCACCTTTTTCAATGGTTCAAACCAATGGGATTTGAGGAAATCTAAAACTACATTTAGATCCCACGGTGCCACCGGAGGCACCACAGGAGGCTGTATATGCAGTACTCCCTTGACAAAAGTCTGGACCTCAGGGACAGAGGCCAATTCTTTTTGGAAGAATATTGACAGGGCCGAAATTTGAACCTTAATGGATCCCAATTTGAGACCCATAAATAATCCTGATTGCAGGAAATGTAGGAAACGACCCAGTTGGAATTCCTCCGTCGGAACCCTCCGATCCTCGCACCACGCTACATATTTTCGCCAAATGCGGTGATAATGTTTCACGGTGACTTCCTTCCGTGCCTTAATCAAGGTAGGAATGACTTCTTCTGGAATGCCTTTCCCTTTTAGGATCTGGCGTTCAACCGCCATGCCGTCAAACGCAGCCGCGGTAAGTCTTGAAAAAGACAGGGACCCTGCTGTAGCAGGTCCCTTCTCAGAGGTAGAGGCCACGGTTCGTCCGTGAGCATCTCTTGAAGTTCCGGATACCAAGTCCTTCTCGGCCAATCCGGAACCACTAGTATTGTTCTTACTCTTCTTTGCCGTATGATCTTCAATACCTTTGGTATGAGCGGCAGAGGAGGAAACACATACACTGACTGGTACACCCAAGGAGTTACCAGTGCGTCCACAGCTATTGCCTGTGGATCTCTTGACCTGGCGCAATATTTGTCCAGTTTCTTGTTGAGGCGAGACGCCATCATGTCTACAATTGGTCTTTCCCAACGGTCTATTAACATGTTGAAGACTTCTGGATGTAGACCCCACTCTCCCGGATGAAGATCGTGTCTGCTGAGGAAGTCTGCTTCCCAGTTGTCCACGCCCGGGATGAACACTGCTGACAGTGCTATCACGTGATTCTCCGCCCAGCGAAGAATCTTGGCAGCTTCTGCCATTGCACTCCTGCTTCTTGTGCCGCCCTGCCTGTTTACATGGGCGACCGCCGTGATGTTGTCCGACTGAATCAACACCGGCTTTCCTTGCAGGAGAAGTTCCGCCTGGCTTAGAGCATTGTAGATTGCTCTTAGTTCCAGAATGTTTATGTGAAGAGACTTTTCCAGACTCGTCCATACTCCCTGGAAGTTTCTTCCTTGTGTGACTGCTCCCCAGCCTCTCAGGCTGGCGTCCGTGGTCACCAGGATCCAATCCTGAATGCCGAATCTGCGGCCTTCTAATAGGTGAGCCTTCTGCAACCACCACAGAAGTGACACCCTTGTCTTTGGTGACAGGGTTATTCGCAGGTGCATCTGCAGATGCGACCCTGACCATTTGTCCAACAGATCCCTTTGGAATATTCTTGCATGGAATCTGCCGAATGGAATTGCTTCGTAAGAAGCCACCATTTTTCCCAGGACTCTTGTGCATTGATGTACTGACACTTTTCCTGGTTTTAGGAGGTTCCTGACCAGATCGGATAACTCCTTGGCTTTTTCCTCTGGAAGGAAAACCTTTTTCTGAACCGTGTCCAGAATCATTCCTAGGAACAGCAGACGAGTTGTCGGGATTAAATGGGATTTTGGAATATTCAGAATCCACCCGTGTTGTCTTAGCACCTCTTGAGATAGTGCTAAAGCTGTCTCCAGCTGTTCTCTGGACCTTGCCCTTATTAGGAGATCGTCCAAGTATGGGATAACTAATACGCCTTTTCTTCGAAGAAGAATCATCATCTCGGCCATTACCTTGGTAAAGACCCGAGGCGCCGTGGACAATCCGAACGGCAGCGTCTGAAACTGATAGTGACAGTTTTGAACAATGAACCTGAGGTACCCCTGGTGTGCGGGGTAAATCGGAACGTGTAGATACGCATCCTTGATGTCCAAGGATACCATAAAGTCCCCTTCTTCCAGGTTCGCTATCACTGCTCTGAGTGACTCCATCTTGAACTTGAACTTTTTTATGTAGAGGTTCAAGGACTTCAGATTTAGAATAGGCCTTACCGAGCCATCCGGCTTCGGTACCACAAATAGAGTGGAATAATACCCCTTTCCTTGTTGTAATAGGGGTACTTTGACTATCACCTGCTGAGCGTACAGCTTGTGAATGGCTTCCAACACCCTCTCCCTTTCGGAAGAGACGGTTGGTAAGGCAGACTTCAGGAAACGATGAGGAGGATCCGTCTCTAATTCCAACCTGTACCCCTGAGATATTATCTGCAGGATCCAGGGGTCTACCTGCGAGTGAGCCCACTGCGCGCTGTAATTTTTGAGACGGCCCCCCACTGTCCCCGAGTCCGCTTGAGAGGCCCCAGCGTCATGCTGAGGTTTTTGCAGGAGCCGGGGAGGACTTCTGTTCCTGGGAAGGAGCTGCCTGTTGGTGTCTCTTCCCTCTTCCTCTGCCTCGTGGCAGGTACGACAAGCCCTTTGCTCTCTTATTTTTGTAGGAGCGAAAAGGCTGCGGTTGAAAGGTCGGTGCCTTTCTCTGTTGGGGAGTGACTTGAGGTAAAAAAGTGGATTTCCCGGCAGTAGCCGTGGCCACCAAGTCTGATAGACCAACTCCAAATAACTCCTCCCCTTTATACGGCAAAACCTCCATGTGACGTTTTGAATCCGCATCGCCTGTCCACTGTCGTGTCCATAAGGCTCTTCTGGCTGAAATGGACATAGCACTCACCCGAGATGCCAGTGTGCAAATATCCCTCTGTGCATCACGCATATAGATAAATGCATCCTTTATTTGTTCTAACGACAGTAAAACATTGTCCCTATCTAGGGTATCAATATTTTCAATCAGGGATTCTGACCAAACTACTCCAGCACTGCACATCCAGGCAGTTGCTATAGCTGGTCGTAGTATAACACCTGCATGTGTGTATATATTCTTTTGAATAACTTCCATCTTTCTATCTGATGGATCCTTAAGTGCGGCCGTCTCAGGAGAGGGTAACGCCACTTGTTTGGATAAGCGTGTGAGCGCCTTGTCCACCTTAGGGGGTGTTTCCCAGCGCGCCCTAACCTCTGGCGGGAAAGGGTATAATGCCAATAACTTTTTTGAAATTATCAACTTTTTATCAGGAGCAACCTACGCTTCATCACACACGTCATTTAATTCTTCTGATTCAGGAAAAACTGTTTGTAGTTTTTTCACACCATACATAATACCCTGTTTTACGGTATCTGTAGTATCAGCTAAATGTAACGTCTCCTTCATTGCCAAAATCATATAACGTGTGGCCCTACTGGAAAATACGTTTGAATTTCTACCGTCGTCACTGGAATCAGTGCCCGTGTCTGGGTCTGTGTCGACCGACTGAGGCAAAGGGCGTTTTACAGCCCCTGACGGTGTTTGAGGCGCCTGGACAGGCATTAATTGATTGTCCGGCCGCCTCATGTCCTCAACTGACTGTTTAAGGGAAGATAAACCATCACGTAATTCCACAAATAAAGGCATCCATTCTGGTGTCGACCCCCTGGGGGGTGACATCTGCATATTTGGCAATTGCTCCGCCTCCACACCAATATCGTCCTCATACATGTCGACACCACGTACCGACACACACCGCAAACTCACAGGGAATGCTCTAATGAAGACAGGACCCACTAGCCCTTTTGGGGAGACAGAGGGAGAGTCTGCCAGCACACACCACAAAGCGCTATATATACAAGGGATATCCTTATATTAAGTGCTCCCTTATAGCTGCTTTAATATATATATATATAGCCATTAATGTGCCCCCCCTCTCTGTTTTACCCTGTTTCTGTAGTGCAGTGCAGGGGAGAGACCTGGGAGCCGTTCTGACCAGCGGAGCTGTGACAGAAAATGGCGCCGTGTGCTGAGGAGATAGGCCCCGCCCCTTTTTCGGCGGGTTCTTCTCCCGCTATTTTTCCAGTCAGGCAGGGGTTAAATATCTCCATATAGCCCCTATGGGCTATATGTGAGGTATTTTTAGCCTTGTATAAGGTTTATATTTGCCTCTCAGAGCGCCCCCCCCCAGCGCTCTGCACCCTCAGTGACTGCCCAGTGAAGTGTGCTGAGAGGAAAATGGCGCACAGCTGCAGTGCTGTGCGCTACCTTATGAAGACTGAGGAGTCTTCAGCCGCCGGTTTCCGGACCTCTTCACGCTTCAGCATCTGCAAGGGGGTCGGCGGCGCGGCTCCGGGACCGGACTCCACGGCTGGGCCTGTGTTCGATCCCTCTGGAGCTAATGGTGTCCAGTAGCCAAGCAGCAAATCCACTCTGCATGCAGGTGAGTTTACTACTTTCCCCCTAAGTCCCACGTTGCAGTGATCCTGTTGCCAGCAGGACTCACTGTAAAGAAAAAAACCTAAACTAAACTTTCTCTAAGCAGCTCTTTAGGAGAGCCACCTAGATTGCACCCTTCTCGTTCGGGCACAAAATCTAACTGGAGTCTGGAGGAGGGTCATAGGGGGAGGAGCCAGTGCACACCACCTGACCTAGTAAAGCTTTACTTTTTTGTGCCCTGTCTCCTGCGGAGCCGCTATTCCCCATGGTCCTTTCAGGAACCCCAGCATCCACTTAGGACGATAGAGAAATGTCATAACTGCACAGCACAACTTCTCCTGGTCTGTAAGATGGGACATGTGATAACCGCATAGTACCACTTATCCTGGTCTGTATGATGGGATATGTGATAAACGGCATAGTACTGTTTCCCTTGATCTGTATGATGGGCTATGTGATAACCACATAGTACCATTTCTCCTGATCTGTATGATGAGATATGTGAAAACCACATAGTACCACTTCTCCTGATCTGTATGATGAGCTATGTGATAACCACATAGTACCACTTCTCCTGATCTGTATGATGGGCTATGTGATAACCACATAGTACCACTTCTCCTGATCTGTATGATGAGATATGTGATAACCACATAATACCACTTCTCCTGTTCTGTATGATGGGCTATGTGATAACCACATAGTACCACTTCTCCTGTTCTGTATGATGGGCTATGTGATAACCACATAGTACCACTTCTCCTGATCTGTATGTTGAGATATGTGAAAACCACATAGTACCACTTCTCCTGTTCTGTATGATGGGATATGTGGTAACCGCATAGTACCACTTCTCCTGTTCTGTATGATGGGATATGTGGTAACCGCATAGTACCACTTCTCCTTTTCTTTATGATGGGATATGTGGTAACCATATAGTACCACTTCTCCTGTTCTGTATGATAGGATATGTGGTAATCGCATAGTACCACTTCTCCTGTTCAGGCCCAGAACAAGCTCTTTTGGTCAAAGTTCTGGTCAGCGTACACCAGCAGGAGGTCCGACCAACATCAACCCCCTAGAATGTCTTCCGGGACCCACTGTTACCACTCCATGAAGTTTTCTTCCAAAACCATCCAGTGGAAGGTCCAGAATAGGCTCCCTGGGTCAAAGTTCTGTCCAGAGCATTCCGCAGCATTCCGACTCCAACTACCCTAAAACATGGGCAGGATCCGACTGGAACACCTTGTGTTGGTTTCATCCCAATCGGTGCAAGGTTCTGAATGCATAACAGGACAGACAAACAAACACATGAATGAATTTCACAAATTTTGCTTTTACCATTTAAAAAGTTTCACAATGGCATTGCAAAATAACATTAACAATGGACGGAGCTGCAATCACATAGGGGGTCATTCTGACCCGCTCGCTCGCTGCTTTTTATCGCAGCCGAGCGTACGGGTACCCACTGCGCATGCACCGGTGCCGTAGTGCACCGCCGCATGCCAGACGGCCGAAGGCCATAGCGGGGCTGTGATCGCCTCTGCCTGATTGACAGGCAGAGGCGGTTGCTGGGCGGGAGGGGGCGGAACGGTGGCGTTTGGCCGCCGCTTCGTGGGCTCGGGGAGTGGCCCGCAGCTGCTGCGTGATGTCATACGCAGCCAGCCGATGCGGGCCGGGTAGCGACGAGTAGCTCACGGCCAGCACGCTAAAGCTGCACTGGTCGGGAGCTACTCTGGAAGTGCAAAGGTATTGCCGCTGTGTGATGCCTTTGCACTTCTGCGGGGGGGGGGGGGGGCACTGACATGCGGTGCGGACTAGTCCTGTGCTGGGCGTCCCCCCACATGTCAGGGAAGATGACTGTAGCTGTGCTAAATTTAGCACAGCTACGATCAACTCGGAATGTCCCCCATAGTGTGACAATGGAACACAGTTGCCATGGTATCTGTAGGGAACCAGGTAAAAAATACAGTCAAACAAAAACGTAAACACGTTATTAAGAAAGTCACCTAAATCCAGGAGAACCTCTTCTTTCTTCCAGCTTTGAATCCATTGGATAAAAACTAAAAATAAACCCGACAGGAAGCCGCTACATGAATAATAGGCCTCACAAATAATGAACCAGACAGAGCAGCCTTTGATTAGTCTGAGTGTACTGCTCCTATGTCCATCTCTCTATGAGCCCCTCAGCGAGAACAGCCCAGATCTGGCCAGATCACCTCGGGCCGCGTATCCGGCCCTTACTGTACCTATAGAAAATGGGTGATGCATCTGTGCAAAAAGAATGTGAAATATGTTTTCCATGTGTATGATGTTAGTGTAGCCCTTCACCTTGCTATGTATGAGAACATCCTCTAGGTGGCGCTCTCATCCTACCTAACCAAGCAGACTTGTCAATGCCAGCAGAAGTAAAGCGGAGATACAGAGACCATAAAGTGTTGTTGATCTGCTGCTGTATTACAGTAACTCGGGGTTCTGTCCGCTGGGGAGATAGAATATTTTGCACTGCACCATGCTCTATCCTGCACTGCGCCATGCTCTATATCCTGCACTGCGCCATGCTCTATCCTGCACTGCGCCATGCTCTATCCTGCACTGCGCCATGCTCTATCCTGCACTGCGCCATGCTCTATCCTGCACTGCGCCATGCTCTATCCTGCGCCATCCTCTATCCTGCGCCATGCTCTATCCTGCACTGCGCCATGCTCTATCCTGCACTGCGCCATGCTCTATCCTGCACTGCGCCATGCTCTATCCTGCACTGCGCCATGCTCTATCCTGCGCCATCCTCAGTGGCGTAACTAGAAATTTTTCTCCCCCAAGCCAAAAAATTCTTCGGCGCCCCCCACCCCCATAATTGGCACTAGTAAAGGGACAAATATGCGCGCGCCGTAGGTGCGCGCCGCCAAAAAGGGGGTGTGGCTTCGTTGAAATGGGCGTGGCTTCGTGTAAAGGTGCGTGGCATTGCAGGAAAACACTACCTTATACCCCAGTTTTGCAACCTGCACGCCCAGACGTTAGCCACCACAGGAAAGAAAAATAATCCTGATTCATGCCCCTTACATTATTTGTCATTTTTCCTCCTTATAGTAATGCCCTGTATACATTATTCCACATACTGCAATGGCCTTAGCCATTATGCCACACACAATAATGCACATGACACAATATGCACACACTGTAATGCCCCCGACACAATATGCCACACACCGTAATGCCTGTGACACATTATGACAGGAATCGCAATGCCCGTTATACATTATGCTACACACTGCAATGCCCCTGATACATTATAGCACATACAATGTCTGTGACACAGTATGACACACACCACAATGATCCTGAGACATTATACCACATACCACAATGCCCGTGATATAGTATACAACACACCGTAATGCCTGACACATTATGACACACACCGCAATGTCCGTAATACATTATGCCACACACCGTAATGCCCATTACACATTAAGTTCTACAGTAAGGCTTCTAATTACTTTTAAATTACCTGCTCGTTGCCAGGGGTTTCATGCTCTTGGTTCCATGCACGGTGCCAGGGGTTTTCATGCTCAGGGTGTCATGCTCGTTGCCAGGGGTTTCATGCACTGGGTGTCATGCTCGTTGCCAGCGGTTTCATGCTCTTGGTTCCATGCACGGTGCCAGGTGTTTTCATGCTCAGGGTGTCATGCTCGTTGCCAGGGGTTTCATGCACTGGGTGTCATGCTCGTTGCCAGGGGTTTCATGCACTGGGTGTCATGCTCGTTGCCAGGGGTTTCATGCACTGGGTGTCATGCTCGTTGCTAGGGGGTAGTGCTTGTTGCTAGGGCCATGCTCCCAGTGCCACATATGCCCCCAGTGCCAGATATTCCCCCACAGTGCCAGGTATATGCCCCCAGTGCCAGATATTCCCCAACAGTGCCAGGTACATGCCCCCAGTGCCAAATATACCCCCCAGTGCCACATATGCCCCCTCAGTGCCTGCTCCCCCCAGTGCCAAATATTCCCCCACAGTGCCACATATGCCCCCTCAGTGCCTGCTCCCCCCAGTGCCAGATATTCCCCCACGGTGCCAGGTATATGCCCCCAGTGCCAGATATTCCCCCACAGTGCCAGGTATATGCCCCCAGTGCCAGATATTCCCCCACAGTGCCAGGTATATGCCCCCAGTGCCAGATATTCCCCCACAGTGCCTGCTCCCCCCCGCTCATTTGTGTTGGAGGGACACGGAGCGCACAGCGCGAGCCTCTCCCGTGTCCCTCCTGGCTCTCCTGCCGGTCTAATAAAGGAAGTGCCGGTTCGTGAGCCAATCAGAGCTCACGAACGGCACTTCCTTTATTAGACCGGCCGGAGAGCCAGGGAGGGACACAGGAGAGGCGCGCGCTGTGCGCTCCGTGTCCCTCCTTACAGCAGCGGAGGGAAGGAGACCGCAGATTGACATGCGGACGCTCGTCCGCATGTCAATCTGTGCAAAGTCAGTGGCGCCCCCGCAGCCCCTCGCCCCCAAGCCACCGCGAGGACTGCGGGGGCAGTAGTTACGCCACTGGCCATCCTCTATCCTGCACCATGCTCTATACTGCACTGCGCCATGCTCTATCCTGCACTGTGCCATGCTCTATCCTGCACTGCACCATGCTCTATCCTGCACTGCGCCATGCTCTATCCTGCGCCATGCTCTATCCTGCACTGCGCCATGCTCTATCCTGCGCCATGCTCTTTCCTGCACTGCGCCATGCTCTATCCTGCACTGTGCCATGCTCTATCCTGCGCCATGCTCTATCCTGCACTGCGCCATGCTCTATCCTGCGCCATGCTCTATCCTGCACTGCACCATGCTCTATCCTGCACTGCACCATGCTCTATCCTGCACTGCGCCACGCTCTATCCTGCACTGCGCCATGCTCTATCCTGCACTGTGCCATGCTCTATCCTGCACTGCGCCATTCTCTATCCTGCGCCATGCTCTATCCTGCACTGCACCATGCTCTATACTGCACTGCGCCATGCTCTATCCTACGCCATGCTCTATCCTGCACTGCACCATGCTCTATCCTGCACTGCGCCACGCTCTTTCCTGCACTGCACCATGCTCTATCCTGCACTGCGCCATGCTCTATCCTGCGCCATGCTCTATCCTGCGCAATGCTCTATCCTGCACTGCGCCATGCTCTGTCCTGCACTGCGCCACGCTCTATCCTGCACTGCGCCATGCTCTATCCTGCGCCATGCTCTATCCTGCACTGCGCCATGCTCTATCCTGCACTGCGCCATGCTCTATCCTGCACTGCGCCATGCTCTATCCTGCGCCATGCTCTATCCTGCACTGCACCATGCTCTATCCTGCACTGCGCCATGCTCTATCCTGCGCCATGCTCTATCCTGCACTGCACCATGCTCTATCCTGCACTGCACCATGCTCTATCCTGCGCCATGCTCTATCCTGCACTCCACCATGCTCTATCCTGCACTGCGCCATGCTCTATCCTGCACTGCACCATGCTCTATCCTGCACTGCACCATGCTCTATCCTGCAGTGCGCCATGCTCTATCCTGCGCCATGCTCTATCCTGCACTGCACCTTGCTCTATCCTGCACTGCGCCATGCTCTATCCTGCACTGCACCATGCTCTATCCTGCACTGCACCATGCTCTATCCTGCAGTGCGCCATGCTCTATGCTGCGTCATGCTCTATCCTGCACTGCGCCATCCTCTAGCCTGCACTGGGCCACGCTCTATCCTGCGCCATGCTGTATCCTGCTCTGTGCCATGCTCTATCCTGCACTGTGCCATGCTCTATCCTGCCCTGCGCAATGCTCTATCCTGCGCCATGCTCTATCCTGCACTGCACCATGCTCTATCCTGCACTGCGCCATGCTCTATCCTGCACTGTGCCATGCTCTATCCTGCACTGCACCATGCTCTATCCTGCACTGCACCATGCTCTATCCTGCAGTGCGCCATGCTCTATCCTGCGCCATGCTCTATCCTGCACTGCGCCATGCTCTATCCTGCGCCATGCTCTATCCTGCACTGCGCCATGCTCTATCCTGCACTGCGCCATGCTCTATCCTGCGCCATGCTCTATCCTGCACTGCGTCATGCTCTATCCTGCGCCATGCTCTATATCCTGCGCCATGCTCTATATCCTGCACTGCGCCATGCTCTATCCTGCACTGCGCCATGCTCTATCCTGCACTGCATAATGCTCTCTCCTGCACTGCACCATGCTCTATCCTGCACTGCGCCATGCTCTATCCTGCACTGCACCATGCTCTATATCCTGCACTGCGCCATGCTCTATCCTGCACTGCACCATGCTCTATCCTGCACTGCGCCACGCTCTATCCTGCACTGCACCATGCTCTATCCTGCACTGCGCCATGCTCTATCCTGCGCCATGCTCTATCCTGCGCCATGCTCTATCCTGCACTGTGCCATGCTCTATCCTGCGCCATGCTCTATCCTCGTTGCTAGGGGGTAGTGCTTGTTGCTAGGGCCGTGCTCCCAGTGCCACATATGCCCCCAGTGCCAGATATTCCCCCACAGTGCCAGGTATATGCCCCCAGTGCCAGATATTCCCCAACAGTGCCAGGTACATGCCCCCAGTGCCAAATATACCCCCCCAGTGCCACATATGCCCCCTCAGTGCCTGCTCCCCCCAGTGCCAAATATTCCCCCACAGTGCCACATATGCCCCCTCAGTGCCTGCTCCCCCCAGTGCCAGATATTCCCCCACGGTGCCAGGTATATGCCCCCAGTGCCAGATATTCCCCCACAGTGCCTGCTCCCCCCCCCCCCCCCCCGCTCCTTTGTGTTGGAGGGACATGGAGCGCACAGCGCGCGCCTCTCCCGTGTCCCTCCTGGCTCTCCTGCCGGTCTAATAAAGGAAGTGCCGGTTCGTGAGCCAATCAGAGCTCACGAACGGCACTTCCTTTATTAGACCGGCCGGAGAGCCAGGGAGGGACACAGGAGAGGCGCGCGCTGTGCGCTCCGTGTCCCTCCTTACAGCAGCGGAGGGAAGGAGACCGCAGATTGACATGCGGACGCTCGTCCGCATGTCAATCTGTGCAAAGTCAGTGGCGCCCCCGCAGCCCCTCGCCCCCAAGCCACCGCGAGTACTGCGGGGGCAGTAGTTACGCCACTGGCCATCCTCTATCCTGCACCATGCTCTATCCTGCACTGCGCCATGCTCTATCCTGCACTGCGCCATGCTCTATCCTGCACTGCACTATGCTCTATCCTGCACTGCGCCATGCTCTATCCTGCACTGCGCCATGCTCTATCCTGCGCCATCCTCTATCCTGCGCCATGCTCTTTCCTGCACTGCGCCATGCTCTATCCTGCACTGCGCCATGCTCTATCCTGCACTGCGCCATGCTCTATCCTGCGCCATGCTCTATCCTGCACTGCACCATGCTCTATCCTGCACTACACCATGCTCTATCCTGCACTGTGCCATGCTCTATCCTGCCCTGCGCCATGCTCTATCCTGCGCCATGCTCTATCCTGCACTGCACCATGCTCTATCCTGCACTGCGCCATGCTCTATCCTGCACTGTGCCATGCTCTATCCTGCACTGCACCATGCTCTATCCTGCACTGCACCATGCTCTATCCTGCAGTGCGCCATGCTCTATCCTGCGCCATGCTCTATCCTGCACTGCGCCATGCTCTATCCTGCGCCATGCTCTATCCTGCACTGCGCCATGCTCTATCCTGCACTGCGCCATGCTCTATCCTGCGCCATGCTCTATCCTGCACTGCGTCATGCTCTATCCTGCGCCATGCTCTATATCCTGCGCCATGCTCTATATCCTGCACTGCGCCATGCTCTATCCTGCACTGCGCCATGCTCTATCCTGCACTGCGTAATGCTCTCTCCTGCACTGCACCATGCTCTATCCTGCACTGCGCCATGCTCTATCCTGCACTGCACCATGCTCTATATCCTGCACTGCGCCATGCTCTATCCTGCACTGCACCATGCTCTATCCTGCACTGCGCCACGCTCTATCCTGCACTGCACCATGCTCTATCCTGCACTGCGCCATGCTCTATCCTGCGCCATGCTCTATCCTGCGCCATGCTCTATCCTGCACTGTGCCATGCTCTATCCTGCGCCATGCTCTATCCTCGTTGCTAGGGGGTAGTGCTTGTTGCTAGGGCCGTGCTCCCAGTGCCACATATGCCCCCAGTGCCAGATATTCCCCCACAGTGCCAGGTTTATGCCCCCAGTGCCAGATATTCCCCAACAGTGCCAGGTACATGCCCCCAGTGCCAAATATACCCCCCAGTGCCACATATGCCCCCTCAGTGCCTGCTCCCCCCAGTGCCAAATATTCCCCCACAGTGCCACATATGCCCCCTCAGTGCCTGCTCCCCCCAGTGCCAGATATTCCCCCACGGTGCCAGGTATATGCCCCCAGTGCCAGATATACCCCCACAGTGCCAGGTATATGCCCCCAGTGCCAGATATTCCCCCACAGTGCCAGGTATATGCCCCCAGGGCCAGATATTCCCCCACAGTGCCTGCTCCCCCCCCCCCCCCCCCCGCTCCTTTGTGTTGGAGGGACATGGAGCGCACAGCGCGCGCCTCTCCCGTGTCCCTCCTGGCTCTCCTGCCGGTCTAATAAAGGAAGTGCCGGTTCGTGAGCCAATCAGAGCTCACGAACGGCACTTCCTTTATTAGACCGGCCGGAGAGCCAGGGAGGGACACAGGAGAGGCGCGCGCTGTGCGCTCCGTGTCCCTCCTTACAGCAGCGGAGGGAAGGAGACCGCAGATTGACATGCGGACGCTCGTCCGCATGTCAATCTGTGCAAAGTCAGTGGCGCCCCTGCAGCCCCTCGCCCCCAAGCCACCGCGAGTACTGCGGGGGCAGTAGTTACGCCACTGGCCATCCTCTATCCTGCACCATGCTCTATCCTGCACTGCGCCATGCTCTATCCTGCACTGCGCCATGCTCTATCCTGCACTGCACCATGCTCTATCCTGCACTGCGCCATGCTCTATCCTGCACTGCGCCATGCTCTATCCTGCGCCATCCTCTATCCTGCGCCATGCTCTTTCCTGCACTGCGCCATGCTCTATCCTGCACTGCGCCATGCTCTATCCTGCGCCATGCTCTATCCTGCGCCATGCTCTATCCTGCACTGCACCATGCTCTATCCTGCACTGCACCATGCTCTATCCTGCACTGTGCCATGCTCTATCCTGCACTGCGCCATGCTCTATCCTGCGCCATGCTCTATCCTGCACTGCACCATGCTCTATACTGCACTGTGCCATGCTCTATCCTACGCCATGCTCTATCCTGCACTGCACCATGCTCTATTCTGCACTGCGCCACGCTCTATCCTGCACTGCACCATGCTCTATCCTGCACTGTGCCATGCTCTATCCTGCGCCATGCTCTATCCTGCGCCATGCTCTATCCTGCGCAATGCTCTATCCTGCACTGCGCCATGCTCTATCCTGCACTGCGCCATGCTCTATCCTGCACTGCACCATGCTCTATCCTGCACTGCGCCATGCTCTATCCTGCACTGCGCCATGCTCTATCCTGCGCCATCCTCTATCCTGCGCCATGCTCTTTCCTGCACTGCGCCATGCTCTATCCTGCACTGCGCCATGCTCTATCCTGCACTGCGCCATGCTCTATCCTGCGCCATGCTCTATCCTGCACTGCACCATGCTCTATCCTGCACTGCACCATGCTCTATCCTGCACTGTGCCATGCTCTATCCTGCACTGCGCCATGCTCTATCCTGCGCCATGCTCTATCCTGCACTGCACCATGCTCTATACTGCACTGTGCCATGCTCTATCCTACGCCATGCTCTATCCTGCACTGCACCATGCTCTATTCTGCACTGCGCCACGCTCTATCCTGCACTGCACCATGCTCTATCCTGCACTGTGCCATGCTCTATCCTGCGCCATGCTCTATCCTGCGCAATGCTCTATCCTGCACTGCGCCATGCTCTGTCCTGCACTGCGCCACGCTCTATCCTGCACTGCGCCATGCTCTATCCTGCGCCATGCTCTATCCTGCACTGCGCCATGCTCTATCCTGCACTGCGCCATGCTCTATCCTGCACTGCGCCATGCTCTAATCTGCACTGCGCCATGCTCTATCCTGCGCCATGCTCTATCCTGCACTGCACCATGCTCTATCCTGCACTGCGCCATGCTCTATCCTGCGCCATGCTCTATCCTGCACTGCACCATGCGCTATCCTGCACTGCACCATGCTCTATCCTGCGCCATGCTCTATCCTGCACTGCACCATGCTCTATCCTGCACTGCGCCATGCTCTATCCTGCACTGCACCATGCTCTATCCTGCACTGCACCATGCTCTATCCTGCAGTGCGCCATGCTGTATCCTGCGCCATGCTCTATCCTGCACTGCACCTTGCTCTATCCTGCACTGCGCCATGCTCTATCCTGCACTGCACCATGCTCTATCCTGCACTGCACCATGCTCTATCCTGCAGTGCGCCATGCTCTATCCTGCGCCATGCTCTATGCTGCGCCATGCTCTATCCTGCACTGCGCCATGCTCTAGCCTGCACTGGGCCACGCTCTATCCTGCGCCATGCTCTATCCTGCACTGTGCCATGCTCTATCCTGCACTGCGCCATGCTCTATCCTGCGCCATGCTCTATCCTGCACTGCACCATGCTCTATCCTGCACTGCGCCATGCTCTATCCTGCGCCATGCTCTATCCTGCACTGCGCCATGCTCTATCCTGCACTGCACCATGCTCTATCCTGCACTGCACCATGCTCTATCCTGCAGTGCGCCATGCTCTATCCTGCGCCATGCTCTATCCTGCACTGCGCCATGCTCTATCCTGCACCATGCTCTATCCTGCACTGCGCCATGCTCTATCCTGCACTGCGCCATGCTTTATCCTGCGCCATGCTCTATCCTGCACTGCGTCATGCTCTATCCTGCGCCATGCTCTATATCCTGCGCCATGCTCTATATCCTGCACTGTGCCATGCTCTATCCTGCACTGCGCCATGCTCTATCCTGCACTGCATAATGCTCTATCCTGCACTGCACCATGCTCTATCCTGCACTGCGCCATGCTCTTTCCTGCACTTCACCATGCTCTATCCTGCACTGCGCCATGCTCTATCCTGCACCATGCTCTATCCTGCACTGCACCATGCTCTATCCTGCACTGCACCATGCTCTATCCTGCGCCATGCTCTATCCTGCACTGCACCATGCTCTATCCTGCACTGCGCCATGCTCTATCCTGCACTGCACCATGCTCTATCCTGCACTGCACCATGCTCTATCCTGCAGTGCGCCATGCTCTATCCTGCGCCATGCTCTATCCTGCACTGCACCTTGCTCTATCCTGCACTGCGCCATGCTCTATCCTGCACTGCGCCATGCTCTATCCTGCACTGCACCATGCTCTAACCTGCAGTGCGCCATGCTCTATCCTGCGCCATGCTCTGTCCTGCACTGCGCCACGCTCTATCCTGCGCCATGCTCTATCCTGCACTGCGCCATGCTCTATCCTGCACTGCGTAATGCTCTATCCTGCACTGCACCATGCTCTATCCTGCACTGCGCCATGCTCTATCCTGCACTGCACCATGCTCTATATCCTGCACTGCGCCATGCTCTATCCTACGCCATGCTCTATCCTGCACTGCACCATGCTCTATCCTGCACTGCGCCACGCTCTATCCTGCACTGCACCATGCTCTATCCTGCACTGCGCCATGCTCTATCCTGCGCCATGCTCTATCCTGCGCCATGCTCTATCCTGCACTGCGCTATGCTCTATCCTGCATTGTGCCATGCTCTATCCTGCACCATGCTCTATCCTGCACTGCGCCATGCTCTATCCTGCACTGCGCCATGCTCTATCCTGCGCCATGCTCTATCCTGCACTGCGTCATGCTCTATCCTGCGCCATGCTCTATATCCTGCGCCATGCTCTATATCCTGCACTGCGCCATGCTCTATCCTACGCCATGCTCTATCCTGCACTGCACCATGCTCTATCCTGCACTGCGCCACGCTCTATCCTGCACTGCACCATGCTCCATCCTGCACTGCGCCATGCTCTATCCTGCGCCATGCTCTATCCTGCGCCATGCTCTATCCTGCGCCATGCTCTATCCTGCACTGCGCCATGCTCTATCCTGCATTGCGCCATGCTCTATCCTGCGCCATGCTCTATCCTGCACTGCGCCATGCTCTATCCTGCACTGCGCCATGCTCTATCCTGCGCCATGCTCTATCCTGCACTGCGTCATGCTCTATCCTGCGCCATGCTCTATATCCTGCGCCATGCTCTATATCCTGCACTGCGCCATGCTCTATATCCTGCACTGCGCCATGCTCTATCCTGCACTGCGCCATGCTCTATCCTGCACTGCGGAATGCTCTATCCTGCACTGCACCATGCTCTATCCTGCACTGCGCCATGCTCTATCCTGCACTGCACCATGCTCTATATCCTGCACTGCGCCATGCTCTATCCTACGCCATGCTCTATCCTGCACTGCACCATGCTCTATCCTGCACTGCGCCACGCTCTATCCTGCACTGCACCATGCTCTATCCTGCACTGCGCCATGCTCTATCCTGCGCCATGCTCTATCCTGCGCCATGCTCTATCCTGCACTGTGCCATGCTCTATCCTGCGCCATGCTCTATCCTGCACTGCGCCATGCTCTGTCCTGCACTGCGCCATGCTCTATCCTGCACTGCACCATGCTCTATCCTGCACTGCGCCGTGCTCTATCCTGCACTGCGCCATGCTCTATCCTGCACTGCGCCATGCTCTATCCTGCACTGCGCCATGCTCTATCCTGCGCCATGCTCTATCCTGCACTTCACCATGCTCTATCCTGCACTGTGCCATGTTCTATCCTGCGCCATGCTCTATCCTGCACTGCACCATGCTCTATCCTGCACTGCACCATGCTCTATCCTGCGCCATGCTCTATCCTGCACTGCACCATGCTCTATCCTGCACTGCGCCATGCTCTATCCTGCACTGCACCTTGCTCTATCCTGCACTGCGCCATGCTCTATCCTGCACTGCACCATGCTCTATCCTGCACTGCACCATGCTCTAACCTGCAGTGCGCCATGCTCTATCCTGCGCCATGCTCTATCCTGCGCCATGCTCTATCCTGCACTGCGCCATGCTCTATCCTGCACTGCGCCACGCACTATCCTGCGCTGCGCCATGCTCTATCCTGCACTGCGCCATGCTCTATCCTGCACTGCGCCATGCTCTATCCTGCATTGCGCCATGCTCTATCCTGCGCCATGCTCTATCCTGCACTGCACCATGCTCTATCCTGCACTGCGCCATGCTCTATCCTGCGCCATGCTCTATCCTGCACTGCACCATGCTCTATCCTGCACTGCACCATGCTCTATCCTGCAGTGCACCATGCTCTATCCTGCGCCATGCTCTATCCTGCGCCATGCTCTATCCTGCACTGCGCCATGCTCTATCCTGCGCCATGCTCTATCCTGCACTGCGCCATGCTCTATCCTGCACTGTGCCATGCTCTATCCTGTGCCATGCTCTATTCTGCACTGCGTCATGCTCTATCCTGCGCCATGCTCTATATCCTGCGCCATGCTCTATATCCTGCACTGCGCCATGCTCTATCCTGCACTGCGTAATGCTCTATCCTGCACTGCACCATGCTCTATCCTGCACTGCGCCATGCTCTATCCTGCACTGCGCCATGCTCTATATCCTGCGCCATGCTCTATATCCTGCGCCATGCTCTATATCCTGCACTGCGCCATGCTCTATCCTGCACTGCACCATGCTCTATCCTGCACTGCGCCATGCTCTATCCTGCGCCATGCTCTATCCTGCACTGCGCCATGCTCTATCCTGCACTGCACCATGCTCTATCCTGCACTGCACCATGCTCTATCCTGCAGTGCACCATGCTCTATCCTGCGCCATGCTCTATCCTGCGCCATGCTCTATCCTGCACTGCGCCATGCTCTATCCTGCGCCATGCTCTATCCTGCACTGCGCCATGCTCTATCCTGCACTGTGCCATGCTCTATCCTGTGCCATGCTCTATTCTGCACTGCGTCATGCTCTATCCTGCGCCATGCTCTATATCCTGCGCCATGCTCTATATCCTGCACTGCGCCATGCTCTATCCTGCACTGCGTAATGCTCTATCCTGCACTGCACCATGCTCTATCCTGCACTGCGCCATGCTCTATCCTGCACTGCACCATGCTCTATATCCTGCGCCATGCTCTATATCCTGCGCCATGCTCTATATCCTGCACTGCACCATGCTCTATCCTGCACTGCGCCATGCTCTATCCTGCACTACGTAATGCTCTATCCTGCACTGCACCATGCTCTATCCTGCACTGCGCCATGCTCTATCCTGCACTGCACCATGCTCTATATCCTGCACTGCACCATGCTCTATATCCTGCACTGCACCATGCTCTATCCTGCACTGCGCTATGCTCTATCCTGCATTGCACCATGCTCTATATCCTGCACTGCGCCATGCTCTATCCTGGGCAATCGCGGGTATGGATCATTAGGTCGACCACACTTAGGTCGACAGTCATTAGGTCGTCCACTATTGGTCGACATGCATTAGGTCGACGCGGTCACTATGTCGACATGAACAAGGTTGACATGATTTTTTTAACTTTTTTTGTGTCGTTTTCTTTGTAAAGTGATGGGGAACCCCAATTAGTGCACGTGTCCCCTCGCATGGCTCGGGCAAGGTGCCTCGCAGTAGCGGTTCTTGCCACGGGCAAGCAGGCTTTTTGCCTGGGGCGCTGCTGCCGCAAGAGCTGCTAATCCTGATCCCCGCTCTCCCCAGCTGCAGCAGGCGTTGTGGGCTGTGTGGGCGCCCGCTGCAGCCGGCTCCAGTGACAGACACTAGAAGTCATAATTGACTGCACCTATGCAGTAGCGGCTCTTGCCACGGGCAAGCAGGTTTTTTGCCCGGTGCACCGCTACCCTGTGGGCGCCACTGTGGCAAGAGACGCTACTAATTATCCTCCCCGGCTCCCAGCTGCAGCGAGCACCGTGTGCGCCCGCTGCAGCCGGCGTCGCTGACTCACGCTAGAGGTCAAAATTGACCCCTAGTGTCAGTGCAGCGCTGCTATGGGAGAGACGTCATGACATCTCTCCCATAGAGAGGAGCCGGCGGCCGGAGACGGAGGACAGCGCAGCAGCGGTCCGGAAGCAGGAGCGGGGCTGGTAAATATTGTTTTTTTCTGTTTGTTTTTTTCGTGTTTGCAAGCGGCACTACTACAGGGGTCACAACTACTGGGGGCACTGCTACAGGGGGCACAGCTACTGGGGGCAAATCAACTGGGGGTACAGCTACAGGGGGCACAGCTACTGGGGCAAAGCTACTGGGGCACAGCTGCTGGGGGCACAGCTACTGGGGGCACAGCTGCTGTGGGCACAGCTACTGGGGCACAGCTACTGGGGCCTAGCTACTGGGGGCACAGCTACTGGGGCACAGCTGCTGGGGGCTCAGCTACAGGGGGCTAGAACAGGCCCTGGTGCCTTGCTCTGCTACCGCATCGCTCGGCACAGGTTACTATTCCCAATCATAGTCCACGTGGATGGTAAAGTATGAAAAAGTTAAAAAAAATGAAAAGAAATTTGAAAAACTCATGTCGACCTTTTTCCACGCTGACCTTGTTCATGTCGACCTAATGACTGTCGACCTAAGTGTGGTAGCCTAATGACCGTATCCCGCAACCGCACAGCAGGAAATGAGCATTGTAGAATCTGAAAACTCAGCCTGGAATGTGAGTCCGACTGGTGGAGTAGAGTGCTCGCTCCTGGGCCAGCTTCCTCTAGACCCCCACCTATAGTGCTACTGTTCACGCTGGGGAATGCCCTAACGGGGTAAGAGCATCTGCACAAGTAGAGCTTAGAGTCAGTGTTGGCATAGGAGTGCTGCACACGGGGTGTACAGGGTGTTTGCCCGCACATCCCTTAGGCCACCCAACCCATCTGCCCTGACTGTAATCACCGGGATCAGCAGACACCTATCCTGGCATGTACCTGGGAGAAGAGCAATGACTCAGCTACGTCAGCGGACACTCCAATTCAGCGCCACCACATCTTCGATTGGCCCCTACAAAGAGCGACTTGTGTTGGGGGACATGGCTATGTCACGCACATCCCTCACCAACACCGTGAGCGGTGGGTCCAGGTGTTAGCATGTGAATTTGGTGATTTGCAGACAGGTTCGTCATCAAGGCCCAGCCCAGGGCCGGATTAAGCCTTAGGGGTGCCCGAGGCACTTAAGCCCCGTTGGAAGGTGGGGGATGTATATTAGATTGTGCGTACCTCCCAACATGTCCCATTTCAGGAGGGACAAAATGCTCTCTACCTGGACTTCCCACTTAATATATGATTGGCTTCACCTGTTTTGAAATATTTAATTGATAAGAAAGGTGTTTCAACACAGGTATTTGCAATCATAAATTAAGAAAGAAGTCCAAGTAGAGACCATTGTGTCCCTCCTGGAATGGGTCATGGTGGGAGGTATAGATTGTGTATATTAATTTTAAACCAATGGTGTATATTAGTTTTAACTAATAGTTTAATAATGCATGGGTACTGTTTATAGCTCCACCTAACTGAAAGACAACTATTTTATACAATTTTCTTGTAGTGGAACAAAGACAATGTAAACAACCTTAAAATACACACAAAAAAATAAAATAATTTATCTTGTCACATACAAGAATAGCAGCCTCTGTACTACTTACACACTGGGACAGGACTCAGGAGGACTCTCTGTGTGTCTCTATTGCTAGACCCAAATTGTTTAGTTGCATAAAAGTTTACACAGGACTCAGACAGCCAGGCGGGTAGGAGAAGAAGCTGGGATCCCTGTGTCACTTACAGCTCTCTCCACCCTCCTATCTCTACTCTGGACAGAAAGCTCCATCGGTAGCTCATGAAACATGATTTTCCTATGTCTCTGCCTGCACTGCATACTGTCCTGCTTGCATTTTGGCTCTCGCGTTAAGAGGGAAAGCTAGTAATATCAGAGTGTTATGGCCGGGGGGGGCCTGACAAAGGGGGGCCCGGGATACATTATGCCCTGCATCCTGCCCTTAATCTGGCTATGGCCCAGCCCCCAGTGGGGGAGAGGATGGGATCCGTATGGGTGATCTGCCCTCCCTGGAGTTGGGGAGAAATCCCCAAAATTCGGGAGCCTCCCAGATATTCTGAATGAGTAGTCAAAGTATGATTTCTATCGCCAGGCCACCAAGTTGTTATTAACGCGGAGTGGATCCACAGAACTTGAGGATGAAGGTGAATGTAGGGTCCTAGCCAGACAGGATTATAGTGTCTGAATCACTTACAGCAGTGATTTTCAACCTTTTTAAATTTGTGGCACACTAAACAAAATTTTTAAATTGCCAAGGCACACCATCAATTTTTTTGGCCCCACAGTAATAAAACACATTGGATCCCACTGTAATAAAACAGATTTATATTAATGCCACACACCTACCCAAGAGTAATTCCACTCATTACCCCCCCCCCCAGTAATGCCACAAACCTGCCCCCCATAGTAATTATACACACCTGCCTCCCACCCATAGTCAAGCCACACAGATGCCCCCATTGTAATTCCTTACACCTGTCCCACCCATAGTAAATATACATACTAGCCCCTCATTGTCATTACACACGCCCTGCCCCCACATAGTAATCATACACATATGCCCCCTATAGTAATTCCACACACCTGACCCCCTTACAGTAATTCCACACACCGGTCCCCCACCATAATGATTCCTTGTACATATTTATGTGTTTTTAGATATATATATATATATATATATATATACAACAATAGAAGAATTGGCGCCAGGGGGTCGCATCAACTCCCACTATTCCAACCCCTAATTGGTTAATACTTTTTTTAAATTAATAACATGTTCCATCATAAAACATTTATTAAAAACATATTCAAATTAATACAGAGGAGATATATTATTCCACACTTTAAGATGTATGACTCTTAGCGCTGAATACAAATGTTGAAGGATCACAACAATCTCCTCCTTCTCCTTATAGTTGGTTCGGAGATAGCTTCACAACACAGACAACCTAACGCGTTTCGTCTTATACAAAAGACTTCATCAGGGGTATCTCTACAATTGTAAAAAATCTTATCAGAACTAAAAATAATTGTTCCTTAATAAAAATGCATAATACATTCAATCAAAATATATGAGGAACATCTCCTATATAATAGCCCAGATCTGTGACTTTGTGATTCATTTGCTAACGCTGGGCGGAGTCACAACAGTGGGCGGAGTTAGTCAAATGAGTCACAGATCTGGCGAAATCTACAGGAGACTAGGAGCAGAAGCAGATAGTATGGGCATGGCACAGGCATACCTCCCAGCTTTCTGCAGGAGCTTTCTTCAGACAGAAGGAGGGACACACACTCGGCAAAAAGGGGGCGTGGCTTCACGGGAGGGCCCCGTTTTCGTCAATGAGGGGGCATGCCCAGCGCTCTGTGAGCTGCTGGCATGCCCCCAGGGGCTGATTATGAGTCCGGGGGGGCCAGGGCACTTGAGACAGGGGAGCCCTATCTCATTGCTGTGCCTGCTGTGGGTTGGGGGCGTGGCCTAATCGCGGGACACGAGGCCACGCCCCCTTACGCAAATTCCATTGTTTTTTTTTAATTGAATTTTGGCCCCTCAGCTAGGGGTAAATCAAGAGGAGGTGGTCGCTCCCCCCTACACACCCGCACAGGCAGAAGAAAGCAGGGAGACTGCTGCCTCCCTGCAACACCACAGACCTGCCAACACGCAGCAGCGTGTGCTGACAGTAGCACAATGCTGCCGTTGTTGCTGGCAGGACGGGGGGGGGGCTTCTGAGCTGGGACAGAGCTACTCGAGCCGGGGGGCCCCCTAAAACTGTGGGGCCAATGGTACGCAGAGCCGGCCATAGGCATAGGCAAACTAGGCAATTGCCTAGGGCATTTGATATGCCTAGGGGCATCATCAGCTTCTGCTGATTAAAATGATATGCGGCATGCCTATATTCTGTATGTAGCATTTCATATGCAGATACAGTCACAGTCTCACACAGTATATAGGCATGCTGCATATCAGTTTAATCAGCAGAAGCTGCTTGTGCATCATAGCCACATAGCAATGCAAATAAGATGCATTTTCATTAAAAAAAAAGGTGCCCGACGTTAACATTGATGCAAGATTTGTGAGGACACATCTGTATCCAAGCAGAGGCAGAGGTCACAGTGTTAGTGGGAGTGCTGTGTAAATGTGAGTGGGTTGGTTGTGCAGTAGTGTTCGGTATATGTGTAAGGAGCATTATGTGTGTCATGTAAAAATGCATTAATAATGTGCAACATATGTGTAAAGGGCACTGTGTGTGTCATTATGTGTATAAGGGCAATTTTAATGTGCGGCATATGTGTAACAGGGTACTACTGTATGTGTGTCATTATATGTATAGGGGGCACTATGTGTGTCATTATGTGTATAAGGGCATTAATAATGTGCGGCATATGTGCAAGGGACATTATGTGTAAAAGGGCATTAATAAAGGTTGTCAAAATGTGTAAGGTGCATTATGTTTATAAGGACATTAATGTGTCTCATATGTGTAAGGGGCATTACTGTGTGTAATTGTGTATAAATGCATTACTAATGTGTGGCATTATGTGTATAAGGTGCTCTACTATGTGGTGTTGCATATAGAAAGGGCACTACTGTGTCGTCTAATGTGAATAAAGAGCAATAAAGTGTGGTGTAATGTGAATAAGGAGCAATTCAGTGTGATGTAATGTGAATAAGGGGCTCTACTGTGAGGAGTAACGTTTATAAGGTAAAGTGATACAACTGTGGGATGTAATATGAATTATGGACACTATCGCAAGATAAAATGTGAATAAAGTTGCAGTACTGTGTGGCGTAATTGGAATTGGGGTTACTATTGTGTGGCCATGCCCCTTCCCAGCAAGAAGATGCCCCTTTTTGGGCTGTGCGTCAAATGTGCGAACTGTTCCTATTTAAAATACAGGGAGTACAAGGACTGTTATGGGTGAGGGGAGATGGTGCTGGGAAAGAGGTGCAAGGTCAGAGGTAGAACCAGCGGTGGTGCTAGGGGGCACCAGCCAAAATCTTGCCTAGGGCATCATATTGGTTAGGGCCGGCTCTGATGGTACGTACCCCCTGCCCCCCCCCCCTTAATCCGGCTCTGCTGCTGGAACCCCCCCTTAATCCATACCCCCTGATGCCCCCCTGATGCCCCCTCTCCCTCTGTCTCCACTATTCACCGCTCTGATAAGCAGAACAGCGAGTACAGGAGCTTTCCAACTGACCCCCCCGTTACCGCGGGACACTGCGACCCGCGGGTGGGACAGCGGGACAGACCCAAAAAAATGGGACTGTCCCGCGAAATTCGGGACATTTGGGAGGTATGGGGGTGTGTGAGGGGGTATGCCGTACAGATAGACGGGCACCAACTCACTGTGTGCTTGACCCCCCCCTCTCTGGCGCGGAGAAGCGTCACTTTCTGGCACACTCCACGCTTCTTAGCTGCAGTTTTGTGGGGCACCTGCCGCTGTGCAGGTTCCGTACTGCCTCTGTTATCTCCAGCCCCGGCAACCCCACCGCTAGCTGCAGCGCTGCCACCCACAGTGAGGTGCGCCCAGCTCCTTCACACACTTTAGCCGGCGGGTAACGCTGCAGAAGTCCGAGCTGCTTGCAGGCTCCGACCCCCTCCTCCCTCCAGCCGCAGCATCTCCTGGGGGCTAACCAGTCACTCCCAGTCTCCCCTTACCACAGTGCCCGGCAGCTGCGCGAGGTCTGCGGTGTGTGACTGAGGAGGGGGGGAGGGATGCGGACGGGCAGAGGAAGCAGGACTCCAGCCTAAGAGAGTCAGCCATGCCAAGTCTCCACCAGCAGCAGATCCCAACAGGTTGGAGTGGAACAGCAGCAGCTAGCAGCAGTGACTCCGGTAAGACACATCTGTCTGTCACCACTGTTTTATCCCTAATACCAATCTCTCCCGTGCCCTGTGTTCTGTCATGTCCCTGTCACCCCTGGCCTTGCCCTGCCACCCTTATCCTGGCCCTTTCACCCTTATCCTGGCCCTGTCACCCTTATCCTGGCCCTGTCACCCTTATCCTGGCCCTTTCACCCTTATCCTGGCCCTTTCACCCTTATGCTGGCCCTGTCACCCTTATGCTGGCCCTGTTACCCTTATGCTGGCCCTGTTACCCCTATCCTGGCCCTGTTACCCCTGTGCTTGCCCTGTCAACCCTATACTGGCCCTGTCACCCCTGTCCTGTTCCTGCCACGCCTACCCTGGCATGTCACCCCCTATCCTGTCCCTGTCATTTCTGTCCTGGCCCCGTCGCCCCTGTCCTGGCCCCGTCACCCCTTTTCTGACCCTGTCACCCCTGTCCTGGCCCCGTCAACCCTGTTCTGACCCTGTCACCCCTGTCCTGGCCCTGTTACTGCATACCCTCCAACTACAGTACCCGCAGCGCCTCCAGACCTCTCCCCAATGCACCACACCTCCGCACCTTCCCCTCCACCCCTCCCCCACACGCTGTGCCTCCAGACCCCCTACACCACCCGCGGCTCCCACTCCTCCGCCCCTTCACCACCCACAGCACCTCCAGGCCCCCTCCACCATCCACCCCCTTTATATGTCTCCCCCCACACCTGCCCCCCTCCACCCGCAGCATCTGCAGACACCCTCCTCCATCCACGGTCCCCCCCTCACCCACCCCTCCCCCACCAATGGCACCACCGCACCTGCCCCTCCACCACCAGCAGCACCTCCGGACCTCCTTCCCTATGCGCCGCACCACCCGTACCTGCCCCTCCCCTACCCATGGCGCCTGCGGACCCCTACCCCACCCCCGGCACTCCCGCCCCTTCCCATCCCACAGCACCTCCGGAACCCTTCACCCATCCACAATATCCCCACAACTGCCCCTCTCCCACCCATGGCACCCCTGCCCCTCCCCCACCTGCAGTGCCTCCGGACCCCTCCCCAATCTGCATCCCCCACTCCTCTGCCCCTCCCCCACCCGCAGCACCTCCCGACACTTCCCCATCCGGGCCCCACCCCCACTTCTGCCCCCCTCCACCTGCAGCATCTACAGACACCGTCCGCAGTCCCCCCCCGCACCCGCTACATTCTGTACATCGTGCCCTGCAGGTTCTGTTCACGCCGTCGCAAGGGGCTGCGCCTCCTTCACCATCGCACGCCCTTTCATTGTGCAATATTTAACCACTAACAAAGGAATGCAGGTAATACTTTATATAATACAAATATTGAACCCCAGAAAGGCATGCAAGGGTTAAGGGGGCGTAGCCCCTTGCGACGGTGTGAAGAGCGCCCGTAGGGCGCGATGAAGCACCTAGTATCATTATAATAGAACAAGGATATATCAGAGCAGACAGAATGAAAAGGAAGAACATTACAATTGAATCTTGGGTCCTACCTCAAGCAGCTGAGAAGTACAGTAGTTTATACAAACAGTATAATGCGACAAAACTTGTTCATACATGCATGATGGAAACTTCAATATAACACCGAGGCTTTCTGATGAACAATCAGTGTGGCCTAATTGGAAAGATATTGACCTCATCATATATACTGAGTGTTCATATTATATATGTAATAAAAATATATCATAATGTCCCCTCACATACCTTGTGGTGAGATAACTTGTACAAAAATTCGGAAACCAAGGTACTGAAGGGTCACTTAGAAAGGAAACCTAATAAATTCATATTTAGGGCAAATTAGTGAATGGTCATTATCAGATATTTAATTAGTCAATGATATCAGTTTTGACTTAGGATAATTGATGCATTTTATAATGAAACCGTATTTAAAGGACAACCTCCCTTTTTAGGTATAACATTTATTGGAGGTTTTTAAGACAAAAAACTCTATTGCTGATCACTACTACCATTCTATATATATATTTCTAACCTTAAATCTTTCCCTCTCAGTGGGGAGTAGGAGGAGCGTGTAAGCGTGCACTACAGTGGTATCCGTTTGGATGGTCGACCATGTTATAGTCGACAGTCATTATGTCGACCACTATTGGTCGACATTGACATGGTCGACATGGACACATGGTCGACACATGAAAATGGTCAACACGTGAAAGGTCAACACATGAAAAGGTCGACGTGCGTTTTTCAAATTTTTTTTCTTTTGGGGAACTTTTCCATACTTTACGATCCACATGGACTACGATTGGGAACGGTAACCTGTGGCGAGTGCAGCGGTAGCGGAGCGAGGCACCTTGCCCGAAGCATGGCGAGCGAAGCGAGCCATGCGAGGGGACGCAGTGCACTAATTGGGGTTCTCGGTAACTTTATGCAGAAAACGACACCCAAAAAAGTAAAAAAAACAACTCATGGCGACCTTTTCATGTGTCGACCTTTAATGTGTCGACCATTTCCATGTGTCGACCATTTGTCCAAATCGACCATGCCAATGGCGCCGGGTCAGTGTGCAGCAGGCAGCGCCGGGTCAGTGAGCAGAGGGGCGGCGCCGGGTCAGTGAGCGGAGGGGCGGCGCCGGGTCAGTGTGCGGGCGGCAGCAGGACTATGTGGCGGCAGGCATCTCTGGCTGGTAGCTGTGGCAGCACACCTGGCAACTGCCTGCGGCACACCTGTTGAAAATGGCTGACTTACAGTATATATAGTGCTACTGCAGGAACATAACATAACCTGTTACTTTGCCTCTTCACGATCAGACCAATTGTCACATTTTTGTCACGTTTCCGTTTCACATAGAATATATTTTCTATCACAGTGGAAAGTGGTGACGGCGCAATGTATGGAACTGTTAGTAGTACCTAAATATTATAATATACAATAAAGGCATCACATGATCAGAATGTAAATATTCGCAGCTGTTTAATGTATCTCAGAGAGCAGATCATAAAAAATAGGTAAGCATATAAAAGATGTATATGTGAGTATAAATCATGGAGCAATAAATCACAAAAAAATGTTTTTACAGGTTCACATATATAAAAAACAATACAATAAAACTGGAAATACTAAAATATTCAAATGAACAGGAGTTCAGTAAAAAACAATTGGTGAGAATGAGTGGGGACCCGTGAGGCTATAGAAACGGGTCTGGGACTCGAGGTCGACAGCAATTAGGTCAACACCACTTAGGTGGACACCAATTGGTCGACACACCTTAGGTCGACACCTGAAATAGGTCGACGTGAACAAGGTCGGCATGGAAAAAGGTTGACACAAGAGAGATTTAGAGATTTATTTATTTTTTGGTGTCGTTTTCTCCGTAAAGTGACCGGAAACCCCAATTAGTGCACCGTGTACCCTCGCCATGCTTCGGCGAAGGCGCCTTGCTGCGCTCGGCACAGGTTACCGTTCCCAATTGTAGTCCACGTGGATCGTAAAGTATGAAAAAGTTCAAAAAAAAATTTTTTAAATGTGAAAAACTCATGTCGACCTTTTGCCATATCGACCTTGTTCAAGTCAACCTTTTGTCCATGTCGACCTATTTCAGGTGTCGACCTAAGGTGTGGCGATCAATTGGTGCCGACATTATTGGTGTCGACCTTTTGTCCGGATAACGTAGAAACTCCATATACTGTAGGGTGATTCTCTCGGAAAACAACTGAATGACCAGATCTGGTGTGAGGGTATGGGATCCTTCCTGGATGAGCATTTGTGGCAGGTCGGTGAGGGAAATAGGTGTCACATGAAAACCGTTGATGTAAAGTGCCAAAAGTTGTTAAAGACGACAATTCTGTATAATGATGTTACCAGGAGCAGGAATAAACAGTCCTCCCGGCAGTGCTGTAACTAGCCATTTTAGCGCTGTGTGCAAGAAACGACAGTAGCGCGCCCCCCCCCCCCCATGTTAGACAGGGGCAGTGCGCGCCGCAGGCGGGCGAAAAATTTATGGGGGCGTGGCTTCACGGGGAAGGGGCTTGGCCACAAAATAACAGCAATTCATACTACGGTGCACAGTAGTCTACATTATTCAAATTACGCTGCACAGTAGCGCCACTACACCAGGTAGAGCCCCTTTTATACATTACAGCAGACAGCGTCCCCCTTTTTACACATTACGGCAGCCAGTCCCCCTCTTTACACATTGCGGCAGCTAGGCCCCCTCTTTACACATTGCGGCAGCCAGGCACCCTTTTTACACATTGCGGCAGCCAGACCCCTTTTTATACATTGTGGCAGCCAGTCCCCCTTTTTACACATTGCGGCAGCCAGGACCCCATTTTACACATTGCGGCAGCCAGGACCCCCCCTTTTTACACATTACGGCAGCCAGTCCCCCTCTTTACACATTGCGGCAGCCAGGCCCCCTCTTTACACATTGCGGCAGCCAGGCACCCTTTTTACACATTGCGGCAGCCAGACCCCCTTTTTATACATTGTGGCAGCCAGTCCCCCTTTTTACACATTGCGGCAGCCAGGACCCCATTTTACACATTGCGGCAGCCAGGACCCCATTTTACACATTGCGGCAGCCAGGACCCCCCCTTTTTACACATTACGGCAGCCAGTCCCCCTTTTTACACATTGCGGCAGCCAGGACCCCTTTTTACACATTGCGGCAGCCAGGACCCCATTTTACACATTGTGGCAGCCAGGACCCCATTTTACACATTGCGGCAGCCAGTCCCCCTTTTTACACATTGCGGCAGCCAGGACCCCATTTTACACATTGCGGCAGCCAGGACCCCATTTTACACATTGCGGCAGCCAGTCCCCCTTTTTACACATTGCGGCAGCCAGGACCCCATTTTACACATTGCGGCAGCCAGTCCCCCTTTTTACACATTGCGGCAGCCAGGACCCCATTTTACACATTGCGGCAGCCAGGACCCCCCCATTTTTACACATTACGGCAGCCAGTCCCCCTTTTTACACATTGCGGCAGCCAGGACCCCATTTTACACATTGCGGCAGCCAGGACCCCATTTTACACATTGCGGCAGCCAGTCCCCCTTTTTACACATTGCGGCAGCCAGGACCCCATTTTACACATTGCGACAGCCAGTCCCCCTTTTTACACATTGCGGCAGCCAGGACCCCATTTTACACATTGCGGCAGCCAGGACCCCCCCTTTTTACACATTACGGCAGCCAGTCCCCCTTTTTACACATTGCGGCAGCCAGGACCCCTTTTTACACATTGCGGCAGCCAGTCCCCCTTTTTACACATTGCGGCAGCCAGGACCCCATTTTACACATTGCGGCAGCCAGGACCCCATTTTACACATTGCGGCAGCCAGTCCCCCTTTTTACACATTGTGGCAGCCAGGACCCCATTTTACACATTGCGGCAGCCAGTCCCCCTTTTTACACATTGCGGCAGCCAGGACCCCATTTTACACATTGCGCCAGCCAGGCCCCCTTTTTACACATTGCGGCAGCCAGACCCCCTTTTTATACATTGCGGCAGCCAGGACCCCTTTTTACACATTGCGGCAGACGGTGTCCCCCTGAGAGAGAGAGAGAGAGAAAGAGAGAGAGAAAGAGAAAGAGAGAGAGAGAGAGAGACATACTTACCTTCTCCCCGCTGACAGGCTCCTCGTGCAGCTCCCTCTCGGTGCAGGCTGTGTGAGGTGAGAAGGAGGAGGAGGGAGGGGGAGCAGGGAGCCGCAGCAGCGCTATTTGATTGGTAGTAAGCGCCGCTGCAGCATCCCCCTCTCCTTCTGTATTGGTTGCCTGGCGCTGCTGTGGATGCTGGGATGAAGGAACCGCATCCCAGCATCCATAGCAGCGCCGGGCAGCCAATACAGAAGGAGAGGGGGATGCTGCAGCGGCGCTTACTACCAATCAAATAGCGCTGCTGCGGCTCACTGCTCCCCCTCCCTCCTCCTCCTTGAACCCGGCGCTGGTCTCTCTCCTCCAGCGCGGCGCACGGCGCACACAGAGGCGGCATGTAATGAGTCAATTTGACTCATTACATGCCGCTGGCCGTTGCGCCCCCAGGGCAACTGCGCTGTGTGCCAAGCCCCCTTGGCACACACGTAGTTACGGCCCTGCCTCCCGGGCCCTTATAGCAGAGGGCCATTATTTCCAAAGTCAATGAGGAGAGAGAAGAAGAAACAAATTTATCAGGTGTACCCCAAACGGTGAGTCTGCCTCATGGGGCCCCATTAGTTCTCACCCATTGGGGGTAATTCCAAGTTGATCGCAGCAGGACATTTTTTTAGCAGTTGGGCAAAACCATGTGCACTGCAGGGGAGGCAGATATAACATGTGCAGAGAGAGTTAGATTTGGTTGGGTTATTTTGTTTCTGTGCAGGATAAATATTGGCTGCTTTATTTTTACACTACAATTTAGATTGCAGATTGAACTCACCACACCCAAATCTATCTCTCTCTGCACATGTTAAATCTGCCTCCCCTGCAGTGCACATGGGGGGTAATTCCAAGTTGATCGCAGCAGGATTTTTTTTTAGCAGTTGGGCAAAACCATGTGCACTGCAGGGGAGGCAGATATAACATGTGCAGAGAGAGTTAGATTTGGGTGTGGTGTGTTCAATCTGCAATCCAATTTGCAGTGTAAAAATAAAGCAGCCAGTATTTACCCTGCACAGAAATAAAATAACCCACCCAAATCTAACTCTATCTGCACATGTTATATCTGCCTCCCCTGCAGTGCACATGGTTTTGCCCAACTGCTATAAAAAATCCTGCTGCGATCAACTTGGAATTACCCCCATGGTTTTGCCCAACTGCTAAAAAATTTCCTGCTGCGATCAACTTGGAATTACCCCCATTGTTTTTTACTGAACTTCTATTCATTTATATTTTTTAGTTTTTTTTTATATATGTGAACCTGTAAACACGTTTTATTGTCATCTATGGTCCTACGATTATACATACATCTACAACTTTTACATACTCGTCTGCAGTGGTTAAAGTGGGCCGGAACGGGACGGAACTGCGTTCCGTCACCTCTAATTGCAGGCGGAACCAGTTCCGCCTCCGCCCGGCCACAGCATCATGTCCCCGTTCCATTGTAAAGGTGGCAGCGGCCGCCAGCCAATCACGGCTCGCGGACCGGCTGCAGCACCAATTAGCAGTAGATGAGGCTTTTTTTAAATCTGGCGTGAGCCAATCACGGCTCGCAGACCGCCAGCCAATGAGAAGCTGCCAAGTGGCAGCTTCTCATTAGCTGACGGTCCAGGAGCCGTGAATGGCGCACAGCCGGTGCCAGGTTCAAAGTGCCCTCTCTCCCCCCCTCTGCCGCTGCCACAGCCGCCGGAGTGTGACTGAGCCGCGGGCTGTAACGCCCGATCCCCCCCCCCCCCCCGCAGCCGCCGGAGTTAACTGTTAACTGTGAGGCTGAGCAGCGCCCAATAGTGCCCGTGCCCACTCCCCATCTCCCTGCCAGCGCAGCAGCATAAATTCCACCCCACCCCTAAGCTTAGTGACCCGCGGCCTGTAATGCCCTCCCCACCTCCACCGGAACGCTGTCTGCAAGTGAATGACGGTCCGAGGCCCTATCCTAACCATGGCACACCCCTGGGCGTCTGGTAGGAGAGTCAACTCGCCCTCCTCATGAAGACCTCCAGGTAACTGCTGCCACAATTCACAGCTCTGGGTGCCCAGTCTTTCTGCTGCTGATATTCTCTCTCTCTCTCTCTCTCTCTCTCTCTCTCTCTCTCTCTCTCTCTCCATGTCACTCTATTTTGCCATGTCTCCCCTTCATCTCTCTCTCTTTTGCCATGTCTCTCTCTCTCTCTTGCAATGTCTCTATCTCCATGTCTCTCTCACCGTCTCTTGCCATGTCACTCTTTTTGTCTGTTTTTGCACTTTCAAGACTCTGAGTGTGTATGTATATATATATATATATATATATATATATATATAGAAAACCCCCTCAGAAAATCATGCGTTTGCCCCTGGAAGGGGCTCTACCTGTCGTACTGTGTAAAAGGGGACGCTGTCTGCCGTACTGTGTAAAAGGGGGCTCCGCCTCCCGTACTGTGTAAAAGGGGGACTCTGCTATTGTGGGCATTGTGTGTGTAAAGGGCACTAGTATGTGGGGCGGGCAATGTGAATAAGATTGTGCTACTGTGAAGCATTATTTTGAATTGGTGGTACTTTTGTGTGGCCACGCCCCTTCCTTGTGAGGCCACACCCTTTCTGCGGCATTGCAGGTGAGGTGAGTTCCCCCACCTCTCCAAGACCACTTTAAGCCCTGCTCGTCTGTGTTATATAATCTAATGTTTAAGGGCCCAATTCAGAGATGTATGCTAATACACTGGCAGCTGTGAGTTTGTACGCAGCGGATGCGCAAAAATATGCTAATACTGCAGCCATCTGGAAACACGCCGCAGTTGTCGCAGATCCAAGGGCGTAGCTACCATAGGTGCAGGAAATGCAGCTCTATGGGGCCCGGAGCTGAGAGGGGCCTATCTTCCCTGTCAAAGATACGTGTTATATACATGGTTCACCATTAGGTGGTACATAAGGGCCCTTACAAACTTTTGCCTTGGGGCCTACAATATATCTAGTTATGCCCCTGGACCTACTTCTTGTAATGTGATTTAAAAGAAGGGCACTGTAATGGGTTATGGATCAATGGATAAACATGGATTAGGTTGACCACTATTGGTCAACACGGACATGGTTGACACGGGACATGTCGACACATTAAAAAAAGTCGACATGAGATTTTTGAACTTTTTGGCGTCGTTTTTTGCATATCATGAACAGGAACTCCAATTGCACGGCTTGCTTCACTCACCATACTGCGGGCAGGTTACTATTCCCAATCGTAGTAGTTTACGTGGATGGTAAAGTATGAAAAAGATAACAATAAAAAATTTTTTTTTAAAGTTATGTCGACCGGGTCAATTATCGAAGGTTCTGTGGGAACTGAATCGCTGGTGCCATGTTTTCATGTTTTTTCTGTTTTCTGCATATGTTATCGCAGATGTAGGCTAAGATGAGCCCCGAAAACGGTTGTGACAAACCTGGGTTTTTTGCCGCCTCTCCCCGTTACCTCCCAAAATGCTCCCTGATTGTCAATCACTCTGCAAAGAAATCCTCACTGCGAGCGACGTCGCAAAGGTACCTTGGTGTGTGCGCAGTCGGCTGATAATGGCTCACCTCGGTAAATATCGGCATTGCATACATCGCTGAATCAGGCCCTGAGACACTTTACATAGCTGATCATTTGATGCATATATTGTGTATTATAATATTTAGGTATTACAGTACTGACAGTACAATACATTGTGCCATCCCCCGTTTCCACTGCTGTACGCTGCTGACAGGTGACTATACTATATGACTGTCGGTACGGCATTGAATCTGTGATTAGACACCACTTACATATTGTTCATCACTGAGTCATAATCTATAATTTATTTCATATCCCGCCTACGCACTCTCATTGTTCTATGTGCAGCACCCAAGGTTCATCTTCCTATATTTCTTATTACATAAGTGAATATTAGATATTATTCTGAGGTAGAGGTGGGCTTTATTTTATTGTTCGTGGGGTAAGTATAAGTAAAGGTTACAGCATGCAAACATATGTTCTAGCACTGAGTCACTTTGAGGGGGATGCCTATGTTGACACCATAACGCACGGACTGCGGATTCCCTATATTATTCACCCATTTTGTCCACTTCACTGGGAAGTGGGCAGGTTGCAGGAGGAGTGCCACTCTTTCAGGGATGTGGGAGACTACCCCAAAAATTGGGAGTCTCCTGCAGGTTACTGGAGAGTAGAAAAGTATACTGTATATTAGTCATATCAATTGCAAGTGGGGGCTGATGATGATGATGATGATCACATGAGCCAGCCACTTCTGATTGGCCAATGGCAGGCTCACCTCTGAATTTGATTGGTGCCTTCTTGTGCCTTTATCATATGATTGTGCAGGGGCGGCTTGGCCATAGGGCTTACCAGTGCAGGCACGTCCGGATCATTTGCAGGGCCAGCCGTGGTGGCTGCGTGATATCACACGGAGCTGATGCAACCCAAAACATGGCAGATAGCCGTCTGCTTTCGCAACTAGACTGGGTAGGCAGAGGGCTACCATAAACATGCAATAGCATCGCCGTCATGCAATGCTTTCCCATGTTTGCGGAGGGTGGCAGGATACGGCATGCGGGTTGGACTTACCCTGTGCTGGACATCCCCCCGCATATTAGTATAATGGATTGTAGATGAGTGATTTTTTGCACATCTATGATCCATGCTGAATCGGGCCCTCGGTGTACTGCATTGTCCCCATTCATTCTGTTATTCCATCTCTGCAGTACAGCGACTCTGTCATCCAGTCATGCTGCCGTGGCTACACAGTATATTATACCTCTTGTGCTGCCCATGTCGGGCCACTTCTATGGAATTTGACAGGGGCCACTTTAGTTCCCAATCCGCCCCTGTGTTTGTGTGATTTAACAAGATTATCTTCTTTTGTACCTGTCGGTGGGATAATACATCAGCTCTATTCAAATGGATTTTTTTTTTTAAAAATTCAAATACAGCAAATACTGATTTCTTTATCAAAACAAATGTTTTTGAATGAAAAACAATAAACGGTGTAAATGTATGGACATCACATAAAACTGGCACTTATGCTCCTGGGGTAGACCTGCATACGTTTTTTTATTGTATGCAGTTATGTCTCCAAATTTGAAAGCAAACTAGTGTATCATCAGCACCAACCTCAGAGCATACTTGCCGACAGGTAAAATCTCCTCATACTTGCCGACAGGTAAAATCTCTGGCCCGGGCTGCGCATCACTAGGCCCTGCCCCCCAAAATGCCACAACTTGCATGTTCAAGGGTAAGGAGCATGGCTAATTCACGTAATTTAGCCCTGCATTCTCCATACGGCAATATAATTCCCTGTATGATCTCCTCATCCTGCCCACTTCACTAGGAATGGCGTGATGTAGGAGATTTGGCTGCTCTTCCTGGTTGTGTGGGACCCCACAAAAAATTGGGAGCCTCTCGCAACTTGCGGAAGAGAGTAGGCAAATATGCTCCAGAGGCTCCTTCTGCAGGGTTACGTGTCATAATTAGGGTGACCTATAGGCATTAGCAGGGTCTGACTGACCCAGAGGTGTACAGGGGAAACCCTGTTTCCACCCATATCATGTATACACTAGCAGTATTTATTATATATATTTATTAAAAGGCACTCTTTATAGAGGCTGGCCACACCGCTAAGCATGGTCCCCTACCAATGCGTTCCCCTGGTGCAGTGCCGTAACTAGACATTTTAGTGCTGTGTGCAAGAAACAGCATCGGCGCCCCCCCATATACAAATAAGGGACGTGGCTTCATGGGGAAGGGGCATGGCCACAGAGCCCCCTTTTACATATTACGGCAGGCATAGCTCCCTTTTACACATTATAGCAGGCATAGCTCTCTTTTACACATTATAGCAGGCATAGCTCCCCTTTACACATTATAGCAGGCATAGCTCTCTTTTACACATTATAGCAGGCATAGCTCCCTTTTACACATTATAGCAGGCATAGCTCCCCTTTACACATTATAGCAGGCATAGCTCCCTTTTACACATTACGGCAGGCAGAGTCCACCTTTTTTTTTTTTTTTTTACACATTACAGCAGCAGAGTCAGGGATGTATTTAGGGGTCCAAGCACCCCAGGCATAGTATGGGACTGGCACCCCCCATATTTTGCCAGGCAGACTGGCCAAGAAATAAAGCGTGGGGAGAACACTATGTATGTATATCTCCGATTACAATGAACTGCCTCCAAGTGCCCTATACACCCACACTGGTGGCACTCACAAGTCTTGTTGTATGTATATATATATATATATATATATATACACACACACGTAGGAGAAAAGAGAGATCTTTTTGGGGTCATACGTTAACATATTTATTTTAAGACAAAGTTGTGGGGAGTTAAAAATAGATAAAAGTAAAAGTTATTCAATTATACTTAAAGGGCGTATTGAGAGGCAGTCTTTTAAACCTACATTCCTTAACATTCTTACATAGCTATTTAAAAATTTTTTTAGGTTTACCTTTTTTAGTGTTATATTTAAATATTAATTCAAAGATGTTTCAAAGTATTTTAAAAGACAATGAAAAACATGGGCTCCAGCCATTAGTGTAATCCCCATCCCCTGCAGGCTGCAGCATAAAACATTGCCTTACCCACTGGAAGCTATAATAGTAGCTTTAACCTGGCTGACTGTCCCCTCTTCTTCTCTTTGTCAGACAGATGTCACTTTCATGCACTCTCTGTCACTGGCATTCTCCTCCTGGCATTGCTGCTCAGCTCCTCCACTGCTCTTATTCACAGGAAATGGAATGCAGAGAGGGAGCAAGCGCAGCGTGACATCATGATCACGTTGCGCTCGTATAAAGGCCCTCATTCCGAGTTGTTCGCTCACCAGCTGCTTTTAGCAGCATTGCACACGCTAGGCCGCCGCCCTCTGGGAGTGTATCTTAGCTTAGCAGAATAGCGAACGAAAGATTAGCAGAATTGCTACTAAATAATTCTTTGCAGTTTCTGAGTAGCTCCAGACCTACTCACAGATTGCGATCAGCTCAGTCCGTTTAGTTCCTGGTTTGACGTCACAAACACTCCCTGCGTTCGGCCAGCCACTCCCCCGTTTCTCCAGACACTCCCACGTTTTTCCCTGACACGCCTGCGTTTTTTAGCACACTCCCGGAAAACGCTCAGTTGCCGCCCAGAAACGCCCCTTTCCTGTCAATCACTCACCGTGCGACTGAAAAGCGTCATACGAACACCAGCAAATGCGCATTTAGCAACAAATAGCAGCATAGCGAAAATCGGCAACGAGCGAACAACTCGGAATGACCACCAAAGACCGATTACCCATTGGTCTGAATGCAAAAGGTAGGCTGTCACCTGCTCCCTTCAGAGGCGGCGGCTCTGTCCGGCGGGTGACAGGCGGCAGTGCCGAGGAGGCGCCCGGCGGGGGGGGGGAATGGCGCGCGGCGGCTCTGGCGGCAGCGCTGGACTCTATAGTGACGTACCGACAGTGGTTGTGGCCGTGTATGAGTAGGGTGGGGGGAAGGGGTTGCTGCCCTGTCCTGGTGGGTCCTTCATGTGCACTGCAATTTAGGTTTCGGTTTGACCACACCCCACCCAAATAAGGGCCCTACACATTTAACAATTCGCCGCTGAGTTACCAGACGGCGGATACGGCCGTCGGGCGACCCGGCGGTGGGGGGGGGGGCAGTGACGGGGGGAGTGAAGTTTCTTCACTCCCCCCGTCACCCGGCTCCATAGAAATGCAGGCCAATATGGAAGAGATCGTCCACATTGGCCTGCATGCACAGCCGACGGGGCACCAGCGATGAACGAGCGCGGGGCCGCGCATCGTTCATCGCTGGTGCCTCCACATTCAAAGATATGAACGGTATCTTGTTCATTAATGAACGAGATAGTTCATATCTATGACGATTATCGGCCAGTGTGTAGGGCCTATTACTCTCTCTGCACATGTTATATCTGCCACACCTGCACTGCACATGGGGCTTACTTCAGACCTGATTGCTCGCTAGGGTTTTTTTGCACTGCTGCGAACAGATAGTCGCCGCTCGCAGGGGAGTGTATTTTAGCTGTGCAAGTGTGCGATCGCATGTGCAGCCGAGCGCTACAAAAAAACTTTGTGCAGTTTCTGAGTTGCCCAGGACTTACTCAGCCGCTGCGATCACTTCAGCCTGTCCAGGGCCGGATTTGACGTCAGACACCCTCCCTGCAAACGCATGGATTGGACACGCCTGCGTTTTTCCAACCACTCCCAGAAAATGGTCATTTGCCACCCACAAACGCCTTCTTCCTGTCAATTCTTTGTAAAAGCCATCGCACAGCACCGATTCGCTTTGTACCCGTACGACGTGCCTGCGCATTGCGGTGCATACGCATGCACAGTTCAGACCTGATCGTAGTGCTGCAAAAAACGCTAGCGAGCAATCGGGTCTGAATGACCCCCATGGTTTTGACCAACTGCTAACAAATTTACTGCTGCGATCAACTCTGAATTACCCCCTATATTTCATATTTTAATGATTGAGACACCTAAACTACAGCTTAAGTAATCTGGACTATGGGGGAATTCAGACCTGATCGCAGCAGCAACTTTGTTAGCAGCTGGGCAAAACCATGTACACTGCAGGGCGGGGGGAAGGGGGGGGTGGCACGGGGCAGATATACCATGTGCAGAGAGAGTTAGATTTGGGTGGGTTATTTTGTTTCTGTGCAGGGTAAATACTGGCTGCTTTATTTCTACACTGCAATTCAGATTTAAGTTTGAACACACCACACCCAAATCTATCTCTCTCTGCACATGTTACATCTGCCCCCCCTGCAGTGCACATGGGCCCTCATTCCGAGTTGTTCGCTCGGTAATTTTCTTCGCATCGCAGCGATTTTTCGCTAATTGCGCATGCGCAATGTTCGCACTGCGACTGCGCCAAGTAAATTTGCTAAGAAGTTTGGTATTTTACTCACGGCATTACAAGGTTTTTTCTTCGTTCTGGTGATCGTAATGTGATTGACAGGAAGTGGGTGTTTCTGGGCGGAAACTGGCCGTTTTATGGGAGTGTGTGAAAAAACGCTACCGTTTCTGGGAAAAACGCGGGAGTGGCTGGAGAAACGGGGGAGTGTCTGAGCGAACGCTGGGTGTGTTTGTGACGTCAAACCAGGAACGAAACTGACTGAACTGATCGCAGTGGCAGAGTAAGTGTCGAGCTACTCAGAAACTGCTTAGAAATTTCTATACGCAATTTTGAGAATCTTTCATTCGCAATTTTGCTAAGCTAAGATTCACTCCCAGTAGGCGGCGGCTTAGCGTGTGCAGTGCTGCTAAAAGCAGCTTGCGAGCGAACAACTCTGAATGAGGGCCATGGTTTTGCCCAACTGCTAACAAATTGTCTGCTGCGATCAACTCTGAATTACCCCCTATCTGATTCATAGATGGACGGTATTGCACAGCTGCTGCCTCTTTGGGTCTCATTCATATTTGTACTCAAACCCAAGGGCTTGTATACAAATGCGATGTTTGGGGGGTCTGCGCAAGTGCAGAACGGTCTTGTGATATCGTTCGCAGTCACCTGTCAGCTGCAATATGAGTGACATGCTGCAGTGTTTGGGGGGCAGAACAGGGGCAGCACCTGGCACTGTTCTTCAAATCAGGGGGTTGTCGCCCGTTTTAACAGCATGCCGGCTCCAGGGACTCCGTCGACTTCCTGGATCCGGATGCCTGGATCCTACAGACAGCCTCACCAAGCTCCAGCTCACGCAGGCTGGCCGGTGCCTAAAACCATTGCGAATCGCAACCGATAGTCGCAATGGTAATCAGAGGCTGCGACCTCAGGCACAGCACTCGTATTCTTGCTAATGCAACACCTGCTGCATTTGCATTTTAAAGACACGGAATTGCACAGCCGCTTCCTTGCCTGCAGCCCCGCTGCATATGCCGACGCAGGAACCGATCTGCACATGCGCAGTATGGGTCCTGCCCGTGCGCAATTTAAAAAACATCAGAAATCTATATTATTTAATACTATTAGATAACGTATAGCAGCAATGCTGGGGTATTACACATGACAATGTCACATGTGCACAAAGAATCCTTTATCACATGTGGACGGAAACAGACTTAAAAGTAACTGTCTACTTTTGAGCTTTTTTCTAAAAAAAAAAAATACACATACTATAGCAGATCATGAGGGTCACCTGTCTGTTTTGCATCCCATGACAACAATGTGTGATTGGCACACCCTCTCATATCGCCCCCCCCCCCCCCCCCCCTTGGTTTTCAGCTGGGGCTTTGGGCATTGCCCCAGGGGAATCAGCTGAATGGAGCATTTCCCCAGACTCTATACAGCGGAAGTAGCATTAGTTCAGGAGGTGGCGGTGAAGCTCTGAATTTTATGACCAATACTACTGGTCTGTCACACTGGTCACAAGGAAAAAGATCAGTACCTCCAAACATACAAATATTGGTGGTCATTCCGAGTTGATCGCAGCCTGCAACTTTTTGCTGCTGCTGCGATCAACTAATCCCCACCTTTAGGGGAGTGTATTTTACCATAGCAGGGCTGCGATCGCTTGTGCAGCCCTGCTAAGCTTAAAAATTTCAAACAAAAGTAGACTAGGCCTGGACATACTTACCCTGTGCGACGATCTCTGCGATGCTGGGGCCGACTTTGACGTCAGACATCCGCCCTCCGTTCTGCTGGACACGGCTGCGTTTTCTTCTCCACTCCCCGAAAACAGTCTCCAACGGTCCGGATCCACCCAGGTATGCCTTCTTTCTGTCAATCTTCTTGCGGACGGCTCTGCGACCGCTTCCTTCGTAGGACGCAACGTAACCCAGCGACCCCTGTCGCCGTGCAACGTCGCGCGCGCGCAGTGCATCCACCGCGCATGCGCATTCGGGACCCGTTTGCACCACAGCGACAAACCGCTACGTGTGAACGGGTCGGAATGACCCCCATTATCCACGTTGAAGCTCTTTCAGCAATGGACTCAGATTTGCCTTTGGCATATGTAGGAGTAGGAAACAGCCTGTGTATTATTAGTAAAGGGCAATTCATTTCGGGTGGAAGTACCACTGAGCATCACCGCGATCATTGCCTGTGCACATACCCATCATTATCGGTAGGCTCGACGTCACTACTTTCCTGCTCTCCAATGTAGGGTGCAAGGGGGATGTAGTGACCGGCGGTCTCACAATACTGGCACCTACAATCCCTAAAGTCAGCATGCTGACTATTCCCAATTGTGGGTGTCCACGACACCCATAAAGCCAAGGGGGTCATTTCGACCCGTTCGCGATGTCTGCGTATGAAGAAAGCGGTCGCAGCGGCGACTGCAAGAAGATTGACAGAAGAAAAACGTTCCGGGGCATCAACTGACCGTTTTCCGGGAGTGGTTCGGCGAACACAGGCGTGTCCAGGCGTTTGGAGGGCGGATGTCTGACGTCAATTCTGGGACCTGCATCGCACAGGGTAAGTAACTGCAGAGGTGGTCTTGTTTCACAAAACTTTTTTAGCATAGCAGGGCTGCACAAGCGATCGCAGCCCTGCTATGCTAAAATACACTATCCCATAGACGGCGTCTAGTTGATCGCACGAGCAGCAAAAAGTTGCTACGTGCGATTAACTCAGAATGACCCCCCAAATGTAATAGAGTGAGAGTTTCAGAAAGTGAGAGATTTGGTAAGGTTTTTCAGTTTGTTTTTTTTTTAAAGTGGCAATCGTTTACACTGAAAAACCAGGTTGATCTTGCTGTGTAAATGATTGCCGCTTTAAAAAAAAACCCTGCAAAACCTTACCAGATCTCGTACTTTCTGAAACTCTCGCTCTATTACATTTGGTCCAAAGAGTGGGAATAGAACATGTGGCGAGCGCAGCAAGGGGCTTCGTTGTGCTTTCCTTCCCCCCAGCCCCCAGCAGGGCATCTCAATGTCGGGTTCCCGGCGTCTGTATGGTGACCGGCGGTACTCGTTACCAACCTGTGCAAGGGATTAGTTGCGATGCTGCTGGCCTCGGGGTTCCGTTCCATAAGAGTCGGATACATCTTCTGATGCCAATAACATCAAGTATGTATTAAAGTCAATGCAGAAGTGGCATGCATTAGCCTATTGTACACCACCTAATCATGTAATAAATGTTGAGCTGAAAGGAGCAATAAGTGACCCGTTTGAGCACTCAAATGGGACTTTGCACGTCACACCCATTAGTTTGGTAGGGTTTGGCTGCTTCACAGAGCTAAATCCGACCTCTGTGGGCACAACAAACACAATAATTAAACACTATTGAATATCACCACACACACATACACACACACACACACACACACACACACACACACTGATCTCCCGTCACTTTAGACGGGAGATCGGGAGCGATAAACAATTGAATTTTGCCCAAAGAGTCCTTAAAGGACGGCTGGAAGTTCTGAAGTTCAGACATTGCTGATATTGTGGAGAGGAGGTGCAGTGCTGTTAAGTTACAGTAAGTGTGCTCCAGAAAGGGGAAAGAGGAACTCTGATGGGCATATATGGCTTAAAAAGGGCATCTGGAAGGGTCTGAGGACACAAGAGGCATCTGGAGGGGTCAGTTGGCATATAAGAACCATCTGAGAGGCTCTGATGGTATACAAGGGAAATGTGGATGGGTCTGATGACATACAATGGGTGTATGGAAGATTGTAGTTGCTTGTAAGGGTCATGTGGAGGAGTCTGATAGATATGTATTTTTTAACATGCTTGGTCCTGCATTTAATATTATTCGCAATTAAAATCAATTTGCAGCTTTGGAAACCCAACGCTTAGTAAATATACCCTCAAATGTTGTTGTTCTGTGAATCAACATTCATTAGCTGAACAAACCGGAGAATCAGTCCGTCTGGAGATAATGCGTACAATTTCTACCTCCAATACTGTAAAACCACACTTGCCTCTGATGAAATTGTGCAGGTTGTGATGAAACGCATCAATGTGTGTTTTAAAAATAGGATTTCTAATACCTACCGGTAAATCCCTTTCTCTTAGTCCGTAGAGGTTGCTTGGGATGCTTCAAGAACCATGGGGTATAGACGGCATCCGCAGGAGACATGGGCACTTTAAGACTTTAAATGGGTGTGAACTGGCTCCTCCCTCTATGCCCCTCCTCCAGACTCCAGTTATAGGAACTGTGCCCAGGGAGATGGACATTTCGAGGAAAAGGATTTATTGTTAAACTAAGGGTGAGATACATACCAGCTCACACCACAAACAAGCCGTACAACATGGCATTAGCAAAAAGTCCAGTCAACGGCATGAACAAAATCAGCAACAGGCTGACCATAACAGAAACACAACCTTTGTGTAACACAAGCAATAACTATTAACAAGTACTGCAGAAAGTGTCTGCACAGGGACGGGCGCCCAGCATCCTCTACGGACTAAGAGAAAAGGATTTACCAGTAGGTATTAAAATCCTATTTTCTCATACGTCCTAGAGGAGGCTGGGGATGCTTCAAGAACCATGGGGTTTATACCAAAGCTCTAGAATGGGCGGGAGAGTGCGGATGACTCTGCAGCACCGATTGACCAAACAAGAGGTCTTCCTCAGCCAGGGTATCAAACTTGTAAAACTTTGCAAAGGTGTTTGATCCTGACCAAGTAGCAGCTCGGCAAAGCTGTAATGCCGAGACCCCTCGGGCAGCCGCCCAGGATGAGCCCACCTTTCTGGTAGAATGGGCCTTCACTGATTTCGGTAACGGCAATCCTGCCGCAGAATGAGCCTGCTGAATCGTTTTACAGATCCAGCGTGCAATAGTCTGCTTGGAAGCAGGAGCCCCAATCTTGTTGGGAGCCCACAGGACAAACAGAGCCTCTGTTTTCCTAATCTGAGCCTTTCTGGCGACATAGATTTTCAAAGCTCTGACCACATCGAGAGACTTAGATTCCACCAAGGCGTCAATAGCCAATGGCACCACAATAGGCTGGTTTACGTGAAACGCAGAAACCACTTTTGGTAGAAATTGTTGTCGAGTTCTCAACTCCACTCTATCTGCATGGAAGATTAAATAGGGGCTTTTGTGAGACAAAGCCGCCAATTCAGACACCCGCCTTACGGATGCCAAGACCAACAGCATGACTACTTTCCAAGTAAGGAATTTTAACTCAACCTTATGCAAAGGTTCAAACCAATGAGATTGCAGGAACTGCAACACCACATTAAGATCCCATGGTGCCACTGGGGGCACAAAGCGAGGTTGGATGTGCAGCACGCCCTTCACGAAGGTCTGAACTTCTGGAAGGGAGGCCAATTCTTCCTGAAAGAAAATAGATAAGGCCGAAATTTGTACTTTAATGGAGCCTAACTTTAGTCCCGCATCCACACCTGCTTGCAAAAAATGGAGTAAACGCCCCAACTGAAATTCTTCCGTAGGAGCCTTCTTGGATTCACACCAAGACACATATTTTCTCCAAATACGGTGGTAATGCTTCGCCGTTACCTCTTTTCTTGCCTGAAGTAGTGTGGGAATGACTTCACTGGAAATACCCTTTCGGGCTAGGATTTGGCGTTCAACCGCCATGCCGTCAAACGCAGCCGCGGTAAGTCTTGATACATGCACAGTCCTTCCTGTAACAGTCCTCTCGTAGAGGAAGAGGCCAGGGATCTTCTATGAGTAATTCTTGAAGATCTGGATACCAAGCCCTCCTTGGCCAGTCCGGAACAATGAGGATCGCCTGAAAGTTTGTTCTTCTTATGATCTTTATCACCTTCGGAATGAGCGGAAGTGGAGGGAACACATAGACCAACTGAAACACCCACGGTGTCACCAGGGAGTCCACCGCTATTGCTTGAGGGTCCCTCGACCTGGAACAATATCTCTGAAGTTTCTTGTTGAGGCGAGACGCCATCATATCTATTTGAGGAATTTCCCAACGACTTGACACTTCTGCAAAGACCTCTTGATGAAGACCCCACTCTCCTGGATGGAGATCGTATCTGCTGAGGAAGTCTGCTTCCCAGTTGTCCACTCATGGAATGAAGACTGCTGACAGAGCGCTTGCATGTTTCTCCGCCCAGCGAAGAACTTTTGTGGCCTCCGCCATCGCCGCTCTGCTCTTTGTTCCACTCTGGCGGTTTATGTACGCCACTGCTGTTACATTGTTTGACTGAATCAAGACGGGCAGATCACAAAGAAGATGTTCCGCTTGCCGAAGGCCGTTGTAAATGGCCCTTAATTCCAGAATGTTTATGTGCAGACAAGCTTCCTGGCTTGACCATTTTCCCTGGAAATTTATCCCCTGTGTGACTGCTCCCCAGACTTAGAGACTTGCATCTGTGGTCACCAGGATCCAATCCTGAATCCCGGACCTGCACCCCTCTAGGAGGTGAGAACTGTGCAGCCACCACAGGAGAGAGATTCTGGTCCTGGAAGATAGGATTATTTTCCGGTGCATGTACAGGTGAGACCCGGACCACTTGTCCAACAGGTGCCACTGAAACACTCTGGCATGGAACCTGCCAAACTGAATGGCCTCGTAGGCTGCCACCATCTTCCCCAGCAACCGAGTGCATTGAAGAATCGACACTCTTGCCGGTTTCAGAATCTGTTTTACCATGTTCTGTATTTTCAGAGCCTTTTCCACTGTAAGAAAAACTCTCTGTAATTCTGTATCCAGAACCATACCCAAGAACAACAGTCGTGCCGTCGGAACCAATTGTGACTTTGGCAAGTTCAGGAGCCAACCATGTTGCTGCAGAATTGTCAGTGAGAGCGTGGCGCTTTTCAGTAATTGCTCCTTGGATCTCGCCTTTATCAGGAGATCGTCCAAGTACGGGATAAATGTGAATCCCTGTTTGCGCAGGAGAACCATCATTTCCGCCATAACCTTGGTGAAAATCCTCGGAGCTGTGGACAGGCCAAACGGCAACGTCTGAAATTGGTAATGACAATCCTGAACAGCAAACCTCAGGTAAGCCTGATGTGGAGGATATATGGGAACGTGTAAGTAGGCATCCTTTATGTCGACCGACACCATAAAATCCCCCTCCTCCAGACTGGAGATCACTGCTCGGAGAGATTCCATCTTAAATTTTAATTTTTTTAGATAGAAATTGAGGGATTTTAGGTTCAAAATTGGTCTGACTGAGCCATCCGTCTTCGGGACCACGAACAGGCTCGAATAAAAGCCTTCCCCCTGTTGCGACGGGGGTACCGTGACAATGACATGATTCTGACACAGCTTTAGTATTGCAGCGCATACTACCTCCCTTTCTGGAAGAGAAGCTGGCAAGGCCGATTTGAAAAATCGGTGAGGGGGCACGTCTTGAAACTCCAATTTGTACCCTTGGGCTACTTTTTCTAATACCCAAGGATCCAGGACCGAGCGAACCCAGACCTGACTGAAGAGTTGGAGACGTGCCCCCACCGGTGCGGACTCCCACAGAGGAGCCCCAGCGTCATGCAGTGGATTTGGTAGAAGCCGGGGAGGACTTCTGCTCTTGGGAACTTGCCACAGCCTGTGACCTTTTCCCCTTTCCTCTTCCTCTCGTAGCAAGGAAGGAAGACCCTCGTCCTTTTTTGTATTTATTGGGCCTGAAAGGACTGCATCTGATAGTGGGGCGTTTTCTTTTGTTGTGTAGGCACATACGGTAGAAATGATGACTTACCCGCGGTAGCCGTAGATACCAGGTCAGTGAGGCCGTCACCAAACAAGACACTACCGTTAAACGGCAGAGACTCCATAGTCTTCTTAGAGTCAGCATCAGCATTCCATTGATGAATCCACAATGCCCTCCTAGCCGAGACTGCCATGGCATTGGCCCTTGATCCCAAAAGGCCAATATCCCTCGCAGCTTCCTTTAGATAGGCTGCAGCGTCCTTGATATGACCCAGTGTCAAGAGCACGCTATCCCTGTCCAGGGAATCTATCTCAGATGACAAGTTATCTGCCCACTTTTCAATAGCGCTACTCACCCATGCCGATGCAACGGCAGGTCTGACCAGCATACCTGTAGTGACATAAATGTAATTCAGTGTATTTTCCTGCTTACGATCCGCAGGATCCTTTAGGGCTGCCGTGTCAGGAGACGGAAGCGCCACCTTTTTGGACAGCCCCGATAGAGCTTTGTCCACCGTGGGGGGGTCGACTCCCACTTATCCCTGTCCCCAGAGGGGAACGGATATGCCACCGGAATTCTCTTGGGAACCTGTACTTTCTTGTCAGGATTTTCCCAAGCTTTTTCAAAAAGCGCGTTCAGTTCATGAGAGGGAGGAAACGTTACCTCAGGTTTCTTTCCCTTAAACATGCAGACCCTAGTATCAGGAACAGCAGTGTCTTCCGTAATATGTAATACGTCTTTTATCGCCACAATCATGTACTGAATGCTTTTAGCCAGTTTAGGATTCAATCTGGCATCACTATAGTCGACACTGGAATCAGAGTCCGTGTCGGTATCTGTATCTGCTATCTGGGTAAATGAACGCTTCTGTGACCCCAAGGGGGTCTGTACTTGTGATAATGCATCCTCCATGGATTTCCTCCATGTCTGGTTCTGAGACTCAGATTTATTTAATCTCTTATTCAAGCGAGTCACGTTTGCATTCAAAACACTCAACATATTTACCCAATCAGCCGTCGGCGGTGCCGACACGGTCACTCCCACAGTCTTTTCTGTCCCCCCTCCAGCCTCCTCCTGGGAAGAGCACTCAGCCTCAGACATGTAGACACACGCGTACCGACACCCACCACACTGGGGCTATAGGGAACAGACCCACAGCAAAGCCTGTTAGAGAAACACAGAGGGAGTTTTGCCAGCTCACAACCCAGCGCCTATCCCGGTACTGAAGGTATTAAACAATGCCTCAAACCTGTCAGCGCTTTTATATAAATATAAATCAGCACCAAAATACCGTGCACCCCCCCCCCCCCCCCATTTTGCACCCTGTTACTTGTACAGCAGTGTAGGAGGTCAGGACCAGCGTCTCTGCAGCTCTGTGAAGAGAAAATGGTGCTGATTAGAGCTGTGAGGGCTAAGCCACGCCCCCTCGATGGCGCGCTTCAGCCCAGCTATTTTTCAAATTTTTTATACTGGCAGGGGTATGGTTTTTAGTGCCCAGGCAATGTAAGCCTCTTTTGCCAGATTATTATTGATGATTCATGCTGCCCAGGGCGCCCCCCCCCTGCGCCCTGCACCCTGTAGTGCCGCTGTGTGTGTGTGGGAGCATGGCGCGCAGCGCGCCCGCTGTGCGGTACCTCAAAGCCGTCACTGAAGTCTTCTGTTCTTCTTCTACTCACCCGTCTTCTGACTTCTGGCTCTGCAAGGGGGGTGACGGCGCGGGGCTCCGGGAACGAGCATTTAGGCGTACCCAGCGATCAGACCCTCTGGAGCTAATGGTGTCAGTAGCCTAAGAAGCAGAGCCTTTAACTCACAGAAGTAGGTCTGCTTCTCTCCCCTCAGTCCCACGATGCAGGGAGCCTGTTGCCAGCAGGTCTCCCCTGAAAATAAAAAACCTCACATAAGTCTTTTTCTGAGAAACTCTGGAGAGCCTCTCAGTGTGCATCCAGTCTCACTGGGCACAGAATCTAACTGGAGTCTGGAGGAGGGGCATAGAGGGAGGAGCCAGTTCACACCCATTTAAAGTCTTAAAGTGCCCATGTCTCCTGCGGATCCCGTCTATACCCCATGGTTCTTGAAGCATCCCTAGCATCCTCTAGGACGTATGAGAACAGTTTCTACAAGGAGCTGTATGGGGCTCTCTAATAGGGGGTCCCGATACATATAATATCCAATCTCCCCAGGATCGTGGGGACTTACTCACTGAGGAACTGGGGAGCTTGCACTCATACTAGTGATGAGCGGGTTCGGTTCCTCGGAAACCGAACCCCCCCGAACGTCACCCATTTTACACGGGTCCGAGGCATACTCGGATTCTCCCGTATGGCTCGGTTAACCCGAGCGCGCCCGAACGTCATCATCCCGCTGTCGGATTCTCGCGAGATTCGGATTCTATATAAGCAGCCGCACGTCGCCGCCATTTTCACTCGTGCATTGGAAATGTTAGGGAGAGGACGTGGCTGGCGTCCTCTCCGTTTATTCATTGTTGATGCAAATATTTGTGCTTGCGTATATCTTAATTGTGGGGACTGGGGAGCAGCTGTATTATTAATATAGGAGGAGTACAGTGCAGAGTTTTGCTGATCAGTGACCACCAGTTTTATCCGTTCTCTTCCTGAAAAAAACGCTCCTTATCTGTGCTCAGTGTGCTGCATATATCTGTGCTCACACTGCTTAATTGTGGGGACTGGGGAGCAGCTGTATTATATAGGAGGAGTACAGTGCAGAGTTTTGCTGACAGTGACCACCAGTATACGTTGTCTGCCTGAAAAACACTCCATATCTGTGCTCAGTGTGCTGCATATATCTGTGCTCACACTGCTTTATTGTGGGGACTGGGGACCAGCAGTATTATATAGGAGGAGTACAGTGCAGAGTTTTGCTGACCAGTGAACACCAGTATACGTTGTCTGCCTGAAAAACACTCCATATCTGTGCTGCATTGCAGTATATAGTAGGAGTACAGTGCATAATTTTGCTGACCACCAGTATATAATATATAGGAGTACGGTACAGGAGGCCACTGCTGTACCTACCTCTGTGTCGTCAAGTATACTATCCATCCATACCTGTGGTGCATTTCAGTTTTGCACAGTTTGCTGACCACCAGTATATAATATATAGCATTACGGTACAGTAGGCCACTGCTGTACCTACCTCTGTGTCGTCAAGTATACTATCCATCCATACCTGTGGTGCATTTCAGTTTTGCACAGTTTGCTGACCACCAGTATATAATATATAGCATTACGGTACAGTAGGCCACTGCTGTACCTACCTCTGAGTCGTCAAGTATACTATCCATCCATACCTGTGGTGCATTTCAGTTTTGCACAGTTTGCTGACCACCAGTATATAATATATAGCATTACGGTACAGTAGGCCACTGCTGTACCTACCTCTGTGTCGTCAAGTATACTATCCATCCATACCTGTGGTGCATTTCAGTTTTGCACAGTTTGCTGACCACCAGTATATAATATATAGCATTACGGTACAGTAGGCCACTGCTGTACCTACCTCTGTGTCGTCAAGAATACTATCCATCCATACCTGTGGTGCATTTCAGTTTTGCACAGTTTGCTGACCACCAGTGTCAGGAATCGACTTACCAGGCTGACATCCGTCCGCCGCTGCGGACTCCGTCCTGGCTCCCTGCGGTCACCTGTCACCTATGCCCCTGCCATGGGACATCATCAAGGGCCTGGGAACACTCCTGAGACAGCGGGCATGTAGCGCGCCGCGTCCCTGCTAGGCCGCAGCGTGGGCGCCGCCATGACAGTCTGTAAACAGCCAGTATACTGCGGCCAATCCGGTGCTTGGCCGCACCCACTTTCCTTCACTCATCCAATCCCTGTGCACCATGGGGTACATAAGAGACTGCAGGATCAGTCTGCAGGCATCCTGGACTTTGTGTCTCTCCAGCGACCCATGTGAAAGGATCTGTTCCTGTTCCTCCTGTGTTCCTGGTTCTCTGCTTAAAAACTTGTACTCCTGGTTACTCTGCACAGCTCCGTGGAACTTCAAGGCCCAGCAATACCTGCAACCTGCAAATAAGGCTTCACACTCATCACCACCTTGTGTGCTTCAGCCTGCAGTTGAAGACTGACTCCAGGTGTGTTTCATTCCTCCACCTGTGATACAGCTTGCTGCTGCCAGTGCCTCATCACCTGCACTGTGAAGTCAGACTCCTGCCTTTGCTCAGGTTTGCCATTCTACACCTTGCTGCCTAAGTTTCCTGTTTTAAAACCTGCACTGGTTTCCAAACCAGAACCATTTCACAAACACTTGTTCTTCTGTTTATATATTACCGGATATTATTTTCTCAAGTCATCTGTCATCCATTGCCATAGACTTTCAGTTATCATACTGAGTGATTGACTTTATTCATCTGTTATTATTGTTTCTGCTACCATTCTGTGTTATATCATCTGCCAAATAAAATACCATTGCGCTCATGCGCAGGAACGTTATCCAGCCTCCTCGTTTTCTCCCATCTACCTCCACTGACCCACTAGCGCCCCCTCCGGGGACACAGCCCAAACACAATCTGACAGTAAGTCCAGGAACGATGGACTCGGATGGTGGACGGAGTGTGGGGTCAGAGGCCTTGCAAAATCTGGTCTCCCGTCTGGATGGTCAAGAGGTTGCGCAGCAGCAGATGCTTCAATTCCTGCAAGGGATGTCCTCCCGATTAGATACACTACAGCAATCCCTGCCTAGTGTACTCTCTCCTACTGTTTCTGTTACTCCAGCACCTGCCAGTGCTGTGAGTTCTTCTATGCCGGCTGCATCAGCTCCAGTGTCACGTCTGCATCTGCCCGTGCCGAGCAAGTATGATGGCAGTCCTAAGTTATGTCGCGGGTTTCTCAATCAATGTGAAATACAGTTTGAGTTATTGCCACATAATTTCCCCACGCCAAGATCCAAGGTTGCCTACATCATCTCCTTACTCTCTGGATCTGCTCTGAGTTGGGTGTCTCCTCTGTGGGAACGTGCTGACCCTCTGATTAACAACTACACAGACTTCGTGTCAACCTTCAGACGGATCTTTGACGAGCCTGGTCGTGCGACATCAGCTTCGGCAGACCTGATCCAACTTCGTCAAGGTACCCGAAGCATGGGACAATATGTCCTCCAGTTCCAGACGTTGGCTGCAGAGGTTCAGTGGAACAACCAAGCTCTGGTAGCAGCTTTCTGGCACGGACTCTCGGATCGGATCAAGGATGAACTGGCGACCCGTGACATTCCTGTTCAACTGTCTGATTTGATCTCCCTGTGCATTAAGTTGGACTCTCGCATCCGCGAACGCAATAATGAACGCGCTCGGAGTGAGCCACGCAGATCAAGGTTCATACCTTCTGTACAGTTCCAGTCTCCCTCTTCTGACGAGCCTATGCAGATAAATAGGTCCCGCCTAACTCCTGAAGAGCGGGCAAGAAGAATACGTGAGAGACTCTGCCTATACTGTGCTGCTGCGGGCCATCAGATTAACTCCTGCACGGTGCGTTCGGGAAACGCCAGATCCTGACTTGTAAGGGAGGAGTCAAGTTAGGATCTTTCAGTCAAGCTCCTTCTCAACAAGACCTCATCCTTCCAGTGATGCTAGAGACTCCAGTTGGGCTCCAGTCTGCGTCAGCATTAGTGGACTGCGGTGCTGCGGGAAACTTTATCACCCAAGCTGCGGTGAATAAATTTTGCCTATCTACCTGTGAACTTTCTTGTCCAGTTTACATTACTGCTGTGGATGGTAGTCGAATCTCCAAGGGGAACATTTCTCATCAAACTGTTCCAGTGGTTCTGGGAGTTGGATTTCTCCATTCTGAACTGATCAAGTTCCTGGTCATCCCTCAAGCCACCCAGGAGATTGTCTTGGGCATGCCCTGGCTCCAGCTACATAATCCACAGTTTGACTGGTCAACGTTGCAGCTTACCTCATGGGGTTCACATTGTCATCAATCCTGCTTAGCCCAAGTGTGTCCCATTAAGTCTACCGAAGTAAAGACACAGTCAAGTCTCCCAGCAGCTTATCAAGACTTCTCAGACGTCTTCTGTGAAAAGGCTGCTGATATCCTGCCGCCCCATAGGGAATGGGATTGTCCCATCGATCTCCTTCCTGGCAAGAAGCCACCTAGGGGGCGCACCTACCCGTTGTCTGTTCCTGAAACTGAGGCGATGAGTAATTACATCAGAGAGAATCTTCAGAAGGGATTCATCTGTCCGTCATCATCTCCCGCTGGTGCAGGTTTCTTCTTTGTTAAAAAGAAGGATGGAGGACTGCGTCCATGCATTGACTATTGGGGTCTCAATGACATTACTATCAAGAATAGTTATCCATTACCACTCATTACCGAATTATTTGACAGAGTTAAAGGAGCCCGCATCTTCACCAAGTTAGATCTCCGCGGTGCCTATAATCTCGTCAGAATCCGGAGTGGTGACGAGTGGAAGACAGCTTTCAACACTCGAGATGGCCATTATGAATACCTGGTAATGCCATTTGGGTTGAGTAATGCCCCAGCAGTGTTCCAACACTTTGTGAACGAAATCTTTCGTGATGTCCTGTATAAGTACCTCGTTGTTTACTTAGATGATATCCTTATCTTCTCCCAAGACCTTCCATCTCATCGTCTACAAGTTTGTGAAGTTCTCCGACGTCTTCGTGAGAACCGGCTCTACGGGAAACTATCTAAATGCACCTTTGAAGTTCCCTCTATACCCTTCCTGGGTTATATAATTTCCGGATCGGATCTTCAGATGGACCCGACAAAATTGGAAGCTATTGCCAATTGGTCCATTCCAAACTCTCTCAAGTCTATCCAGCGATTCCTGGGTTTCGCCAACTACTATAGAAAATTTATTCGAGGATTCTCCACTCTCATCGCTCCTATTACCAACCTAACTCGGAAAGGGGCAGACCATTCCAACTGGTCAGAAGAAGCCTTGGCAGCCTTCCAGAAGATCAAGCTAGCCTTTATGTCTGCTCCAGTGCTGTCTCAGCCAGATGTCAACAGACCATTCGAGTTGGAGGTAGATGCCTCTACAGTTGGGGTTGGAGCTGTTCTCTCCCAGAAGGGATCCGATGGGAAAGTCCACCCTTGTGGATTTTATTCTCGAAAGTTTCTTCCTGCAGAAGCTAACTACTCCGTGGGAGATCAAGAACTACTGGCGATCAAGCTGGCTCTCGAGGAATGGAGATATCTCCTAGAAGGGGCCAAACATCCGTTTAATATCTACACGGATCATAAAAACCTGCTATATTTAAAGGCAGCTCAGTGCCTTAACCCTCGCCAGTCCAGGTGGGCTATGTTTTTCTCACGTTTTAATTTCAAGCTTCATTTCCGCCCAGGTTCGCAGAATGTGAAAGCTGACGCGTTATCCCGATCCATGGAATCTGAAGAAGGAACATCTGACTCAGTGCCACATTCCATCCTGAGTCCCGTGGTTTTCGCTGCATCTCAAGTCTCCCCAGCTCCTCCTCCTGGTAAGACTTTTGTTTCCCCAGATCTCCGTCCCAAGTTGCTATCTTGGGCCCATCAATCCAAGTTCACTGGTCATCCTGGGGTCCTGAAGACCTTCAAGTTCCTTTCTGCTACATATTGGTGGCCAAAGATGAAAATGGACATCCAGGATTTCGTGGCATCCTGTCCTAAATGTGTGCAGCACAAGACTCCTCGTCAGTCTCCAGCAGGTCAGTTACAACCACTGTCTATCCCTAGTCGTCCCTGGTCACACCTGTCCATGGATTTTATCACCGACCTTCCTCCTTCTCAAGGACATAATACCATTTGGGTTGTAGTGGACAGATTCACCAAGATGGCTCATTTTGTTCCTCTCCAGGGTCTCCCTTCTGCCCCAAAACTTGCCCAAATCTTCCTACGGGAGATTTTCCGCTTACATGGTTTACCCTCTGAAATAATATCTGACCGGGGGGTACAGTTTGTAGCGAGGTTTTGGAGGGCCCTCTGTTCTGCCATGCAGGTCAAACTGAAGTTTTCATCTTCATACCATCCTCAGACGAATGGGCAGACAGAGAGGGTCAATCAAGAACTTGAGACTTTTTTAAGATTATATGTTTCATCTTCCCAGGATGACTGGTTCGATCTGCTCCCATGGGCCGAGTTTGCCCACAACTTTCGATACCATACTGCCACTGAAACGACACCATTCTTTGCAGTATATGGGCAACATCCCCGTGTACCTGATTTCCAAGAGCTCCCTCATATGGATGTTCCTGCTGCCACTACTGCTCTGACTCAGTTTTCATCTATTTGGAGAAAAATTCACGTTTCCCTCAAAAAGGCCTCCAGTCGGTACAAGGTCTTTGCCGACCGCAAGAGACGTGCGGTTCCCCATTTGAAACCTGGGGACAAGGTTTGGCTATCAACCCGTAACCTCCGTCTCAGGGTCCCATCCATGAAGTTTGCACCACGCTTCATTGGTCCTTACCCTGTCGAAAGAGTCATCAACCCAGTGGCCTATAAATTAAAGTTACCATCTTCCCTTCGTATACCTAACGCTTTTCATATTTCTCTCCTCAGACCTCTAGTCCTAAACCGCTTTCAGAATACTCTTCCAGTAGGTCCCAAGGTTCGAACTCAGCGGGGCGTGGAATTCGAGATCAACAAAATTCTGGACTCCCGTTGTCGGTATGGACGTCTCCAGTACCTGGTCGATTGGTCCGGTTATGGCCCAGAGGAGAGAAGTGTTCGGTGTCCACCCCTAAAGGAGGGGGTACTGTCAGGAATCGACTTACCAGGCTGACATCCGTCCGCCGCTGCGGACTCCGTCCTGGCTCCCTGCGGTCACCTGTCACCTATGCCCCTGCCATGGGACATCATCAAGGGCCTGGGAACACTCCTGAGACAGCGGGCATGTAGCGCGCCGCGTCCCTGCTAGGCCGCAGCGTGGGCGCCGCCATGACAGTCTGTAAACAGCCAGTATACTGCGGCCAATCCGGTGCTTGGCCGCACCCACTTTCCTTCACTCATCCAATCCCTGTGCACCATGGGGTACATAAGAGACTGCAGGATCAGTCTGCAGGCATCCTGGACTTTGTGTCTCTCCAGCGACCCATGTGAAAGGATCTGTTCCTGTTCCTCCTGTGTTCCTGGTTCTCTGCTTAAGAACTTGTACTCCTGGTTACTCTGCACAGCTCCGTGGAACTTCAAGGCCCAGCAATACCTGCAACCTGCAAATAAGGCTTCACACTCATCACCACCTTGTGTGCTTCAGCCTGCAGTTGAAGACTGACTCCAGGTGTGTTTCATTCCTCCACCTGTGATACAGCTTGCTGCTGCCAGTGCCTCATCACCTGCACTGTGAAGTCAGACTCCTGCCTTTGCTCAGGTTTGCCATTCTACACCTTGCTGCCTAAGTTTCCTGTTTTAAAACCTGCACTGGTTTCCAAACCAGAACCATTTCACAAACACTTGTTCTTCTGTTTATATATTACCGGATATTATTTTCTCAAGTCATCTGTCATCCATTGCCATAGACTTTCAGTTATCATACTGAGTGATTGACTTTATTCATCTGTTATTATTGTTTCTGCTACCATTCTGTGTTATATCATCTGCCAAATAAAATACCATTGCGCTCATGCGCAGGAACGTTATCCAGCCTCCTCGTTTTCTCCCATCTACCTCCACTGACCCACTAGCGCCCCCTCCGGGGACACAGCCCAAACACAATCTGACAACCAGTATATAATATATAGCATTATGGTACAGTAGGCCACTGCTGTACCTACCTCTGTGTCGTCAAGTATACTATCCATCCATACCTGTGGTGCATTTCAGTTTTGCACAGTTTGCTGACCACCCAGTATATAATATATAGCATTACGGTACAGTAGGCCACTGCTGTACCTACCTCTGTGTCGTCAAGTATACTATCCATCCATACCTGTGGTGCATTTCAGTTTTTCACAGTTTGCTGACCACCAGTATATAATATATAGCATTACGGTACAGTAGGCCACTGCTGTACCTACCTCTGTGTCGTCAAGTATACTATCCATCCATACCTGTGGTGCATTTCAGTTTTGCACAGTTTGCTGACCACCAGTATATAATATATAGCATTACGGTATAGTAGGCCACTGCTGTACCTACCTCTGTGTCGTCAAGTATACTATCCATCCATACCTGTGGTGCATTTCAGTTGTGCGCAGTATATATAGTAGTAGGCCATTGCTATTGATACTGGCATATAATTCCACACATTAAAAAATGGAGAACAAAAATGTGGAGGTTAAAATAGGGAAAGATCAAGATCCACTTCCACCTCGTGCTGAAGCTGCTGCCACTAGTCATGGCCGAGACGATGAAATGCCATCAACGTCGTTTGCCAAGGCCGATGCCCAATGTCATAGTAGAGAGCATGTAAAATCCAAAAAACAAAAGTTCAGTAAAATTACCCAAAAATCAAAATTGAAAGCGTCTGATGAGAAGCGTAAACTTGCAAATATGCCATTTACGACACGGAGTGGCAAGGAACGGCTGAGGCCCTGGCTTATGTTCATGGCTAGTGGTTCAGATTCACATGAGGATGGAAGCACTCATCCTCTCGCTAGAATAATTAAAAGACTTAAGCTGGCAAAAGCACAGCAAAGAACTGTGCATTCTTCTAAATCACAAATCCCCAAGGAGAGTCCAATTGTGTCGGTTGCGATGCCTGACCTTCCCAACACTGGACGGGAAGAGCTTGCGCCTTCCACCATTTGGCACGCCCCCTGCAAGTGCTGGAAGGAGCACCAGCAGTCCAGTTCCTGATAGTCAAATTGAAGATGTCACTGTTGAAGTACACCAGGATGAGGATATGGGTGTTGCTGGCGCTGGGGAGGAAATTGACAAGGAGGATTCTGATGGTGAGGTGGTTTGTTTAAGTCAGGCACCCGGGGAGACACCTGTTGTCCGTGGGACGAATATGGCCATTGACATGCCTGGTCAAACTACAAAAAAAAAATCAGCTCTTCAGTGTGGAATTATTTCAACACAAATGCGGACAACAGGTGTCAAGCCATGTGTTGCCTTTGTCAAGCTGTAGTAAGTAGGGGTAAGGACGTTAACCACCTCGGAACATCCTCCCTTATACATCACCTGCAGCGCATTCATCATAAGTCAGTGACAAGTTCAAAAACTTTGGATGACAGCGGAAGCAGTCCACTGACCACTAAATCCCTTCCTCTTGTTGTAACCAAGCTCCTGCAAACCACACCACCAACTCCCTCAGTGTCAATTTCCACCTTACACAGGAAAGCCAATAGTCCTGCAGGCCATGTCACTGGCAAGTCTGACGAGTCCTCTCCTGCCTGGGATTCCTCCGATGCATCCGTGAGTGTAACGCCTACTGCTGCTGGTGCTGCTGTTGTTGCTGCTGGGAGTCGATCGTCATCCCAGAGGGGAAGTCAGAAGACCACTTGTACTACTTCCAGTAAGCAATTGACTGTCCAACAGTCCTTTGCGAGGAAGATGAAATATCACAGCAGTCATCCTGCTGCAAAGCGGATAACTCAGGCCTTGGCAGCCTGGGCGGTGAGAAACGTGGTTCCGGTATCCACCGTTGATTCAGATGCAACTAGAGACTTGATTGAGGTACTGTGTCCTGTGTCCCCGGTACCAAATACCATCTAGGTTCCATTTCTCTAGGCAGGCGATACCGAAAATGTACACAGACCTCAGAAAAAGACTCACCAGTGTCCTAAAAAATGCAGTTGTACCCAATGTCCACTTAACCACGGACATGTGGACAAGTGGAGCAGGGCAGACTCAGGACTATATGACTGTGACAGCCCACTGGGTAGATGTATTGCCTCCCGCAGCAAGAACAGCAGCGGCGGCACCAGTAGCAGCATCTCACAAATGCCAATTCGTTCCTAGGCAGGCTACGCTTTGTATCACCGCTTTCCATAAGAGGCACACAGCTGACAACCTCTTACGGAAACTGAGGAACATCATCACAGAATGGCTTACCCCAATTGGACTCTCCTGGGGATTTGTGACATCGGACAACGCCACCAATATTGTGCGTGCATTACATCTGGGCAAATTCCAGCACATCCCATGTTTTGCACATACATTGAATTTGGTGGTGCAGAATTATTTAAAAAACGACAGGGGCGTGCAAGAGATGCTGTCGGTGGCCCGAAGAATTGCGGGCCACTTTCGGCATTCAGCCACCGCGTGCCGAAGACTGGAGCACCACCAAACATTCCTGAACCTGCCCTGCCATCATCTGAAGCAAGAGATGGTAACGAGGTGGAATTCAACCCTCTATATGCTTCAGAGGATGGAGGAGCAGCAAAAGGCCATTCAAGCCTATACATCTGCCCACGATATAGGCAAGGAGGGGGAATGAACCTGACTCAAGCGCAGTAGAGAATGATTTCAACGTTGTGCAAGGTTCTGCAACCCTTTGAACTTGCCACACGTGAAGTCAGTTCAGACACTGCCAGCCTGAGTCAGGTCATTCCCCTCATCAGGCTATTGCAGAAGAAGCTGGAGACATTGAAGGAGGAGCTAAAACAGAGCGATTCCGCTAGGCATGTGGGACTTGTGGATGGAGCCCTTAATTCGCTTAACCAGGATTCACGGGTGGTCAATCTGTTGAAATCAGAGCACTACATTTTGGCCACCGTGCTCGATCCTAGATTTAAAACCTACGTTGTATCTCTCTTTCCGGCAGACACAAGTTTGCAGAGGTTCAAAGACCTGCTGGTGAGAAAATTGTCAAGTCAAGCGGAACGTGACCCGTCAACATCTCCTCCTTCACATTCTCCCGCAACTGGGGCTGCGAGGAAAAGGCTAAGAATTCCGAGCCCACCCGCTGGCGGTGATGCAGGGCAGTCTGGAGCGAGTGCTGACATCTGGTCCGGACTGAAGGACCTGCCAACGATTACTGACATGTCGTCTACTGTCACTGCATATGATTCTCTCACCATTGAAAGAATGGTGGAGGATTATATGAGTGACCGCATCCAAGTAGGCACGTCAGACAGTCCGTACGTATACTGGCAGGAAAAAGAGGCAATTTGGAGGCCCTTGCACAAACTGGCTTTATTCTACCTAAGTTGCCCTCCCTCCAGTGTGTACTCCGAAAGAGTGTTTAGTGCAGCCGCTCACCTTGTCAGCAATCGGCGTACGAGGTTACTTCCAGAAAATGTGGAGAAGATGATGTTCATCAAAATGAATTATAATCAATTCCTCCGTGGAGACATTCACCAGCAGCAATTGCCTCCAGAAAGTACACAGGGACCTGAGATGTTGGATTCCAGTGGGGACGAATTAATAATCTGTGAGGAGGGGGATGTACACAGTGAAAGGGGTGAGGAATCGGAGGATGATGATGAGGTGGACATCTTGCCTCTGTAGAGCCAGTTTGTGCAAGGAGAGATTGATTGCTTCTTTTTTGGTGGGGGCCAGAGCCGGCCCTAACCAATATGATGCCCTAGGCAAGATTTTGGCTGGTGCCCCCTAGCACCGCCACTGGTTCTGCAGGAGATGCCTGGCATGAGTCAGCTGGCAGCTCTGCTAACGTCGGGCGCCTTTTGTTTATGAAAATGCATCATATTATTTGCATTACTATGTGGCTAGGATGCACAAGCAGCTTCTGCTGATTAAAATGATATGCAGCATGCCTATATTCTGTGTGCAACTGCGGCTGTATCTGCATATGAAATGCTATAGTACAGTGATTTTCAGGAATACACTGTAACATAGCATTTCGTATGCAGATACAGCCGCAGTCACACACAGAATATAGGCATGCCGCATATCATTTTAATCAGCAGAAGCTGCTGGTGCCCCTAAGCATACCAAATGCCCTAGGCAATTGCCTAGTTTGCCTATGCCTAAGGCCGGCTCTGGTGGGGGCCCAAACCAACCAGTCATTTCAGTCACAGTCGTGTGGCAGACCCTGTCGCTGAAATGATGGGTTCGTTAAAGTGTGCATGTCCTGTTTATACAACATAAGGGTGGGTGGGAGGGCCCAAGGACAATTCCATCTTGAACCTCTTTTTTCTTTCATTTTTCTTTGCATCATGTGCTGTTTGGGGACAATTTTTTTGAAGTGCCATCCTGCCTGACACTGCGGTGCCACTCCTAGATGGGCCAGGTGTTTGTGTCGGCCACTTGTGTCGCTTAGCTTAGTCACACAGCGACCTTGGTGCGCCTCTTTTTTTCTTTGCATCATGTGCTGTTTGGGGACAATTTTTTTGAAGTGCCATCCTGCCTGACACTGCAGTGCCACTCCTAGATGGGCCAGGTGTTTGTGTCGGCCACTTGTGTCGCTTAGCTTAGTCACACAGCGACCTTGGTGCGCCTCTTTTTTTCTTTGCATCATGTGCTGTTTGGGGACAATTTTTTTGAAGTGCCATCCTGCCTGACACTGCATTGCCACTCCTAGATGGGCCAGGTGTTTGTGTCGGCCACTTGTGTCGCTTAGCTTAGTCACACAGCGACCTTGGTGTGCCTCTTTTTTTCTTTGCATCATGTGCTGTTTGGGGACAATTTTTTTGAAGTGCCATCCTGCCTGACACTCCAGAGCCACTCCTAGATGGGCCAGGTGTTTGTGTCGGCCACTTGTGTTGCTTAGCTTAGTCACACAGCGACCTTGGTGCGCCTCTTTTTTTCTTTGCATCATGTGCTGTTTGGGGACAATTTTTGCCATCCTGCCTGACACTGCAGTGCCACTCCTAGATGGGCCAGGTGTTTGTGTCGGCCACTTGTGTCGCTTAGCTTAGTCACACAGCGACCTTGGTGCGCCTCTTTTTTTCTTTGCATCATGTGCTGTTTGGGGACTGTTTTTTTGAAGTGCCATCCTGTCTGACACTGCAGTGCCACTCCTAGATGGGCCAGGTGTTTGTGTCGCCCACTTGGGTCGCTTAGCTTAGCCATCCAGCGACCTCGGTGCAAATTTTAGGACTAAAAATAATATTGTGAGGTGTTCAGTGTTCAGAATAGACTGGAAATGAGTGTAAATTATGGTTATTGAGGTTAATAATACTATGGGATCAAAATGACCACCAAATTCTATGATTTAAGCTGTTTTTGAGGGTTTTTTGTAAAAAAAACACCCGAATCCAAAACACACCCGTATCCGACAAAAAAATTTCAGGGAGGTTTTGCCAAAACGCGTCCGAATCCAAAACACGGCCGCGGAACCGAATCCAAAACCAAAACACAGAACCCGAAAAATGTCCGGTGCACATCACTAATCATACATGGAAGTTCTACTACCCCCTGGGAGATCATCGTCAGCCGCCCTCAGTGTGGCAATATAACAGCATAAAGAGCTGCAAGCCATAATGAACACCTGTACTGCTGGGAGACGGCATGTATAATAACTACTGAGAGCATTTTAACCAGCATTTTATTAGGGGGAGATGTATCAAATATTCTAACCAAAATAAGCGCAGAAGTTGCCCACAGTAACCAATCAGCAGCTAGTTATAATTTTAGACTGTACTATAATATATATATATATATATATATATACTGTATTTATATATAAAAGCTGAGTGGTTGCTAAGGACATCCACCTCCACTGATTGACCAGTCCTCTCGGCACACAGATGCACTGATACACACGAGGCTGAAGTTAGCTTCTTATTCGGCCAGCTTCTTATTCACTTCTTATTCGGCTCTAGCTTCTTATTCAAAAATTATTATATTAAAATAAATTAAATAAGGATAGATCACTAAGTTAACATTGCATAAACTTCAAATAGTGTCCCTTACACCAATTTACATGACATTTTGCATTAAATAAAAATGATTTAGGCATGAAAATGGTGGTAAAGCGGGCACAGACACCAGATTTCATCATTTTGAATAAGAAGCTGTAGCTGTGCAAGGGTTAAACAGCGTTGGTCAACAGATTTGACACTTGAAACTCACACAGGGTGGTCACTTACATATCACCCACTTGCAGTTTGTCTTGACCAACAAGCATTTGGGCATGAAAATGGTGGTAAAGCGGGCACAGACACCAGATTTCATCATTTTGAATAAGAAGCTGTAGCTGTGCAAGGGTTAAACAGCGTTGGTCAACAGATTTGACACTTGAAACTCACACAGGGTGGTAACTTACATATCACCCACTTGCAATTTGCCTTGACCAACAAGCATTTGGGCATGAAAATGGTGGTAATGCGGGCACAGACACCAGATTTCATTATTTTGAATAAGAAGCTGTAGTTGTGCAAGGGTTAAACAGCGTTGGTCAAAAGATTTGACACTTGAAACTCACACAGGGTGGTCACTTACATATCACCCACTTGCAATTTGCCTTGACCAACAAGCATTTGGGCATGAAAATGGTGGTAATGCGGGCACAGACACCAGATTTATCATTTTGAATAAGAAGCTGTAGTTCTGCATAGTGATGAGCGGGTTCGGTTCCTCGGAATCCGAACCCCCCCGAACTTCACCCATTTTACACGGTTCCGAGGCAAACTCGGATCCTCACGCCTTGCTCGGTTAACCCGAGCGCGCCCGAACGTCATCATCCCGCTGTCGGATTCTCGCGAGATTCGTATTCTATATAAGGAGCCGCGCGTCGCCGCCATTTTCACTTGTGCATTGGAGATGATAGGGAGAGGACGTGGCTGGCGTTCTCTCAGTTTGTTCAGTGTGCTGCAAATATCTCTGCTCTGTGAGCTGCAAATATCTGTGCTCAGTGTGCTGCAAATATCTGTGCTCAGTGTGCTGCAAATATCTATGTTCTCTGCCTGAAAAACGCTCCATATCTGTGCGCAGTGTGCTGCAAATATCTGTGCTCAGTGTGCTTTATTGTGGGGACTGGGGACCACCAGTATTATATAGGAGGAGGACAGTGCAGAGTTTTGCTGACCAGTGACCACCAGTATTATACGTTCTCTGCCTGAAAAACGCTCCATATCTGTGCTGCACTGTAGTATATAGGAGTACAGTGCATAATTTTGCTGACCACCAGTATATAATAGTAGTACGGAACAGTAGGCCACTGCTCTACCTACCTCTGTGTCGTCAAGTATACTATCCATACCTGTGGTGCATTTAAGTTTTTGTGCGCAGTATATATATAGTAGTAGGACAGTGCATCATTTTGCTGACCACCAGTGTATAATATATAGCAGTACAGTATAGTAGGCCACTGCTCTACCTACCTCTGTGTCGTCAAGTATACTATCCATCCATACCTGTGGTACATTTAAGTTTTTGTGGGCAGTATATATATATAGTAGTAGGACAGTATATAATATATAGCAGTACGGTACAGTAGGCCACTGCTCTACCTACCTCTGTGTCGTCAAGTATACTAGCCATCCATACCTGTGGTGCATTTAAGTTTTTGTGCGCAGTATATATATAGTAGTAGGACAGTGCATCATTTTGCTGACCACCAGTATATAATATATAGCAGTACAGTACAGTAGGCCACTGCTCTACCTACCTCTGTGTCATCAAGTATACTATCCATCCATACCTGTGGTGCATTTAAGTTTTTGTGCGCAGTATATATATAGTAGTAGGACAGTGCATAATTTTGCTGACCACCAGTATATAATATATAGCAGTATTGTACAGTAGGCCACTGCTCTACCTACCTCTGTGTCGTCAAGTATACTATCTATCCATACCTGTGGTGCATTTAAGTTTTTGTGCGCAGTATATATATAGTAGTAGGACAGTGCATCATTTTGCTGACCATCAGTATATAATATATAGCAGTACGGTACAGTAGGCCACTGCTCTACCTACCTCTGTGTCGTCAAGTATACTATCCATCCATACCTGTGGTGCATTTAAGTTTTTGTGCGCAGTATATATAGTAGTAGGCCATTGCTATTGATATATTACTAGCATATAATTCCACACATTAAAAAATGGAGAACAAAAATGTGGAGGGTAAAATAGGGAAAGATCAAGATCCACTTCCACCTCGTGCTGAAGCTGCTGCCACTAGTCATGGCCGAGATGATGAAATGCCATCAACGTCGTCTGCCAAGGCCGATGACCAATGTCATAGTAGAGAGCATGTAAAATCCAAAAAAATAAAGCTAAGTAAAATGACCCAAAAATCTAAATCAAAATCGTCTGAGAAGTGTAAACTTGCCAATGTGCCATTTACGACACGGAGTGGCAAGGAACGGCTGAGGGCCTGGCCTATGTTCATGGCTAGTGGTTCAGCTTCACATGAGGATGGAAGCACTCATCCTCTCGCTAGAAAACTGCAGTGCCACTCCTAGATGGGCCAGATGTTTGTGTCGGCCAGTTGGGTCGCTTAGCTTAGCCATCCAGCGACCTTAGTGCACCTCTTTTTTTCTTTGCATCATGTGCTGTTTGGGGACAATTTTTTTAATCTGCCATCCTGTCTGACACTGCAGTGCCACTCCAAGATGGGCCAGGTGTTTATGTCGGCCACTTGGGTCGCTTAGCTTAGCCATCCAGCGACTATGGTGCACCTCTTTTTTTCTTTGCATCATGTGCTGTTTGGGGACTATTTTTTTAAGTGCCATCCTGTCTGACACTGCAGTGCCACTCCTAGATGGGCCAGGTGTTTGTGTCGGCCACTTGGGTCGCTTAGCTTAGTCACACAGCTACCTCATTGTGCCTCTTTTTTTCTTTGCATCATGTGCTGTTTGGGGACAATTTTTTTAATCTGCCATCCTGTCTGACACTGCAGTGCCACTCCTAGATGGGCCAGGTGTGTGTGTCAGCCACTTGGGTTGCTTAGCTTAGTCATCCAGCTACCTCGGTGCAAATTTTAGGACTAAAAATAATATTGTGAGGTGTGAGGTGTTCAGAATAGACTGGAAATGAGTGGAAATTATGGTTATTGAGGTTAATAATACTATGGGATCAAAATTACCCCCAAATTCTATGATTTAAGCTGTTTTTGAGTTTTTTTTTGTAAAAAAACACCCGAATCCAACAAAAAATTTTCAGGGAGGTTTTGCCAAAACGCGTCCGAATCCAAAACACGGCCGCGGAACCGAATCCAAAACCAAAACTCAAAACCCGAAAAATGTCCGGTGCACATCACTATGCACAACTACAGCTTCTTATTCAAAATGATGAAATCTGGTGTCTGTGCCCGCTTTACACCATTTTCATGCCCAAATGCTTGTTGGTCAAGGCAAATTGCATGTCGGTGATATGTAAGTGACCACCCTGTGTGAGTTTCAAGTGTCAAATCTTTTGACCAACGCTGTTTAACCTTTGCACAACAACAGCTTCTTCTTCAAAATTATGAAATCTGGTGTCTGTGCCCGCTTTACCACCATTTTCATGCCCAAATGCTTGTTGGTCAAGGCAAGTTGCAAGTGGGTGATATGTAAGTGACCACCCTGTGTGAGTTTCAAGTGTCAAATCTGTTGACCAACGCTGTTTAACCTTTGCACAGCTACAGCTTCTTATTCAAAATGATGAAATCTGGTGTCTGTGCCCGCTTTACCACCATTTTCATACCCAAATGCTTGTTGGTCAAGGCAACTTGCAAGTGGGTGATATGTAAGTGACCACCCTGTGTGAGTTTCAAGTGTCAAAGCTTTTGACCAACGCTGTTTAACCCTTGCACAACTACAGCTTCTTATTCAAAATGATGCAAGTGGTGTCTGTGCCCGCTTTACCACCATTTTCATGCCCATATGCTTGTTGGTCAAGGCAACTTGCGAGTGGGTGATATGTAAGTGACCACCCTGTGTGAGTTTCAAGTGTCAAAACTGTTGACCAACGCTGTTTAACCTTTGCACAACTACAGCTTCTTATTCAAAATGATGAAATCTGGTGTCTGTGCCCGCTTTACCACCATTTTCATGCCCAAATGCTTGTTGGTCAAGGTAACTTGCAGGTGGGTGATATGTAAGTGACCACCCTGTGTGAGTTTCAAGTGTCAAATCTGTTGACCAACGCTGTTTAACCTTTGCACAGCTACAGCTTCTTATTCAAAATTATGAAATCTGGTGTCCGTGCCCGCTTTATCACCATTTTCATGCCCAAATGCTTGTTGGTCAAGGTAACTTGCAGGTGGGTGATATGTAAGTGACCACCCTGTGTGAGTTTCAAGTGTCAAATCTGTTGACCAACGCTGTTTAACCTTTGCACAGCTACAGCTTCTTATTCAAAATGATGAAATCTGGTGTCTGTGCCCGCTTTATTTATTATTTATTTATTTATTAGCAGTTTCTTATATAGCGCAGCATATTCCGTTGCGCTTTACAATTAGAACAACAGTTATAGAACAAAACAGGGCAAAGACAGACATAGCGGTAGGAAGGCCCTGCTCGCAAGCTTACAATCTAGAGGGAAATAGGTATTGATACACAAGGATAGATGACACCTGTTACATAATGTTTCCCCAGATTGCTAGGTTCTTAGTGGGTTGTATGATATGATCACCCAGCAACAGGGGCGGATTGGGAACAAAAAGCGGCCCTGGAAAAATTTGTACTAGTGGCCCCACATGGGTAGCACCAGAGGTGTAAGGTCTAGCCATGGGCCATGGCAGCAGCACCCTTCCCCCAAGACTTTCCAGATAGTGGGGATGTCTAGCATCAAGGGGGAAGTTAAAAAGAAATCAAATTAAATATTATGAGCACATTATATGATACACCTTCAGAATTTAGGAAACTATATAATTCTTTAGAAAGATATATTTTCTTGCTTATTACACCAACCGTATCCCAATCACTATTCAATCTTATATGTCAGCCAAGCAGGCAGACAGAGCATACACTAGATCAGGGGTGTCAAACTCAAATTCATCGGGGGCCGCATCAGCAGTTTGGTCCCCATCAAAGGGCCGGTTGTATCTGTAGGTCTATCCAAAATTTACCGCTCCACCTGCCTTATATGTGCCCAGCCATCTGCCCCCTTTTAAAGTGCCCAGCCATGTGCCCCCTTTTATAGTGCCCAGCCATGTGCCCCCTTTTATAGTGCACAGGTCCCCATTTTACACATTGCGGCAGGCACAGGTCCCCATTTTACACATTGCGGCAGGCACAGGTCCCCATTTTACACATAGCGGCAGGTACAGGTCCCCATTTTACACATTGTGGCAGGCACAGGTCCCCATTTTACACATTGTGGCAGGCACAGGTCCCCATTTTACACATAGCGGCAGGTACAGGTCCCCATTTTACACATAGCGGCAGGTACAGGTCCCCATTTTACACATTGTGGCAGGTGGTGGAAGGAGGGAGAGAGAGAGAAAGAGAGGAAGGGAGAGGGGCTGACTTACATTTGAAGCGGTTCTCGCCGCTCTTCAGCCGCCTCTCCCTCCTCGTCTGCGCGGCTCCCTTCTCCCTCCTCCGACGGGGTTTCGTTGAATGACGCGTTTGCGCCGTGACGTCACGACGCAATCGCGTTATTCCGCGAAACCCCGCCCCCCCCGAGCTGGGCACTCGGGAGAAGGGGGTTTCATGGCGGCGGCACCGCGGGCCATCAGACGAGGTCTGGCGGGCCGGATTTGGCCCGCGGGCCTTGTCTTTGACACCCCTGCACTAGATCATCTGCAATCACAGGCTAAGTGGCAAAGTCATTTTCATATATGCAAATTATTTTGCATCTTATTCATTATGTCTATAAAAAGTACCACATGTCCTCAAACAAAACAGGCCCCGCGGGTACGCCGGCCCACCGGGAATCTTCCCTGAAAACCCTCTGCCCAATCCGCCTCTGCCCAGCAATGTTGGAAGACAAAATGTGAGGTTATGGGGACTGTGCAGAGGGAATGTAACTGGATAGGGAACCATTGAAGGTTATGTGTGTGGGTCAGGAATTTGGTAGGCTTGTCTGAAGAGATGAGTTTTCAGGGAACGTTTAAAGGTTTGGAGACTAGTGGAGAGTCTTATTGTGCGTGGGAGGGCATTCCACAGAGTGGGTGAAGCCCGGGTAAAGTCCTGTAATTTTGAGTGGGAACAGGTAATACATCTGGATGAGAGTCGCAGATCTTGTGCAGAGCGGAGGGGTCTGGTAGGGAGATATTTTGAGATGAGTGAGGAGATGTGATCACACCTGCACCAGACCCTAGAGAGTGCCCTTGATGAAGTTGCTCCAGCTACCCATCACACTCCACGTAGGCTTAGATGCCAACCGTGGCACTCTAAATCAACCAGACACCTACAAAAACTGTCACGTAAGGCAGAACGTCAGTGGCGGAAATCTCAGAATCCAAGTGACTTTCTCACATATAAGACTACCTACCAGTGACGTGCGGTGGGGTGAGACAGGTGAGGCAGAGCCTTTCCTGTCATCCTAACGTTTGTGCCAGAGGTTTTACTGTATAAAGTATATGAAAAATACAAAGACTATGTTTGAAATATCTTCTTTGCATTATTCTAATAATTTTTATAGCCAAAACTCTGGAGTAAAAAGTCTATGGCAGGGGAGGCAGTGCCTCACCTGGCTAACTTATCCGCACATCTCTGATCAAAACTCACCAAATTTCCAGGAGTTTATACTGCTGCACCTGTGTATAATGCCCAGATGTACGCTTTGGCTAATATATTGTGTGTAAATCTGGCTCTGGTGCTAGCCAGTGTCTCCTGAGCTATTTAGCTCACTGCACGTCCCTGCTACCTACCACTCCTATTGTCAGGCCCTGGACACTGCCAAACAAACATATTTCCAATCTCTCATCTCTTATCATGCCACCAACCCCAAGCGACTTTTTAATACATTTAAATCACTTCTTTACCCTCCCTCACCTCCCCCACTAGCTACTATCCGTGCACAAGAACTTGCTTCCTACTTCAAGGATAAGATTGATAAAATCCGAGATGAAATGGTATGCTCTAACTCAGCCAGTGACCTGCTCAAATCCCTATCTGAACCCTCTGGCACTTTCTCTTCATTTGATCCCACAAGTGAAGATGAAGTATCAACACTCTTTTCATCCTCCTACTCCACTACCTCTCCTCTTTATCCTATACCCTCCCAGGTCAGCAAAAGTTTGTCTCCTGTGCTTAGGCTATCCCAACCTTAACTAAAATCTGTAATCTCTCTCTCTCTACTGGTATCTTTCCATCTCTGTTTAAACATGCAGTCATTACTCCCATTCTGAAAAAACACAACTCTGACCCAAACACACTCTCTATTTCTTTACCACCATTTTCATGCCCAAATGCTTGTTGGTCAAGGCAAATTGCAAGTGGGTGATATGTAAGTGACCACCCTGTGTGATTTTCAAGTGTCAAATCTTTTGACCAACGCTGTTTAACCCTTGCACAACTACAGCTTCTTATTCAAAATGATAAAATCTGGTGTCTGTGCCCGCTTCACCACCATTTTCATGCCTAAATCATTTTTGTTTAATGCAAAATGTCATGTCAATTGGTGTAAGGGACACTATTTGAAGTTTATGCAATGTTAACTTAGTGATCTATCCTTATTTAATTTATTTTAATATAATAATTTCTGAATAAGAAGCTGGAGCCGAATAAGAAGTGAATAAGAAGCTGGCCAAATAAGAAGCTAACTTCAGCCTCGTCTGATACACCTCCTCGTGAATCTGTCTGTCATCGCTTTCCAGCCTCCAGGCTCCAGCCAACCACAAGATGGCGGCCAGGCCAGTCACGTGAGACGTCCTGTAGCCACGCCTTCTGTCCGGGCGGGCGTGGGCCGGGGCGGCGGAGAAGATGGCGGCGCACAGAGGCGCTCCGGTGAGGTACGGAGCCTGATCTCCGGTGTGAGGTGCAGCGGGCCGGGCCCCCGGGGAGGCGCAGCATGGAGACGGAGGAGGAGCAGCACATGACCACCCTGCTCTGCATGGGTTTCTCGGAGCCGGGCGCCATCCGCAAGGCGCTGCGTATGGCCAAGAACGACATCAACGAGGCGGTGGCGCTGCTGACCAACGAGCGGCCCGGGCTGGACTACGGCTACGAGCCCATGGACAGCGGCAGCCGGGGCGACAGCGGCAGGAGCACGGGCTTCGACCCGCCCCCAGCCTACCATGAGGTGGTGGAGCCCGAGGTGAGGGGAGCGGGGGCTGTCAGAGCGCGGCCGCCATGTGTCACCCGGTGCAGGGGGGAGTCACTGGGGTGTGTGTGTCTGCTACTGACAGTGGGTCACTGCGGGTGTGTGGCTGCTATTGACAGGTGGTCACGGCGGGTGTGTGGCTGCTACTGACAGGGGGTCACTGCGGGTGTGTGTCTGCTACTGACAGGGGGTCACTGCGGGTGTGTGTCTGCTACTGACAGGGGGTAACTGGGGTGTGTGTCTGCTACTGACGGGGTCACTGGGGTGTGTGTCTGCTACTGACAGGGGGTCACTGCGGATGTGTGTCTGCTACTGACGGGGTAACTGCGGGTGTGTGTCTGCTACTGACGGGGTAACTGCGGGTGTGTGTCTGCTACTGACGGGGTCACTGCGGGTGTGTGTCTGCTACTGACGGGGTCACTGCGGGTGTGTGTCTGCTACTGACGGGTACACTGCGGGTGTGTGTCTGCTACTGACAGGGGGTAACTGCGGGTGTGTGTCTACTACTGACAGGGGGTCACTGTGGGTGTGTATCTGCTACTGACAGGGGGTCACTGTGTGTGTGTGGCTGCTACTGATGGGGTCACTGCGGGTGTGTGGCTGCTACTGACGGGGTCACTGCGGGTGTGTGGCTGCTACTGACAGGGGGTCACTGCGGGTGTGTGGCTGCTACTGACAGGGGGTCACTGCGGGTGTGTGGCTGCTACTGACAGGGGGTCACTGCGGGGGGGTGTCTGCTACTGACAGGTGGTCACTGCGGGTGTGTGGCTGCTACTGACGGGGTCACTGCGGGTGTGTGTCTGCTACTGACGGGGTCACTGCGGGGGTGTGTCTGCTACTGACGGGGTCACTGCGGGGGTGTGTCTGCTACTGATGGGGTCACTGCGGGGGGGTGTCTGCTACTGACAGGTGGTCACTGCGGGTGTGTGTCTGCTACTGACAGGTGGTCACTGCTGGTGTGTATCTGCTACTGACAGGTGGTCACTGCTGGTGTGTATCTGCTACTGACAGGGGGTCACTGCGGGTATGGGGCTGCTACCGACAGGGGGTCACTGCGGGTATGGGGCTGCTACCGACAGGGGATCACTGCGGGTGTGTACCCGCTACTGTCATGGGATCACTGCGGGAGTGTATCTGCTACTGACGGGGTCACTGCAGGTGTGTCTCTGCTACTGACAGGGAGGTTAACTGTGGGTGTGTCTGCTACTGACGGGGTCACTGCGGGTATCTGTCTGCTACTGACAGGGGGTCACTGCGGGTGTGTGCTCGCTACTGACGGGGTCACTGCGGGTGTGTGCCCGCTACTGACAGGGAGGATCACTGTGGGGGTGTGCCCGCTACTGACAGGGAGGGTCACTGCGGGGGGGTGTCTAGTACTGACGGCGGGACCACTGCGGGTGTCTAGTACTGACGGGGGGGGAGCACTGCGTGTGTCTAGTACTGACGGGGGGGAGCACTGCGTGTGTCTAGTACTGACGGGGGGGGAGCACTGCGTGTGTCTAGTACTGACGGGGGGAGCACTGCGTGTGTCTAGTACTGACGGGGGGAGCACTGCGTGTGTCTAGTACTGACGGGGGGAGCACTGCGTATGTCTAGTACTGATGGGGGGGAGCACTGCGTATGTCTAGTACTGACGGGGGGGGGGGGGACCACTGCGTGTGTCTAGTACTGACAGGGGGGGACCACTGCGTGTGTCTAGTACTGACAGGGGGGGACCACTGCGTGTGTCTAGTATTGACGGGGGGGGACCACTGCGTGTGTCTAGTACTGACGGGGGGGGGGGGGGGACCACTGCGTGTGTCTAGTACTGACAGGGGGGGGACCACTGCGTGTGTCTAGTACTGACGGGGGGAGCACTGCGTGTGTCTAGTACTGACAGGGGGGACCACTGCGTGTGTCTAGTACTGACGGGGGGACCACTGCGTGTGTCTAGTACTGACGGGGGGAGCACTGCGTGTGTCTAGTACTGACGGGGGGAGCACTTCGTGTGTCTAGTACTGACGGGGGGAGCACTGCGTGTGTCTAGTACTGACGGGGGGAGCACTGCGTGTGTCTAGTACTGACGGGGGGGAGCACTGCGTGTGTCTAGTACTGACGGGGGGAGCACTGCGTGTGTCTAGTACTGACGGGGGGAGCACTGCGTGTGTCTAGTACTGACGGGGGGAGCACTGCGTGTGTCTAGTACTGACGGGGGGAGCACTGCGTGTGTCTAGTACTGACGGGGGGAGCACTGCGTGTGTCTAGTACTGACGGGGGGAGCACTGCGTGTGTCTAGTACTGACGGGGGGGAGCACTGCGTGTGTCTAGTACTGACGGGGGGAGCACTGCGTGTGTCTAGTACTGACGGGGGGGAGCACTGCGTGTGTCTAGTATTGACGGGGGGGGGGGGGGGGGGACCACTGCGTGAGTCTAGTACTGACGGGGGGAGCACTGCGTGTGTCTAGTACTGACAGGGGGGGACCACTGCGTGTGTCTAGTACTGACGGGGGGAGCACTGCGTGTGTCTAGTACTGACGGGGGGAGCACTGCGTGTGTCTAGTACTGACGGGGGGAGCACTGCGTGTGTCTAGTACTGACGGGGGGGAGCACTGCGTGTGTCTAGTACTGACGGGGGGAGCACTGCGTGTGTCTAGTACTGACGGGGGGAGCACTGCGTGTGTCTAGTACTGACGGGGGGAGCACTGCGTGTGTCTAGTACTGACGGGGGGAGCACTGCGTGTGTCTAGTACTGACGGGGGGGAGCACTGCGTGTGTCTAGTACTGACGGGGGGAGCACTGCGTGTGTCTAGTACTGACGGGGGGAGCACTGCGTGTGTCTAGTACTGACGGGGGGAGCACTGCGTGTGTCTAGTACTGACGGGGGGAGCACTGCGTGTGTCTAGTACTGACGGGGGGAGCACTGCGTGTGTCTAGTACTGACGGGGGGAGCACTGCGTGTGTCTAGTACTGACGGGGGGGAGCACTGCGTGTGTCTAGTACTGACGGGGGGAGCACTGCGTGTGTCTAGTACTGACGGGGGGAGCACTGCGTGTGTCTAGTACTGACGGGGGGGAGCACTGCGTGTGTCTAGTACTGACGGGGGGGAGCACTGCGTGTGTCTAGTACTGACGGGGGGGAGCACTGCGTGTGTCTAGTACTGACGGGGGGGAGCACTGCGTGTGTCTAGTACTGACGGGGGGAGCACTGCGTGTGTCTAGTACTGACGGGGGGGAGCACTGCGTGTGTCTAGTACTGACGGGGGGAGCACTGCGTGTGTCTAGTACTGACGGGGGGAGCACTGCGTGTGTCTAGTACTGACGGGGGGAGCACTGCGTGTGTCTAGTACTGACGGGGGGAGCACTGCGTGTGTCTAGTACTGACGGGGGGAGCACTGCGTGTGTCTAGTACTGACGGGGGGAGCACTGCGTGTGTCTAGTACTGACGGGGGGAGCACTGCGTGTGTCTAGTACTGACGGGGGGAGCACTGCGTGTGTCTAGTACTGACGGGGGGAGCACTGCGTGTGTCTAGTACTGACGGGGGGAGCACTGCGTGTGTCTAGTACTGACGGGGGGAGCACTGCGTGTGTCTAGTACTGACGGGGGGAGCACTGCGTGTGTCTAGTACTGACGGGGGGAGCACTGCGTGTGTCTAGTACTGACGGGGGGAGCACTGCGTGTGTCTAGTACTGACGGGGGGAGCACTGCGTGTGTCTAGTACTGACGGGGGGAGCACTGCGTGTGTCTAGTACTGACGGGGGGAGCACTGCGTGTGTCTAGTACTGACGGGGGGAGCACTGCGTGTGTCTAGTACTGACGGGGGGAGCACTGCGTGTGTCTAGTACTGACGGGGGGAGCACTGCGTGTGTCTAGTACTGACGGGGGGAGCACTGCGTGTGTCTAGTACTGACGGGGGGAGCACTGCGTGTGTCTAGTACTGACGGGGGGAGCACTGCGTGTGTCTAGTACTGACGGGGGGAGCACTGCGTGTGTCTAGTACTGACTGGGGGAGCACTGCGTGTGTCTAGTACTGACGGGGGGAGCACTGCGTGTGTCTAGTACTGACGGGGGGAGCACTGCGTGTGTCTAGTACTGACGGGGGGAGCACTGCGTGTGTCTAGTACTGACGGGGGGAGCACTGCGTGTGTCTAGTACTGACGGGGGGAGCACTGCGTGTGTCTAGTACTGACGGGGGGAGCACTGCGTGTGTCTAGTACTGACGGGGGGAGCACTGCGTGTGTCTAGTACTGACGGGGGGAGCACTGCGTGTGTCTAGTACTGACGGGGGGAGCACTGCGTGTGTCTAGTACTGACTGGGGGAGCACTGCGTGTGTCTAGTACTGACTGGGGGAGCACTGCGTGTGTCTAGTACTGACGGGGGGAGCACTGCGTGTGTCTAGTACTGACGGGGGGAGCACTGCGTGTGTCTAGTACTGACGGGGGGGACCGCTTCGTGTGTGTCTACTACTGACGGGAGGACCGCTGCGTGTGTGTCTACTACTGACGGGAGGACCGTTGCGTGTGTGTCTACTACTGACGGGAGGACCGCTGCGTGTGTGTCTACTACTGACGGGAGGACCGCTGCGTGTGTGTCTACTACTGACGGGAGGACCGCTGCGTGTGTGTCTACTACTGACGGGAGGACCGCTGCGTGTGTGTCTACTACTGACGGGAGGACCGCTGCGTGTGTGTCTACTACTGACGGGAGGACCGCTGCGTGTGTGTCTACTACTGACGGGAGGACCGCTGCGTGTGTGTCTACTACTGACGGGAGGACCGCTGCGTGTGTGTCTACTACTGACGGGGAGGACCGCTGCGTGTGTGTCTACTACTGACTGCGTGTGTGTCTACTACTGACGGGGAGGACCGCTGCGTGTGTGTCTACTACTGACGGGGACGACCGCTGCGTGTGTGTCTACTACTGACGGGGACCACTGCGTGTGTCTAGTACTGACGGGGGGGGGACCACTGCGTGTGTCTAGTACTGACGGGGGGGGACCACTGCGTGTGTCTAGTACTGACGGGGGGGGACCACTGCGTGTGTCTAGTACTGACGGGGGGGACCACTGCGTGTGTCTAGTACTGACGGGGGGCATAGGCGTGCGCAGCACATTTTATTAGGGGGTGCACCGTCGGAGGGGTGTGTCTAGCACCGCCTTTTGGGCGTGTCAACACAATATAAAATATCCACCCTTGTACCAATCCTAGTAATGAAGATGCATTGTCAGATGTTGTGGTGTGCACCAAACAAACACCCCTGAAGGCACTCACTGCAATTACACTGCTCCTCTGCCTGGTCTGGCTCCCCCTCTCTTTCCCCTGCAAGCTGCAGCAGCTTACTTACAAGTCAGTCACTCATTGACACCGACAGTCGCAGACTAGTACTGCTGCTGCTGGAAAAACGAGTGACGTGTCAAAGTTGCTGCCGACCGCCTGCCAGTATTGAATTTGTCTTCCTAAGAGGAACGCTGGCTGCATGGTGATCCTCATCAGTGGCTGGCGTTGGCATAGAATAGAAGGAGAGAGGTGGGCGTGTGACGGGTGGGCGTGCGAGCAGCATGACGTCATCACGTCACATCATGCAGTTTTTGTACATGGAGATGGAGCCAGGAGTTTGAAAACCAGTGGCAGTGGCACCCTTGATTAACCCAGACGTCCAGTCAGTAATGCAGTCCTGACAGGGTGCAGCGCCGAGGGGACAGTAATCAGCCTGCTTGGCGATCGCTGCATCAGGCATGTGAGATCGGGGTGCTGGACAATAGGGGGTGCCTGTGCGCACCAGGCACCCCCCCCTGCGCACACCTATGACGGGGGGGACCACTGCGTGTGTCTAGTACTGACGGGGGGGACCACTGCGTGTGTCTAGTACTGACGGGGGGGACCACTGCGTGTGTCTAGTACTGACGGGGGGGACCACTGCGTGTGTCTAGTACTGACGGGGGGGACCACTGCGTGTGTCTAGTACTGACGGGGGGGACCACTGCGTGTGTCTAGTACTGACGGGGGGGACCACTGCGTGTGTCTAGTACTGACGGGGGGGGCCACTGCGTGTGTCTAGTACTGACGGGGGGACCCGCTGCGTGTGTGTGTGTGTCTAGTACTGACGGGGGGACCGCTGCGGGTGTGTGTCTACTACTAACGGGAGGACCGATGCGTGTGTGTCTACTACTGACGGGAGGACCGCTGCGTGTGTGTCTACTACTGACGGGAGGACCGCTGCGTGTGTGTCTACTACTGACGGGGACCACTGCGTGTGTGTGTCTACTACTGACAGGGACCACTGTGTGTGTGTCTACTACTGATGGGAGGACTGCTGCGGGTGTGTGTCTGCTGCTATTGACGGGGACCACTGCGGGTGTGTGTCTACTACTGACGGGGACCACTGCGGGTGTGTGTCTGCTACTGACGGGGGGACCGCTGTGGGTGTGTCTACTAGTGACGGAGGGACTGCTGCAGGGGGGGGGGGGGGGGGTGTCTACTACTGATGAGGGGGCCTCTGCGGGTGTGTGTCCGGCAGTGTTGTGATTATAAGTATCTTGTGTTTTCTACTGCTGTGTACTATTGGGTTGTCTCGGCATATTGCTGTTTTACAGGATTTTTTTTTCAGAAGTGTGTAAGCTGGTACTATGGAGGCGCGCTAAGGGTGTACTTCTTATTACTGGGGAGAGAGCATCCTAGGGTGTACTCTGCATGCTATAAGGGTGGGGGTGCTTTGTGTGTGGGGGCTCAGTGTTATAAAATCGGGGCTCTCACATTTGGTCCTCAGATACCCTAGGTTGGTCGTATTTGTGTAATTTGTTCCTGTGGAATTCCGTCCCACTCAATTATAATAAATCCCCACGCCATCCATGCTTATGGAATACCTTTGTAGTCCCAGCATCATAATGCCCCTGTGTTCCGGTGTGACCTAGGATTGTTCAGCAGTGTTACTCCAGTTTGTCTATACTGTGGGGTAAGGGTACATTTACATTATGTATTCACCATGGTGATCTGAGATTATCTGTCATGGGATAAATGGACCCAATACTGAGTGCATTGGCATATGGGGGGCTGTAATGAAGGAATGGTCTTCTCTGGTGGACATTGATTGTCCTGTTCCATGTGTTCTGCTAGCTTTGCAGTGGCTGGAGCAGAGCGGCTGATTCATGAGACCCTACATCGTGGTTATCTTGTATATTTGTATGTGAAACTCCCACTTGAATCTTTCTGTGTATTCTAAGGCTGGGTACACACCATACGATATAGTATGTACCCTCAAATCCACCCAATTTAATGAATCAGGTGGTTGCTTTGTCCCATTGGTTGTGCTGCACGTCCTATGGGACTGTTCCACCGCCGATAACATGGTGTTGCATTTGGCACTGTAACGATACGTCACACAATGGATTGTGCAGTGTGTACGGCGGTCTCTGGGACGCACCATCGGAAGGTGTTTACCCAGCTTTAGAATACATAATATCTATATAGTATCTACATAATGGACTTGATTCAAATCGAAGATGGTTGAATAACGCAACGAGTTAGCTCTCAGGTCTATTCAATACAGCGCAGTGGTAAGTCGGAGAATGCCCATTCTCCCGGACTAAACAGAGTGTTTTGTCGGGAGAACTGGCATTCCCCGACTTGAGGGCCCAACGCGACGCTGTTTCTGCCGCTCTAAGGGCAAAAATAAGCATCGCGCCGGCACTCTTGTTGGATTTCTGCTCGCACCGCTCCGGGGGTGCCAGAAGAAATCCCGTTGTCAGGTGTCACAAGGCGCTGTATTGAATAGCCCCGGGAGCTAATTCCCGGCGCTATTCAACTGTCTTCGAATTGAATCGTGCCCATTGTGTGTCTTGGTCTATGTGCAGGCTGGCCTTTGTAATGCCTTGTATGTGGCATGCTAAAATGCTTATAAACCAAATTGCATTTGTTTAAAATGCTTATAAATATATTCAATCTGCTTCTGTTTTTTTTTAATCTGCTGAATCAAGTGTAGTGAGGTTTCAGATGTGTTGACGAGCATCAGATTCCCTGAAAGTTAACAAGATTTGATTACAAAAAATAAATGCACCGAGGTGCTAATTGAACACGCATAATGATGCAAATATGTCTTACCTAATTCAGTGTAATTTATTTACACACCTGTTCACATACTCTAACTTGCGTTTTAAGCATAGAATTGTAATGCTGGTTTCCTGGCCTCTAACTTTGGGTCATGCGTGTGCTGAAATCTCCTTCCTATCACTGCCTGGTCGGTGATGAACACTGAGAATTTCTTGGTGGGTAAAATGGAAATAAGGATGGATTTAATACTGTATAATTTTATTTCTCTTGTAAGAATGTGGTGCCTTGGAGGAAATGACCATAAGACTGTTTCTTATTAACTGGCAATTGTGACTTCTAAAGTAATGAGTGACACAAGTAAAGCATGACTATTTACTAACATAGGTATGCTGGGCACACACTGACCAATTTTTGGCCCAATCAACCGTTAATCATCTGTTCGGGAAGATAATTGGACAGTGTATTGCCACGACCAATCAGTGATTATCAGTCTGTCGGATATGCAAAATTGTCCAGAATGTCTGATAGATCTGATAATTGGTCGACTGCATTTCCCCCGTTCCTTCCTTCCCAGAACAGTAATGGGGAAATATTTCCTCCTAAGGGCTAAAACACACTACCCGGCTTAAGCCGGACGGCTTTATCCCGTGCCGGCATTGTAGTTAACAGTGTGAGGGGTAGGGTCCCTGCACGGCCCCGGCCCGGCTGCCTGGTTGCAGCCGTGTCTCACCACTGGAAGGTCCGGCTGCTGGGCCGTCTTTCAGCCCTAAGGGGAGGAAGTCCAATATCGTGGCCTTAAACTGTGCGCTATCTCAGGGTATGGCTACGATATCTGATGACGTCAGCATGTCAGATAAAATGTCTGATTAGTCGGGCCAAGAAATACCAAAGGTAGGACAGTGCGGTGGTGATTGCAAAGGGGAAAGTGATTTACAGAACGGAGTGGGCGAGTAGCAGAGTCATCCTGAGAATGTCAGAGATATTGTTGGAGATGGTGATAATTGGGCTTGTAGATGAGGGTAAGCAGACTAAATTGTACTCAGGAGGAAAAGGGGAGCCAGTGGTGGGATTTGTAGAGCGGCGCAGTGGGAGAGGAAGAATAGTCTCGCTGCCACATTCAGGACAGGTGGACAGATGTGAGACAAACGGACCAGAGAGGAGGAATGCAATACTGAAAGCAGCAAGTGACAAGCGCGAGAACGAGTGGCCATGGTGACATCCAGGGGAGGAATGCTAGCACCTCGGCCTGTGTTACGAAGATGCAGTGACCACACTGTGAGGATTTCATTGCAGAGTGATTGACAGGAAGTGACCGTTTTGGGGTGGTAATGGGGGGTGGCGACAATAACGCAGGCGTGTCATGGCCGTATTCTGGCATGTATCTGACGTCGGCTACAATCATGTATGTAGAGAAACATGGAACCTGCGTCGCTACTGCCGTTACCACACTGCATAGCCATAGACCTACTCGAGCAATCTGTGTTCCACCCGTTGTGTATAGGCCGCGAATATGTACACAGTTGCAAATGGTTTTGTTATCGCTCTGATGAGCGGCTCTTCTCATTTTTGGACGGAGTCTTCACTTGCTAAGATTAGTAGTTCCGTAGCCTAGAAAATCACAAATGGAATTACATTAGCATACAATTCTGAATTAGGCCCATTTTGTGGGGATACAGTTGAGGGTGAAGTCAGTGACCCTTCACGCAGGATGCGTGGGGACAGGAAAAGAAGACACCACCATCAACTTTAAGAGAGATGTGCGGCGGGGACTGGAAAGATGATGATGATGATAGTTTTTGATTATGTTGAGTGTGAGGTAGCGTTCCACCATCCATGTAGATTAGTGTCCTCGGTATACAGGTGATATTGGTAGTCACCGGAGTGGATGAGTTGGCCAAGAGAGGAGTTGTAAAGAGAGAAAAGCAATGGGTCAACAGTGGTGCCTTGGAGAACTTAGACATTTAGATGGAGAGGAGGGGATTGGGTGTCAGTAGGAGAGACTCTAACAGAATAAGCCATTGTACAGGCAGGAGATAAACCCTGAAGGCCAACAGATTAAAAGACATCAAAGAGTAGAAAGTGGTCAACTCTCAAACTGGCATAGAGGTCAAGGATCAGATAGGTGACCCTTTCATGATGTAAAAGGTAGCTCTTTAGTCACCTCTGTGAGGGCGGTCTTGGTGGAGTGGAAGCCTGATTGTAAGGGGTCAAGTGCAAAGTGACCGTAAGAAAGTGCATTACTCTGTTGTAGACAAGCTGTCAAGAAGTTCTGGAAGGAATGTGAGTAGGGATATGAGGAGGCAGGTTGAGAAAGAGGCATGGTATAGTGATGGGCTGTTGATAAAGGGAGTGATGAATGCATGTTAGAGGGTGTAAGAGCAGGTGCAAGTACAGGGGACATGGTGATCTGAAGCATCAGACGTAGGAATGAGGTGACCTTTAGCATGTGTAACAGGTGGGAAGGTGCAGGTGGTGTCATGGGGGATCAGTCAGAGCTGGTTAGTTGCTGTGTTTGAGTGTGCATTATCACTAGACAGCAGAGGAGTGTGGCTGCTTATGATACATGACTAAGGGGGAAGCAGTCAGCTTACCGGCGGTCGATATACCGACGACGGGATCCCAATAGAGGACACAATCCCGGCATCAACATACCGACGCCAAACGGGATGCCGGTATCAAAATACTGACAGCCGGCAACCCGAACGTCCTGACAGCGGGACGTACTGCCGCTGGGGAGTTGGGGTTGGAGAAAGAGGTTAGGTTCAGACAGCAGATGGGGTGGGGGGGGGGGTAGCCTTAGGATACACACACGTGAGCGTTAGGGACCCGGGAGGGGGAATTAGGGTTAGGCACCTACCGGGGAGACTTAATTAGCTGATTTTATATAAATCCTTCTCATCCGTTTTTTGAGGACAGGTAACAATCATGGTAAATTAAGTGGGAAATGCGGGATGATGGGGATTTGGTGAGGGGGCTTGCAATTCTCAATAGAACTTGTCTTTCCATGAATATTAGACACGCAGCACAGAGAATTACTATGTACTATACTGCAGAATGTATAATAATTCTCTTATCTGTGACCGTACTAATACTGTTTATTTACTTGACTGTGTGATATAATCTCCAAAACCTATGTAACATGTCTTGTACCTGTAGGTGAAGGGTTGGGTTCTGTTAGAAGAGTTCTTGTTAATTTATGGAGATTCTTGTAGGGATAGTAAATAGCAGCTGTCAGACAGTGACTGGGCAGATTCCCTCCCTGCTTCAGGGATAAAGTCACTGCACATCTTTGCCTCCGTAGGTGGTAAAACATTTCATTGCCTCAAATTGCAGATAAATTGACATCTCTCCTTGGCAGAAAATAGCAATCAGCATTGAAGATAATCTCATTTCCTAAGCACAACTAATGTCTGTTAAGCTGAGACACTTGTGAAGACCGGGGAATTTTAAGTTAAGATCATTGACATAAATCCATTTAAATGAAGACCAGCTGAGGTTTTATCCCGTAAGCTGATTGGTCGGAGCAGCGTTTGACAACCACAACACTGTAGCAGTAGAGAGAATAAATTAGAGTAACATGGAAATTGCTGATGAAGTCGCTTATTGAAATTCTGTTTTTTTGCAGCCTGTTGTGTGACAGATGAGACGGTGAAGAACTGTGTTGCATTTCTGTCTGCAGAAGGTGCTGAGTTTGCAGGACAGGGCGCAGTGTGATGAAATGCTGTGCGTGTTGTAAACTATTAATAGATGAGGCCTGCTGGTTACATACATGTACATCCTGCGTGTGTGTGTGTGATTTATAACTTGTAGTAATCTAAGTACAAGATAAAGTGTTTGGGTTTTTTTTTTTTTCTTGGGTTGTACATTATTTCATATGCCTTTGAACCAATAACATAGTTTCCTGTTGCAATCCACAATTGAATCCAGTATTAGAAAACAGAGTTTAAAGTGGTTCGGACACGTTTGCAGAATGGAGCCTAAAAGAAACGCCCGGATGGGTGGAAAATAACACGTGATGCGCCAAAGAAAATAAGAATTTACTCACCGGTAATTCTATTTCTCGTAGTCTGTAGTTGATGCTGGGAACTCCGTAAGGACCATGGGGAATAGACGGGCTCCGCAGGAGACTGGGTGCCCAGTCTCCTGCGGAGCCCGTCTATTCCCCATGGTCCTTACGGAGTTCCCAGCATCCACTAGGACGTCAGAGAAAACATGGCTAAAGTTGTAGGTTGCCTTCAACCAAGCACTTCCATATTGATGCCAAGCAAGCCACCCTGAACTGATCCCAGTGGCGTGCGATTATTAGAGATTCCCTGCCTTTTGGATGTCGGTGTCGGCCACCTTACCCTACCGACGCAAATGAGAATTAAGACTAATGGGCCCTACACACTGGCAGATCCGCTGCCGAGCGACCCGGCGGCGAGGGGGGGGGGGGGGGGATGACGGGGGGAGTGAAGTTTCTTCACTCCCCCTGTCAGCCAGCTCCATAGCAGTGCAGGCAAATATGGTTGAGATCATCTTTATTGACCTGCATGCACAAGCGACGGGGCACCAACGATGAATGAGCGCGGGGCCGCGCATCGTTCATCGTTGCTGCCTCCACACTGAAAGATATGAACGGTATCTCGTTCATTAATGAACGAGATTGTTCATATCTTTCAGTAATATCACCCAGTGTGTAGGGCCCATTAGTCCAGTTGCAATAAGATACAGAAGGTCTCGTACTCTTAGCATCTTTTCGCCATATGGCGTGACACGCTTGGCGCGACTTAGCCAAGATGACGAAATGGCAAAGAAAACCTGTTCTGTATTAGTCCCTTATTACACTGACCTGGGAAAAGCAGCGGCCACATCTTGTAGCCGTGCTGGAGGAATCTCTAGGGTAGGGTAACCTCATTTACAAGATTACATTGTAGATAAAAATGATTTAATTAGAGACTGTGTGAAATTGGTTTTAGTTTGTATCTTCTGCTTCAGAGATAAGCCACCTGAACTACAAGGTGTACGCATCCTCTGCAAGCCATATGCCGCCAGAGCATTCTGGGATTTGTAGTACCACAGCAGCTGTTGATTCATAGACTGACTTACTGAGTCAGTGCTCCCAGCTTTGGGCCTTGGTAACTTCAGACCAAGTCCCAGTACCGTTGTACTATCATACTATGTCAGGGGGATACATATGATATCTCTGCAGACGGGATGCCGGCTGTCACTATATCAACAGCGGCATTCCGTCTGCCGGAATCGAGGCAGCGAGTACTTTCTCATCGGTCCTGGTGGCTCGCTTTGCTCGCCGCAGGTTCTATTCCCACTCGGTTGGTTGCGTGGACTCGCCAACTCAGTAGGAATACCCGTTGTCCAACGCTCGGGATTCTGGCATCGGTAGAGTGACCGGCGGTCTCCCGACTGCTGGTCACATGACTACATCCCGTCAGAGGTATTAGATCTATACTTTAAGCTATGGATCCCAGTGTTGCCTTTGGTTCTTGCTGAAATTAAACTACATAAAGAAATAAACCTCATACAACAGAGCTTGACATATAGCAGTTGCCGTGGCTGTAGTTTTTGTGATTAGTTTTTACCACTGTGTTTTGATGAGGCCCTGCGGTGGGGCGTGACTGTGTCAGGTGGCTGTATCTGATGGTTTGTGGGGAAGTCTGAGGAGCATTGAAGAGTCATGGTGGGGGTCTATATATGTTATGGCTCCTAATCTTTCAAACTAGTTTTTTTGCACACGATTGGTGGAATTCAAATGTTGCCACCCCCTCCCGGCTCTTTCCGTTCCCGCCGGCAGGTGTTCAAATGTTGCTGCCGATGGGCGCGATTTCAGCTCTCTACCTCTGGGGGTGGTGGGCTGAAATGCGTTAAAACTGACCCGTTTAGGTGCCCAAACCGGACTTTCACGATTGCGCCCATGACTTTAGTTGGGTGTAGCCGGCTGCTATGCGCGTGATAGGGGCAATAACAGAGGACAATTTTATATCGCCCCATGATCTCCCGTCACTTAAGACGGGAGATAGGGCGTGATATAACAATTGAATCTCGCCCTCTGTTTATCAAAAATACATATTATGGAAAAAATCCATGTAACGTGTAGTGTTCACACTAGGGTGAACGCAAGGCAGGGCTCCAAATGCCAAACTTGCTTGTGCCCAAAAAGGGGGTGTCGTTTCATAACATACCTCCTGTTTATCACTCTAGGGGGCGTGCCCAGCACTTACGGAGATGCTGGACTGCCCCCAAGGTTTCCCCCCCACTGTGAATAGATGGCACCCAGTAGGCATCTTAAAGCTGCCCAGAAAACAACCTAGCGGGGACACTACGGGGGGAGTTCAAATGTTTGAAAAGTCTGTTGGGTGTCTGTTTTTTCCTGTCTATTAGATAGGAAAAAACAGACACCCAACTGACTTTTCAAACATTTGAATTCCCCCCCTATATGTCTTTCTCAGATGCTGTGTTCCGATATTCCTTGGTAATGGAAAGCATTGACACTGCAATATGTAAGCTTTATTACTAAGTGCTACTTTAGACATTAATATTTAAAAGAAATATTCAGTGTAATCTACATTCGCTTATCATACTGAACCAATGTATGCGAAAGAAGTAATAGAAGATATGCCTACTTGGTTTATATGAATCTGGTACCTTCGTACTATGGTGTTCAGCGACTGTAAGGAGGCTAAAGAAAAGACGATGAAGCATTTTATGGTTCTATGTGGTACTGAAGCCCCAGACGCCCCTGCTGTCATTTCTGGCCTTTCCTCCCTAGGTGTATACTGTTATATTAGTAGAATTTCAGCTATATTTCTGCATGTTGTAAGTTGCTGCAGCACAGATAATGCGGTTTGCCTGGGGACTGTCAGTTACAACATGCTCTGCTTGTCCTCAAACATCCCTCACAATCAGACTTTACTGGTAATTTAAAGAAATAGGAGTAGTTGGTACGGAGTACATATAGGTGAACAGTAAAGCGTATTTCTCTAACGTCCTAAGTGGATGCTGGGGACTCCGTAAGGACCATGGGGAATAGCGGCTCCGCAGGAGACTGGGCACATCTAAAGAAAGCTTTAGGACTAACTGGTGTGCACTGGCTCCTCCCCCTATGACCCTCCTCCAAGCCTCAGTTAGATTTCTGTGCCCGACGAGAAGGGTGCACACTAGGGGCTCTCCTGAGCTTCTTAGTGAAAGATTTAGTTTAGGTTTGTTATTTTCAGTGAGACCTGCTGGCAACAGGCTCACTGCATCGAGGGACTAAGGTGAGTAGAAGCGAACTCACCTGCGTGCAGTGTGGATTGGGCTTCTTGGCTACTGGACATTAGCTCCAGAGGGACGATCACAGGCCCAGCCTGGATGGGTCCCGGAGCCGCGCCGCCGGCCCCCTTACAGAGCCAGAAGAGCGAAGAGGTCCGGAAAAATCGGCGGCAGAAGACGTTCCTGTCTTCAATAAGGTAGCGCACAGCACTGCAGCTGTGCGCCATTGCTCTCAGCACACTTCATACTCCGGTCACTGAGGGTGCAGGGCGCTGGGGGGGGCGCCCTGAGACGCAATAAAACATGATAAAAATACCTTACATGGCAAAAAATACATCACATATAGCTCCTGGGCTATATGGATGCATTTAACCCCTGCCAGAATATACAGAAAAACGGGTGATAAGGCCGCCGAAAAGGGGGCGGAGCCTATCTCCTCAGCACACTGGCGCCATTTTCCCTCACAGCTCAGTTGGAGGGAAGCTCCCTGGCTCTTCCCTGCAGTCACTACACTACAGAAAGGGTTAAAAAAAAGAGAGGGGGGCACTAATTAGGCGCAGTATTAAAACATACAGCAGCTATAAGGGGAAAAACACTTATATAAGGTTATCCCTGTATATATATTTCTCTATCGTCCTAGTGGATGCTGGGGTTCCTGAAAGGACCATGGGGAATAGCGGCTCCGCAGGAGACAGGGCACAAAAAGTAAAGCTTTTCCAGATCAGGTGGTGTGCACTGGCTCCTCCCCCCATGACCCTCCTCCAGACTCCAGTTAGATTTTTGTGCCCGGCCGAGAAGGGTGCAATCTAGGTGGCTCTCCTAAAGAGCTGCTTAGAGAAAGTTTAGCTTAGGTTTTTTATTTTACAGTGAGTCCTGCTGGCAACAGGATCACTGCAACGAGGGACTGAGGGGAGAAGAAGTGAACTCACCTGCGTGCAGGATGGATTGGCTTCTTGGCTACTGGACATTAGCTCCAGAGGGACGATCACAGGTACAGCCTGGATGGTCACCGGAGCCGCGCCGCCGGCCCCCTTGCAGATGCTGAAGTTAGAAGAGGTCCAGAATCGGCGGCTGAAGACTCTGACAGTCTTCTAAAGGTAGCGCACAGCACTGCAGCTGTGCGCCATTTTCCTCTCAGCACACTTCACACGCTGTCACTGAGGGTGCAGGGCGCTGGGGGGGGGCGCCCTGGGAGGCAAATGTAAACCTATATACTGGCTAAAAATACCTCACATATAGCCCCAGAGGCTATATGGAGATATTTAACCCCTGCCAAACTTCACTAAAGAGCGGGAGACGAGCCCGCCGTAAAAGGGGCGGGGCCTATCTCCTCAGCACACAGCGCCATTTTTTCTCTCACAGAAAGGCTGGAGAGAAGGCTCCCAGGCTCTCCCCTGCACTGCACTACAGAAACAGGGTTTAAACAGAGAGGGGGGGCACAAATTGGCGATATAAATATATATATAAAGATGCTATTAGGGAGAAACACTTATATAAGGTTGTCCCTATGTAATTATAGCGTTTTTTGGTGTGTGCTGGCAAACTCTCCCTCTGTCTCTCCAAAGGGCTAGTGGGGTCCTGTCCTCTGTCAGAGCATTCCAGGTGTGTGTGCTGTGTGTCGGTACGTGTGTGTCGACATGTATGAGGACGATGCTGGAGGAGGCGGAGAAATTGCCTGTAATGGTGATGTCACTCTCTAGGGAGTCGACACCGGAATGGATGGCTTATTTAGGGAATTACGTGTGAATGTCAACACGCTGCAAGGTCGGTTGACGACATGAGACGACCGACAAACAATTAGTAACGGTCCAGGCGTCTCAGAAACACCGTCAGGGTTTTTTTATAAAAAACGCCCATTTACCTCAGTCGGTCGACACAGACACAGACACGGACACTGAATCCAGTGTCGACGGTGAATAAACAAACGTATTCCTCATTAGGGCCACACGTTAAGGGCAATGAAGGAGCTGTTACATATTTCTGATACTACAAGTACCACAGAAAAGGGTATTATGTGGAAGTGAAAAAACTACCTGTAGTTTTTCCTGAATCAGATAAAATAAAATGAAGTGTGTGATGATGCGTGGGTTTACCCCGATAGCAAATATTGGCGTTATACCTTTTCCCGCCAGAAGTTAGGGCGCGTTGGGAAGCACCCATTAGGGTGGATAAGGCGCTCACACACTTATCAAGTGGCGTTACCGTCTCCAAATACGGCCGCCCTCAAGGAGCCAGCTGATAGGCAGCTGGAAAAATATCCTAAAAAGTATATACACACAGACGGTGGTTATACTGCGACCAGCGATCGCCATCAGCCTGGAGATGCAGTGCTGGGTTGGCTTGGTCGAATTCCCTGACTAAAAATATTTTATTGATATAGAGCATTTAATAGGATGCATTCTATATATATGTATGCGAGATGCACAGAGGGATATTTGCACTCTGGCATCAAGATAAGTGCGTTGTCCATATCTCCCAGAAGATGTCATGGACACGACAGTGGTCAGGTGATACAGATCCCATACGGCACATGGAAGTATTGCCGTATAAAGGGAAGGAGTTATTTGGGGTCGGTCCGTCGGACCTGGGGGCCACGGCCACAGCTGGGAAATCCAACCTTTTTACCCCAAGTTACATCTCAGCAGAAAAAGACACTGTCTTTTCAGCCTCAATCCTTCCGTTCCCATGTGGGCAAGCGGGCAAAAGGCCAGTCATATCTGCCCAGACATAGAGGAAAGGGAAGTAGACTGCAGCAGGCAGCCCCTTCCCAGGAAAAGAAGCCCTCCACCAGTGGGGGGGTAGTCTCAAGAGTCTCAGCGCGCAGTGGGATCACTCGCAAGTTGACCCCTAGATCATACAAGTATTATCCCAGGGGTACAGATTGGAGAGTCGAGACATTTTTTCCTCGCAGGTTCCTGAAGCCTGCTTTACCAACGGCTCCCTCCGACAAGGAGGCAGTATTGGGAAAAAATTCACAAGCTGTATTTCCAGCAGGTGATAATCAAAGTACCCCTCCTACAACAAGGAAAAGGGTATTAGTCCTCCACACTATATTGTGGTACTGAAGCCAGACGGCTTGGTGAGACATAGTCTAAATCTGAAATCTTTGAACACTTACATAAAAAGGTTCAAATCAAGATGGAGTCACTCAGAGCAGTGATAGAGAACCGGAAAAAAGGGGACTATATGGTGTCCCTGGACATCAAGGATTACCTCCATGTCCAAATTTGCCCTTCTCAACAAGGGTACCTCTGGTTCGTGATACAGAACTGTCAATATCAGTTTCAGACGCTGCCGTTGAATTATCCACGGCACCCCGGGCCTTTACCAAGGTAATGGCCGAAAAGATGATTCTTAAAAGAAGAAAGGCATCTAAATTATCCCTTACTTGGACGATATCCTGAAAGGGACAAGTTTCCAGAGAACAGTTGGAGGTCGGAAAAGAACTATCTAAAGTAGTTCTACGACAGCACGAGTGGATTCTAAATATTCCAAAAATCGCAGCTGTTTTCCGATGATACGTCTGCTGTTCCTAGGAATGATTCTGGGCATAGTCCAGAAAGAGGTATTTCTCCTGGAGGGGAAAGCCAGGGAGTTATCCGACCTAGTCAGAAACCTCCTAAATCCAGGCCAAGTATCAGTGCATCAATGCACAGGAGTCCTGGGAAAAATGGTGGCTTCTTACGAAGCGATTCCATTCGGCAGATCTCACGCAAAAACTTTTCAGGGGGATTTGCTGGACGAATGGTCCGGATCGCATCTTCAGATGCATCAGCGGATAACCCTGTCTCCAAGGACAAGGGTGTCTCTTCTGTGGGGGCTGCAGAGTGCTCATCTTCTAGAGGGCAGCACATTCAGCATTCAGGACTGTGTTCTGGTGACCACGGATGCCAGCCTGAGAGGCTGGGGAACAGTCACACAAGGAAGAAATTTCCAAGGAAGTGTGGTCAAGTCTGGAGATTTCTCTCCACATGAATATACTGGAGCTAAGGGCAATTTACGATGCTCTGAGCCTAGGAAGACCTCTGCTTCAAAGTCAACCGGTGCTGATCCAGTAGGACATCATCATGGCAGTCGCCCACGTAAACAGACGGGGCGGCACAAGAAGCAGGAGGGCAATGACAGCAAGGATTCTTCGCTGGGCGAAAGATCATGTGATAACACTGTCAGCAGTGTTCATTCCGGGAGTGGACAACTAGGAAGATTTCCTCAGCATAAATGAATTCCACCCGGAAAAGTGGGAACTTCATCTGGAAGTTTCCACATGTTTGTAAACCGTTGGGAAAGACCAAAGGTGGTTATGATGGCGTCCCACATGAAGCGCCAGGTCTAGAGACCCTCAGGCAATAGCTGGGACGCTCTGGTAACACCGTGGGTGTACCAGTCGGTGTATGTGTTCCCTCCTCTGCCTTTCATACCCAGTGTATGGAGAATGATAGGAAGGAGAGGAGTAAGAACTATACTCGGGGTTCCGGTTTGGGCCAAGAAGAACTTGGTACCCGGAACTTCAAGAGATACTAGAAAGGATCTTGATTCAGCAAGAATCATGTCTGTTCCATGACTTACCGCAGCTGCGTTGACGCCAGGGCGGGTGAACGCCGGATCCTAAAGGAAAAAGGCATTCCGGAAGAGGTCATCCCTACCCTGGTCAGAGCCAGGAAGGAGGTGACCGCACAACATTATCACCGCTTAGGTGAAAATATGTTCCATGGTGTGAGGCCAGGAAGGCTCCACGGAAGAATTTCAACTAGGTTAATTCCTACATTTCCTGCAAGCAGGAGTGTATATGGGTCTCAAATTGGGGTCCATTAAGGTTCAAATTTCGACCGGTCGATTTTCTTCCAGAAAGAAATTGGCTTCAGTTCCTGAAGTCCAGAAGTTGTTAAGGGAGTACTGCATATACAACCCCTTTTTGATGTCTCCAGTGGCACTGGGCGATCTCAACGTAGTTTGAGATTCCTAAAATCACATTGTTTTAAACAACTCAAATCTGTGGATTTGATATATCTCACATGGAAAGTGACCATGCTGTTGGTCCTGGCCTCGGCCAGGCGAGTGTCAGAATTGGCGGCTTTATCTCACAAAGCCATATCTGATTGTCCATTCGGACAGAGCAAAGCTGTGGACTCGTCCCCAGTTTCTCCCTAAGGTGGTGTCAGCGTTTCACCTGAACCAGCTTATTGTGGTGCCTGCGGCTACTAGGGACTTGGAGGACTCCAAGTTGCTGGATGTTGTCAGGACCCTGAAAATATAGTTTCCAGGTCGGCTGGAGTCAGGAAATCTGACTTGCTGTTTATCCTGTATGCACCCAACAAGCTGGGTGCTCCTGCTTCTAAGCAGACTATTGCTCGTTGGATTTGTAGTACAATTCAGCTTGCACATTCGGTGGCAGGCTTGCCACAGCAAAAAATATGTAAATGCCCATTCCACAAGGAAGGTGGGCTCATCTTGGGGGGCTGCCCGAGGGGTCTCGGCATTACAACTCTGCCGAGCAGCTACGTGGTCGGGGGAGAACACGTTTGTAAAATTTTACAAATTTGATACCCTGGCAAAAGAGGACCTGGAGTTCTCTCATTCGGTGCTGCAGAGTCATCCGCACTCTCCCGCCCGTTTGGGAGCTTTGGTATAATCCCCATGGTCCTTTCAGGAACCCCAGCATCCACTAGGACGATAGAGAAAATAAGAATTTACTTACCGATAATTCTATTTCTCGGAGTCCGTAGTGGATGCTGGGCGCCCATCCCAAGTGCGGATTATTCTGCAATACTGGTACATAGTTATTGTTACAAAAATCGGGTTATTGTTGTAGGAAGCCGTCTTTCAGAGGCTCCTTTTGTTATCATACTGTTAACTGGGTTTAGATCACAAGTTGTACGGTGTGATTGGTGTGGCTGGTATGAGTCTTACCCGGGATTCAAAATCCTCCCTTATTGTGTACGCTCGTCCGGGCACAGTACCTAACTGGAGTCTGGAGGAGGGTCATGGGGGGAGGAGCCAGTGCACACCACCTGATCTGGAAAAGCTTTACTTTTTGTGCCCTGTCTCCTGCGGAGCCGCTATTCCCCATGGTCCTTTCAGGAACCCCAGCATCCACTACGGACTCCGAGAAATAGAATTATCGGTAAGTAAATTCTTATTATATAGCGCTCTGGTGTGTGCTGGCATACTCTCCCTCTGTCTCCCCAAAGGGCTAGTGGGGTCCTGTCCTCTATCAGAGCATTCCCTGTGTGTGAGCTGTGTGTCGGTACGTTTGTGTCGACATGTATGAGGAGAAAAATGATGTGGAGACGGAGCAGAGTGTCTGTAACAGTGATGTCACCACCTAGGGGGTCGACACCTGAGTGGATGTACTGTTGAAAATTACGTGACAGTGTCAGCTCTGTATAAAAAAAACCCAGTGGTTGACATGAGACAGCCGGCTACTCAGCTTGTGCCTGTCCAGACGTCTCATAGGCCGTCAGGGGCTCTAAAGCGCCCGTTACCTCAGATGGCAGATACAGACGCCGACACGGATACTGACTCCAGTGTCGACGGTGAAGAGACAACCGTGATTTCCAGTAGGGCCACACGTTACATGATTGAGACAATGGAAAATGTTTTATACATTTCTGATAATACGAGTACCACCAAAAAGGGGTATTATGTTCGGTGAGGGAAAAACTACCTGTAGTTTTCCTGAATCTGAGAAATAAAATGAGGTGTGTGATGATGCGTGGGTTTCCCCCCGATAACAATTGATAATTTCTTAAAAAGTATTGGCTGTATACCCTTTCCCGCCAGAGGTTAGGGTGCGTTGGGAAACACCCCCTAGGGGGGATAAGGCGCTCACACGCTTGTAAGAACAAGGGCTCTACCCTCTCATGAGATGGCCGCCCTTAAGGATCCTGCTGATAGAAAGCAGGAGGGTATCCAAAAATGTATTCACACACATACTGGTGTTATACTGCGACCAGCAATCGCCTCAGCCTGGAGGTGCAGTGCTGGGTTGGCATGGTCGGATTCCCTGACTGGAAATATTGATATCCTAGATAAGGATAGTATATTATTGCCTATAGAGCATTTCTATATATGCAGGATGCACAGCGGAATATTTGCCGACTGGCATCAAGTATAAGTGCGTTGTCCAATTCTACCAGTAAAATGGTCAGGTGATGCGGATTCCAAACGGCATTTGGAAGTATTGCCTTTGAAAGGGGACATTTGGGGTCGGTCTTTTAGACCTGGTGGCCACGGCAACAACTGGGAAATCCACGTTTGTACCCCAGGTCGCCTCTCAAAATAAGACGCCGTATTATCAGGCGCAGTCCTTTGTTGGCAAGCGGACAAAAGGTTCCTCTTTTCTGCTCGTGACAGAGGGAGAGGAAAAAGGCGGAAGAGATTACCCAGTTCCCAGGAACAGAAATCCTTTCCCGCCTCTGCAAAGCCCTCAGTATGACGCTAGGGCCTTACAAGCTCAGGCACGGTGGGGGCCCGTTCTCAATCAATTTCAGTGCGCAGTGGGCTCACTCGCAAGTAGACCCCTGGATCCTTCAGGTAATATCTCAAGGGTACATATTGAAATTCGAGACGTCTCCCCCTCGCCGTTTCCAAAAGTCGGCTTTACCGACGTCTCCCTCTGACAGGGAGGCAGTTTTGGAAGCCATTCACAAGCTTTATTCCCAGCAGGTGATAATCAAGGTACCCCTCCTGCAACAGGGAACGGGGTATTATTCCACACTATTGTGGTACCGAAGCCAGACGGCTCGGTGAGACCGATTCTAAATCTAAAATCTTTGAACACTTACATACAGAGGTTCAAATTCAAGATTGAGTCACTCAGAGCAGTGATTGCGAACCTGGAAGAAGGGGACTACATGATGTCTCGGGACATCAAGGATGCTTACCTTCATGTCAAAATTTACCCTTCTCACCAAGGGTACCTCAGGTTATGGTACAGAACTGTCACTATCAGTTCAGACGCTGCCGTAGGGATGGTCCACGACACCCCGGGTCTTTACCAAGGTAATGGCCGAAATGATATCCCTTCGAAGGAAGGGAATTTTAGTTATCCCTTACTTGGACGATTCCCTGATAAGGGTAAGATCCAGGGAACAGTTGGAAGTCGGTGTAGCACTATCTCAGGTAGTGTTGCGGCAGCACGATTGGATTCTCAATATTCCAAAATCGCAGCTGGTTCCGACGACTTGTCTTCTGTTTCCTAGGGATGTTCCTGGACACAGTCCAGAAAAAAGGTGTTTCTCCCGGAAGAGAAAGCCAGGGAGTTATCCGAGCTAGTCAAGAACCTCCTAAAACCGAACCAAGTCTCAGTGCATCAATGCACAAGGGTTCTGGGTAAAAATGGTGGCTTCCTACGAAGCAATCCCATTCGTTAGATTCCACGCAAGAACTTTCCAGTGGAACCTACTGGACAAATGGTCCGGGTCGCATTTTCAGATGCATCAGCGGATAACCCTGTCACCAAGGACAAGGGTATCCATCCTGTGGTGGTTGCAGAGTGCTCATCTTCTAGAGGGCCGCAGATTCGGCATTCAGGACTGGGTCCTGGTGACCACGGATGCCAGCCTGCGAGGCTGGGGAGCAGTCACACAGGGAAGGAATATCCAGGGCTTAGGGTCAAGCCTGGATACATCACTTCACATAAATATCCTGAAGCTAAGGGCCATTTACAATGTTCTAAGCTTAGCAAGACCTCTGCTTCAAGGTCAGCCGGTATTGATCCAGTCGGACAACATCACGGCAGTCACCCACGTAAACAGACAGGGTGGCACAAGAAGCAGGAGGGCAATGGCAGAAGCTGCAGGGATTCTTCGCTGGGCGAAAAATCATGTGATAGCACTGTCAACAGTATTCATTCCGGGAGTGGACAACTGGGAAGCAGACTTCCTCAGCACGACCTCCACCCGGGAGAGTGGGGACTTCACCCAGAAGTCGTCCACATGATTAAAAAACTCGACAGGTATTGCGCCAGGTCAAGAGACCCTCAGGCAATAGTTGTAGACGCTCTGGTAACACCGTGGGTGTACCAGTCAGTGTATGTGTTCCCTCCTCTGCCTCTCATACCCAAGGTACTGAGATTGATAAGATGGAGAGGAGAAAGCACTATATTCGTGGCTCCGGATTGGCCAAGAAGGACTTGGTAACCGGAACTTCAAGAGATGCTCACGGAGGATCCGTGGCCTCTACCTCTAAGAAGGGACCTGCTCCAGCAAGGACCCTGTCTGTTCCAAGACTTACCGCGGCTGCGTTTGACGGCATGGCGGTTGAACGCCGGATCCTGAAGGAAAAAAGGCATTCCGGATGAAGTCATCCCTATCCTGATCAAAGCCAGGAAGGATGTAACCGCAAAAACATTATCACCGCAATTGGCGAAAATATGTTGCGTGGTGCGAGGCCAGTAAGGCCCGACGGAGGAAATTCAACTGGGTCGATTCCTACATTTCCTGCAAACAGGAGTGTCTATGGGCCTGAAATTGGGGTCCATTAAGGTTCAAATTTCGGCCCTGTCAATTTTCTTCCCAAAAAAAAAAAAAAGAACTAGCTTCAGTCCCTGAAGTTCAGACGTTTGTAAAAGGGGTACTGCATATACAGCCTCCTTTTGTGCCTCCAGTGGCACTTTGGGATCTCAATGTAGTTTTGGGTTCCAAAAGTCACATTGGTTTGAACCACTTAAATCTGTGGAGTTAAAATATCTCACATGGAAAGTGGTCATGCTGTTGGCCCTGGCCTGGGCCAGGCGCGTGTCAGAATTGGCGGCTTTATCCTGAAAAAGCCCTTATCTGATTTTCCATTCGGACAGGGCGGAATTGAGGACTCGTCCTCAGTTTCTCCCCAAGGTGGTTTCAGCGTCTCACCTGAACCAACCTATTGGTGGTGCCTGCGGCTACTAGGGACTTGGAGGCCTCCAAGTTGCTAGACGTTGTCAGTGCCCTGAAAATACATGTTTCCAGGACGGCTGGAGTCAGGAAATCTGACTCGCTGTTTATCCTGTGTGCACCCAACAAGCTGGGTGCTCCTGCTTCTAAGCAGACTATTGCTCGTTGGATTTGTAGTACAATTCAGCTTGCCCATTCTGTGGCAGGCCTGCCACAGCCAAAAATCTGTAAATGCCCACTCCACAAGGAAGGTGGGCTCATCTTGGGCGGCTGCCCGAGCGGTCTCGGCTTTACAACTTTGCCGAGCAGCTACTTGGTCAGGAGCAAATACGTTTGTAAAATTCTACAAAATTGATATCCTGGCTGAGGAGGACCTGGAGTTCTCTCATTTGGTGCTGCAGAGTCATCCGCACTCTCCCGCCCGTTTGGGAGCTTTGGTATAATCCCCATGCTCCTTACGGAGTCGCCAGCATCCACTTAGGACGTTAGAGAAAATAAGAATTTACTTACCGATAATTCTATTTCTCATAGTCCGTAGTGGATGCTGGGCGCCCATCCCAAGCGCGGATTGTCTGCAATACTTGTACATAGTTATTGTTACAAAAATCGGGTTATTATTGTTGTGAGCCATCTTTCAGAGGCTCCTCTGTTATCATGCTGTTAACTGGGTTCAGATCACAGGTTATACGGTGTGATTGGTGTGGCTGGTATGAGTCTTACCCGGGATTCAAAATCCTTCCTTATTGTGTACGCTCGTCCGGGCACAGTATCCTAACTGAGGCTTGGAGGAGGGTCATAGGGGGAGGAGCCAGTGCACACCAGTTAGTCCTAAAGCTTTCTTTAGATGTGCCCAGTCTCCTGCGGAGCCGCTATTCCCCATGGTCCTTACGGAGTCCCCAGCATCCACTACGGACTATGAGAAATAGAATTATCGGTAAGTAAATTCTTATTTTATTTAATGCAGTAAAACTCCACAGAGGATTTCATATATGCAGATATCCATAAACAGTACGGCACTTGAATTATACAGTATAATCAAAAAAGTACTATCTTATATATGACAAATAAGTCTACAATTACTCATTCGCAGCAAACCGGTGAGTCCCGACTAGTATAGCCGCCACTCTTACCTCATAAGACACTTACCATCTGACCTTTCACAATAATACCCATGTTAAAAGAGAAATGGAGTTGGGGGATACTGGCACCCAGTCAGTGATCGGGACTCACTGGATGGATGCGGAAGTCCATCTGAGAGTTGCAGCTGCAGGAAGATTATCTTCCGGCAGCAACCCAGTGGGCTTTTCTGTCTAGTCCCATCAGATGCGACCATGTCAGGGAAAGCCCAAGTGTCTAAATGGCACAGCCAAGGGGATCCGGTCAAGATGCCGCCGGACGGAATCTCGGAGGTCGAAATACCGACGCCGGAATCCCGACCGCCGCAATCCCGACATATTCTCCCTCTGTGGGTGTCCACGACACCCATAGAGGGAGAATATAATAGTGTGCCGAGCGTAGCGAGGCACCGTGCCCGCAGCGTGGCGAGCGAAGCGAGCCCGCAAGGGGCTGCGTTCCGCTCGCCACCCCTGTCGGGATTGTGTGGTCGGGATTCCGGTGTCGGTATTTCGACCGCCGGGATTCCGACCACCGGCATTTAGTACTGATCCCCAGCCAAGTATTGTTGCTGACCAGGTACATCCCTATAAGTCTCTCCATACGCTAATAGCTCCTTCCCGCAGTATAACGCACCATGTCGCGCAGCACACGTCACCCTATGCGGATTCCACCAACATGACGACGAGCTCGGTTGTGATGAAATGGAAGCTTGCAGCATGATTGTGCGGCTGCCGGATCTGCAGCAACTGTGTGATGTCACCATGCACCAGAATATGAGTTGTTTCCGGCACTTTCTACAAGTCAGGCCATTCTGGGGGCAAAGGCGAGTTCTACCCAGTAAGACAAAAGGTCCACAGTGGCCGCTGAGTGGATTTCTCACACTGACAGACACGAGTATATGGAAATGTGTGTGCTCGCTCTGAAGGAGGGGGACCGCTCCTGTTACCTGAAGTTGTGCAGTATGACTGATAAATGGGGAGGGGGCCTCTTAGCGTATAATGAATACATTTAAATGAAATTATTACAAGTGCTGATGAGGCTGTTACTTATAGCTCCTGTTATACTTTTACTGAGGAAATGTCTGAGGAAAAAGATGTGAAGAATCAGCGACTATACTTATTACATTGAACAGTTATATTGTCACAGCTATGTTTATATTAAATCTTGAAACTGTAAAAGTATAGGATTAATATATTTGCATATTTAATTAGGAAATGTAAGTGGAAAATGTTATATCCACCAGTGGCGTCCGTTGTGGTATGAGCCCATCCCTAAGGTTAAGCCAATGGGGAGCATGCTATTGTGGATGGAGGGTAATATAATGGGTGTGGATCATTAGCTCAACAAAGATTGGGTCGACATGGAAAAAGGTCGACATGAGTTATTTGACGGTTTTTGGTGTCGTTTTCTTTGTAAAGTGACGGGGAACCCCAATTAGTGCACCGCGTCCCCTCACATAGCGAGCGAGCTTCGGGCAAGGTCAGGTTACCGTTCCCAATTGTAGTCCACGTGGATCGTTAAGTATGAAAAAGGTCAAAAAATGAAAAAAATTGTGAAAAACTCATGTCGACCTAGTACATGTCAGCCTAATGACCGCCATCCAATCTAATGTATTTGTGTATGTGTATAATATAGAATATTATATACACATACATAGCACTCAGATTTCTTCGCTAGTAATAACACCAATGTAACCTATTACGTTTCCTAAATTGTTTTCCCGGTAATGAGAGCCCTGTGCGTGTGGATGGATATTGCTGTGCCGGGGGATGTTGCCTGATGCAAGAAGTGCCAATATCTTAGTCTCCAGTGACACCGCGCAGGGACAGTTCCCCTCTCCTGTATTCCTTGTGTTCAGTGCCCATTTATACTGTATACTGTTACCTACATGCAGTGCATGAACCAGTGACATCACGTCATGCCCCTGGTGTACTGTGCATAGTTATCCTGTGCGGGTAGGTGTTGGGCACACTGATGGTAGACCGTCTTCCTGTGTAACAGGGACAGAAGTCTTATCATGAGAGTGCACGCTATGCTTGTTACAGGCACAGCAGTCTGCTGCCATAAAGTGGGATTGCTGCCAGTTCTGCGTCCTTGTGAAACTGTCGGGGATCTTGCAGAATCTGCTCCCGTGCCAGGGAGGCCTTACCTAATATTGCTGTAATGTGTAACATTGCTATTAGACAATAGTTCGGTTTCAGTTTCTGGTCACTGTGTACGTTGCTCTATGCCTGCCCTGTGATTTCTGCATTCAGGTATTTTCGGTTTCCTATAACAAGACACATCTATTTGTTGATACCATGTCATAGAATAACTCTGTCGGCAGCCAGCAGGCAGTAAACTAGATCTTGTTGACCTTTTAGAACCTTGGCTTGTTCCGTCTGCGTATAACCTGGCTCTGGTGAGGCTGGCAGTAGGTAGATGGTACAGCACGCTGGCAGCTGTTAGACTCTTATCTCTACCCGGTGTTCTGTGTACCCCTACATACTATATGTCTATGCTGGGCTGAGCAATGGTCCTGCGGAGACAGAAAATATTGTCATTCTGTTTCTGTATTAAAGTATGATTTGCAAAAGCGCACTTGCAAAGAACATGAGGTATGCGTGCTCCCGCCGTGTCGTCCGTTGCGTCTTCAGGTCACCCCTACATGCAGCTCATTCTGAGGATATAGTCAACAACGGCATGCTCCTGGATGTGGCCACTGATGATCTACTGTATCCTTAGGTATTTCGCAAGTGACTTGTCAAAAAATCCGGCCGGGCGAAAACCACGCGGATCGGCGAATTCACCACCGATCCACGTGTTTTTTTCGAATTTGCGGGAAATCTGGACAACCATCGCATCATTGCTGGTCGTCTAATGTGTACCCAGCTTTAGGCAGCTTAAGGCTGGGTACACACTGTAATATGTCGGGCTGATGCGACCTTGCAAAAAATATATCGTAGGTGCATACACACTGTACGATGTTTCGGCGGAGATCGAATCAACCCACATCCCGGAGCACGCAGGGCTGTTGCATATCTTCTGCTCTCAAGTGCAGAACAAAAGATATGCAACGTATCATATACAATATCACCCGTACACGCTGTCCGATGTGACGGATACATCGTATGAGCCGGCGGCTCGTGTGATACATCTGGTGCACATCGGACAATGGGGTCAATTCTATTCTCTATTCTGTCGGGAATCAACTCCCCGGCGCGAGGCTAAGTCGGAGAATGCCCGTTCTCCCGACAATTCAACCTGTTCAGTCGGCGAGAACGGGCCATCGCTGAATTGAATAGCGTCGGGAGCTAATTCCCGGCGCTATTCAACTGTCGGAGAATAGAATTGACCCCAATGTGTACCCAGCCCTAGGGTCACCCACATCATCCAGTGTGTACTCACTATTGCACTCTTCCGTGCATCATTCCTCGCATCCTCTCATCTGCTGTACTGCATGGCAGATCAGAAGATATCTTTAACAATTTTGAGATAATTGTGCAGTGTGATAAAAAAAATATTATGGGGTATATGCAATTGCGGTCGAATTGCCACAAATGTCGAAAAACTGGGCATTTTTGACACAAAAAAAATATTCGACAATGCAATACAAAAAAACTGCCGTTTCAGATTCGACTTTTTGCAATTCGACATTTACTCAAATTCGACATGTCTGCAATGGTAAAAATGCGGCTTTTCGACAAAAGTATATTCAATTGAAGAATGTCGATTCGACAACAGTGCTTTTCGACAGTCATTTCGTCAATTTCAGTCCGCCTCATTTTGATGGCGGAATCTAATAAAAAAATAAAAAAAAAAAATCTGTTTTTTTTTTATTTTTTTATTGCTAATAGCATATCTATTTATATTAGAAGGGATTATCTACTTGGTTTGTCTATTAGGAGCCACAAGTATTATTTATATATTTTTTTAAAAGAATATTTTTTTTTTTACTGACTAAAATAATATGGAGAGATCAGAGCATGTTTTTCAGTGGGAAGGGGTGGGAATGGGTTAAAAATCCTGAAAAAAAATGTGTGGGGTCCCTCCTCCTAAGCATAACCAGCCTCAGGCTCTTAGAGTCGGTCCTGGTTGTAAAAATACGGGGGGGGGAAATGACAGGGGATCCCCCGTATTTTCACAACCAGCACCGGGCTCTGCGTCCGGTCCTGGTGCAAAAAATACGGGGGACAAAAGACGTAGGGGTCCCCCGTATTTTTCACACCAGCACCGGGCTCCACTAGCTGGAGAGATAATGCCACAGCCGGGAGGCACTTTTACACCGGTCCCTACGGCCGTGGCATTAAATCCCCAACTAGTCACCCCTGGCCGGGGTACCCTGGAGGAGTGGGGACCCCTTAAATCAAGGGGTCCCCCCCCCCCCTCCAGCCACCCAAGGACCAGGGGTGAAGCCCGAGGCTGCCCCCCCCCCCCATCCAAGGGCTGCGGATGGGAGGCTGATAGCCAAGTGACAAAAATAAAGAATATTGTCTTTTGTAGCAGAACTACAAGTACCAGCATGCGGGGGGGAAACGGGCCCGCTGGTACCTGTAGTTCTAATGCATGAAAAATACCCAAATAAAAACAGTACACGCACACCGTGAAAGTAAAACTTTATTACATACATGCACGCCGACACACACATACTTACCTATGTTCACACGCCGACTCGGTCCACTTCTCCAAGTAGAATCCACGGGATACCTGAAAATAAAATTATACTCGCCATAATCCAGTGTAGATCGGTCCTCTTCTTTTTTGTAGTCCACGTACTTGGCAAAAAAACAAACCGGAAAACCCGATCCACGCACTGAAAGGGGTCCCATGTTTACACTTGGGACCCCTTTCCCCGACTGCTGAGACCCCCCCCCCCCCCGTGACTCCTGTCACAGAGGGTCCCTTGAGCCAATCGGGGAGCACCACGTCGTGGCACTCTCCTGATTGGCTGTGCACGTCTGAGCTGTCAGACGGCGCATAGCACTATGCCGCTCCATTGTCTTCAATGGTGGGAACTTTGTGGTCAGCGGTGAGGTTACTCGCGGTCAGCTTAAAAAAAAAAAAGCTTAAATGTGGACGATGCCGGTGCCTCCGTAAAGTATAGTAATAGCACAAGAAAAAGATGTGGCACTCACGGCAAACTGCAATAATCACGAACACATCAGCGGTTTAGAGCAACGTTTCAGTGCGGGAGATGTACTAAGCCTTGAAAAGTGGATGGAGGTAAAGTACCAGCCAATCAGCTCCTGTCTGCCATGTCACAGACTGTTTGATAAATGTCAGTTAGGGCTGATTGGCTGGTACTCTCCATTGTATCACTTTTTTTTTAAGGCTCAGTACATCTGGTCTTATATCATTTGTTCTGGGGATGAAGGGAAATCGGGACTAGCATTCGTTGTTTGCACATCGTCTAATGTGTACCCAGCTGTTTACCGGTGATTAGAAAAGGTCTCCCTAGGGTGTGTTATGTGCAGCAACCTAATAAACCACCCTGAACTGAATATTGCCACGTGCTGACGTTCCGTCCTGGAACCAGCAGGTTTGCAATTAGAGCTGCAGCCATAAAAACATTTAAAAAATAAAATCTGTTCCAACATATCTCCTGTTTTTTGACTAGAATGGCCATTACCTGCTAATTAGTGTGTGGTGTTATGTGGTATAATGTAACAGCAGTACACGGTTAATAATTTCCTTGGATCGTGTAACGAAATACAATGCGTTGACTATTTATACTGCCATTAAATCACTTGCGCGTGCTGGTGTTTACTGTTTATCAGGGGGTTGTGTGACTGATCTGTCTCATGCAGAACATTCTCCTCTAGTGCCAGCAAGAGAAGTCAGTGCTTTTTAGGGGGTATATGTACTAAAGTGTGGGATTATAGAAGTGCAGATGTTGGCCATGGCAACCAATCAGATTCTAGCTATTCTCTTCTAGAAGGTGCTAGATAAATAAGTAGAATATGATTGGTTACTATAGTTCACGTCTTCACTTCTATAATACCACACTTTAGTAAATATACCTGTCACCTTGAGGCTGCTAATGTGCCGCCATTACTGCCTAGTGCAGGGGTTCTCCAACTGTGTGCCGTGGTACTTTGGGGTGCCTCGAGACACTTGCAGGGGTGCCCTGGATTCATGGTCCGGGACCAATTCAAATTATTTATGGTCTGTGTAATGGACAAAATCAGTGCTGGTGGCTGCCAGTCATAAAATGTCACATAACTGACCCCAAGGAGGATGACCTAGAAACAAAATATACTTCATTTAAGATTTCTTTTTTTTTCCTCAATAAGACATTTTTGGCATAGAGGTGCCATGAATTAAAAATCTGATGCTCTAGGACACAGTGATTCAAGAAAGTTTGGGAACCACTGGCCTAGTGAATGTATTGGCTGGATTCTCAGAAGTATTGCCCACGCTTCTGCGCTGTCACTAATGAATTGCATTCATGAGAAGGTTGATGCTGACCTCATTATGGCTCCCTAAAGTTTGTGCAGGTGACACGTATACTTCCACCACTGTGGGGCACTGTGTGTTTTTTAGGACCCTTGATAACAGGAAGCTGTTGGATACCGCACCTATCTTATTGCAAGTTCCATCCTATACCCCTTTTCCACCTACTGACCACGGGTCGCAGCCGAGAGCCTGACACGGCCCGTGCTCAGCCCCCTTTGGGCTGTAACACACTCGCCGGCTTTTGCTGGGCGGGAAAAAGCAGGAATTGTAATTAACAGTGTAAGGGGTAGGGTCCTTTCACACGGCACGGGCCTGGCTGCCGGGTTGCAGCTGGAAACGGGGCCGTGCTGTATTTGAAGGCAGTGGACCGTGTGTGTGAATGGGAGCTTTCACACACAACGTTTTTTTTCAAGCCGTGTCTAATGCTGCGCATGCGCACAGCATCACACTGCCGTTGTGTGTTACAAAGCCGTTGTGTGTGAAAGACTCTGCCGGATGGCAAAAAGCCGGACAAAGTAGTGCGTTACAGTCCTTTCCCACTGCGCTCACCAACCCGGCATATTGCCGGGTTGGTGACGCTGCTAGTGATGCGGCAGGGACGGCGCTGGGCGATCACATGATCGCACTTCCATATAGTGTAAACAGGAGCCATGTTGCATCGACACGGCTTCTGTTTACACTACAACCCTACCCGGATCATTCCCGTGTCCTACCCAGGTAGTTACCCGGGTAGGATTCACGGGTCACTTGATCCGGGTTTTTGCGGGGGGACCCTATTCCACTAGCAAAAGACACGGTTACCCGTGTTTTTTGAGCTAGTGGAAAAGGGGTACTAGTTTATGGGCGAAATGCAGATTTGTGAGTTGTTATAATGAACACAGTGGCTGTTAATCCTATTAAGTGTTTCCGTAGCCTTTTATGTGTTCTCTGCAAGTATAGACATGCTCGTCCTCTTCAAATGAGCTTTTATGTATAGAGGTTTATATACTGTACTACAAAGCAAACCTAACTAGCACTGTGTGTATATAGAGCCTGCAGCCTCTTCCTTAAAGACCGTCGCTAAGCTGCACATTACATAGATTATCAAGTTTGCAGTACAAAGCCTGTGGCTACAGTGACTGGTACATGGTTATTATATGCATATTGTTCAGTATGTGCTTGCATCAAATTCATTTAGGGATATCTCTCTGTGTAGTCAAGGGGGTCGATTCAATTCTCCATAGCGCCGGGAATTAGCTCCCGTCGCAATTCAATTCAGCTCAAGTTAAGTCGGCGAATGCCCGTTATCCCAGACTTAACAGGTTGATTTGTCGGGAGGACGGGCATTCTCCCACTTAACTCCCCGCCGCGATGCTGATTCCCGACAGAATCAGCCTCGCGCCGGCCGCGTGGCAGCACTTTTGTCGGATTTCCTCTCGCATCCCCCGGGGGTGAGAGGAGAATTCCCGACAATTGAGTGTCACTTGACGCTGTATTGAATAGCACCGGGAACTAATTCCCGGCTCTATTTAACTGTCAGAGAATTGAATCGACCCCAAGGACAGAGAAGTATAAATGTACGATTTGGGTAAACCTGATTTGGTGATGGTTCACATACACCTATTCTTAAAGTGCGCCAGATAGCCCATTTTAGAGCACTTTACGACTAAGCCACGCCATGTATCTCGCTACACTTAACCCGGAATCTATGGGTTATGGTGGTTAGCCGCAAGGCTTACAGTATGAGAAAACAGGCTGCGCATTGAATAGCTCCTTGCGTTAAACTCGGGCTCTGGAGCGGCAGTATGTCCTGCGGCTTATTGAACATGCCCCTAGGTGATTTAGGAAAAATGACAAAAGTCCAGGAATTGTTACCCGTGGCGGAGTGTCCAAGTCGCTCCATGCGTCTTGTGTCACATGGCGCAAAAAGGATCGATGTATAAAGACACGTCTGTAGTAAACTTTGTAGGTAACAAATACCAAGCGACTGGTCATGTGATGTGGCCAAAACGTTCCTAAACAAAACCATCTGAGTTGTTGGTGTTAAGATTGTGTTACCCATCAGGTTACGGCTACCAGGGAACAAAAGCTATCTTTAATTCAGTGTATGCAGTGGTGTTTTTTTTTCTCTCATACGTCCTAGAGGATGCTAGGGACTCCAAAAGGACCATGGGGTATAGACGGGATCCGCAGGAGACATGGGCACGCTATAAGACTTTGAATTGGTGTGAACTGGCTCCTCCCTCTATGCCCCTCCTCCAGACTTCAGTTAGACTCTGTGCCCAGAGAGACTGGACAAACACTAGGGGAGCTCCCCTGAGTTCTCTGAAAAGACTTTGTTAGGTTTATTATTTTCAGGGAGACCTGCTGGCTACAGGCTCCCTGCATCGTGGGAGTGAGGGGAGAGAAGCAGACCTACTTCTTCTGATTTCAAGGACTCTGCTTCTTAGGCTACTGGACACCATTAGCTCCAGAGGGTCTGATCACTTGGTTCGCCTAGCTGCTCGTGCCCGGAGCCGCGCCGTCACCCCCCTCACAAAGCCAGTAGAAAGAAGCCGGGTGAGTATTAGAAGAACAGAAGACTTCAGTGACGGCAGAAGACTTCAGAGTCTCGGCGGTAACGCGCAGCGCACCATTGTCCCACACACAAGCGGCACTACAAGGGTGCAAGGGGGGGGGCGCCCTGGGCAGCAATATACCTCATAAAATAAGCCTGGCAAAGATGTAAGTGCATAGGCACTGTATACGGATCCCCGCCAGTATAAAAATGTAAAAAGATAGCGGGGCTGAAGCGTGCCGAGAAGGGGGCGTGGCTTAGCCCTCACAACTCTATACTGCGCCATTTTCTCACAGAGATGCTGGGCCCGCCAAGACACGGTTATACACCTAACAGTGTGAAATGAGGGGGGGTCACAGTTATTTAGTGTAATATATATATATATATATATATATATAATGAGCGTGAGTACAAGGAGTTGGTTAGAGTTTTTGTGTTTTCCCTGTCAGAAATCTGCCCATTTTAGCAATGTTGGTGGGTGTTTGGTACACGTGTGTCGACATGTGTGAGTGCTCTACCACAAACAGATATGGGAATCCCTCTGTCTGCATTGCCGACTCCAGATGGTACTTGATTCATGAGATTAAGCATGTCAGCAGTTGTAAGCTTTTCCAAAGTAAACACTGTTTGGGGAAAACAGACGTAGGTGGGTGACCCTGTCGGCACCAACTATTAGGACTGGGTGTAAAATAATTTAAAAAACCTATACCTGTATGTGTATATATGTATGGTACGTTTGCAGTGAGCTGTAGCTCGAGCACAGACGTGGTAGTATTTGTGGGAAGTCCTAGTGAAATTAGGTATATGTTTCCCTCAGACCCCTCGGGGTCACAAAAATGTTGTTTTGCCCAGTTACTACTCCCTGTTGTCGACACGAATACTATGTTCTATGTCGGCCATAATGTTTCCTGATTAGATCCACAACATTGGCATTCTGTACATGTTCATACACATTCAGAACACATTAGTGTCACTAGGGACCCTGATGTTCCTGACAGATTATATATATATATTTATGAGATGTGTATATATATTTATATAGATATGTGTATAATTAAATATCAATTTATTATGAATGCTGAAGTAATGTTATTCCTTCTCATGTGCTGGTCGCTCTGTTGATGAAGCTCTAGGTCAGCTGTGACAAGATGGTCTCGAATCCTCACGAGGAGTCTGAGTGTTTATTCTTCTCCCGCCGTGGATAGAATAAAGTGCATGTCAACCCCTGGTCTGCACGGGGCCCTGTCACAAAGGATCATATACAGGAAGCTAAGTGATATTTTAATTATATGCTTTGATGATATTTGCATTACATACGCATGGGGGAGTACTTGTATTCAGAAATGGTCGGTTACCTTGTTATCCGATATAATTACCCTGGGGAGAAATGGGATATTCCTTGGGTCTTATCTAGAACATTGCAGCTTGCTGCCGTGTGACTACAAGAGATATGCACTGACTCCGAGAAATACTGGAGTATCTTCCCTATGAAGGGATAATCTGGTTTGGGGATGACTTGGTTAAGTTGATCTCGGCAGATACCACTGGTAAGTCTAACTTTCTTGTGCTATGTTCCATCACAATGGTTGGTGACGCATTTTTTGTGGGATGCAGTCATTTTGACCGGTTGGATACCGTTTTTATTCCCCTTCTTTGTAGGTAGAGGGAGGTGAAAGGTAAGAGGTCTGCAGCCTTTTCAAATTCGCAGAACCTGATATCGTCCTCTGTTTCTCTAACGTCCTAGTGGATGCTGGGGACTCCGTCAGGACCATGGGGATAGCGGCTCCGCAGGAGACAGGGCCCATCTAAAGAAAGCTTTTAGGATCACATGGTGTGTACTGGCTCCTCCCCCCATGACCCTCCTCCAAGCCTCAGTTAGGTTTTTGTGCCCGTCCGAGCAGGGTGCAATCTAGGTGGCTCTCCTAAAGAGCTGCTTAGAAAAAGTTTTTTTAGGTTTTAAATCTCAGTGAGTCCTGCTGGCAACAGGCTCACTGCATCGAGGGACTTAGGGGAGAGAGTTTCAACTCACCTGCGTGCAGGATGGATTGGAGTCTTAGGCTACTGGACATAGCTTCAGAGGGAGTCGGAACACAGGTCATCCTGGGGTTCGTCCCGGAGCCGCGCCGCCGACCCCCCTTACAGATGCTGAAGATCGGAGGTCCGGAAACAGGCGGCAGAAGACTCTTCAGTCTTCATGAAGGTAGCGCACAGCACGGCAGCTGTGCGCCATTGTTGCTACACACTTCTCACTGACCAGTCACGGAGGGTGCAGGGCGCTGCTGGGGGCGCCCTGGGCAGCAATATTAAATACCTTTAGTGGCAAAGAATACATCACATATAGCCATTAAGGCTATATGTATGTATTTAACCCAGGCCAGATTTCTCAAAACCCGGGAGAAAAGCCCGCCGGAAAAGGGGCGGAGCTTATTCTCCTCAGCACTCAGCGCCATTTTCCTGCTCAGCTCCGCTGTGAGGAAGGCTCCCAGGACTCTCCCCTGCACTGCACTACAGAAACAGGGTAACAAAGAGAAGGGGGGCATAAATTGGCGATATTTATATATTAAAAGCGCTTATAACAAAAACAACACCTTTTAGGGTTGTTTATATACATTTATAGCGCTTTTGGTGTGTGCTGGCAAACTCTCCCTCTGTCTCCCCAAAGGGCTAAGGGGGTCCTGTCTTCGATTAGAGCATTCCCTGTGTGGCTGCTGTGTGTCGGTATGTGTGTGTCGACATGTATGAGGACGATGTTGGTGTGGAGGCAGAGCAATTGCCGGTAATGGTGATGTCACCCCCTAGGGAGTCGACACCGGAATGGATGGCTTTAGTTATGGAATTACGTGATAATGTTAGTACATTACAAAAGTCAGTAGACGAAATGAGACGGCCGGAAAACCAGTCAGTACCGGCTCAGGCGTCTCAGACACCGTCAGGGGCTGTAAAACGTCCCTTACCTCAGTCAGTCGACACGGGTACCGACACAGATGAATCTAGTGTCGACGGTGAAGAAACAAACGTATTTTCCAACAGGGCCACACGTTATATGATCACGGCAATGAAGGAGGCTTTGCAGATCTCTGATACTGCTGGTACCTCAAAAAAGGGTATTATGTGGGGGGTGAAAAAACTACCTGTAGCTTTTCCAGAATCAGAGGAATTGAATGACGTGTGTGATGAAGCGTGGGTTAACCCAGATAGAAAACTGCTAATTTCTAAGAAGTTATTGGCATTATACCCTTTCCCACCAGAGGTTAGGACGCGCTGGGAAACACCCCCTAGGGTGGATAAGGCGCTCACACGTTTATCAAAGCAAGTGGCGTTGCCGTCTCCTGATACGGCCGCCCTCAAGGATCCAGCGGATAGGAGGCTGGAAACTAACCTGAAAAGTATATACACTCATACTGGTGTTATACTGCGACCGGCAATAGCCTCAGCCTGGATGTGCAGTGCTGGGGTAGTGTGGTTGGATTCCCTGACTGAAAGTATTGATACCCTGGATAGGGACAGTATTTTATTGACTCTAGAGCAATTAAAGGATGCGTTTCTTTATATGCGAGATGCTCAGAGGGATTTTTGTACTCTAGCATCAAGAGTAAGTGCGATGTCCATATCTGCCAGAAGAAGTTTATGGACGCGACAGTGGTCAGGTGATGCGGATTCCAAAAGGCATATGGAAGTGTTGCCATATAAAGGAGAGGAATTATTTGGGGTCGGTCTATCGGATCTGGTGGCCACGGCAACTGCCGGCAAATCCACTTTTTTACCTCAGACCCCCTCCCAACAGAAAAAGACACCGTCTTTTCAGCCGCAGTCCTTTCGCTCCTATAAAAACAAGCGAGCAAAAGGACAGTCTTATCTGCCGCGAGGCAGAGGAAAGGGTAAGAGAGGGCAGCTAGCAGCCCCTGCCCAGGACCAGAAGCCCGCCCCGGGTTCTACAAAGCCATCAGCATGACGCTGGGGCTTTACAAGCGGACTCAGGAGCGGTGGGGGGTCGACTAAAGATTTTCAGCAATCAGTGGGCTCGCTCACAGGTGGACCCGTGGATCCTGCAGATAGTATCTTAGGGTTACATGTTGGAGTTCGAAAGGTCTCCCCCTCGCCGGTTCCTAAAGTCTGCTTTACCAACGTCTCCCTCAGAAAGGACGACGGTATTGGAAGCCATTCACAAGCTGTATTCTCAGCAGGTGATAGTCAAGGTACCCCTCCTACAACAGGGAAAGGGGTATTATTCCACACTATTTGTGGTACCGAAGCCGGACGGTTCGGTAAGACCTATTCTAAATCTGAAATCCTTGAACCTGTACATACAGAAATTCAAGTTCAAGATGGAGTCGCTCAGAGCAGTGATAGCGAATCTGGAAGAAGGGGACTTCATGGTGTCCCTGGACATAAAAGATGCTTATCTGCATGTCCCAATTTACCCCTCACACCAAGGGTATCTCAGGTTCGTGATACAAGACTGTCATTATCAGTTTCAAACGCTGCCGTTTGGTTTGTCCACGGCCCCTCGGGTCTTTACCAAGGTAATGACCGAAATGATGGTTCTTCTACGAAGAAAAGGCGTATTAATTATCCCTTACTTGGACGATCTCCTGATAAGGGCAAAGTCCAGAGAACAGCTGGAAGTCGGTGTAGCACTAACCCAAGTAGTGCTTCAGCAACACGGGTGGATTCTGAATCTTCCAAAATCTCAATTGACCCCGACAACACGTCTGCTGTTCCTGGGAATGATTCTGGACACGGTTCAGAAAAAGGTGTTTCTCCCGGAGGAGAAAGCAAGGGAGTTATCCGAACTGGTCAGGAACCTCCTAAAACCAGGAACTGTGTCAGTACATCAATGCACAAGAGTCCTGGGAAAGATGGTGGCTTCTTACGAAGCAATTCCATTCGGCAGATTCCATGCACGAACATTTCAGTGGGATCTGCTGGACAAATGGTCCGGATCGCATCTGCACATGCATCAGCGGATAACACTGTCACCAAGAACAAGGTTGTCTCTCCTGTGGTGGTTGCAGAGTGCCCATCTGTTAGAGGGCCGCAGGTTCGGCATACAGGACTGGGTCCTGGTGACTACGGATGCCAGCCTACGGGGCTGGGGAGCAGTCACACAGGGAAGAAACTTCCAGGGTGTATGGTCAGACCTGGAGACGTCTCTTCACATAAATATACTGGAGCTAAGAGCGATATACAATGCTCTAAGCTTGGCAAAACCGCTGCTTCAGGGTCAGCCGGTGTTGATCCAGTCGGACAACATCACGGCAGTCGCCCACGTAAACAGACAAGGCGGCACGAGAAGCAGAAGAGCAATGACAGAAGCTGCAAGGATTCTTCGCTGGGCGGAAAATCATGTCATAGCACTGTCAGCAGTGTTCATCCCGGGAGTGGACAACTGGGAAGCAGACTTCCTCAGCAGACACGACCTTCACCCGGGAGAGTGGGGACTTCATCCGGAAGTTTTCCACATGATTGTGAACCGTTGGGAAAAACCAAAGGTGGATATGATGGCGTCTCGCCTCAACAAAAAACTGGACAGATATTGCGCCAGGTCAAGAGACCCTCAGGCAATAGCTGTGGACGCTCTGGTAACACCATGGGTGTACCAGTCAGTGTATGTGTTTCCTCCTCTGCCTCTCATACCAAAGGTACTGAGAATTATTCGGAAAAGGGGAGTAAGAACAATACTAGTGGCTCCGGATTGGCCAAGAAGAACTTGGTATCCGGAACTTCAAGAGATGCTCACGGAGGATCCGTGGCCTCTACCTCTAAGAAGGGATCTGCTTCAGCAGGGACCTTGTATGTTCCAAGACTTACCGCGACTGCGTTTGACGGCATGGCGGTTGAACGCCGGATTCTAAAAGAAAAGGGCATTCCAGAGGAAGTTATTCCTACCTTGATTAAGGCTAGGAAGGAAGTGACCGCACAACATTATCACCGCATTTGGAGAAAATATGTTGCGTGGTGTGAAGCCAAGAAGGCCCCAACGGAAGAATTTCAATTGGGTCGATTCTTACATTTCCTGCAGGCAGGATTGTCTATGGGCCTCAAATTGGGGTCTATTAAAGTTCAAATTTCGGCCTTATCAATCTTCTTCCAGAAGGAATTGGCTTCAGTGCCTGAAGTACAAACTTTTGTCAAAGGTGTACTACATATACAGCCCCCGATTGTGCCCCCAGTGGCACCGTGGGATCTAAACGTAGTTTTGGATTTTCTCAAATCTCATTGGTTTGAGCCTCTCAAATCTGTAGATTTGAAGTATCTTACATGGAAAGTAACCATGCTACTGGCCCTGGCTTCAGCCAGGAGAGTTTCAGAGTTGGCGGCTTTATCGTACAAAAGCCCATATCTGATTTTCCATTCGGACAGGGCAGAACTGCGGACACGTCCTCATTTTCTCCCTAAGGTGGTTTCGGCTTTTCACTTGAACCAGCCTATTGTGGTGCCTGCGGCTACTAGCGACTTGGAGGACTCCAAGTTACTGGACGTTGTCAGAGCATTAAAAATATATATTTCAAGGACAGCTGGATGACTCGTTGTTTATATTGTATGCACCCAACAAGATGGGTGCTCCTGCGTCTAAGCAGACGATTGCGCGTTGGATCTGTAGCACAATCCAACTTGCACATTCTGTGGCAGGCCTGCCACAGCCTAAATCTGTAAAGGCCCACTCCACAAGGAAGGTGGGCTCATCTTGGGCGGCTGCCCGAGGGTTCTCGGCATTACAACTTTGCCGAGCAGCTACGTGGTCAGGGGAGAACACGTTTGTAAAATTTTACAAATTTGATACTCTGGCTAAGGAGGACCTGGAGTTCTCTCATTCGGTGCTGCAGAGTCATCCGCACTCTCCCGCCCGTTTGGGAGCTTTGGTATAATCCCCATGGTCCTGACGGAGTCCCCAGCATCCACTAGGACGTTAGAGAAAATAAGAATTTACTTACCGATAATTCTATTTCTCATAGTCCGTAGTGGATGCTGGGCGCCCATCCCAAGTGCGGATTGTCTGCAATACTTGTACATAGTTATTGTTACAAAAATCGGGTTATTATTATTGTTGTGAGCCATCTTTTCAGAGGCTACTTCGTTTGTTATCATACTGTTAACTGGGTTCAGATCACAAGTTGTACAGTGTGATTGGTGTGGCTGGTATGAGTCTTACCCGGGATTCAAGATCCTTCCTTATTGTGTACGCTCGTCCGGGCACAGTACCTAACTGAGGCTTGGAGGAGGGTCATGGGGGGAGGAGCCAGTACACACCATGTGATCCTAAAAGCTTTCTTTAGATGTGCCCTGTCTCCTGCGGAGCCGCTATCCCCATGGTCCTGACGGAGTCCCCAGCATCCACTACGGACTATGAGAAATAGAATTATCGGTAAGTAAATTCTTATTTTCTACCACATCCACCGCAGGTCGCTGGGTCTATCTTGCTGGAGCCCACACCGGTGGGAACTCGTCTAATACTCTTCAGTCAGTCCTGGAATGACTTGACACAGTGAGTTAAGAATAGAGTCCAAAGGGGGACATTCTGGAGTTTCCAGATGATTCCCCTCACTGAATTTTCAAATAGATCTACCGATTCTCCTGGAGAGGTAGTATGCGATGCCATACAAGAGTTGGGTCAGGATTCAAGGCATTGTCCTGCTGTCCCTGTCACGAAAAAAAAAAGCTGTTCTTTAAGCTTTTTCATGCTGCTGAGCCCGGACAGCTCGGTCAGAACAATCCCAAAAAAGATTTCTACTCAAGAAATTGAACTACAAGATGGAATCTCTCAGGGCAGGGATCTCCAACCTGTAAAAGAAGAAAGAGGGTTTCCATGCGGTGTCATCCTCATTAAGATTACCTGGTTTTGCTATTCAGGATTGTCATTGCCATTTCACCAGAGTGATGGCAGTATGATGGTTTTCCTTCTATAATAAGAGCCATTATTATTCTGTACTGGGACGCTCTCCTGTCTACGGCGAGGTGAAGAAACAAATGGTACAATTCGTTGTTTCTCTCTGACAGTTCTTCAACACAAAGAATCGCTGTTGATCCCAACGACGCAGAGGTCGGAGTTGGGAATAAGAGTAGATACTGATCTGTTAAGAGTTTGGTTTTTCCTGTGGAAAGAGATCTGATCCAGAGTCGGATCAGTTTTGCAACAGTGTAAACCCGTCGATACGTTCCGTTGATGCAGAAGATGGTTGCGGCCTACGAGGCCATTCGGTGAGCAGGTCAAATGCCACAGTTGTTTTTGCGGGACCAGTTGGACATGTGGTCCTGGTCTTACCTGAACATGCACCGGAAAATAATACTATTTTCCAGGACCAGGATATATTTCCTGTGGTGGCTTCACAGTTCTCATCTTCTAGAGAGACGAAGGTTCGGGATCCAGGATTAGATCCTGGTGTCGGATACAAGTCTCCGAGGCTGGGAAGCAGTCTTTCCAGGGGGATAGGTCAAGCTGGGAAGCTTGTCTGCAATAAGCTTTCTTGAATTAAGAGCTACTTACAATGGAACATCTTAATTCTATCGGAAGACTAAACAGCAGTGGCATAAGTAAGCCGCTAGGGCGGTACAAGGAGCAAAGCGGAAATGGTAGAAGCCGCAAAAGTTTCCGATGAGCGGAAAGGCATGTAAATGCTCTATTACAGGTCGTCGTTCCGGGTGAGGACAACTGAGAAGTAGACTTTCTCATCAGACACGATCTCCATCCAGGAGAGTGGGGTCTTCATCAAGAAGTTTTCACAGAAGTGACAAGTCTTTGGGGAATTCCTCGATTAGACAGGTTGGCGTCTCGCCTCAACAAGAAACTTCAGGGATATTGTTCCAGGTCAAGGGACACTCAAGCTATAGCAGTGGACACCCTCGTAACGCCTTGGGTGTTTCAGTCGGTCTATGTGTTCCCTCCACTTTCACTCTTTCCGAGGGTGATAAACGTAAGAAAAACAAAGGTTCAGGCGATCCTCGTTATTCCGGTCTAGCCAAGGAGGGCTTGGTATCCAGATCTTCAAGACTTACTCATAGAAGATCCCTGGCCTCTTCCTCTACGAGAGGACCTGTTACAGCAAGGACCGGACGTGTATCAAGACTTACCGGGGCTGCGTTTGACGGCTTGGCGGTTGAATGCCATATCCTAGCCCGAAAGGGTATTGCCGGTGAAGTCATTCCCACATTGCTTCAGGCTAGCGAAGAAGTAACGGCGAAGCTTTACCACCGTATTTGGAGGAAGTATGTGTCTTGGTGTGAATCCAAGAAGGCCTGCGGAGGAATTTCAGCTGGGTCGTTTTTCTCCATTCTTTGCAAGCAGGTGTGGATGCAGGCCTAAAGTTAGGCTCCATTAAAGAATTGGCCACCTTTCCAGAAGTTCGGACTTTCGTGAAAGGAGTGCTGCACATCCAACCTCTATTTGTGCCCCAGTGGCACCATGGGACCTTAACGTGGTGGTGCAGTTTCTTATGTCACACTGGTTGGAACCTTTACGAAAGGTTGGGTAAAAATTACTCACTTGGAAAGTAGTCATGCTATTCGCCTTGGCGTCCACAAGGCGGGTGTCGGAATTGGCGGCTTTGTCTCACAAGAGCCCCTATTTGATCTTCCATGTGGATAGAGTGGAATTGAGAACTCTGCAACAATTTCTGCCAAAAGTGGTTTCTGCGTTTCACAGGGTCCAGCCTATTGTGGCGCCTGGGGCTACTTAAGCCTTGGCTGATTCGAAGTCTCTCGATGTAGTCAGAGCTTTGAATATTTATGTCGCCAGAACGGCTCAGATTGTGGAAACAGAGGCTCTGTTTATCCTGTATGCTCCCAACAAAATTGGGGTTGCTGCTTCTAAACAGACTGTTGCGCGCTGGATCTGTGATACGATTCGGCATGCTCATTCTACGGCTGGATTGCCGGTACCGAAGTCGGTGAAGACCCATTCTACCAGGTAGGTAGGCTCTTCTTGGGGCAGATGCCCGAGGAGTCTCGGCGGTTCAACTTTGCTGAGCAGCTGCTTGGTCGGGTTCAAACACTTTTGCTAAGGTCTACGAGTTTGATACCCTGGCTGATGGGGACCTCTTGTTTGCTCAATCGGTGCTGCAGAGTCGTCCGCACTCTCCCGCCCGTGCTGGAGCTTTGGTATAAACCCCATGGTCCTTTTGGAGTCCCCAGCATCCTCTAGGACGTATGAGAAAATAGGATTTTAATACCTACCGGTAAATCCTTTTCTCTTAGTCCGTAGAGGATGCTGGGCGCCCGTCCCAGTGCGTACTGTGTCTGCAGCTCTTGGTTGTCGTTACACTCGTGGTGTTTCTTTTCACTCAAGTCTGTTGCTGCTGTTATTAATGCCATGGCATGCGGTATGTGTTTACTGGTCGTGTTACACACAGGTTGTGTTACATTTTGGGTCAGCATATTGCTGTATGGTTTTTTCCATGCCATCAGCTGGTGTTCTATTGAATGCCACGTTCTGCGGCATGTTCAAGGTGTGAGCTGGTATGACACTCACCGTGTTTAAACAATAAATTCTTTCCTCGAAATGTCCGTCTCCCTGGGCACAGTTTTCTAACTGAAGTCTGGAGGAGGGGCATAGAGGGAGGAGCCAGTTCACACCCCTCTTAAAGTCTTATAGTGTGCCCATGTCTCCTGCAGATCCTGTCTATACCCCATGGTCCTTTTGGAGTCCCCAGCATCCTCTACGGACTAAAGGTGGGTACACGCTAACAGATATATCTGCAGATCAATTGATCTGCAGATATATCTATGGACGGATCGAGCAGTGTGTTCAGCATACACTGCTTGATCCGTCGGGGACTGACGTCATGAACTGGGCGGGCATGTACACACGCCCGCCCAGTTCACCTGTCAATCACCGCCGGCCGCCGCAGCATGTGTACGGGCGGTCGGCCGACCGACCGTCCCGTACACGCACAGCGACGTGCCAATATATCGGTAGATATATTGGCTGTCGGCTATGCTGCGCGGCCGACGCGATACGTCTGTGAACGACGGAGTTCACAGACGTATCGGCCGTACACACTGGCCGACGGTCCCGCGATATATCGGCTGTTCAGGAGAACGGCCGATATATCGACCAGTGTGTACGGGCCTTAAGAGAAAAGGATTTACCGGTAGGTATTAAAATCCTATTTTTTTTTTAATTTATTTTTTTTATGATCTGGGCATCTTGATTGGCTCATCTAGCTTTGTAATCTTTTATGCTTTTCCCTGGTGACAGGAGGTTAGATGGTGGCACCAAATCCTTCCCTTTAGCTCTGAGGTTGCCACATTGGGGCCTTTATTATAACTGATTCCCATAGATGTTTCATGCAGCAGTGTTTGGCAAAAGCGGGCCAGACCCTCACTAATACCCAGTCGCAGCAGGTGTGTATCTGGCACTGCAGGGTGGGGAAGAAGGGACATCAGTGGTACAATCCTAGCACAAAGATACAATCCTTTGTACTAGGTGGTGAGCCTGCTAATTGATGATGATAATAATAATTCTACAACAGTACAAATGTATAAACAGATACAGTTACTGCAGAAAGGCCTGTTGTGTACTGTCCCTATTCTCTTCATGCTGTTCTGTGTACATATTGTTTAGTAACAATACTTTTCATTTCCTGCTAGTAGAAATTGTTTAGCGGGAGTCAGATTATTCTTACGGTAGCTAAATCGAATGTTCTTTGTACAGGTAGAACTCCCCCCTTTCATGTAATGAAAGGTAACCACATGTCACACTGAGATAATATAATATGCTTATGTTGGGAAATCGCTAGTTTTCCTACGTGTGTACTGTTACGCTGGTAAGCACAGCAGGGCAGGGTTATATGGGTTTCATATAGCAAGGCTATGAGATGTGTTTCAGATTGTGCTGTAAACATCTCAAAGAAACCAGGTTATTTTCAATAAAACAACATTTACTTGATCAGTTAAAACTGCTACAGAGGTCTACAAATAATGACGTGTCCTCAAAGCTCATCGCCTGGTGTAAAGCTGTCACCAGTAGCATAACCTATGGGGGGAGATCATTTGTTATAATAGCCACGATAATTAACAGGTACTCAATAGAGCAGTAATTGTCGAGCCCCAATAGACCAGGATCAGCCGTGTTTTGCATGTGTATGTTTGTGTAGCTGTGCTTGTGTAATTGCAGTACATAAACGTCCAGAAAATAGATTACCTGCGTTACAGATATGAGTGTGCCTGTGTGATGGTTTGTGTTTGAGGGTTGGTTGTAAAATTCCAGCGTTTAGGATCCAGACTGTTCCAACGTACCCCGGAGAGTATTCTAACACACCCCTCTCAAAGCCTAACCCTAGTACTCTATGATGTGTGCCTTTGTTATGCGGGACATACACAGAACAATAATCATTCACCGCATGCAGACAGTCGCTATTCTTTATTTTGATGGTCAGACCTGTCCAATCGCCCGAACCCTTGTTCTGCCGTTTCAGAGCCGCAAAGTGAAAATTGCCTTCATACTTCCCGCAGTGCTCGGAGCATCATCGTCCCTTTTCTCTGCCCTTTATCCGGTTCTTCTAATCGTCTGCATAATCATGAATTCGATGTCCAGCTTAAGTTCCACTCTCTGTGTATGCCCGCATTCATGTTGCTGTGTGTGTGTGTGTGTGTGTGTGTGTGTGTGTGTGTGTGTGTGCGCACCTATTGCAGCCTCTGAAGCTGATGCAGGGCGAGTGTTACTACAGTTTGTATATTATATGTTGTGTGAAATCGGGCTGTGCACCACACTTTAGTTCTCTCTACCTTTTTTTTCTCTATCGTCCTTGTGGATGCTGGGGTTCCTGAAAGGACCATGGGGAATAGCGGCTCCGCAGGAGACAGGGCACAAAAAGTAAAGCTTTCCGATCAGGTGGTGTGCACTGGCTCCTCCCCCTATGACCCTCCTCCAGACTCCAGTTAGATTTTTGTGCCCGGCCGAGAAGGGTGCAATCTAGGTGGCTCTCCTAAAGAGCTGCTTAGAGAAAGTTTAGCTTAGGTTTTTTATTTTACAGTGAGTCCTGCTGGCAACAGGATCACTGCAACGAGGGACTTAGGGGAGAAGGAGTGAACTCACCTGCGTGCAGGATGGATTGGCTTCTTGGCTACTGGACATCAGCTCCAGAGGGACGATCATAGGTACAGCCTGGATGGTCACCGGAGCCGCGCCGCCGGCCCCCTTGCAGATGCTGAAGTAAGAAGAGGTCCAGAATCGGCGGCTGAAGACTCCTGCAGTCTTCTAAAGGTAGCGCACAGCACTGCAGCTGTGCGCCATTTTCCTCTCAGCACACTTCACACGGCAGTCACTGAGGGTGCAGGGCGCTGGGAGGGGGGCGCCCTGGGAGGCAAATGAAAACCTTTTTTGGCGAAAAATACCTCACATATAGCCCCCAGAGGCTATATGGAGATATTTAACCCCTGCCAAGATTCACTAAATAGCGGGAGACGAGCCCGCCGAAAAAGGGGCGGGGCCTATCTCCTCAGCACACAGCGCCATTTTCTCTCACAGAAAGCCTGGAGAGAAGGCTCCCAGGCTCTCCCCTGCACTGCACTACAGAAACAGGGTTAAAACAGAGAGGGGGGGCACTGATTTTGGCGATATTGAGATATATATAAAGATGCTATAAGGGAAAACACTTATATAAGGTTGTCCCTATATAATTATAGCGTTTTGGTGTGTGCTGGCAAACTCTCCCTCTGTCTCCCCAAAGGGCTAGTGTGGGTCCTGTCCTCTGTCAGAGCATTCCCGGTGTGTGTGCTGTGTGTCGGTACGTGTGTGTCGACATGTATGAGGACGATGTTGGTGAGGAGGCGGAGAAATTGCCTGTAATGGTGATGTCACTCTCTAGGGAGTCGACACCGGAATGGATGGCTTATTTAGGGAATTACGTGAGAATGTCAACACGCTGCAAGGTCGGTTGACGACGTGAGACGGCCGACAAACTATTAGTACCGGTCCAGGCGTCTCATGAAACACCGTCAGGGGCGTTAAAAACGCCCATTTACCTCAGTCGGTCGACACAGACACAGACACGGACACTGAATCCAGTGTCGACGGTGAATAAACAAACGTATTTCTCATTAGGGCCACACGTTAAGGGCAATGAAGGAGGTGTTGCATATTTCTGATACTACAAGTACCACAAAAAAGGGTATTATGTGGGAGTGAAAAAAAACTACCTGTAGTTTTTCCTGAATCAGATAAAATAAAATGAAGTGTGTGATGATGCGTGGGGTTACCCCGATAGCAAATATTGGCGTTATACCCTTTCCCGCCAGAAATTAGGGCGCGTTGGGAAACACCCCTTAGGGTGATAAGGCGCTCACACGCTTATCAAGTGGCGTTACCGTCTCCAGATACGGCCGCCCTCAAGGAGCCAGCTGATAGGAAGCTGGAAAGATATCCTAAAAAGTATATACACACATACGGTGGTTATACTGCGACCAGCGATCGCCATCAGCCTGGAGATGCAGTGCTGGGTTGGCTTGGTCGGATTCCCTGACTGAAAATATTTTATTCATATAGAGCATTTAATAGGATGCATTCTATATATATGTACGTGAGATGCACAGAGGGATATTTGCTCTCTGGCATCAAGATAAGTACGTTGTCCATATCACCCAGAAGATGTCATGGACACGACAGTGGTCAGGTGATACAGATCCCATACGGCACATGGAAGTATTGCCGTATAAAGGGAAGGAGTTAGTTGGGGTCGGTCCATCGGACCTGGGGACCACGGCAACAGCTGGGAAATCCAACCTTTTTACCCCAAGTTACATCTCAGCTGAAAAAGACACCGTCTTTTCAGCCTCAATCCTTCCTTTCCCATGAGGGCATGCAGGCAAAAGGCCAGTCATATCTGCCCAGACATAGAGGTAAGGGAAGTAGACTGCAGCAGGCAGCCCCTTCCCAGGAAAAGAAGCCCTCCACCGCGTCTGCCAAGTCCTCAGCATGACGCTGGGGCCGTGCAAGCGGACTCAAGGTGGGGGGGTAGTCTCAAGAGTCTCAGCGCGCAGTGGGATCACTCGCAGGTTGACCCCTAGATAGTACAAGTATTATCCCAGGGGTACAGATTGGAGAGTCGAGACATCTTCTCCTCGCAGGTTTCTGAAGTCTGCTTTACCAACGGCTCCCTCCGACAGGGAGGCAGCATTGGAAACAATTCACAAGCTGTATATCCAGCAGGTGATAATCAAAGTACCCCTCCTACAACAAGGAAAAGGGTATTATTTTTCCACACTATATTGTGGTACTGAAGCCAGACGGCTTGGTGAGACATAGTCTAAACTGAAATCTTTGAACACTTACATAAAAGGTTCAAATCGAGATGGAGTCACTCAGAGCAGTGATAGCGAACCGGAAAAAAGGGGACTATATGGTGTCCCTGGACATCAAGGATTACCTCCATGTCCAAATTTGCCCTTCTCAACAAGGGTACCTCTGGTTCGTGGTACAGAACTGTCAATATCAGTTTCAGACGATGCCGTTTGAATTATCCACGGCACCCCGGGCCTTTTACCAAGGTAATGGCCGAAAAGATGTTTCTTCAAAGAAAAAAGGCATCTAAATTATCCCTTACTTGGACGATATCCTGAAAAGGGCAAGTTCCAGAGAACAGTTGGAGGTCGGAAGAGCACTATCTAAAGTAGTTCTACGACAGCACGACTGGATTCTAAATATTCCAAGAATCGCAGCTGTTTTTCCGACAATACGTCTGCTGTTCCTAGGAATGATTCTGGGCATAGTCCAGAAAAAGGTGTTCCTCCGGGAGGAAAAAGCCAAGGAGTTATTCGACCTAGTCAGAAACCTCCTAAAACCAGGCCAAGTATCAGTGCATCAATGCACAGGAGTCCTGGGAAAAATGGTGGCTTCTTACGAAGCGATTCCATTCGGCAGATCTCAGGGGATTTGCTGGACGAATGGTCCGGATCGCATTTTCAGATGCATCAGCGGATAATCCTGTCTCCAAGGACAAGGGTGTCTCTTCTGTGGGGGCTGCAGAGTGCTCATCTTTTAGAGGGCAGCACACTCAGCATTCAGGACTGTGTTCTGGGGACCACGGATACCAGCCTGAGAGGCTGGGGAGTAGTCACACAGGGAAAAAATTTCCAAGGAAGTGTGGTCAAGTCTGGAGACTTCTCTCCACATGAATATACTGGAGCTAAGGGCAATTTACAATGCTCTGAGCCTAGGAAGACTCCTGCTTCAAAGTCAACCGGTGCTGATCCAGTAGGACATCATCATGGCGGTCGCCCACGTTATCAGACGGGGCGACACAAGAAGCAGGAGGGCAATGACAGCAAGGATTCTTCGCTGGGCGGAAAATCATGTGATAACACTGTCAGCAGTGTTCATTCCGGGAGTGGGCAACTGGGAAGATTTCCTCAGCATAAATGAATTCCACCCGGAAAAGTGGAAACTTAATCTGGAAGTTTCCACATGATTGTAAACCGTTGGGAAAGACCAAAGGTGGTTATGATGGCGTCCCACCTGAAGCGCCAGGTCAAGAGACACTCAGGCAATAGCTGGGACGCTCTGGTAACACCGTCGGTGTACCAGTCGGTGTATGTGTTCCATCCTCTGCTTTTCATACCCAATGTATTGAAAATGATAGGAAGGAGAGGAGTAAGAACTATACTCGTGGCTCCGGTTTGGCCAAGAAGGACTTGGTTCCCGGAACTTCAAGAGATACTAAGAAGGGTCTTGATTCGGCAAGAACCGTGTCTGTTCCGGGACTTACCGCAGCTGCGTTGACGCCAAGGCGGGTGAACGCCGGATCCTAAGGGAAAGAGGCATTCCGGAAGAGGTCATCCCTACCCTGGTCAGAGCCAGGAAGGAGGTGACCGCACAACATTATCACCACTTAGGTGAAAATATGTGCCAGGGTGTGAGTCCAGGAAGGCTCCACGGAAGAATTTCAACTAGGTTAATTTCTACATTTCCTGCAAACAGGAGTGTCTATGGGTCTCAAATTGGGTCCATTAAGGTTCAAATTTCGGCCTGTTGATTTTCTTCCAGAAAGAAATTGGCTTCAGTTCCTGAAGTCCAGAAGTTGTTAAGGGAGTACTGCATATACAGCCCCTTTGATGTCTCCAGTGGCACTGGGCGATCTCAACGTAGTTTTGGGATTCCTAAAAAATCACATTGGTTTAAACAACTCAAATCTGTGGATTTGATATATCTCACATGGAAAATGACCATGATGTTGGTCCTGGCCTCGGCCAGGCGAGTGTCAGAATTGGCGGCTTTATCTCACAAAGCCATATCTGATTGTCCATTCGGACAGAGCAAAGCTGCGGACTCGTCCCCAGTTTCTCCTTAAGGTGGTGTCAGCGTTTCACCTGAACCAGCTTATTGTGGTACCTGCGGCTACTAGGGACTTGGAGGACTCCAAGTTGCTGGATGTTATCAGGGCCCTGAAAATATAGTTTCCAGGTTGGCTGGAGTCAGGAAATCTGACTTGCTGTTTATCCTGTATGCACCCAACAATGCTGGGTGCTTCTGCTTCTAAGCAGTCGATTGCTCGTGGGATTGGTAGCACAATTCAACTTGCACATTCTGTGGCAGGCCTGCCACAGTCTAAATCTGTTAAGGCCCATTCCACAAGGAAGGTGGGCTCATCTTGGGCGGCTGCCCGAGGGGTCTCGGCATTACAACTTTGCCGAGCAGCTACGTGGTCGGGGGAGAACACGTTTGTAAAATTCTACAAATTTGATACCCTGGCAAAAGAGGACCTGGAGTTCTCTCATTCGGTGCTGCAGAGTCATCCGCACTCTCCCGCCCGTTTGGGAGCTTTGGTATAATCCCCATGGTCCTTTCAGGAACCCCAGCATCCACAAGGACGATAGAGAAAATAAGAATTTACTTACCGATAATTCTATTTCTCGGAGTCCGTAGTGGATGCTGGGCGCCCATCCCAAGTGCGGATTATCTGCAATACTTGTACATAGTTATTGCTAACTAAATCGGGTTATTGTTGTTGTGAGCCATCTTTTCAGAGGCTCCGCTGTTATCATACTGTTAACTGGGTTCAGATCACAGGTTGTACAGTGTGATTGGTGTGGCTGGTATGAGTCTTACCCGGGATTCAAAATTCCTCCCTTATTGTGTACGCTCGTCCGGGCACAGTACCTAACTGGAGTCTGGAGGAGGGTCATAGGGGGAGGAGCCAGTGCACACCACCTGATCGGAAAGCTTTACTTTTTGTGCCCTGTCTCCTGCGGAGCCGCTATTCCCCATGGTCCTTTCAGGAACCCCAGCATCCACTACGGACTCCGAGAAATAGAATTATCGGTAAGTAAATTCTTATTTTTTTTATACCTTGTTTATTGTGTTGAATGTTACTGTATGTCATAATTGTGTGACTATCCTGTGTTAATGCTGTGTGTTTGGTTGTTTGTATATGATTGTGACTGTTTCGGAGTGGCCCCCAAACTGTCTCCGCTCACGCCACTTTTAGAACATCAGCAGTTTTTCAAGGCACCCTTATGTCAAGTTTGCTATCGAGACTCTTAATAAAATACAAAGATGGTGAGAGACACACAGAAGGGGGAGCTGAGCCTCATACAGAGAATGGGGCAAGCATAGGAGGGGGATGAAGTCAGATGTAGGCAGGGGAGGAGAAGGGACCCTACTTAGCTGGAGATCTGCCTTCTGTCGGGGTTCTGTGGAGGAAGCTGTGATGAGCAGCATAAAGAGAAAGGAGAACAAACATCGCTGCGTCTGGCTCGGAATCGGGCCCCGTGTCACCCGCATCATTGTATAAGCCAGAGCGCTCGACCACACAGCTCTACAAACTGGAAAAAGGGAACGAACATGAAAACGTACGCGCACGCTATATGTAGTTTAGCCATGCATCAATGCGTCCCCCAGCAGAGTTTATTATTCCTGGTCCTGTTCATTTCCAAACTTCTCACAAGCTCATCCCTTCTCTCTTTACTAACATGGATACAAATGGCTAGCTGGGGTATGTATTAATATTTCAAAATGAGAAGCAATACCCGTACGTTTCTAAGCCGCACACATAAGCTATCTGCGTTACATGTTGGGCTTACCTAGAGGGAAGACTATGTCCCTGTCCTTGGACGGGATGATTCCAGAGAATACACTGGGACATTCCAGTGTGGCTATTCCTGGACTTGTGCAGACAAATACAAGCACGGTCTAGATATCAGATTTATTGGCTCAAGAGACTTTAATGACAGGAGAGATAAGAATTACTATAATTTTTTGCAATACAAGTTAAGATTTTGCGCTATTCAATTCAGCGCTTTGGTAAGTTGGAGACTGCCCGTTCTCCCACACTAAACAGGTTGTTTTGTCGGGAGAACTGGCATTCTCCGACTTAAGTGCCCGACTCGATGCTGTTTTCGCAGCGCAAAGGGTAGATATCAGCATCGCGCCAGCACTTTTGTCGGATTTCTGCCCGCACCCCACCCCCAGGGGTGCAAGAAGAGATTCCTTAGTTAAGTGTCACATGGCGCTGAATTGAATAAGCCCGGGAACTAATTCCCAGCACTATTCAACTGTCGCTGAATTGAATTGTGCCCTTGGGAGGTTGCTTTGTGATCTGAATGTTTTTTCTGGGCAAATTGACTAAAACCATTTTGGAGCTTGGATTCAATGAAGTGCGGTGCAGGATGGTGCGAAGTGTGTAGTCAGGACATCAGCTGTTCCTACAGCAGCCGTCGGCATTGGGCATTGTAATGCACTCTAGAGGAGATGTAGGGTGCCATTGCAGGCGTTCTTTTGTTGAAATAACCGCCTAGAAGCTGACAAGTACTATGGTAGTTAATTGAATATCTTGAACTAGGTGATTCATCGCGCCCTACGGGCACTCTTCACACTGTCTGAAGGGGCTACGCCCCCTTAACCCTTGCACGGACAAAGGGCGTGCAATGGTTAAGGGGTCGAAGCCCCTTGCAACGGTGTGAACAGTGCACGCAGAGCCTGATGAATCACCTAGTAGGTGCTTTGGTTGGGGGAGTGGCGGGTGCGGGGAAGATGCGGATGGGACCCTGGGGTGCCGCGAGAGGGGCAGTTGCGGTGGTGCCACAGGTGGGGGAGGGTGCGTGGGTGCCACGGGTGGTGGTCTGGAGCCACTGCGGGTGGGGGAGGAGCAGTTGCAGGGGTGCCTCGGGTGGGGGAGGGGTGGGTGCGGGTGGGGGAGTTGGGTCCGGAGCTACCGCGGGTTCTGGAGGGGGTGTGTGGGGGTGCCACGGATGGGGCGCGGAGGTACTGTGAGTGGGGGGAGGGGTTAGTAATGCTTATCCTGCTTCTCCTCCTGTCAGCAGCTAAGCTGCTGTTCTGCCTTTGGCAGTGGCTCTCCCGGTGACTCGCACAGCAGCCAGTCAATATTGTTAGCGCCGGTGTCCCAACGCGCCGCATTACAGGGAAGAAGATGCACTCAATAAACTACAGCTCCCAGCAGCCCTGAGGGCCGGAATGCTTCGGCGCTAAGGGCTGCTGGGAGCTGTAGTTTATTTAGTGTGTCTACTTCCCTGTAATGCGGCGCGTTGGGACACTGGTGCTAACAATAGAGACTGGCTGTCAGAACTGAGTGACTGGCTGAATCAATGTAAAAGGTGAGAGTGCTGTGCAGTGTCAGTGACACTGCACACAGGCCCGGTGCTAGCCGCTTAGCAAAGGGATGCAGTGCAGTGTAAGTGTCACCGGTACAGGAGGCATTATGTGTGTAAGTGTCTCTACTACAGGGGGTATTATGTGCGCTGTGCGTTTGTAAAGTATGCGAGGGTGCAAATTTATAGTTTGCAGGGGGGTCCGAACACTCTAGCACCAGCCCTGACTGCACACCCACTGCACTGCACAGCACTGTCACCTTTTACATTGATTCAGCGTCCATACATTACCTGCCGCGATATCACCCTCTCTATCTGCTACATTAGCCATCTCGGGGCTTCCAGGCCGGCAACCCAGGTGCTGTGTTGCAGAGTCAGGGCCTCTGGGGATCTGGGCGCGTCTGTGGTGGGGAGGCAGTTCTGTGACATCACACGCAGAGCAGGCTCCGGGGCTCAGAGAGTATGCGGCGCAGGGAGGGCTATGAAAGCCTTCCGCTGCGCCGCTTTCATACACATCTATGCCGTTGGCCGCAGCAGCTTTTGTTCCAACTGCGGCGCGGCAAGGGAGTGGGGATTGTTGATGCCGGAGGGGGCAGTTGGACTGGCAGCAAGACATTGGTGGTCATTCTGAGCTCATCGTAGATCACTTACACTGATATGCGGGGGGACTCCCAGAACAGGGCAAGTCAGGCCGACCCCCCCGCACAAGTACAAAAGCATTGCACATCGGCGATGCTTTTGTACTTGAAGAGTAACTCCCAGCCAGCGCCGCTCCTGTGGCTGGCCGGGAGTTACCCGTCGCGAGAAAATGCCGCTAGCAGTGTATTTTAGCTTAGCAGAAGTGCGAACGAAGGGATCGCAGAGCGGGTACAAAACATTTTTTGTGCAGTTTCAGAGTAGCTTCAGACCTACTCGGCGCTTGCGATCACTTCAGAACATTCAGTTCCTCATTTGACGTCACGAACACACCCTGCGTTCACCCAGCCACGCCTGCGTTTTTCCGAACACTCCCTGAAAACGGTCAGCTGACACCCAGAAATGCCCTCTTCCTGTCAATCACTCTGCGGCTGCCTGTGCGACTGAAAAGCATCGCTAGACCCTGTGTAAAACTACATCATTCGTTGTAATAGTACACCGCACGTGCGCATTGCGCTGCATACGCATGCGCAGAAGGGCCGAGTTTTTGCCTGATTGCTGCACAGTGAACGAATGCAGCTAGCGAACAACTCGGAATGACCCCCATAGGATGCTGCAGTAAAAGGATGTTTCCCCTATCTACAGCGCAGAGACTTGCTGCAGGTGCAGTGGCATACCCTCCAGCTGCACCTTTTTGGCAGGTACAGTCCCTTTTTTTTTTTTTTATGGTCTGTACCGTTTTTTGACTCTCCAAGCTTCCATTGAAAGTATAGGAAAAGGGGCGTGGTCACGCCCCCTTTTCGAATTTACATCAATGTTTATGTGTAAAGTGTTGGAGGGTGTGTTGCTGCAGATGCAGTGGGCTTATTTTGGGGTGTGGGGCTGGAGCTGCAGCTCCATCAGTCCCATTGCTAATCCTGCTCTGTGAAAACACAGCAGGCAAAAGGCAGAGCCTCCCATTGGATGTAACCTGTATGGGAGGGCGTTTCTCGCCCAATCAGCTGTGGACTGGGTGTGATAGAGCTGCCACTAACCCAATGAGAGCTCCTAGCCACGCCCAGCGTTAGAGGTCCAGGCACAGAATCGCAGGGCTATTATATAGGAGATATAAGAGCTTCAGCCTACAGCTGCCTCTCATAAGGCTGAATACTCACTGGTGTTTGATAGTTCAGGGTGATTTATACGGAACAGTGAAATATTATGAAGGCGGTCCACGTGATCATTTTCCTGCCTCCCAACTCAAGGTTATTTATCATCTACGTAGTGAGTTAAGAGCCCGTTTCACAATGCGACCCTGAGTTCCAATTCTGCTCAACAGAAAGCTCAATTGCCGGGTTATTACGGTCAGCGGGAGGGAGACGCTGGTAAAGGTTACAGTGATCTTTAGCGTATGTGTTAGTGCTTACCCCCTCACCCAGTGACTCGCCTGCTATTTCTAGTGCTGTTACATACCCCTGTGCTATACTCTGCTCACTGTATGGCGAACTCAGCTTAAAGGAGACCTGAAAATAATCTCTTAATTGCAAGGTGCTTCTTTCCTATGGGGTGACCCACAGACATTTTTGTCCTGGATTTAAAGCCAGAGGGAATATTGTATTTTATTGGTGTCCCCATTGCGTAGACTTGTTGTGGCATCTGAACTTGGGTATAGGACACTGCGATTATAATGTTTTCACAGGGTTGGCTGATTTAAACCAAATGGTTTAAAAAAAAAAACCACACACACACTTTTTTTTTATTTTTTATGATGCTGTGACTAACACAGCGCCTGACTTCTTAAAAAAAATAATAATCCTATTATACTAAAAAAACTAGTGTTTTTTTCAAAAATTGTTGATGCCAGTCGCCCAACTTGATCAAGGTTTCTAATGCATTATTCATTTTTTTACCCTTTAAAACATTAATGCAAAAAAACAAAAACAAACCTGGTTTCAATTAAAATGAACTGTTTAAACAAAAAGTTTGTTTTTTAATAAAATAAAAAGGGAAATTCAATTGTTTTTCGCCAGCTGCCCCAATTGTAGCTCCTTTGGGGTGCAATCTGCTCGCAATCCCCCCCTCCCCCTCGGATATGGCGAGCAGAAGTGCGCAAAAACTGAACCGTTTGAGCGCTCAAATTGGACTTTTTTCACATCTCGACAATTAGTTCGGTCGGGTTTAGCCGCTTTACACGGCTAAACACGACATCTCTGGGCGTGATCAGTGCAAGAAAAAACCCAGTGAATTGCGCCCAGTGATCTCCGGTCACTTTAGATGGGAGGTTGGTCGCGCAAAACAATTGAACTCCCCCCTTGTAATGACATCGAAACTTTTAACCCTATATTTGTGAATTATCGGAGCTGGTTGGTTTTCCTGTATTTCAATTTTATGGTCTGCAGTTAGGTACAGACCATGTTATATAAAATCCATAAGGTAAGACGGGTATCATCATTCGTATTCCAGGGGATAGTGGGAGTTGTATTGCTTCCTTATTGTTATGACATTAGTGGGAATGCAGTTATGGCTGCGTATTGGTAGCGGCTTCGGGCCACAGACTAGACGCTGAAGTCCGCCAGTCAGGCAGACCTGTTGAGGTCTGTTCACCGTGACCACTTTATTTTATGGGGTGGCAAGTTATAGTGCGACAGTGTTCTTCTATAGAAAACTGTTCTGCATTTTAATCCTTCATCTCGTCTCCTTGTGTAATGAAATAATTCCCTAATCTCCACTTCTCAGACACTGTTAATTAACAGGAGCGACATCACTTTTCTGAAGCAGAAGCTAATTACGCCTTTGTTAGTCGCTCTCGCTGTGTGAAAGCGTTGGAGTTTCTGCATTAGTAGCTCCTCTGTCTAAAGGAGACTGACATAGATCAGAAGTCTCAGTAGATATCTATCCCTATGGATCAGGGATCACAAACATGGCCCTGCAGAAAGCAACCAGTGTACATGCTAAACAGTATTATCCCCTTATCTGTGTTATACCAAAGACAGGGGTAATTCACTTCTCTGCTATGTCACCAGGCACAGCTTTCTCTAATATCCCCTAGTGCCTCTGTGGGGGAGTGCAAGGCTTGTGCCCATGGGCACATTGACGGAATTGTTACTGAGGGACTTCATGGCCAGTGTGCAGAATTGTATCACCCCCATAGTGCTCTTTTTAAACTAACAGAATTCCTGCTGAATTAGGCTGTCACTGGCGTTTAGATGTAGCTATCGGCAGAGGACTGTGGTAACTAACAAATGGGTGTTTAAAGACATTTTTAAAGTAGAAAACTGAGCCCAAAACTGTCACAAGCTAATGACTTACAGTGAACGACGCTATTTCCCTGTCACGTGCGCAATTTTTCAGTTATCTGAATCGTTTCTGTGGAACAGCAAAACAGGCTATTAACCAACCAGCCCCGTTCTAGCCACATAACACCCATCCTCTACTCCCTTCACTGGCTGCCTGCACGATGGCGAATCATCTTCAAGATTGGCTTACTGAGTTTCAAAGCATTCCATGACCAAGGCCCAAGGTACCTGAAGCAGCTTCTGACCCCATACTGCCCCACTCGATTACTGCGATCTGTAGATGAAGGACTTTTAGCAGTACCTAGAATCTACCGTAATTCATCTGGGGTTCGAGCTTTTAGTCATGCGACTCCGACTCTATGGAACTCACTTCCCCGCACAGTGCGAGAGGCCCCAACTATAGAATCCTTCAAAAGTAGACTCAAGACTTTTCTGTTTACTCAAGCATTTCCATAATGTCCCTTTTAGTATCTTCATGCTTCTGTATTTTATGAAAATGTACTTCATTATTTTCTGTACTATATTATGCTATGTATCTGTTAAGCGCCTTGAGTCCTATTGGAGAAAGAGCGCTATATAAATAAAATTATTATTATTATTTCCCATTGAGTGCTGTGTCACTATACTGTGGGTGGAACACTGCATCGCCATACTCCCTAGCACGTCTTTGGGGGGAGGGGGGGGGGGGTGCAGCGATGGCGGTCTACCCTCCCAAGGCCTCCCCTATCCTCTTCTAAGCATGCACATTAAGCACCAGAGTTTGGACCCCTGCGGCATGCGATTCCACACACACGTGGCTGCATCTGAAAGGTACACTTTTTAAGTCTTAAGAACCCCTACTGCAACATCAGCCATAAAACATATGGCTAAGGAAAATTAGATTATTTCTAAGACGATACTGTACATATAAAATTATTAATATGCTAGTAGTACACTGTCATTGAAGTTGGGCTCGGGAAACTTGGAGGGCCTTTATCTATGAATAGAAGTATCGCTTGCACAATTATGTGTGTGTTATTGGTCAGTTTGCTGGTGAACAGGTTGTGTAAAGGATGGAGAAGTGACACTTCTGTACACAAGCCCTAAACAGAGAATGTTAGTTATTTAATAAGCTTGTGTGTTAGTCCATGTATTCAAATGATAAAAAAGCTGTGTGTGATATTCAGGAGACGACAACATTTGTGGTGACGTTTTCTGGAGGGAACCTGCTGTCTGCGCACCCCAGGCTTGTAGTGTAAAGCAGCGATGGGGAACCTTCTGCCCTCCAGTTGTTGTTGAACTACACATCCCAGCATGCCCTGCAACAGGTTTAGCATGGCTAAATAGCAATACTGTAGCAAGGCATGCTGGTATGTGTAGTTCAACAAAGGTTCCCCATCTCTGGTGTACAGGAATCCCTTCTATACTGTAGGTTTCCAGTGTGTTGGCTGACAGAGCAGGTACCCTGTCATTTCTGCAGCCGTTCCTGTCTCCTAGCAGGGGTCCTGTGTGCCAGCCATCAGTGCTCCTTCCATTACTAGACACTGCAATGTTGTGGGGACTTTCATAAAGCTGGTTCTCAATGCTACATGAGGTTATACTGGGCTCTGTATTTGCATTTGTGGTTCTTGTTGTCTAGCTGTGAGTGCTTTGCGGAGTATAATTGTTTTTCCTCCTTCCTTAACTTAAGATACACCCATCCCACGCCCCGTTTTACATAAGAATTGGATGTGTAAATGTGACGACACAGCTGGTCTCTCAGATATACAGTACTCGTTTCCTTTTGCTCAGGCAGCAACAGAGGACCATGCAGGTAACAGCTGGACTGTATCCGACCTGGGGACGGTTTAATGCTAGGTGTACACATTTACAGGTCATTTCTCGGCTGGTCAGTCCGATTTATTGCAGAGTGTGTACACACAGCGCCCGGAGCCGACTGTCGCACACAAACCTGACAGATCGTCCCTCAATGTAGGAGTACTGCAAGCCGATGTTATGCAGCAAATGCAAAGTGTACAGAGATTGCCTGACACCCTGCATGCAACAATCTGTCCTTATAGGAACGATGTGTAGTGTGTGTATATTAGACATCAGATGTTCTCTAGATCACTTCAGCGATGACCGCATTTGATTTGTGCAACTTGTCCACTTTCCTCGGGGCTTTCTGCATCCCCCCCCCATGTGACTTCTTGCTTTGTCCTCCCATAGAGTTCCAGAAAACCTGACATGCAGCAATAAGTACAACTCGCGCAATCCGATTCCTCAGCGGGATTATACTGAAATTAAAATATCTTGTACTTTGCGCTAGAATCAAAGGAGGAGGGGAATTCACTTCTAAGAGATGTGTCGCCAAAGGCAGTAGTGACGCTCAGTATGCCAACATTTGAAATGTCGACGTGGTCATGATATTGGCATTGCATTTTTCAGGTCAACATCTCATCAATACCGACATGTTAGATGTTGGCATTTCAACCATGTCGGCAACATTTTGATCTTGACATATGTCAGCATCATGACTGCGATACCTCATCGTTGTAATACTATGCTATGTGTCTCTGGGAATTGGGACATTTTACATTTGTGTAGGTCACAGGACTTCCTGGATGAGCGGATGGCACTCGGCAATGCAGAAACACACAATCCCTGCCAGGACCCTGAAAGAGCGCTCTCTTCCCCCTCGCTGTCACTGTTCTGTGATTTCTCACACTGGTTGCTTTGTTATTCCAGCTGCGAGGATGGCATGGTGCCTTTGCCTAATGATCGTGTCTCGTGAATTATTCAGTAGACTCTCTGTGTAAATAAGACATCGTATAATCTGCTTGTTTCTCCTTTTCACCTCGTCATGTAATGCAGCAAATTACAGGATGTCTGCTATAAACTTCTTTCTTACTTGCCAGAGGGTATTAATTGAAAGTTGCATTTCTCTCTGCCCCATATGCAGGTGTACATACTGAGAATGATATAAATGGTCCCCATGTCTTGGCTGTTATAAAGTCTGTCTCTTTAGCCATCGCGCACTCTGATCAAGCACCTCTCTGCAGCCTTTGGAACCTCATTCATGCTCGAGGGCCTGTCATAAGCTCATGCCAGCAGTCTATCCTTGCCAAATTGGGTCGTGCATTCTGCTCATGTGAGAGCACATTGATACCAGTTGCATCCGCTTTCCGCCACGGTCCAAATACTGGTGTCCGCTTCACACTCTGTTATCCGTTGCCTCCATTAAAGATTGCTTGCAAACCTCCGCTCAGTATTTGTTTTATGATGGCATGTAATGCATTTTGCACTTCGTGTGACGGTGAAGTACGTGGGTTTAGGTTCCAACAACCTACAGTATTTGTGCCTCTTACTGGCCGCATATTCTGACAATGGTCAGTTTGTCGCACAGATTTCATCAAGACACTTCCCAGATCATAGAGCAGTGATTTTCAACCGCTGTGCCGCGGCACACTGGTGTGCCGCCAGCGGTTGTCAAGTGTGCCGCCGCCAGAGATCCCTGCTGCCAGTCCCCGTCTGCTGCCGTCTTCACTATACAATGACCGCGTAAGAGCTGCCTGCGCTGCCCGATAGTGATACTGATTTACAGCATCACTATCGGGCAGCACAGGCAGCTCTTCTGCGGTCACTGTATAGTGAAGACGGCAGCTCTCCTGCGGGCCCGCCCGTGACCCCTACGACGTGGCGTGACTCATAGGTCACGTACACATCACCATCCCGCCTAGGCAGCGACTAGTTTCCCTTCGTGGCCCGTGCTGCTGTGTTCTGCTCCTCAATGCTCCTGCCGCTAAGGGGGAAAACAAAAAAGGTTTGGGCCAGTGCTTTATGATGTGTGTGCAGTGCCATTACTATGGGGGTCAGTGTGTGTGTGGTGGCATTACTGTGGGTGTCAGTGTGTTTGGTGGCATTATTATGGGGGTCAGTGTCTCTGGTGGCATTACTGTGGGTGTCAGTGTGTTTGGTGGCATTATTATGGGGGTCAGTGTCTCTGGTGGCATTACTGTGGGTGTCAGTGTGTTTGGTGGCATTACTATGGGGGTCCGTGTCTCTGGTGGCATTACTGTGGGTGTCAGTGTGTTTGGTGGTATTACTATGGGGGTCAGTGTCTCTGGTGGCATTACTGTGGGTGTCAGTGTGTTTCGTGGCATTACTATGGGGGTCAGTGTATTTGGTGGCATTACTATGGGGTCAGTATATTTGGTGGCATTACTATGGGGGTCAGTGTGTCTGGTGGCATTACTGTGGAGGTCGGTGTGTGTGGTGGTATTACTATGGGGGGCAATGTGTGCAATTACTATGGGGGACAGTGTGATGGCATTACTATGAGGGTCAATGTGTGGAATTACTGTGGCAGACAGTGTGTTCAAGTACTGTGCATTATTTTAATAACTGTTGGGGACAATGTGTGTGTGTTTTTAGCCTTGGGGACAAATATGTTTGTTTAATTTCCCTGTGTGTGTTTTATTTTTCCGTGGGGTACCGATGGTGTGCCTTGGCAATTTTTAAATCTTTTTGGTGTGCCGCGAACTGAAAAAGGTTGAAAATCACTGTCATAGAGATTAGTTCTCTTCCCCACACAGAGTGGATAGATTGGGCTCATAAGATTGGGACTAGTACTCTGTCCATCCTATGGGCATTAGTTCATCCTGTTTCCCTGCCTACAGAAGAGCATCCACTGTAATTTGTAGGACTCCAAGTATTGGGCTGGAGATGACTAGTTAGCCTAATCCTCCAACACCTCCAGGTGGGTGGGGCTCCCAGCAAATAATGTGCCTACTCCTCCAGGCAGGTGGGGCTCCCAGCAAGTAATGTGCCAACTCCTCCAGGTGGGTGGGGCTTCTAGCAAGTAATGTGCCAAGTCCTCCAGGTGGGTGGGGCTCCCAGCAAGTAATGTGCCAACTCCTTCTGCCGGGCAGGTGGGGCTCCCAGCAAGTAATGTGCCAACTCTTCCAGGCAGGTGGGGCTCCCAGCAAGTAATGTGCTAACTCTTCCAGGCAGGTGCGGCTCCCAGCAAGTAATGTGCCAACTCTTCCAGGCAGGTGGGGCTCCCAGCAAGTAATGTGCTAACTCCTTCTGCCAGGCAGGTGGGGCTCCCAGCAAGTAATGTGCTAACTCCTTCTGCCAGGCAGGTGGGGCTCACAGCAAGTAATGTGCCAACTCCTTCTGCCAGGCAGGTGGGGCTCCCAGCAAGTAATGTGCCAACTCCTCCAGGTGGGTGGGGCTCCTAGCAAGTAATGTGCCAACTCCTTCTGCCAGGCAGGTGGGGCTCCCAGCAAGTAATGTGCCAACTCTTCCAGGCAGGTGGGGCTCCCAGCAAGTAATGTGCCAACTCCTCCAGGTGGGTGGGGCTCCTAGCAAGTAATGTGCCAAGTCCTCCTGGTGGGTGGGGCTCCCAGCAAGTAATGTGCCAACTCCTCCAGGCAGGTGGGGCTCCCAGCCAATAATGTGCCAACTCCTTCTGCCAGGCAGGTGGGGCTCCTAGCAAGTAATGTGCCAAGTCCTCCTTGTGGGTGGGGCTCCCAGCAAGTAATGTGCCAACTCTTCCAGGCAGGTGGGGCTCCCAGCAAGTAATGTTCCAACTCCTGCCAGGCGGGTGGGGCTCAAAGCAAGTAATGTGCCAACTCCTCCAGGTGGGTGGGGCTCCTAGCAAGTAATGTGGCGACAACTCCTGGTGGGTGGGGCTCCCAGCAAATAAACTGATCAAAGAAACTGCCCAGATTTAAAATTTGTGGGAAACCGATCAGCCAGAACAGGTTCGGTATATTATGTTGATATGTTCAGCATGTCAACATTGATGAAATGTCGACCTGGTCACAATGTCGAGGATTAATATTTCATTTAACCGTAATCCTAATGTCGACATTTTCACTATAATAACATCACTATAATGACGTCACTAAAATTACTGTCCACATCCTGGTGTTGACATGTCAGCATAATGATTGACTATGTGATTGCATACCTCCAGAACCATATAATGTCTGTCCTACTGCGTCATCTTGTTGTGCTACTGACAAATCCTAGTCCCCCTCCTATGTAGTGCTCAGTCTCCTGGGAGTGATACATAACCTTGTCTGCACCTTCTATGCAGCAGATTTATTAGCAGGTACAAAAATCCCCCTGTCACCTTTTAATAAAACAATAGTGGGAATGTTCCGCAGGCAGCATCCTCTCCTACTGGAAGCGACAGTGATATTATAGCCCAGCTTCACACCCTAGCATAATACGGTTAAGGAAGAGCAGCAGCCGGTAGCTTCACATGCAAGTGGCCGGCTCTCAGTATGAGTGACATTAGGTGGTTTAGATGCCCCTTAACCATTGGCACAGCGGTCTAAATTCACTTAGTGGTATTGCTGTCCCTGTTCTGGAGTAATTCTTTTAGCCGTAGTGCAGTCCTTATTCAGTCCTTGTGTGTAGATTGGTATTAAGTGACCATGAGGTTTTACCATTGAACAGAGTTTTCTGCTCATTACTGTAGGGCTGTGCCCGTGTAATGCAGATAATGCTTACCTCTCATGGTCTTGTTTTTGGTTGGACAGTCCAGAATCTGTAGGGATTGGGAGGTGCTCTGGGGCAGGCTGTTAAGCCGGGTGTCTCTCTACGGTGCGTGTCATAAAATAAATGAGATTTTTCTTAGAAATATGCCCACCAGAGGTGTGGCCGTGCCCCCTCGTCACAGCCTCTGGTGTTGGAAGATGTGAATAACGTGTGCTAGGACTATTGAGTATAGAATTTGGACTACAGACCAGCTCCACCTTTATGAACCATGCAACAGCGCCCTTTTATATTAGTACTTCTATTGTACCTCAATGATATAGAGCAGTTTACCTATTGTAGTCAGCAATAACTTAATGTATTTCCCACCAGCTTATTTGGGGTTAATTCAGTTATCCGCTGTGCTTACTGCAGGATTTTAGGTCTGGGGCTGTTCATTTATCGGCGTGAGCTCCAGATACCACGTTAAGCACCGTGGCTAACTCACGGTAAGGCACAGTTATGGGTTATGTTGCCAGAGCTATGCAATTACCATGTGCAGAAAGTCCTGAGGGTTCACATAACATGGATTTCTATTTGCATCTTCCTGATGTGGCAACAAAAATACTCATTAAGAGCACCCTCGGGGGTTACCGCGGGCAGTAATTGAATAGCTCTTGGCTCTAAACCAGGTAGCTAAAAGTTCACAGTAAGTCACGCAGCTAATTTGAATCCCGCCCCCCCCCTTACTTGGGGTTGATTCAAATGTTCAAGACGCCCCCTGCTGGGCTTCTAAAGTAATGGGCGTCAGAGTAATTCAATTGTTGCACTGATCAGATGCCCATTAGTGTTTATTCGCTGAAAGCACTTGGTTCAGCCACGCAAACTAGCTAAAACCGTCTAAAGTTCTAGTGTGGGCGTCTAAAGTCCTGGTTTTGGTGCCCAAACGACAGACTTTTCACACGATGTCTGCCACATCTGATGGGAATATTTAGACGCCCAGCAGGGGGCGCCGAGGACATTTGAATCACCCCCATAGACTAGGTAACTGTTTTTAACAAATACAATATGATTGCAATAATCAAAGCAACGGAGGAGATGAAGGTGTGAAAAGAGATGCTACTCTCTAGGCTTACTGTGTATCACTATTTGGGCATTAGCAGTCTAGGCAGTAAATGAGTTATAGCGGTATATGGTTTAGGAGGGTAAGATGTATCATTTTATAACGTTGCTGTTTGTTATCTGTGTTCTCCCTTTTAGAAGAACGACGAGAATGGCAACAGTTCTGGAGAAAGCGTCGAGTTCCCCACCACAAACCTCTATGAACTGGAGAGCCGGGTGCTCACAGATCACTGGTCCATTCCGTACAAGCGAGAGGAGTCCCTGGGAAAGTGCTTGATCGCTTCTACTTATCTGGCAAAGCTCGGTAAGACCACAGCCACATGAAGGAAGACTTTGTATTGTCCTGGGGGGGTTAAGTAGCAGCGTAATGCTGCTCTACCACCTATAAATCCTATTATTCCGGTGATTGATTGCAGATCTGCTGTGAAGAGACGTTTTACCTGCTCACTCAGTTACTCCTGTAACTCCTTCCAGGAATCTTTAGTATTGTGCCCAGCTGGGACCGTCAGTCAGCAGAACTGTTACAACCACTTGCCCAGCCCCGTGCGTGACTCAAACAATCCCCATGGTCCATGTCTGCAGAGCGACCACTCCAACGCTGCCTGTTTAGGGAAACGTAACCCCTCTGACGTGGAAGCGGAGCTCGGGCTATGCAGATCATTCAGCCTTATATTAATGTCACATACACCAGATATACACATATAGGGGCTAAGACAGACCTGATCGCTGCTGAGCGTTTTTGCATCGGCACATGCCAGACAGCCGACGGCTGTCTTAGTCCTGCGATTGCCTCTGCCTGATTGACAGGCAGAGGCGGTCACTGGGCGCCAGAGGCGGCCGGCGGAGTTTGGCCGCCGTTTAGGGGGCGCGGTCCAGGCAACGCAGGCGTGCCCGAACCGTTGAGGGGGGGCGGGCAGTGGCGACTGCGTGACATCAGATGCAGCCGCTGTGACCTGGGCAGCGATAAGTAGCTCACTGCCATCGCACAGGAGCTGCGCAGGCTGGGAGCTACTCTTCCAGTACAAAAGCATCCCTGCCGTGTGTTGCTTTGTACTTGTGCGAGGGGATGGGGGGTAAGGTCAGGCCTGACATGCGGGGTGGACTAGCCCTGTGCTGGGCGTCCCCCCGCATGTCTGAAGACTGATCTTAGAAGTGCTAAATTTAGCACCTATATAGTGTTCCCTCTAGAAATGAAATGGGGCAGGGCACCTGACTCTGGGGGTATATTTGCGCGCGCGCCCGAAACGGGGGCGCAGCCATGTAAATTAGGGGGCATGGCATCTTTACACGCTGGGAGGTCAGGAAGCAGGCGGCTGTTCTAGCAGGGCGCCGCAAAAGGGGCAGGGCGGGTTTTGCCTTTTAAAAAACGGGCCCTGCTAAAACAGCCTAGAGTGAACACTACCTCTACGATCGGGTCTGAATTAGGCCCATAATCACTATAATAGCTATTACTGCTCCAAGCTGCATACCAGATCCGAAGTGCCAGACAGACGGTTGTGAGACAACAGAGTCTGTGTGTAATTCAGAGCAGCAGATCCGTGTTATATTATCATTGTGCTTCAGTCTAAGCAGGGATAAGGAAGCTGAAGAGGCTGTGACGGAGGCTGGCAGTACAGTAGGGGCAGTCACGTATGCTGCATTTGTGCCAGACACTTTGTGGCATAGTTATCACATTCCGCATCTCAGATGTGGATGGGGTGTGATAAATTCACCCAAATTCGCATTGCGGTAATTGAATACATAGTAAGGATGTATCCATTAGGGAATCCTCTCCCTAAACTTCTTATGGTATTTTTTGCTAAATATACCGCCAGATTCTCCTCCAATTGCCCTATAGTACGTTTATTTGATACTAAAATAATGTGAAATGGATGTGAAAACACCCTTTTGAACATTGCTAAATATAATACTAATGAATAAGCCCATATGTCACTTACAATCTTGTTTTATGGGGAGGGGGGGGGGGTTTGTGACATTTGTGTTGGGCATCCTCTAAAACTTAGGCTGTTGTAGAACTACAAGTCATAGCATGGCCTTATAATTGGAGGCACATTGTGCATCTCCGCCAACATCTGTGGTTCACAATCCATCATTGCCTATTTGGGGGTCCTGATACAGTGGCGCTTTGACCACTGGGATACATTTTCCGCTTTCCATAGTCTTGGCTACAAATGAAATGTGTCTCTCCATATTTTGTCCCAGTAGCAGTAAAAGGTTTCTATAGAGCCGTCATTGGTTATGGAGCTGATCATCCGCCAGATGTCATCCGGGGTACAGAGGAAGCAGAAACCATTCACGCTGTCGCATTTGTATATTCTTTTGTTCTCTTGTCGAAGTTTACAGAGAACATAATAGCATATTTATTATAGCAATGATTATGTACTGCGCACAGACGGTTTCTTTCCAGGCTTAGGAATCTCTTGCAGATGTACTTGCTACAATAATCTCTCACGTGTTTGGCTTTACTGTAAGGGTTACGTAACATAGGCTACTGAGGAATAGTATCCCTTATCTCTGATAGGTAAAGTGTTTCTGGAGAATAATAGGATCTAGGTTGTGTGTTTTCAGTAATGGAAGGTAAGGGTTAATTGGAAGAATGATTTGGGGCCATTTAATTAGAGCCGATGGCAAACTGTGCACATCACTGCTGATTATGGTGCTCCAATACTTCAGATATTCCTCTACAACGTTTTTGAAGTGTGAAGGAAAAATCTGCGCTGTCGGTGGGCCTGAGGTGTCTGAGAAACAGACAGGAGTACCGTGAGGCATGAGGTGTCTTAGAAACACAGGAGTACCATGAGACATGAGGTGTCTGAGAAACAGACAGGAGTACCAGCTCCTTGCAGGTCAACTCCGCTAATTTAATTGCTCCCCTTTGCTCTTATGTTGTACATTCTAACAGTGATCAGAAGTGACGGGGACCGGGACTAGGTAGTAACTACAACCCTTATTTCTCAGTCAGCCACTAGGGGACACTGGAACATGCTGACACTGGGGTATAGACGGGTGGCTATAGGGAGCCTGGCACTTTAAATTTTAAAGAAGTGACCCTTATTTTACACTACTGTGCTGTATTCTATGACCTCCTCCTTTCCTCACCATTTGGTACCTCACCCTTTATATTATAGGGGGAGCGGATAAGGCAGTGGAGTATGACTGCTATTTGTGTGTTCATGTATTACTTTTGATGATACAAAATTGTGCTTTTAGCATGTATATTTTTTGCTTTTCTCCTTTATTAAAGAATCAGTTTACAACATTCTTAAGCGAACTGTAAGAAAACAAGTTTTAGTGACTCATTTGTAGTGACAGCCCACAGACTTTTCCTTCCCAGCCCCCACGCTGTTTCCTGCAGCGCTCCCGTCTGTGTAGGAGGTGGTTATCTAATTCCTAGTATATTAAATGTTGTTGTTTTTGATTAATACACAAAGGGTTATTTCTTTCATCCTACAGTGTCTGATGGTTGTTAATCTCCCTCTGTTTTGTGTAACTTTCCGGCAGGTCTCTCCGACTCCGATGAAAACTGCAAAAGGTTTATGGAGAGATGTATGCCAGAGGCTTTTAAGAAGGTAAAACAGGTGGTCCTGTTCTCGTTGCTAGTTTCCCAGATCGCAAAACAGAAACGTACTTCGTGTGGCTTTGTGACATTGGATGAAGCTGTAACAATGACTCCATATTACAATGTGTGACACTGGGTGAGGGGGTGATCTCTGTCCTGGCAATATGTTGCAGACAGAACAAGCCGAATGCTGAATTGGGTGTTGCACAAACTTCCTGTTCCATTGCATGAGGAATGTGTGACAGATTTGCATATATGCATTTGTTCCTTTAGTTGTTGATTGAGGTATATATTTATTTGCAGTTAAATACCCAGATTGCACAGATTGCAGAGAGACTGGTAATGGTCAACCACATGTCTCTTAAAGGCCACCATCCACTAGGGAGCTTTATCTCAGCAATGAGTTGGATCCGATTTTCCCGCAGTCTGGCTGGGAGCTTCCCTGGAGCCCTGCAATTGCGATTTGCTACTTGTGATTTTTCTCATGCAATCTAACGTTATTAAACCTATTTCTGTGCAATTGAGATAAATATAACGTACAGTACGCGTGATCTGAGACTGCGAAGGGAGACACGCGGGAGCGTGCATTGCAATTGCACGAAACGGACATGCAATGTGACACTTCATGCTATCTGTCTCAGAAATTCATCTCAGTTGCATAAAAACAGGCTATATGGCACTAGTGGATGGGGGCCTTTAGTGGGTTGATTTTAGTTGGACACGTGCTGTCAGATTGGGCGAGGGGCTGCAGAATATACTGTGTGTGTGGATCTCCTCGCCACATCATTAAAGTGCACACACAAGAAAGTCAGACGTTATTTGCTGAGCAAACCTGTAAATGCAGCCTCGCAGTTCACAAGGGACCAGTCACACAACTGAGGCATGAGGTGCTATTGTGTCCCTCTCCATAGAACACTCCTAGAACAGTCCATCAGAATGATACAGCGTGTAGTGCTTTTGTAAGTGCCCCTGGATTGTGCAAATCCCTCATTCGGAGAGGTTTTTTTTTCTTTTCCTTTTAATATGAAGTTGCTGACATCCAGTGCTGTCCACAAATGGGGCACCGAGATCCACGAGGGAATCTACAACATGCTGATGCTTCTGGTAGATCTGGTGGCGGAACGAATCAAGCAAGAATCAATTCCCACTTGTCTTTTGGGCGTGCTCACCATGGTAAAGTATCTTACTCTGTGGTGTTCCCGTATGATATTATACTGTACTCAGCACTTCCTGCAAGGCCTCCCTCCAGTGACTCACTGAGTTATTCATCAGGAAGCGTCTGCCTGGTCACTATCGGGGCAGGACTGTGCTCTCAGGAGATGCTCCTGCCTCCCCGTAGTGCATTATCTTAGTAGTGATCAATAACTAGGTCTGTATAAGTATCTTAATTCATGCGCTCCATTATGTATAATCCTGTGCATTATTTGCTGACGTAGCCAAGACTACTACGCACGCACGCACGCACGCACACACACACACATTACAAGCTGTGTTGTAACCGGAGTTTCCGATTTTCTTGAAATCATTCTTCTCACTCTCCTACACTCCACGGAGGTCCCCTACTTCATGGGCAAACCAGTACCCAGGAATGAATGGTGTACCGGGGCCTCGAATTATCTCACCGATGTTGCTAGTTTCTTTATATAGTCCCAAAGCACCTGTTTCCGGTGTGTGTGTGTGTGTGTTGTATGGGCACGTAAAACGTATTAAGAATTGCTTCTCTTCCTGCACCGTGCCAGGCCTTCAATCCTGACAATGAGTACCACTTCAAGAACCGAATGAAGATGTGCCAGAAGAACTGGTCCGAAGTGTTTGGTGAGGGGAACACTTATGCAGTGTCTCCGGCCAGCAACCTGCAGAAGGTGAGAATAAGCCGCTTCGTTATGGCGCCAATACTGCGCCAATTTATGGTGTGAGGATCATGAAGAGTAATTGTCTCTCTTGCGTCTTTCCTAGGAACCCCATGGCTGGCTGGTAGATCTAGTCAACAGAGTAAGTATCGTGGACAGAATGGAAACCCTGTGAAACATATATTTAAAGAAACCTGATAATAGCAAAAGAAACCGATCAGTCTCTAAGTTGTTGTTTTTTAAAGTGACTTTAAAAAAATAAATAAATAAAAACCTAAAAAGACACTTCCCCTTTGCTGCCATTCTATATAAATGTTTATAGCACTGTAAATTGGTAACAAATAATATTCAGCATTATTGTAGGTTTTACCTTACAGTAGGAAGTGTATACGTGAGATTTTCCTTCCAGTACTCTCAGAAATGTAATTGAGGGTTTTAGGATGATGTATAAAGAACCTCTCCACTCCCTCTCTCTGCAGTTTGGTGAACTGGGTGGTTTAACAGCAATTCAGTCTAAGTTGAACTCTGAAGATGTAGAACTTGGGGTAAGTCGTCTGCTTGTTATTCCGTTGATCAATGGTTGTGTAATGAAAGCATAATGCCATAATATAGTCATTGCAGTGTAGAGGACTTTAAAAAAAGGTTTGATGTGGTAAACCCAGCACTGTATCCACAGCAGGGTTCATTGGGCAGCACGATGGCACAGTGTTCAGTATTGCTGCCTCAGAGCACTGGGGTTATGAGTTTGACTCCTGACCACAGCCCTGTCTGTGTGGAGTGCTTATATTCCCCCCCATGTTTGTGGGAGTTGTCTGTGGGTGCTCCTGTCTCCTCTCACAGGGAGAGTCATTGGCTGCTTACTGATATGTTATGAGTGTGCTTGTGTGTTAGGGAATTGATCAATGACCAGTATTCTCTGTGAAACGCTGCTGTATAATTGGTGGCGCTTTATGACTTGTAATAATAATTATGTATTGGTGCATTGATTATTATCAAAACCATTTTTGTTGTCTGGATCTGTATGTTTACCATGCAATTGAATGCACTTTAATTGCATTAGGTAGGTATGGCCCTTTGCCACAGGCACAATGCAGGGTTCGCTGGCTCCCGGGCATATGCAACTAAAAGAATCCCTCACACCTGGTTTCCATTCCCTTTGATTTTTGAATTTTTTTATGTGCACCCATCAGCCATAACATTAAAGCCACCTGCCCACTATTGTGTAGGTTCTGCTAATACTGCCAGTACAGCTCTGACTCTTTGCAGCATGGAGCCCACAGAACCCTGGCACCAAGATGTTCATAGCAGGTCCTGTAAGTCACCAGGTGATGCCTCCATGGCTTAGATTTTTTTTTTTCCAGGACCTCTCTCAGATGCTCAGTTGGATTGAGATCTGGGGAATTTGGAGGTTATATCAACACCTTGAACTCTTTGTCATGTTCCTCAAATGAACAATGTTTGCATTGTGGCAGGGCGCATTATCCTGCAGAAAGACGCCCCTGCCATCAGGGAATACTGTTGCGATGAAGGAGTGTATACTTGGTCTGCAACAATGTTTAGGTAGGTGGTACGTGTCACAGTAACTTCCTCATGAAAGGCAGGACCCAAGGTTTCTCAGCAGAACATTGCCCAGAGCATCACACTGCCCCAGTGGGCAAGCCTTCTTCCCATAGTGATTCCTGGTGCCATCTCTTCCCCAGGAAATGATGCACACACACCTCTCTGCCCACATTATATAAATCAATAAAAAAAAAAGTGATTAAACAAACCTGGCCAGATTCTTCCATTGCTTCATGGTCCAGCTCAGGTACCCATTGTAGGTGCTTCCGGCAGTAGTCCGAGGTGAGCATAGTCCCTCTGATCGGTCTGCAGCTACGTAGCAAGCTGTGACACCATTCCATCATAGCCAGCATTAACTCTTTCAGCAGCTGCAGTAGTGCTTCTGTGGGGTCGGGCCAGACAAACTACTCTTCACTCCCCTCACGCATCAGTGGACCTGTTGCCGGTTCACTGGTTGTCCTTCCCGGGACCACTAATCACTGCATACCGGGAACACACCACAAGACCTGCTGTTTTTGCGATGCCCTGAGTCAGTCATCTAACCTTCACAATTTGACCTTTGTCAAAGTTGCTTAGATACTTACACTTGCCCATTATTCCTGCTTCCAACTCATCAACTTCAAGATTTGAGAGCTCACTTGATGCCTAAAGTATGTTTAGATGCGCCCTCTAGTGGCTACATCTCCATATGGGAATTATAATATAAGACTTTTGGGGTGAATTCAATGGTTAGAGCGCCAAAAATACTGTTTGGGCACCCAAACCACTGACTTTTTGCACATTTCTGCTCGCCGAATCACTACCTTGATACTCCCAACTGAGCAACAATTGAATTGCTGCATTGGATGCTCACTAGTAATAGCTGCCGGCAAAACAATTGAATTCACCATCTCTGTCTTTAATCCACTTGGAAGACTCTAGATAATGGGGTATAGAGTGTCCTTTTGGACTTTGGCACTTAATTTTGTCTGTATTTCCACTCTGCATTGCCTTTTATTGCGGTGAGGAAACCTGTTACAGTGTGAAGGCACATGGTACAAGATCAGTGAGCGCCTGTTGGGAGGTGCGGCACACCGCTTTGGCTGAACGGCTGTGTCAAGTGGCCGTTTGGTCTCCGCCCATACTTTTGCTAAATTTTACCATTTCATGTTTTCAGCTGGCCCACTCTCCCCCGTCGTACTCATTCTAAGTTAGCGTATAGTTTAAAAACGTAGAGTTATTGGCAATCTGTTTAACATCTTACTGATCGGCCACAGTAGGTTTTACGTATGCCGGTAGCGCTGTAACTCTGTAGCACCATTTTTTAAAATAACGCTTCTTAGAGTCACTTATGTGCTCTATTTGTGCTGCCATATGTGACCTTTGGCCTGTAATCTGCGCTGAATAGATTGTATAAAGCACTTCTGCATTCAACAGCGTTTCAGGTAACCAGGTAATGTCACCAGGATTTTCCTGCGTGGTTGTGTCTCCGGTGGCAGTGTATGGGTTGTCCAGGTCGGATCTCCCTTATCACTATAGCAATTGGAGCCAGTGTAACATAGCAATACACCAGGGATAGGAAGGGATTCATTGTTTTCTGCCTTTTCTGGTGGCTAGTAAGATGCGGTGTGATTGGAGCGTTGCATGCTTTGGGTGTACGTATTGCTGGGGACAGGATGGGTTTTACCTCCCTCACTGGACTTTTCTGTTTTCCTACCAGGCAGTGTCAGCATTAGTGCAACCTCTTGGAGTCTGTGCAGAATACCTCAATTCCTCTACTGTGCAGGTAAGAGCACTGTCCTGGGGAGGGGCGTACAGGTGTGACAGAGCCAGGGAAGTAACATAGCCCTCTGTGCCAAATGACTGGGCATAGTGACTGCTTTAAGCTTAGGCATTAATAGAATCATGCGCTCTATAGAACGACGACTTAACCAATATCTATAAACCATGTAACACTATATGTATAAACAAGCAAAAAGCCGTATACTGAATTCTTATCATATGCTTTAGGGGAGTAATATATAGTAATGAAGAACTAATTTCGTATATATAAGCAATGTTATTATTCATTTCATTTTAACACTGTGAGGTCTATTTACTAAGCTGTGGAGAGAGATAAAGTACCAACCAACCAGCTCCTGTCTGTCATTTTTCAAACACAGCCTGTAACACAGCAATTAAGAGCTGATAGTTTGGTACTTTATTGATCTCCAAGTCTTAGTAAATAGGCCGCTATGGGTCGTCTACAGAATTGGACGCAAAAGTAATAGCAAAGTGCATCTGAAAAGTAGCAACCTCCCCCCCATACCTGTGCCAGAAGCGCCAGGTATACAATAGGTGGCGTGGCTTCACTGTGAGCACACACAACTAAATATGGCAATACACAGTGCATACTTTCTGTTCAATGTAATAAGTACCCAAGTGCCTTGTTAAGCGATCAAGACACAGATATAATTGTTTGCTTTGACTTAGAAACCACATTTGCAACAGTTTCACTCTATTTGCATTAGTGGGTGTGTTTTAGTCACTTTTGTCCAATCAGATGCCGCCATTCGTCCGTCATCAACAGTCCACAACTTGCACCAGGGTTTCTCTACCTGCAAGTTTGCTCCCCCTGGGTATACACATCTTCTTGGTACCCATTTTGCTGACAATTCGCATCAACACACCATTCCATGCCCTTACTTGACTTTGCCGTATCTGCATGCCCACTCCAACTTGAGTCCAGGCCCCCTAGTCACACTCAGTCACAAGTCCAAGCTACATCTAACTCTGAGGAAGGCTCTTTCTCTATAAGATGATGATGTGTGTGTTTGAGAACTGAATTGGAATATTTCTTCCCCATTAGCCGATGCTGGATCCAGTGATACATAAGATGATAAAGTTTGTCCAGGGCGTGGAAGAGAAAGATCTTAAGGACAAGGTAATAATATGATCTACTAGACTTTCATGTAAAGGAAAATAGGGTTTGTTATTTCACAGTATAATACTACTGCATAACCTCCCTATTATTTTATATCTGCAATCCCTGGGCATGCAGGTTTGTTAATAAAACAAGGAAAATGTACACTTTATATTTGTGTGTTACTCTTATAATGAATAGGTTGATGTATTATACTCCTGAATCTGTACGTTGGGGACACTCCAGTTTGAATTTATTTCCTGAATGTTTTGACTTTATCACTGGTCTCCTACCAGATCCGGTATCCGGACAGTGTTCTCCCCAGAAATATTAGTTTTTTTGCGGGGCAGTATTATGAGGCAGCGGGTGTGGGTGTTGTAACGCAGACCGAACCCTACCACAGCAATTAAGCAGCAGCCCACCGTGCATCCTCCCTCTGTCCTCCCCTCTCATCCGGTATCTCATTTAGGCAGGCACCAGTTAGACGAGGGGGAGACTGTGAGGCTGGAGTGCTTGCCTCCAGTGACCAGGTGGACCGGGGGAAGGGGGCAGCCGGTATCCTCCTTCCAGCAGCGACTGCTCAGACAGTGTGTACCGGGGTCCAGGTGGAGGGAGCGGACGGTATCCTCCTTTTCTCTAACGTCCTAAGTGGATGCTGGGGACTCCGTAAGGACCATGGGGAATAGCGGCTCCGCAGGAGACTGGGCACAAAAGTAAAAGTTTTAGGACTACCTGGTGTGCACTGGCTCCTCCCCCTATGACCCTCCTCCAAGCCTCAGTTAGATTTTTGTGCCCGAACGAGAAGGGTGCACACTAGGTGGCTCTCCTGAGCTGCTTAGTGAAAAGTTTAGTTTTAGTTTTTTTATTTTCAGTGAGACCTGCTGGCAACAGGCTCACTGCATCGAGGGACTAAGGGGAGAAGAAGCGAACTCACCTGCGTGCAGAGTGGATTGGACTTCTTAGGCTACTGGACATTAGCTCCAGAGGGACGATCACAGGCCCAGCCATGGATGGGTCCCAGAGCCGCGCCGCCGGCCCCCTTACAGAGCCAGAAGACAGAAGAGGTCCGGAAATCGGCGGCAGAAGACGTCCTGTCTTCAACAAGGTAGCGCACAGCACTGCAGCTGTGCGCCATTGCTCTCAGCACACTTCACACTCCGGTCACTGAGGGTGCAGGGCGCTGGGGGGGGGGGCGCCCTGAGACGCAATAAAACACCTTGGATGGCAAAAAATGCATCACATATAGCTCCTGGGCTATATGGATGAATTTAACCCCTGCCAAAATACATAGAAAAACGGGAGATAAGGCTGCCGATAAGGGGGCGGAGCCTATCTCCTCAGCACACTGGCGCCATTTTCCCTCACAGCTCCGTTGGAGGGAAGCTCCCTGGCTCTCCCCTGCAGTCACTACACTACAGAAAGGGTTAAAAAAGAGAGGGGGGGCACTAATTTAGCGCAGTATTAAAGATACAGCAGCTATAAAGGGAAAAACACTTATATAAGGTTATCCCTGTATATATATATATATAGCGCTCTGGTGTGTGTTGGCAAACTCTCCCTCTGTCTCCCCAAAGGGCTAGTGGGGTCCTGTCCTCTATCAGAGCATTCCCTGTGTGTGTGCTGTATGTCGGTACGTTTGTGTCGACATGTATGAGGAGAAAAATGATGTGGAGACGGAGCAGATTGCCTGTAATAGTGATGTCACCCCCTAGGGGGTCGACACCTGAGTGGATGAACTGTTGGAAGGAATTACGTGACAGTGTCAGCTCTGTATAAAAGACAGTGGTTGACATGAGACAGCCGGCTACTCAGCTTGTGCCTGTCCAGACGTCTCATAGGCCGTCAGGGGCTCTAAAGCGCCCGTTACCTCAGATGGCAGTTATAGACGCCGACACGGATACTGACTCCAGTGTCGACGGTGAAGAGACAAATGTGACTTCCAGTAGGGCCACACGTTACATGATTGAGGCAATGAAAAATGTTTTACACATTTCTGATAATACGAGTACCACCAAAAAGGGGTATTATGTTCGGTGAGGAAAAACTACCTGTAGTTTTCCTGAATCTGAGAAATTAAATGAGGTGTGTGATGATGCGTGGTTTTCCCCCGATAACAACTGATAATTTCTAAAATGTTATTGGCATTATATCCTTTCCCGCCAGAGGTTAGGGTGCGTTGGGAAACACCCCCTAGGGTGGATAAAGCGCTCACACGCTTGTAAGAACAAGGGCTCTACCCTCTCCTGAGATGGCCGCCCTTAAGGATCCTGCTGATAGAAAGCAGGAGGGCATCCTAAAAGGTATTTACACACATACTGGTGTTATACTGCGACCAGCAATCACCTCAGCCTGGATGTGCAGTGCTGGGTTGGCGTGGTCGGATTCCCTGACTGAAAATATTGATACCCTAGATAGGGACAGTATATTATTGCCTATGGAGCATTTAAAAGATGCATTTCTATATATGCGTGATGCACAGCGGAATATTTGCCGACTGGCATCAAGTCTAAGTGCGTTGTCCATTTCTAACAGTAGAGGGTTATGGACACGACAGTGGTCAGGTGATGCGGATTCCAAACGGCATTTGGAAGTATTGCCTTATTAAGGGGAGGAGTTATTTGGGGTCGGTCTTTCAGACCTGGTGGCCACGGCAACAGCTGGGAAATCCACGTTTGTACCCCAGGTCGCCTCTCAACATGAGAAGACGCCGTATTATCAGGCGCAGTCTTTTCGTGGGCAAGCGGGCAAAAGGTTCCTCATTTCTGCCCCGTGACAGAGGGAGAGGAAAAAGGCTGCAGAAATCAGCCAGTTCCCAGGAACAGAAACCCTCTCCCGCCTCTGCCAAGCCCTCAGTATGACGCTGGGGCTTTACAAGCAGAATCGGGCACGGTGGGGGCCCGTCTCAATGAATTTCAGCGCGCAGTGGGCTCACTCGCAAGTAGACCCCTGGATCCTTCAGGTGATATCTCAGGGGTACAAATTGGAATTCGAGACGTCTCCCCCTCGCCGTTTCCTAAAGTCGGCTTTACCGATGTCTCCTTCTGACAGGGAGACAGTTTTGGAAGCCATTCACAAGCTGTATTCCCAGCAGGTGATAATCATAGGTACCCCTCCTGCAACAGGGAACGGGGTATTATTCCACACTGTTGTGGTACCGAAGCCGGACGGCTCGGTGAGACCGATTCTAAATCTAAAATCTTTGAACACTTACATACAGAGGTTAAAATTCAAGATTGAGTCACTCAGAGCAGTGATTGCGAACCTGGGAGAAGAGGACTACATGATGTCTCAGGACATCAAGGATGCTTACCTTCATGTCCAAAATTTACCCTTCTCACCAAGGGTACCTCAGGTTTATGGTACAGAACTGTCACTATCAGTTTCAGACGCTGCCGTATGGATGGTCCACGGCACCCCGGGTCTTTACCAAGGTAATGGCCGAAATTATGATACTCCTTCGAAGGAAGGGAATTTTAGTTATCCCTTACTTGGACGATTCCCTGATAAGGGTAAGATCCAGGGAACAGTTGGAGGTCGGTATAGCACTATCTCAAGTAGTGTTGCGGCAGCACGATTGGATTCTCAATATTCCAAAATCGCAGCTGATTCCGACGACTCGTCTTCTGTTCTTAGGGATGATCCTGGACACAGTTCAGAAAAAAGGTGTTTCTCCCGGAGGAGAAAGTCAGGGAGTTATCCGAGCTAGTCGGGAACCTCCTATAACCGAGCCAAGTCTCAGTACATCAATGAGATGGTTCTGGGAAAAATGGTGGCTTCCTATGAAGCAATCCCATGCGGCAGATTCCACGCAAGAACTTTCCAGTGGGACCTGCTGGACAAATGGTCCGGGTCGCATCTTCAGATGCATCAGCGGATAACCCTGTCACCAAGCACAAGGGTGTCTCTCCTGTGGTGGTTGCAGAGTGCTCATCTTCTAGAGGGCCGCATATTCAGGACTGGGTCCTGGTGACCACGGATGCCAGCCTGCGAGGCTGGGGAGCAGTCACACAGGGAAGGAATTTCCAGAGTTTATGGTCAAGCCTGGAGACATCACTTCACATAAATATCCTGAAGCTAAGGGCCATGTACAATGCTCTAAGCTCAGCAAGACCTCTGCTTCAAGGTCACCCGGAGTTGATCCATTCGGACAACATCACGGCAGTCTCCCACGTAAACAGACAGGGTGACACAAGAAGCAGAAGGGCAATGGCAGAAGCTGCAAGGATTCTTCGCTGGGCGGAAAATCATGTGATAGCACTGTCAGCAGTATTCATTCCGGGAGTGGACGACCTCCACCCGGGAGAGTGGGGACTTCACCCAGAAGTCTTCCACGTGTTTATAAAACTCGACAAGTATTGCGCCAGGTCAATGGACCCTCAGGCAATAGCTGTAGACGCTCTGGTAACACAGTGGGTGTACCAGTCAGTGTATGTGTTCCCTCCTCTGCCTCTCATAACCAAGGTACTGAGAATTATAAGATGGAAGGAGTAAGCACTATATTCGTGGCTCCGGATTGGCCAAGAAGGACTTGGTAACCGGAACTTCAAGAGATGCTCACGGAGGATCCGTGGCCTCTACCTCTAAGAAGGGACCTGCTCCAGCAAGGACCCTGTCTGTTCCAAGACTTACCGCGGCTGCGTTTAACGGCAGGGCGGTTGAACGCCGGATCCTGAAGAAAAAGGCATTCCGGATGAAGTCATCCCTATCCTGATCAAAGCCAGGAAAGATATAACCGCAAAACATTATCACCGCATTTGGCGAAAATATGTTGCGTGGTGCGAGGCCAGTAAGGCCCCGACGGAGGAATTTTCAACTAGGTCGATTCCTACATTTCCTGCAAACAGGAGTGTCTATGGGCCTGAAATGGAGGTCCATTAAGGTTCAAATTTCGGCCCTGTCAATTTTCTTCCAAAAAGAACTAGCTTCAGTCCCTGAAGTTCAGACGTTTGTGAAAGGGGTACTGTATATACAGCCTCCTTTTGTGCCTCCAGTGGCACCTTGGGATCTAAATGTAGTTTTTGGGTTCCAAAAGTCACATTGGTTTGAACCACTTAAATATGTGGAGTTAGAATATCTCACATGGAAAGTGGTCATGCTGTTGGCCCTGGCCTGGGCCAGGTGCGTGTCAGAATTGGCGGCTTTATCCTGTAAAAGCCCTCATCTGATTTTCCATTCGGACAGGGCGGAATTGAGGACTTGTCCTCAGTTTCTCCCTAAGGTGGTTTTCAGCGTTTCACCTGAATAAACCTATTGTGGTGCCTGCGGCTACTAGGGACTTGGAGGACTCCAAGTTGCTAGACGTTGTCAGAGCCCTGGAAATGTAGGTTTCCAGGACGGCTGGAGTCAGAAAATCTGACTCGTTGTTTATTCTGTATGCACCCAACAAGCTGGGTGCTCCTGCTTCTAAGCAGACTATTGCTCGTTGGATTTGTAGTACAATTCAGCTTGCACATTCTGTGGCAGGCCTGCCACAGCCAAAATCTGTAAAAGCCCATTCCACAAGGAAGGTGGGCTCATCTTGGGCGGCTGCCCGAGGGGTCTCGGCTTTACAACTTTGCAGAGCAGCTACTTGGTCAGGAGCAAATACGTTTGTAAAATTCTACAAATTTGATACCCTGGCTGAGGAGGACCTGGAGTTCTCTCATTCGGTGCTGCAGAGTCATCCGCACTCTCCCGCCCGTTTGGGAGCTTTGGTATAATCCCCATGGTCCTTACGGAGTCCCCAGCATCCACTTAGGACGTTAGAGAAAATAAGAATTTACTTACCGATAATTCTATTTCTCGTAGTCCGTAGTGGATGCTGGGCGCCCATCCCAAGTGCGGATTGTCTGCAATACTGGTACATAGTTATTGTTACCAAAAAATCGGGTTATTATTGTTGTGAGCCATCTTTTCAGAGGCTCCTCTGTTATCATGCTGTTAACTGGGTTCAGATCACAGGTTGTACGGTATGATTGGTGTGGCTGGTATGAGTCTTACCCGGGATTCAAAATCCTTCCTTATTGTGTACGCTCGTCCGGGCACAGTATCCTAACTGAGGCTTGGAGGAGGGTCATAGGGGGAGGAGCCAGTGCACACCAGGTAGTCCTAAAGCTTTTACTTTTGTGCCCAGTCTCCTGCGGAGCCGCTATTCCCCATGGTCCTTACGGAGTCCCCAGCATCCACTACGGACTACGAGAAATAGAATTATCGGTAAGTAAATTCTTATTTCTCTAACGTCCTAAGTGGATGCTGGGGACTCCGTAAGGACCATGGGGAATAGCGGCTCCGCAGGAGACTGGGCACAAAAGCAAAGCTTTAGAACTACCTGGTGTGCACTGGCTCCTCCCCCTATGACCCTCCTCCAAGCCTCAGTTAGATTTTTGTGCCCGAACGAGAAGGGTGCACACTAGGGGCTCTCCTGAGCTTCTTAGTGAAAGTTTTAGATTAGGTTTTTTATTTTCAGTGAGACCTGCTGGCAACAGGCTCACTGCATCGAGGGACTAAGGGGAGAAGAAGCGAACTTGCCTGCGTGCAGAGTGGATTGGGCTTCTTAGGCTACTGGACATTAGCTCCAGAGGGATGATCACAGGCCCAGCCATGGATGGGTCCCAGAGCCGCGCCGCCGGCCCCCTTACAGAGCCAGAAGACAGAAGAGGTCCGGAAAATCGGCGGCAGAAGACGTCCTGTCTTCACCAAGGTAGCGCACAGCACTGCAGCTGTGCGCCATTGCTCCTCAGCACACTTCACACTTCGGTCACTGAGGGTGCAGGGCGCTAGGGGGGGCGCCCTGAGCAGCAATAAAAACACCTTGGCTGGCGAAAATACATCACATATAGCCCCCAGGGCTATATGAATGAATTTTAACCCCTGCCAGAATCCATAAAAAAGCAGGAGAAAAGTCCTCGAAAAAGGGGCGGAGCCTATCTCCTCAGCACACTGGCGCCATTTTCCCTCACAGCTCAGTTGGAGGGAAGCTCCCCTGGCTCTCCCCTGCAGTCACTACACTACAGAAAGGGTTAAAAAAGAGAGGGGGGCACTAATTAGGCGCAGTATTAACAATACAGCAGCTATAAGGGGAAAAACACTTATATAAGGTTATCCCTGTATATATATAGCGCTCTGGTGTGTGCTGGCAAACTCTCCCTCTGTCTCCCCAAAGGGCTAGTGGGGTCCTGTCCTCTATCAGAGCATTCCCTGTGTGTGTGCTGTGTGTCGGTACATTTGTGTCGACATGTATGAGGAGAAAAATGATGTGGAGACGGAGCAGATTGCCTGTAATAGTGATGTCACCCCCTAGGGGGTCGACACCTGAGTGGATGAACTGTTGGAAGGAATTACGTGACAGTGTCAGCTCTGTATAAAAGACAGTGGTTGACATGAGACAGCCGGCTACTCAGCTTGTGCCTGTCCAGACGTCTCATAGGCCGTCAGGGGCTCTAAAGCGCCCGTTACCTCAGATGGCAGATATAGACGCCGACACGGATACTGACTCCAGTGTCGACGGTGAAGAGACAAATGTGACTTCCAGTAGGGCCACACGCTACATGATTGAGGCAATAAAAAATGTTTTACACATTTCTGATAATACGAGTACCACCAAAAAGGGGTATTATGTTCGGTGAGGAAAAACTACCTGTAGTTTTCCTGAATCAAAAAAAAATTAAATGAGGTGTGTGATGATGCGTGGGTTTCCCCCGATAACAACTGATAATTTCTAAAATGTTATTGGCATTATATCCTTTCCCGCCAGAGGTTAGGGTGCGTTGGGAAACACCCCCTAGGGTGGATAAAGCGCTCACACGCTTGTAAGAACAAGGGCTCTACCCTCTCCTGAGATGGCCGCCCTTAAGGATCCTGCTGATAGAAAGCAGGAGGGTATCCTAAAATGTATTTACACACATACTGGTGTTATACTGCGACCAGCAATCGCCTCAGCCTGGATGTGCAGTGCTGGGTTGGCGTGGTCGGATTCCCTGACTGAAAATATTGATACCCTAGATAGGGACAGTATATTATTGCCTATAGAGCATTTGAAAGATGCATTTCTATATATGCGTGATGCACAGCGGAATATTTGCCGACTGGCATCAAGTCTAAGTGCGTTGTCCATTTCTACCAGTAGAGGGTTATGGACACGACAGTGGTCAGGTGATGCGGATTCCAAACGGCATTTGGAAGTATTGCCTTATTAAGGGGAGGAGTTATTTGGGGTCGGTCTTTCAGACCTGGTGGCCACGGCAACAGCTGGGAAATCCACGTGTGTACCCCAGGTCGCCTCTCAACATGAGAAGATGCCGTATTATCAGGCGCAGTCTTTTCATGGACAAGCGGGCAAAAGGTTCCTCATTTCTGCCCCGTGACAGAGGGAGAGGAAAAAGGCTGCAGAAATCAGCCAGTTCCCAGGAACAGAAACCCTCTCCCGCCTCTGCCAAGCCCTCAGTATGACGCTGGGGCTTTACAAGCAGAATCAGGCACGGTGGGGGGCCCGTCTCAATGAATTTCAGCGCGCAGTGGGCTCACTCGCAAGTAGACCCCTGGATCCTTCAGGTGATATCTCAGGGGTACAAATTGGAATTCGAGACGTCTTCCCCTCGCCGTTTCCTAAAGTCGGCTTTACCGATGTCTCCTTCTGACAGGGAGACAGTTTTGGAAGCCATTCACAAGCTGTATTCCCAGCAGGTGATAATCAAGGTACCCCTCCTGCAACAGGGAACGGGGTATTATTCCACACTGTTGTGGTACCGAAGCCGGACGGCTCGGTGAGACCGATTCTAAATCTAAAATCTTTGAACACTTACATACAAAGGTTCAAATTCAAGATTGAGTCACTCAGAGCAGTGATTGCGAACCTGGAAGAAGGGGACTACATGATGTCTCGGGACATCAAGGATGCTTACCTTCATGTCCCAATTTACCCTTCTCACCAAGGGTACCTCAGGTTTATGGTACAGAACTGTCACTATCAGTTCAGACGCTGCCGTATGGATGGTCCAAGGCACCCCGGGTCTTTACCAAGGTAATGGCCGAAATGATGATATTCCTTCGAAGGAAGGGAATTTTAGTTATCCCTTACTTGGACGATTCCCTGATAAGGGTAAGATCCAGGGAACAGTTGGAGGTCGGTGTAGCACTATCTCAGGTAGTGTTGCGGCAGCACGATTGGATTCTCAATATTCCAAAATCGCAGCTGGTTCCGACGACTCGTCTTCTGTTCCTAGGGATGATCCTGGACACAGTCCAGAAAAAGGTGTTTCTCCCGGAGGAGAAAGCCAGGGAGTTATCCGAGCTAGTCAGGAACCTCCTAAAACCGAGCCAACTCTCAGTGCATCAATGCACAAGGGTTCTGGGTAAAATGGTGGCTTCCTACGAAGCAATCCCATTCGGCAGATTCCACGCAAGAACTTTCCAGTGGGACCTGCTGGACAAATGGTCCGGGTCGCATCTTCAGATGCATCAGCGGATAACCCTGTCGCCAAGGACAAGGGTGTCCCTCCTGTGGTGGTTGCAGAGTGCTCATCTTCTAGAGGGCCGCAGATTCGGCATTCAGGACTGGGTCCTGGTGACCACGGATGCCAGCCTGCGAGACTGGGGAGCAGTCACACACGGAAGGAATTTCCAGGGCTTATGGTCAAGCCTGGAGACATCACTTCACATAAATATCCTGAAGCTAAGGGTCATTTACAATGCTCTAAGCTTAGCAAGACCTCTGCTTCAAGGTCAGCCAGTGTTGATCCAGTCGGACAACATCACGGCAGTCACCCACGTAAACAGACAGGGTGGCACAAGAAGCAGGAGGGCAAAAAATGGCAGAAGCTGCAAGGATTCTTCGCTGGGCGGAAAATCATGTGATAGCACTGTCAGCAGTATTCATTCCGGGAGTGGACAACTGGGAAGCAGACTTCCTCAGCAGACACGACCTCCACCCGGGAGAGTGGAGACTTCACCCAGAAGTCTTCCACATGATTATAAACCGTTGGGAAAAACTCGACAGGTATTGCGCCAGGTCAAGGGACCCTCAGGCAATAGCTGTAGACGCTCTGGTAACACCGTGGGTGTACCAGTCAGTGTATGTGTTCCCTCCTCTGCCTCTCATACCCAAGGTACTGAGATTGATAAGATGGAGAGGAGTAAGCACTATATTCGTGGCTCCGGATTGGCCAAGAAGGACTTGGTAACCGGAACTTCAAGAGATGCTCACGGAGGATCCGTGGCCTCTACCTCTAAGAAGGGACCTGCTCCAGCAAGGACCCTGTCTGTTCCAAGACTTACCGCGGCTGTGTTTGACGGCATGGCGGCTGAACGCCGGATCCTGAAGGAAAACAGGCATTCCGGATGAAGTCATCCCTATCCTGATCAAAGCCAGGAAGGATGTAACCGCAAAACATTATCACCGCATTTGGCGAAAATATGTTGCGTGGTGCGAGGCCAGTAAGGCCCGACGGAGGAAATTCAACTGGGTCGATTCCTACATTTCCTGCAAACAGGAGTGTCTATGGGCCTGAAATTGGGGTCCATTAAGATTCAAATTTCGGCCCTGTCAATTTTCTTCCAAAAAGAACTAGCTTCAGTCCCTGAAGTTCAGAAAAGGGGTACTGCATATACAGCCTCCTTTTGTGCCTCCAGTGGCACTTTGGGATCTCAATGTAGTTTTTGGGTTCCAAAAGTCACATTGGTTTGAACCACTTAAATCTGTGGAGTTAAAATATCTCACATGGAAAGTGGTCATGCTGTTGGCCCTGGCCTGGGCCAGGCGCGTGTCAGAATTGGCGGCTTTATCCTGTAAAAGCCCTTATCTGATTTTCCATTCGGACAGGGCGGAATTGAGGACTCGTCCTCAGTTTCTCCCTAAGGTGGTTTCAGCGTTTCACCTGAACCAACCAATTGTGGTGCCTGCGGCTACTAGGGACTTGGAGGACTCCAAGTTGCTAGACGTTGTCAGGGCCCTGAAAATATATGTTTCCAGGACGGCTGGAGTCAGAAAATCTGACTCGCTGTTTATCCTGTATGCACCCAACAAGCTGGGTGCTCCTGGTTCTAAGCAGACTATTGCTCGTTGGATTTGTAGTACAATTCAGCTTGCACATTCTGTGGCAGGCCTGCCACAGCCAAAAATCTGTAAATGCCCACTCCACAAGGAAGGTGGGCTCATCTTGGGCGGCTGCCCGAGGGGTCTCGGCTTTACAACTTTGCCGAGCAGCTACTTGGTCAGGAGCAAATACGTTTGTAAAATTCTACAAAATTGATGCCCTGGCTGAGGAGGACCTGGAGTTCTCTCATTTGGTGCTGCAGAGTCATCCGCACTCTCCCGCCCGTTTGGGAGCTTTGGTATAATCCCCATGGTCCTTACGGAGTCCCCAGCATCCACTTAGGACGTTAGAGAAAATAAGAATTTACTTACCGATAATTCTATTTCTCGTAGTCCGTAGTGGATGCTGGGCGCCCATCCCAAGTGCGGATTGTCTGCAATACTGGTACATAGTTATTGTTACCAAAAAATCGGGTTATTGCTGTAGTGAGCCATCTTTTCTAGAGGCTCCTCTGTTATCATGCTGTTAACTGGGTTTAGATCACGAGTTATACGGTGTGATTGGTGTGGCTGGTATGAGTCTTACCCGGGATTCAAAATCCTTCCTTATTGTGTACGCTCGTCCGGGCACAGTATCCTAACTGAGGCTTGGAGGAGGGTCATAGGGGGAGGAGCCAGTGCACACCAGGTAGTTCTAAAGCTTTGCTTTTGTGCCCAGTCTCCTGCGGAGCCGCTATTCCCCATGGTCCTTACGGAGTCCCCAGCATCCACTACGGACTACGAGAAATAGAATTATCGGTAAGTAAATTCTTATTTTTCTCTGACGTCCTAGTGGATGCTGGGAACTCCGTAAGGACCATGGGGATTAGCGGCTCCGCAGGAGACAGGGCACAACTAAAAGAAAGCTTTTAGACTACCTGGTGTGCACTGGCTCCTCCCACTATGACCCTCCTCCAAGCCTCCGTTAGATTTCTGTGCCCGGCCGAGCTGGATGCACACTAGGGGCTCTCCTGAGCTCCTAGAAAGAAAGTTTATTTTAGGTTTTTTATTTTACAGTGAGACCTGCTGGCAACAGGCTCACTGCATCGAGGGACTAAGGGGAGAAGAAGCGAACCTACCTGCTTGCAGCTAGCTTGGGCTTCTTAGGCTACTGGACACCATTAGCTCCAGAGGGATCCACCGCATGGAACTGGCCTTGGTGTTCGTTCCCGGAGCCGCGCCGCCGTCCCCCTTACAGAGCCAGAAGCAAGAAGAGGTCCAGAAAATCGGCGGCAGAAGACATCAGTCTTCACCAAGGTAGCGCACAGCACTGCAGCTGTGCGCCATTGCTCCTCATGCACACTTCACACTCCGGTCACTGAGGGTGCAGGGCGCTGGGGGGGGGGGCGCCCTGAGCAGCAATAAAAACACCTTGGCTGGCAAATATATCACAATATATAGCCCCAGAGGCTATATATGTGATAAATACCCCTGCCAGAATCCATAAAAAAGCGGGAGAAAAGTCCGCCAAAAAGGGGCGGAGCTATTTCTCAGCACACTGGCGCCATTTTCTCTTCACAGTACAGCTGGAAGACAGCTCCCCAGGCTCCCCTGTAGTTTGCAGGCTCAAAGGGTTAAAAAGAGAGGGGGGGCACTAAGTTTAGGTGCAATATTGTATATACAAGCAGCTATTGGGAAAAAATCACTCAATATAGTGTTAATCCCTAAATTATATAGCGCTCTGGTGTGTGCTGGCATACTCTCTCTCTGTCTCCCCAAAGGGCTGTGTGGGGTCCTGTCCTCAGTCAGAGCATTCCCTGTGTGTGTGCGGTGTGTCGGTACGGCTGTGTCGACACGTTTGATGAGGAGGCTTATGTGATGGCAGAGCAGATGCCGATAAATGTGATGTCGCCCCCTGTGGGGCCGACACCAGAGTGGATGGATAGGTGGAAGGTATAAACCGACAGTGTCAACTCCTTACATAAAAGGCTGGATGACGTAACAGCTATGGGACAGCCGGCTTCTCAGCCCGCGCCTGCCCAGGCGTCTCAAAGGCCATCAGGGGCTCAATAACGCCCGCTCCCTCAGATGGCAGACACAGATGTCGACACGGAGTCTGACTCCAGTGTCGACGAGGTTGAGACATATACACAATCCACTAGGAACATCCGTTACATGATCCCGGCAATAAAAAATGTGTTACACATTTCTGACATTAACCCAAATACCACTAAAAAAGGGTTTTATGTTTGGGGAGAAAAAGCAGGCAGTGTTTTGTTCCCCCATCAAATGAGTGAATGAAGTGTGAAAAAGCGTGGGTTCCCCCGATAAAAAACTGGTAATTTCTAAAAAGTTACTGATGGCGTACCCTTTCCCGCCAGAGGATAAGTTACCCTGGGAGATATCCCCTAGGGTGGATAAGGCGCTCACACGTTTGTCAAAAAAGGTGGCACTGCCGTCTTAGGATACGGCCACTTTGAAGGTACCTGCTGATAAAAAGCAGGAGGCTATCCTGAAGTCTGTATTTACACACTCAGGTACTAGACTGAGACCTGCAGATAGTGCTGCTGCAGCGTGGTCTGTAACCCTGTCAAACAGGGATACTATTTTGCGAACATAAGACGTCGTCTTATATATGAGGGATGCACAGAGGGATATTTTGCCGGCTGGCATCCAGAATTAATGCAATGTCCATTCTGTCAGGAGGGTATTAGAGACCCGACACTGGACAGGTGATGCTGACTTTAAAAGGCACATAGAGCCTTATAAGGGTGAGGAATTGTTTGGGGATGGTCTCTGGGACCTCGTATCCACAGCAACAGCTGGGAAGAAATTTTTTTACCTCAGGTTACTTTTTTCACAGCCTAAGAAAGCACTGTATTATCAAAGGCGCTTCCTTTCTGCACAGAGACGAGGGAAGAGGGAAAAAGCTGCACCAGTCAGCCAGTTCCCAGAATCAAAATTCTTCCCCCGCTTCTTCTGAGTCCACCGCATGACGCGGGGGCTCCACAGGCGTAGCCAGGTACGGTGGGGGGCCGCCTCAAAAATTTCAGCGATCAGTGGGATCGCTCACAGGTGGATCCCTGGATCCTTCAAGTAGTATCTCAGGGGTACAAGCTGGAATTTGAGGTGTCTCCCCCCCGCCGTTTCCTCAAATCTGCCTTGCCGACAACTCCCTCAGGCAGGGAGGCTGTGCTAGAGGCAATTCACAAGCTGTATTCCCAGCAGGTGATAGTCAAGGTGCCCCTACTTCAACGAGGACGGGGTTACTATTCCACACTGTTTGTGGTACCGAAACCGGACGGTTCGGTGAGACCCATTTTAAATTTGAAATCCTTGAACACATACATAAAAAAATTCAAGTTCAAGATGGAATCGCTCAGGGCGATTATTGCAAGCCTGGAGGAGGGGGATTACATGGTATCCCTGGACATCAAGGATGCTTACCTACATGTCCCCATTTACCATCCTCACCAGGAGTACCTCAGATTTGGGGTACAGGATTGCCATTACCAATTCCAAACACTGCCGTTTGGACTGTCCACGGCACCGAGGGTCTTTACCAAGGTAATGGCAGAAATGATGATACTCCTTCGAAAAAAGGGAGTTTTAATTATCCCGTACTTGGACGATCTCCTTATAAAGGCAAGGTCCAAGGAGCAGTTGTTTGTCGGAGTAGCACTATCTCGGGAAGTGCTACAACAGCACGGATGGATTCTATACATTCCAAAGTCACAGCTGGTTCCTACCACACGCCTACTGTTCCTGGGAATGGTTCTGGACACAGAACAGAAAAAAGTGTTTCTCCCGCAAGAGAAAGCCAAGGAGCTGTCATCTCTAGTCAGAGACCTCCTGAAACCAAAACAGGTATCGGTGCATCACTGCACACGAGTCCTGGGAAAAATGGTAGCTTCTTACGAAGCAAAATTCCATTCGGCAGGTTCCATGCAAGCACCTTTCAGTGGGACCTCTTGGACAAGTGGTCGGGATCGCATCTTCAGATGCATCGGCTGATAACCCTGTCTCCAAGGACCAGGGTATCTCTACTGTGGTGGCTGCAGAGTGCTCATCTTCAAGAGGGCCGCAGATTCGGCATACAGGACTGGGTCCTGGTAACCACGGATGCCAGCCTTCGAGGCTGGGGGGCAGTCACACAGGGAAGAAATTTCCAAGGACTTTGGTCAAGTCAGGAGTCGTACCTACACATAAATATTCTGGAACTGAGGGCCATTTACAATGCCCTAAGTCTGGCAAGGCCTCTGCTTCAAAACCAGCCGGTACTGATCCAATCAGACAACATCACGGCAGTCGCCCTTATAAACCGACAGGGCGGCACAAGAAGCAAGATGGCGATGGCAGAAGCCACAAGGATTCTCCGATGGGCGGAGAATCACGTCTTAGCACTGTCAGCAGTGTTCATTCCGGGAGTGGACAACTGGGAAGCAGACTTCCTCAGCAGACACGACCTACACCCGGGAGAGTGGGGACTTCATCCAGAAGTCTTCCAACTGTTGGTAAACCGTTGGGAAAGGCCACAGGTGGACATGATGGCGTCCCGCCTAAACAAAAAACTAGATATTGCGCCAGGTCAAGGGACCCTCAGGCAATAGCTGTGGACGCTCTAGTGACACCGTGGGTGTACCAGTCGGTTTATGTATTCCCTCCTCTGCCTCTCATACCAAAGGTACTGAGAATAATAAGAAAACGAGGAGTAAGAACGATACTCGTGGGTCCGGATGGGCCAAGAAGAGCTTGGTACCCAGAACTTCAAGAAATGATATCAGAGGACCCATGGCCTCTACCGCTCAGACAGGATCTGCTACAGCAGGGGCCCTGTCTGTTCCAAGACTTACCGCGGCTGCGTTTGACGGCATGGCGGTTGAATTCCGGATCCTAAAGAAAAAAGGCATTCCGGAGGAAGTCATTCCTACGCTGATAAAAGCCAGGAAACAAGTGACCGCAAACCATTATCACCGTATTTGGCGAAAATATGTTGCGTGGTGTGAGGCCAGGAAGGCCCCAACAGAGGATTTTCAGCTGGGTCGTTTTCTGCACTTCCTACAGTCAGGAGTGACTATGGGCCTAAATTTGGGTTCCATTAAAGTCCAGATTTCGGTTCTGTCGATTTTCTTCCAGAAAGAACTGGCTTCACTGCCTGGAGTTCAGACATTTGTAAAGGGAGTGCTACATATTCAGCCCCCTTTTGTGCCTCCTGTGGCACCTTGGGATCTCAAACGTGGTGTTGAGTTTCCTAAAATCACATTGGTTTGAGCCACTTAAAACTGTGGATTTGAAATATCTCACGTGGAAAGTGGTCATGTTATTGGCCTTGGCTTCGGCCAGGCGTGTGTCAGAATTGGCGGCTTTGTCATGTAAAAGCCCTTATCTGATTTTGTATATGGATAGGGCAGAATTGAGGACTCGTCCCCAGTTTCTCCCTAAGGTGGTATCAGCTTTTCACTTAAACCAACCTATTGTAGTGCCTGCGGCTACTAGGGACTTGGAAGATTCCACGTTACTGGACGTAGTCAGGGCCTTAAAAATTTATATTTCCAGGACTGCTGGAGTCAGGAAAACTGACTCGCTTTTTATCCTGTAGGCACCCAACAAAATAGGTGCTCCTGCTTCTAAGCAGACTATTGCTCGCTGAATTTGTAGCACAATTCAGCTGGAGCATTCTGCGGCTGGATTGCCGCATCCTAAATCAGTTAAAGCCCATTCCACGAGGAAAGTGGGCTCATCTTGGGCGGCTGCCCGAGGGGTCTCGGCTTTATAACTTTGCCGAGCTGCAACTTGGTCAGGGGCAAACACGTTTGCAAAATTCTACAAATTTGATACCCTGGCTGAGGAGGACCTTGAGTTCTCTCATTCGGTGCTGCAGAGTCATCCGCACGCTCCCGCCCGTTTGGGAGCTTTGGTATAATCCCCATGGTCCTTACGGAGTTCCCAGCATCCACTAGGACGTCAGAGAAAATAAGATTTTACTCACCGGTAAATCTATTTCTCGTAGTCCGTAGTGGATGCTGGGCGCCCATCCCAAGTGCGGATTGTCTGCAATACTTGTATGTAGTTATTGCCTAACTAAGGGTTATTGTTGAGCCATCTGTTGAGAGGCTCAGTTATATTTCATACTGTTAACTGGGTATAGTATCACAAGTTATACGGTGTGATTGGTGTGGCTGGTATGAGTCTTACCCGGGATTCAAAATCCTTCCTTATTGTGTCAGCTCTTCCGGGCACAGTATCCTAGCTGAGGCTTGAGGAGGGTCATAGTGGGAGGAGCCAGTGCACACCAGGTAGTCTAAAAGCTTTCTTTTAGTTGTGCCCAGTCTCCTGCGGAGCCGCTAATCCCCATGGAGTTCCCAGCATCTACTACGGACTACGAGAAATAGATTTACCGGTGAGTAAAATCTTATTTTTGCGGCAGTAGCAGCTCCGAGCAGTGAGCTACACTGAGAGGCAGACAATAAGCCGCACTGCAGTGATGTTTCCGTCAGTACCGCACGACTTTCAGCTGCATCACAGTGCTGGGTGGCAGCGAAAATATAGCATGGGGAGAACACTGCCTGATACATGACATGAAAACCTCCAGCTTCCTCTGCTGGTGTCCCCCGTCTACACTAGCTGGTTGGAGGGTGGCCTATTAGGAATACTTATACATTCTCATTCCAGATGAACCAAACATATAAACAATGAACGTAACAATGGGAAAGTAATACAAAGCACCTAGCCCAAAGTCTTAACTCATACTTCCCAGCAATATGTCTGTCCAATGACATGTAGAGGTCTGCAAGGATAATACGATACAATGCAGTGTAAGAATGAGGGGTTTATATTATCCTGTGTAATAGTCTGATGTCCTCACATTAGGAGATGCACGGTTAGGGCCACTGTGGCTTGTAACGTCAGCCTATAGAAAGATGGTTAAGGAGGAGAACAAATGGAAGGCAAGGGTCCACAAATAGTACACTTCCACACCTAGAAGAGACTGTGCACCAACCAGTGTAATGTCTCAGGTGCATATCGTCTCCACTATCCTAACACTTGTCCAGCACAGAAAGTGTGGCTCACACTATACCCAGTGCTCGCTGATCATGGACAGGCTACCTTGGCTCTCTGGCCAGAGTGGTGGCCAATCCCTCCTAGGTCAGTACCACTCTAGATCAGAGCTTCCTGTTTCAGCTTATAGTTACGTTTTAGAGAGCGCCTCAATGGAACAATGGTTATGGAGTGTGTAATACCCCTTTCAGACTGACATCTTTGGTCAGGAGGCAATCAGGAGACCGCCTGTCGGTAATTGCTATGTATTCCCTTTGGTCCAACCCAGATGCTAACCAGCTCAGACCCTTTTCACACCAGTGGCTGGACCCTGGTTATTCCAAGGTCCTGCCGGTCATACAAGATCCAGGTTTTCCGTAACCCGGGTCTTTCCGGCTTTACAATAGACGCTTGGCGATTATGTAATCTGCAGGCAACAAATCCATTGGTACGCGGCATGACACGGGTCTTCGCGACCCGTGTTTGATCATTCACAGTGACCCTGGTCGCTTCCCAGGTTGGATTGCCGTGTCACCCGAACCGGGTTGTTTCTCTAACGTCCTAGTGGATGCTGGGGACTCCGAAAGGACCATGGGGAATAGCGGCTCCGCAGGAGACTGGGCACAAAGTAAAAGCTTTAGGACTAGCTGGTGTGCACTGGCTCCTCCCCCTATGACCCTCCTCCAAGCCTCAGTTAAGATTTTGTGCCCGAACGAGAAGAGTGCAATCTAGGTGGCTCTCCTGAGCTGCTTAGAGTAAAAGTTTTAAATAGGTTTTTTATTTTCAGTGAGACCTGCTGGCAACGGGCTCACTGCATCGAGGGACTTAGGGGAGAGAAACAAACTCACCTGCGTGCAGAGTGGATTGGGTTTCTTAGGCTACTGGACATTAGCTCCAGAGGGACGATCACAGGCCCAGCCATGGATGGGTCCCGGAGCCGCGCCGCCGGCCCCCTTACAGATGCTGAAGCAAGAAGAGGTCCATAAATCGGCGGCAGAAGACTTTCCTGTCTTCATAAGGTAGCGCACAGCACTGCAGCTGTGCGCCATTGCTCTCAGCACACTTCACAGTCCGGTCACTGAGGGTGCAGGACGCTGGGGGGGGGCGTCCTGGGAAGCAATGAATTTACCTTAGTTGGCGAAAAATACATCACATATAGCTCCTGGGCTATATGGATGTATTTAACCCCTGCCAGTTTTCCAGAAAAAAGCGGGAGAAGAGCCCGCCGTGAAGGGGGCGGGGCCTATCTCCTCAGCACACAGCGCCATTTTTCCCACACAGCTCCGCTGGTGGGAAGGCTCCCAGAATCTCCCCTGCATCCTGCAACTACAGAAACAGGGTAAAAAAGAGAGGGGGGCACTTATTTGGCAAAATAACAGATATAAGCAGCTATAAGGGATAGACACTTATTGTAAGGTTGTCCCTATACATATATAGCGCTCTGGTGTGTGCTGGCAAACTCTCCCTCTGTCTCCCCAAGGGCTAAGTGGGTCCTGTCCTCTATCAGAGCATTCCCTGTGTGTGTGCTGTGTGTCGGTACGTTTGTGTCGACATGTATGAGGAGAAAAATGATGTGGAGACGGAGCAGAGTGTCTGTAACAGTGATGTCACCCCCTAGGGGGTCGACACCTGAGTGGATGTACTATTGAAAATTACGTGACAGTGTCAGCTCTATATAAAAAAACAGTGGTTGACATGAGACAGCCGGCTACTCAGCTTGTGCCTGTCCAGACGTCTCATAGGCCGTCAGGCAGATGGCAGATACAGACGCCGACACGGATACTGACTCCTGTGTCGACGGTGAAGAGACAACCGCGATTTCCAGTAGGGCCACACGTTACATGATTGAGACAATGGAAAATGTTTTATACATTTCTCATAATACGAGTACCACCAAAAAAAAAAGGGGTATTATGTTCGGTGAGGGAAAAACTACCTGTAGTTTTCCTGAATCTGAGAAATAAAACGTGGGTTTCCCCCCGATAACAATTAATAATTTCTTAAAAAGTATTGGCTGCATACCCTTTCCCGCCAGAGGTTAGGATGCATTGGGAAACACCCCCTAGGGGGGATAAGGCGCTCACACGCTTGTAAGAACAAGGGCTCTACCCTCTCATGAGATGGCCGCCCTTAAGGATCCTGCTGATAGAAAGCAGGAGGGTATCCAAAAAAAAAGATATTTACACACATACTGGTGTTATACTGCGACCAGCTATCGCCTCAGCCTGGAGGTGCAGTGCTGGGTTGGCTTGGTCGGATTCCCTGACTGGAAATATTGATATCCTAGATAAGGATAGTATATTATTGCCTATAGAGCATTTAAAAGATGCATTTCTATATATGCATGATGCACAGCGGAATAACTGCCGACTGGCATCAAGTATAAGTGCGTTGTCCAATTCTACCAGTAAAATGGTCAGGTGATGCGGATTCCAAACGGCATTTGGAAGTATTGCCTTTGAAAGGGGACATTTGGGGTCGGTCTTTTAGACCTGGTGGCCACGGCAACAGCTGGGAAATCCACGTTTGTACCCCAGGTCGCCTCTCAAAATAAGACGCCGTATTATCAGGCGCAGTCCTTTGTTGGCAAGCGGACAAAAGGTTCCTCTTTTCTGCTCGTGACAGAGGGAGAGGAAAAAGGCTGCAGAGATCAGCCAGTTCCCAGGAACAGAAACCCTTTCCCGCCTCTGCCAAGCCCTCAGTATGACGCTAGGGCTTTACAAGCTCAGGCACGGTGGGGGCCCGTTCTCAATTAATTTCAGTGCGCAGTGGGCTCACTCGCAAGTAGACCCCTGGATCCTTCAGGTAATATCTCAGGGGTACATATTGGAATTCGAGACGTCTCCCCCTCGCCGTTTCCAAAAGTCGACTTTACCGACGTCTCCCTCTGACAGGGAGGCAGTTTTGGAAGCCATTCACAAGCTGTATTCCCAGCAGGTGATAATCAAGGTACCCCTCCTGCAACAGGGAACGGGGTATTATTCCACGCTATTGTGAGACCGATTCTAAAATCTAAAATCTTTGAACACTTACATACAGAGGCTCAAATTCAAGATTGAGTCACTCAGAGCAGTGATTGCGAACCTGGAAGAAGGGGACTACATGATGTCTCGGGACATCAAGGATGCTTACCTTCATGTCAAAATTTACCCTTCTCACCAAGGGTACCTCAGGTTTATGGTACAGAACTGTCACTATCAGTTCAGACGCTGCCGTAGGGATGGTCCACGGCACCCAGGGTCTTTACCAAGGTAATGGCCGAAATGATGATATTCCTTCGAAGGAAGGGAATTTTAGTTATCCCTTACTTGGACGATTCCCTGATAAGGGTAAGATCCAGGGAACAGTTGGAGGTCGGTGTAGCACTATCTCAGGTAGTGTTGCGGCAGCACGATTGGATTCTCAATATTCCAAAATCGCAGCTGGTTCCGACGACGTGTCTTCTGTTCCTAGGGATGATCCTGGACACAGTCCAGAAAAAGGTGTTTCTCCCGGAGGAGAAAGCCAGGGAGTTATCCGAGGTAGTCAGGAACCTCCTCAAACCGAGCCAAGTCTCAGTGCATCAATGCACAAGGGTTCTGGGTAAAATGGTGGCTTCCTACGAAGCAATCCCATTCGGCAGAGTCCTCGCAAGAACTTTCCAGTGGGACCTGCTGGACAAATGGTCCGGGTCGCATCTTCAGATGCATCAGCGGATAACCCTGTCACCAAGGACAAGGGTGTCCCTCCTGTGGTGGTTGCAGAGTGCTCATCTTCTAGAGGGCCGCAGATTCGGCATTCAGGACTGGGTCCTGGTAACCACGGATGCCAGCCTGCGAGGCTGGGGAGCAGTCACACAGGGAAGGAATATCCAGGACTTATGGTCAAGCCTGGAGACATCACTTCACATAAATATCCTGAAGCTAAGGGACATTTACAATGCTCTAAGCTTAGCAAGACCTCTGCTTCAAGGACAGCCGGTGTTGATCCAGTCGGACAACATCACGGCAGTCACCCACGTAAACAGACAGGGTGGCACAAGAAGCAGAAGGGCAATGACAGAAGCTGCAAGGATTCTTCGCTGGGCGGAAAATCATGGGATAGCACTGTCAGCAGTATTCATTCCGGGAGTGGACAACTGGGAAGCAGACTTCCTCAGCACGACCTCCACCCGGGAGAGTGGGGACTTCACCCAGAAGTCTTCCACATGATTATAAACCGTTGGGAAAAAACTCGACAGGTATTGCGCCAGGTCAAGGGACCCTCAGGCAATAGCTGTAGACGCTCTGGTAACACTGTGGGTGTACCAGTCAGTGTATGTGTTCCCTCCTCTGCCTCTCATACCCAAGGTACTGAGATTGATAAGATGGAGAGGAGTAAGCACTATATTCGTGGCTCCGGATTGGCCAAGAAGGACTTGGTACCCGGAAATTCAAGAGATGCTCACGAAAGACCCGTGGCCTCTACCTCTAAGACAGGACCTGCTCCAGCAGGGACCATGTCTGTTCCAAGACTTACCGCGGCTGCGTTTGACGGCATGGCGGTTGAACGCCGGATCCTGAAGGAAAAAGGCATTCCGGATGAAGTCATCCCTACCCTGGTGAAAGCCAGGAAGGATGTAACCGTACAACATTATCACCGTATTTGGCGTAAATATGTTGCGTGGTGCGAGGCCAGGAAGGCCCCTACGGAGGAATTTCAACTGGGTCGATTCCTGCATTTCCTGCAAACAGGACTGTCTATGGGCCTCAAATTAGGGTCCATTAAGGTTCAAATTTCGGCCCTGTCGATATTCTTCCAAAAAGAACTAGCTTCTGTACCTGAAGTTCAGACGTTTGTCAAGGGAGTACTGCATATACAGCCTCCTTTTGTGCCTCCAGTGGCACCTTGGGATCTCAATGTAGTGTTGGGATTCCTAAAATCACATTGGTTTGAACCACTCACCACTGTGGACTTGAAATATCTCACTTGGAAAGTGGTAATGCTGTTAGCCCTGGCTTCAGCCAGGCGTGTCTCAGAATTGGCGGCTTTATCCTATAAAAGCCCTTACCTAATTTTTCATACGGACAGGGCAGAATTGAGGACTCGTCCTCAATTTCTCCCTAAGGTGGTTTCAGCATTTCACTTAAACCAACCTATCGTGGTGCCTGCGGCTACTAGGGACTTGGCGGATTCCAAGTTGCTGGACGTAGTCAGGGCCCTGAAAATATATGTTTCCAGGACGGCTGGAGTCAGAAAATCTGACTCGCTGTTTATCCTGTATGCACCCAACAAGCTGGGTGCTCCTGCTTCTAAGCAGACGATTGCTCGTTGGATTTGTAGTACAATTCAGCTTGCACATTCTGTGGCAGGCCTGCCACAGCTAAAATCTGTAAAAGCCCATTCCACACGGAAAGTGGGCTCATCTTGGGCGGCTGCCCGAGGGGTCTCGGCTTTACAACTTTGCCGAGCAGCTACTTGGTCAGGGGCAAACACGTTTGCTAAATTCTACAAATTTGATACCCTGGCTGAGGAGGACCTGGAGTTCTCTCATTCGGTGCTGCAGAGTCATCCGCACTCTCCCGCCCGTTTGGGAGCTTTGGTATAATCCCCATGGTCCTTTCGGAGTCCCCAGCATCCACTAGGACGTTAGAGAAAATAAGAATTTACTTACCGATAATTCTATTTCTCATAGTCCGTAGTGGATGCTGGGCGCCCATCCCAAGTGCGGATTGTCTGCATTACTTGTACATAGTTATTGTTACAAAAATCGGGTTATTGTTGTTGTGAGCCATCTTTTCAGAGGCTCCTTCTGTTATCATGCTGTTAACTGGGTTCAGATCACAAGTTGTACGGTGTGATTGGTGTGGCTGGTAATGAGTCTTACCCGGGATTCAAAATCCTTCCTTATTGTGTACGCTCGTCCGGGCACAGTATCCTAACTGAGGCTTGGAGGAGGGTCATAGGGGGAGGAGCCAGTGCACACCAGCTAGTCCTAAAGCTTTTACTTTGTGCCCAGTCTCCTGCGGAGCCGCTATTCCCCATGGTCCTTTCGGAGTCCCCAGCATCCACTACGGACTATGAGAAATAGAATTATCGGTAAGTAAATTCTTATTTTTTCCTTGCCCATTTGAGACTGAGCCGCGACTTGGCAATAACACAGGTTATTGCGGCAGTATGAAAGGGGTGTTATTCCCTAGTAACTTTATGCAGGAGAATATGTGGCACAATCCGTCAGGCATTATGTATAAAACGCTTCTCTGAGAAACTGCCCTGTGACTTCTTGGCATTTCCCAGATATTACTCACAGAGAAGCTGCTGTTTATTTGCACAGGAGTAGCTGAAACCTCTCCATATCCCCGTTCTTACGTCCTTGTGCGCTATAACGGCTGTCTGTCTTCCAGAGGTTGGTCAGTATACCAGAACTGCTGTCGGCCATTAAGCTGCTCTGCATGCGTTTCCAGCCGGACCTTGTGAATGCTGTGGATGACCTCAGGCTGGACATCTTACTCCGAATGCTCAAATCTCCTCACTTCAGCGCAAAAATGAATTCTCTTAAAGAAGTAAGTCGCCTCCAACGGGGTTGGGCTTGCTTTATTGTGTGGGGGGTATGCGTTATAGCGTATGGGGGAAACCATTAGGCACTGCATAGTGAAGAGCATTTCCAGCCAGATCTGCTCTCTCTTATACACAATACAGATAATGGTGGTCATTCCGAGTTGTTCGCTCGCTAGCAGTTTTTAGCAGCCGTGCAAATGCTATGCCGCCTCCCACTGGGAGTGTATTTTAGCTTAGCAGAAGTGCGAACGAAAGGATCGCAGAGCGGCGGAATAATTTTTTTGTGCAGTTTCAGAGCAGCTCAATACCTACTCAGCGCTTGCGATCACTTCAGACTGTTCAGTTCCTGTTTTGACGTCACAAACACACCCTGCGTTCGCCCAGCCATGCCTGCGTTTTTTCTGCCACGCCTGCGTTTTTACGATCACTCCCTGCAAACAGTCATTTGACGCCCAGAAACGCCAACTTCATGTCAATCACTCTGCGGCCAGCCTTGCGACTGAAAAGCTTCGCTAGACCTTGTGTGAAACTACATCGGCCGTTGCAATAGTACATCGCGCGTGCGCACTGCGCCGCATGCGCAGAAGTGCCGTTTTTTTGCCTGATCGCTGCGAACAAATGCAGCTAGCGATCAACTCGGAATGACCACCAATGATCTGTGTCATGTATATGATCTGGTTTGGGTTCTATTCTGCTTCAGTGTCTCTAGTAGCGGTTGTCTGAAGTTACTCCAGAGTCTACTGGAAGCAGATAAAGACTAATGGTCAGATTGGAACGTTGTATTAGATCCTTGCTACCGCAATAGAAACAGAAGGTTCCTCCTCTTGAATGATTCTGTTCTTCCCAAGGTAACCAAATTAATAGAAGATAGCACTTTATCGAAGTCTGTGAAGAATGCCATAGACACGGACCGGCTTCTGGACTGGCTGGTGGAAAACTCTGTCCTTTCAATAGCACTGGAAGGTGTGTATTTAATATGTTCTTTATCTCGTTTCTGCGTTCCTGCATGTGCTAGGGCGCAGCTGGGCACTACTGATACCATTTGAGCTTGCAATGTGCTTCATAGCAGAATGTGCAGCAACTTGAGGTTTCAAAACATTGGATAGTGGCTTGGGGTGGCCTTTTACCACTAGGAGGCAGAGGGTACTGGATAGAAGGTGTCATCCTCCTTATAACCTCACTGCTCTCCTCCTCCTCCTCACTTGCTCTTCTCTGATCATCCATCGGGGGTCACTGGATTGTCATGGGGTATAGAGTTTGGGTGCAAGGAGCCTGGGAGTTTTACATTTACTGGAAAAGCTCAGGCTCTTGCCCCTCTATGCCTCATTGGCCGTGTTTTTTGTTTTGTTTTTTTGTTTTTAATAAACTATCCCTGTTTCTCTTACGTCCTAGAGGATGCTGGGGACTCCAAAAGGACCATGGGGTATAGACGGGATCCGCAGGAGACATGGGCACACTAAAAAGACTTTTACTGGGTGTGAACTGGCTCCTCCCTCTATGCCCCTCCCCCAGACCTCAGTTAGACTCTGTGCCCAGGAGAAACTGGACACACACGAGGGGAGCTCTCCTGAGTTTCTCTGGAAAAGACTTATGTTAGGCTTTTTTATTTTCAGGGAGACCTGCTGGCTACAGGCACCCTGTATCGTGGGACTGAGGGGAGAGAAGTCAGACCTACTTCTTCTTAGTTAAGGGATCTGCTTCTTATGCTACTGGATACCATTAGCTCCAGAGGGTTCGATCACTTAGCTGCTTGTTCCCGGAGCCGCGCCGTCACCCCCCTCACAGAAGCCAGCAGAAAGAAGCCAGCTGAGTATTAGAAGAACAGAAGACTTCAGTGACTGCAGAAGACTATACAATACCCCCGCCAGTATAAAAATTTCAAATTTGAGCGGGACTACAGTGCGCCGGGAATGGGCGGGGCTTAGCCGCACAGCTCACCAGCTCCATTTTCTCTCTCCACAGCTGCTGCAGAGACGCTGGCCCGGACCTCCAAGCTCCTTCCAAATAACGGGAGCAAAACGGGGGGGGCGGGCACATTCAATTTTGTGCTTTTTATTGTTATATGGCAGCGCTAACCACATATATTATTGCTTTGTAGTATATGGGCGCTGGGGTGTGAGCTGGCATACTCCCTCTGTGTTTCTCTCTGCAGGCTTCCCTGTGGGTCTGTCCCCTTGTTTTGGCCGGTGTGAGTGTGGGTGTGTCGGTACTACGTGTCGACATGTCTGAGGCTGAGTGTTCCTCCCCGGAGGAAGTTACTGGGGGCGCAGAAAAGGATTTGGGAATGACTGTCGGCACAGCCGACTGCTGATTGGGTGAATATGTTGAGTACACTGAATGCAAATGTGGCTTTATTGTCTAAGAAGCTGGATAAATCTTATTCTCAGACACAAACATGGAGGAAACCCATGGAGGACGCTTTGTCTCAGGTACCCTTAGGGTCACAGAAACATTCATTTACCCAGATGGTAGATACAGATACCGACACGGACTCTGATTCCGATGTCGATTTCAATGAGGCTACTTTACACCCAAGGGTAGTTAGGAGTATTCAGTATATGATTGTGGCTACTAAAGATGTTTTACATATCTCTGAGGAACCTGCTGTTCCAGACATAAGGGTTTGCTTATTTAAAGGGAAATAGCCTGAGGTGAAGTTTCTCCCCTCTCATGAAATAAACGCTCTTTGTGAAAAGGCTTGGGAGTCGCCGGACAAAAGGTGGCAGATTCCCAAGATAATTTTTATGGCATATCCTTTACCCTCTGATGACAGGGAGAAATGGGAGTCATCTCCCAATGTCGACAAGGCTCTATCCCGATTGACCAAGAAGGTGGCGCTTCCGTCCCCTGACACGGCTGCTCTCAAGGATCCGGCGAATCGCAAGCTGGAGACGACATTGAAGCCATTTTCGTTAATACTGGTGCATTGCTCAGACCTGCTGTGGCGTCGGTATGGGTGAGTAGTGCTATTGCTAAGTGGGCTGATAATTTGGCTTCTGATATGGATACCCTTGATAAGGATAACATTCTTTTGACTCTTGGTTATATCAAGGACGCTGCAGATTACCTAAAGGATGCGGCGAGGGATGTTGGCCTCTTGGGATCAAGAGCCAATGCCATGGTGGTCTCGGCCAGGAGGGCGCTGTGGATTCGTCAATGGAATGCTGATGCCGACTCCAAGAAAACTATGGAAGCTCTCCCCTTTAAAGGTAGTGTCTTGTTTGGTGACGGCCTTGCTGACCTGGTGTCTACCGCTGCTGCGGGTAAGTCATCTTTTCTTCCTTATGTTCCCACACAACAGAAAAAGGTGCCCCATCAGCAGATGCAGTCCTTTCGGCCTAATAAATACAAAAGAGGAAAGGGTTCGTCCTTCCTCGCTTCAAAGGGTAGAGGAAGGGGAAAGAGGTCGCCTGCAGTGTCAGGCGCCCAGGACCAAAAGTCCTCCCCCGCCTCTACCATGTCCACCGCATGATGCTGGGGCACCCCTGCGGGAGTCCGTGCCGGTGGGGGGCCGTCTCCGATTCTTCAGTCAGGTCTGGTTTCAATCGGCCCTGGATCCTTGGGTTTTAGACATAGTGTCCCATGGTACAAACTGGAGTTTCAGGAGATGCCCCCCCGCCGCTTTTTCAAGTCGGCCCTTCCAGTTTATCTTCCAGAAAGAGTAGTAGTAAGTGCTGCGATACAAAAGCTGTGTCAACAGAGGGTCGTTGTGCCAGTTCCCCCGTCCCAACGTGGGGAAGGGTTCTGTTCGAGCCTCTTTGTTGTGCCGAAGCCGGACCGATTCTGAACCTAAAATCCCTCAATCCATACTTGAAAACTTTCAAGTTCAAGATGGAATCTCTTCGAGCTGTGATCTCCAGCTTAGAAGGGGGGAATTTTATGGCGTCAGTAGACATAAAGGATGTCTACTTACACGTCCCGATATATCCTCCTCATCAGGCCTTCCTGAGATTTGCGGTACAGGATTGTCATTACCAATTTCAGACGTTGCCGTTTGGGTTTCCACAGCCCCGAGAGTTTTCACCAAGGTTATGGCGGAAATGATGGTACTCCTTCGCAAGCAAGGGTTCACAATTATCCCGTACTTGGACGATCTCCTGATAAAGGCGAGATCAAAAGAACAGTTGCTAAGAAATGTGGAACTCTCCCTGTCGATTCTGCGACATCACGGTTGGATTCTAAATTTGCCAAAGTCTCAGTTGATCCCGACAATTCGGCTGCCCTTCCTGGGCATGATCCTAGACACGGAGCTACAGAGAGTGTTTCTTCCGGAGGACAAAGCTCTGGAAATACAGACCATGGTCAAGGAGCTTCTGAGACCGGCAAGAGTGTCTATTCATCAATGCACTCGAGTACTAGGGAAGACGGTTGCGGCTTACGAAGCCATTCCGTTTGGCAGGTTTCATGCCCGGGTGTATCAGTGGGATTTGCTGAACAAATGGTCCAGGTCTCACCTGCACATGCACCGGAAAATAAGTCTATCTTCCAGGGCCAGGTTTTCTCTCCTGTGGTGGCTGCAAGGCTCTCACCTTCTAGAGGGACGCCGATTCGGAATCCAGGACTGGGTCCTGCTGACCACAGATGCAAGCCTCCGAGGCTGGGGCGCAGTCACGCAAGGAAGAAGTTTCCAGGGAAAATGGTCAAGCCAGGAATCTTGTCTCCACATAAATGTTCTCGAGTTAAGAGCCATTTACAATGGCCCCTGCAAGCGAAGAACCTTCTTCAGGGTCTCCCTGTCCTGATCCAGTCAGACAACATAACAGCGGTGGCGTACGTAAACCGCCAAGGCGGAACAAGGAGCAGGGCGGCAATGGCGGAAACCACCAGAATTCTCCGCTGGGCGGAACAGCACGTGAGCGCTCTGTCAGCAGTCTTCCTCCCGGGCGTGGACAACTGGGAAGCAGACTTCCTCAGCAGACACGATCTCCATCCAGGAGAGTGGGCTCTTCATCAAGAGGTATTTGCAGAAGTGACAAGGCGTTGGGGAATTCCTCTGATAGACATGATGGCGTCTCGCCTCAACAAGAAGCTTCCGAAGTATTGTTCCATGTCGAGGGACCCCCAAGCCTGTGCGGTGGACGCCCTGGTAACTCCATGGGTGTTTCAGTCGGTGTATGTGTTCCCTCCGCTTCCTCTCATTCCAAAGGTGTTGAGGATCATAAGACGAACAAGGGTTCAGGCAATACTCGTCGCTCCAGATTGGCCACGGAGGGCCTGGTATCCGGATCTTCAGGAATTACTAGTGGAAGATCCCTGGCCGCTTCCTCTAAGAGTGGACCTGTTACTGCAGGGGCCCTGCGTGTTTCTGGACTTAACGCGGCTGCGTTTGACGGCGTGGAAGTTGAACGCCAGATCCTAGCCCGGAAGGGTATTCCCGGGGAGGTCATGCCCACTCTCCTTAAGGCTAGGAAGGAGGTCACGGCGAAACATTATCACTCGTATTTGGAGAAGGGTTGTGTCGTGGTGTGAAACCAAAGCAGCTCCTGCGGAGGAGTTTCACTTGGGTCGTTTCCTCCATTTTCTCTGACGTCCTAGTGGATGCTGGGAACTCCGTAAGGACCATGGGGAATAGCGGCTCCGCAGGAGACTGGGCACAAAAGTAAAAGCTTTAGGACTACCTGGTGTGCACTGGCTCCTCCCCCTATGACCCTCCTCCAAGCCTCAGTTAGATTTTTGTGCCCGGCCGAGAAGGGTGCACACTAGGGGCTCTCCTGAGCTTCTTAGTGAAAGTTTAAGTTTAGGTTTTTTATTTTCAGTGAGACCTGCTGGCAACAGGCTCACTGCATCGAGGGACTAAGGGGAGAAGAAGCGAACTCACCTGCGTGCAGAGTGGATTGGGCTTCTTAGGCTACTGGACACCATTAGCTCCAGAGGGACCGAACACAGGCCCAGCCTCGGAGCTCGGTCCCAGAGCTGCGCCGCCGGCCCCCTTACAGAGCCAGAAGCAAGAAGAGGTCCGGAAAAATCGGCGGCAGAAGACATCAGTCTTCAACAAGGTAGCGCACAGCACTGCAGCTGTGCGCCATTGTTACTCAGGCACACTTCACACTCCGGTCACTGAGGGTGCAGGGCGCTAGGGGGGGGCGCCCTGAGCAGCAATGTAAAACACCTTGGCTGGCATAAATACACCACATATAACCCCCAGGGCTATATGGATGTATTTTAACCCCTGCCAGAACTCACCAAAAAAGCGGGAGAAAAGGCCGCCGAGAAGGGGGCGGAGCCTATCTCCTCAGCACACGGGCGCCATTTTCCATCACAGCTCCGCTGGAAGGACGTCTCCCTGACTCTCCCCTGCAGTCCTGCACTACAGAAAAGGGTAAAAAAGAGAGGGGGGCACTAATTTGGCGCAGTTTTTAATACTAACAGCAGCTATAAAGGGAAAAGCACATTTTATAGTGGTATTCCTGTCTATATATAGCGCTCTGGTGTGTGCTGGCATACTCTCCCTCTGTCTCCCCAAAGGGCTAGTGGGGTCCTGTCCTCTATCAGAGCATTCCCTGTGTGTGTGCGGTGTGTCGGTACGATTGTGTCGACATGTTTGAGGAGGAAAATGAGATGGAGGCGGAGCAATTGCCTATTATAGAGTTGTCACCCCCTAGGGAGTCGACACCTGAGTGGATGAGCTTATGGAAGGAATTGCGTGACAGTGTCAGCTCTTTACGACAGACAGTTGACGACATGAGACAGCCGGCTACTCAGCTTGTGCCTGTCCAGGGGTCTCAAACGCCATCAGGGGCTTTAAAACGCCCGTTACCTCAAATGACAGACACGGATACTGACTCCAGTGTCGATGATGAGGAGACAAACGTGACTTCCACTAGGGCCACACGTTACATGATTGAAGCAATGAAAAATTTATTGCATATCTCTGATAATACACGTACCACTAAAAAGGGTATTATGTTTGGTGAGAAAAAACTGCCTGTAGTTTTTCCTGTATCCGAGGAATTAAATGAAGTGTGTGATGAGGCGTGGGTTTCCCCCGATAAAAAACTGATAATTCCTAAAAGGTTATTGGCATCGTACCCTTTCCCGCCAGAGGATAGGGCACGTTGGGAAACACCCCCTAGGGTGGATAAAGCGCTCACACGCTTGTCTAAACCGGTAGCACTACCCTCTCCTGATACGGCCGCCCTAAAGGAACCTGCCGATAGAAAGCTGGAGAATATCCTAAACTGTATATACTCTCACACGGGTGTTATACTGCGACCAGCAATCGCCTCAGCCTGGATGTGCAGTGCGGGCCTGGCGTGGTCGGATTCCCTGACTGAAAATATTGATACCCTAGATAGGGACAGTATATTACTGACTATAGAGCATTTGAAGGATGCATTTCTATATATGCGTGATGCACAGAGGGATATTTGCCGACTGGCATCAAGAGTTAGCGCGCTGTCCATTTCTGCAAGAAGAGGTTTATGGACGCGGCAGTGGTCAGGTGATGCGGATTCTAAAAGGCACATGGAAGTATTGCCTTATAAGGGGGAGGAGTTATTTGGGGTAGGTCTATCAGACCTGGTAGCCACGGCAACTGCTGGAAAATCCACATTTTTACCCCAGGTAGCTTCTCAACCTAAGAAGACGCCGTATTATCAGGCGCAGTCCTTTCGGCCCCATAAGGGCAAGCGGGCAAAAGGCGCCTCATTTCTGCCCCGTGGCAGAGGGAGAGGAAAAAGGCTGCAACAAACAGCCAGTTCCCAGGAACAAAAGCCCTCTCCCGCCTCCGCAAAGTCCTCAGCATGACGCTGGGGCTTTACAAGCGGACTCAGGCACGGTGGGGGCCCGTCTCAAGAAGTTCAGTGCGCAGTGGGCCCACTCGCAAGTGGACCCCTGGATCCTCCAAGTGGTATCTCAGGGGTACAAATTGGAATGCGAGACGTCTCCCCCTCGCCGTTTTCTAAAGTCTGCTTTACCGACGTCTCCCTCAGACAGGGAGGCAGTATTGGAAGCCATTCACAAGCTGTATTCCCAGCAGGTGATAATCAAGGTACCCCTCCTACAACAGGGAAAGGGGTACTATTCCACACTATTTGTGGTACCGAAGCCGGACGGCTCGGTGAGACCAATTTTAAACCTAAAATCCTTGAACACTTACATACAAAGGTTCAAATTCAAGATGGAGTCACTCAGAGCAGTGATTGCAAACCTGGAAGAAGGGGACTATATGGTGTCTCTGGACATCAAAGATGCTTACCTACATATCCCAATTTACCCTTCTCACCAAGGGTACCTCAGGTTTGTGGTACAGAACTGTCACTATCAGTTTCAGACGCTGCCGTTTGGATTGTCCACGGCACCCCGGGTCTTTACCAAGGTAATGGCCGAAATGATGATACTCCTTCGAAGGAAGGGAGTTTTAGTTATCCCTTACTTGGACGATCTCCTGATAAGGGCAAGATCCAGGGAACAGTTGGAAGTCGGGGTAGCACTATCTCAGATAGTGCTGCGCCAGCACGGTTGGATTCTCAATATTCCAAAATCACAGCTGATCCCGACGACGCAACTTCTATTCCTAGGGATGATCCTGGACACAGTCCAGAAAAAGGTGTTTCTCCCGGAGGAGAAAGCCAGGGAGTTATCCGAACTAGTCAGAAATCTCCTAAAACCAGGCCAAGTCTCAGTGCATCAATGCACAAGGGTCCTGGGAAAGATGGTGGCTTCTTACGAAGCAATCCCATTCGGCAGATTCCATGCAAGAACCTTCCAGTGGGATCTGCTAGACAAATGGTCCGGGTCGCATCTTCAGATGCATCAGCGGATAATCTTGTCACCAAGGACAAGGGTGTCTCTCCTGTGGTGGTTGCAGAGTGCTCATCTTCTAGAGGGCCGCAGATTCGGCATTCAGGACTGGGTCCTGGTGACCACGGATGCCAGCCTGAGAGGCTGGGGAGCAGTCACACAGGGAAGAAATTTCCAGGGCTTGTGGTCAAGCCTGGAGACATTACTTAACATAAATATCCTGGAGCGAAGGGCCATCTACAATGCTCTAAGCCTAGCAAGACCTCTGCTTCAAGGTCAGCCGGTGCTGATCCAGTCAGACAACATCACGGCAGTCGCCCACGTAAACAGACAGGGCGGCACAAGAAGCAGGAGGGCAATGACAGAAGTTGCAAGAATTCTTCGCTGGGCGGAAAATCATGTGATAGCACTGTCAGCAGTGTTCATTCCGGGAGTGGACAACTGGGAAGCAGACTTCCTCCGCAGACACGACCTCCACCCGGGGGAGTGGGGACTTCACCCAGAAGTCTTCCACATGATTGTGAACCGTTGGGAAAAACCAAAATTGGACATGATGGCGTCCCGCCTCAACAAAAAACTAGACAGGTATTGCGCCAGGTCAAGGGACCCTCAGGCGATAGCTGTGGACGCTCTGGTAACACCGTGGGTGTACCAGTCAGTGTATGTGTTCCCTCCTCTGCCTCTCATACCCAAGGTACTGAGAATCATAAGAAGGAGAGGAGTAAGGACTATACTCGTGGCTCCGGATTGGCCAAGAAGGACTTGGTACCCGGAACTTCAAGAGATGCTCACAGAGGACCCGTGGCCTCTACCTCTAAGAAAGGACCTGCTCCACCAGGGACCCGGTCTGTTCCAAGACTTACCGCGGCTGCGTTTGACGGCATGGCGGTTGAACGCCGGATCCTGAAGGAAAAAGGCATTCCGGATGAAGTCATCCCTACCCTGATCAAAGCCAGGAAGGATGTAACCGTACAGCATTATCACCGTATTTGGCGTAAATATGTTGCGTGGTGCGAGGCCAGGAAGGCCCCTACAGAGGAATTTCAACTGGGTCGTTTCCTGCATTTCCTGCAATCAGGACTGTCTATGGGCCTAAAATTAGGGTCCATTAAGGTTCAAATTTCGTCTCTGTCGATTTTCTTCCAGAAAGAACTGGCTTCAGTTCCTGAAGTTCAGACGTTTGTCAAGGGGGTACTGCATATACAGCCTCCTTTTGTGCCTCCAGTGGCACCTTGGGATCTCAATGTAGTTTTGGGGTTCCTAAAATCACATTGGTTTGAACCACTCTCCACTGTGGACTTAAAATATCTCACTTGGAAAGTGGTAATGCTGTTAGCCCTGGCTTCAGCCAGGCGTGTCTCAGAATTGGCGGCTTTATCCTATAAAAGCCCTTACCTAATTTTTCATACGGACAGGGCAGAATTGAGGACTCGTCCTCAATTTCTCCCTAAGGTGGTTTCAGCGTTTCACTTGAACCAGCCTATTGTGGTACCTGCGGCTACTATGGACTTGGAGGACTCCAAGTTGCTGGACGTAGTCAGGGCCCTGAAAATATATGTTTCCAGGACGGCTGGAGTCAGGAAATCTGACTCGCTGTTTATCCTGTATGCACCCAACAAGCTGGGTGCTCCTGCTTCTAAGCAGACTATTGCTCGTTGGATTTGTAGTACAATTCAGCTTGCACATTCTGTGGCAGGCCTGCCACAGCCAAAATCTGTAAAAGCCCATTCCACAAGGAAGGTGGGCTCATCTTGGGCGGCTGCCCGAGGGGTCTCGGCTTTACAACTTTGCCGAGCAGCTACTTGGTCAGGGGCAAACACGTTTGCTAAATTCTACAAATTTGATACCCTGGCTGAGGAGGACCTTGAGTTCTCTCATTCGGTGCTGCAGAGTCATCCGCACTCTCCCGCCCGTTTGGGAGCTTTGGTATAATCCCCATGGTCCTTACGGAGTTCCCAGCATCCACTAGGACGTCAGAGAAAATAAGAATTTACTTACCGATAATTCTATTTCTCGTAGTCCGTAGTGGATGCTGGGCGCCCATCCCAAGTGCGGATTGTCTGCAATACTTGTACATAGTTATTGTTACAAAAATCGGGTTTTTATTGCTGTGAGCCATCTTTTCAGAGGCTCCTCTGTTATCATGCTGTTAACTGGGTTCAGATCACAGGTTGTACGGTGTGATTGGTGTGGCTGGTACGAGTCTTACCCGGGATTCAAAATCCTTCCTTATTGTGTACGCTCGTCCGGGCACAGTATCCTAACTGAGGCTTGGAGGAGGGTCATAGGGGGAGGAGCCAGTGCACACCAGGTAGTCCTAAAGCTTTTACTTTTGTGCCCAGTCTCCTGCGGAGCCGCTATTCCCCATGGTCCTTACGGAGTTCCCAGCATCCACTACGGACTACGAGAAATAGAATTATCGGTAAGTAAATTCTTATTTTTTGCAGGCAGGCATGGATGCAGGCCTGAAATTGGGTTCCATCAAAGTACAGATTTCGGCTTTATCGATTTTCTTTCAAAAAGAATTGGCCGTCCTTCCTGAGGTTCAGACTTTCGTGAAGGGAGTGCTGCATATCCATCCTCCATTTGTGCCACCCGTGGCACCATGGGATCTTAAAGTGGTGTTGCAGTTACTTATGTCTCACTGGTTTTAACCTTTGCGTAAGGTTGATTTAAAGTTTCTCACTTGGAAAGTGGTCATGCTTTTGGCTTTGTCGTCTGCCAGACGAGTGTCCGAATTGGCGGCTTTGTCTCACAAGAGCCCATATTTGATTTTTCATGTGGATAGAGCGGAATTGAGGACTCGTCAACAATTTCTGCTGAAGGTGGTTTCTTCGTTTCACATAAATCAGCCTATTGTGGTACCTGTGGCTACGGATGCTGTGGCGGTGCCAAAATCTCTTGATGATGTAAAAGCTTTGAAAATTTATGTCGCCAGAACGGCTCTTACTAGAAAAACAGAGGCTCTATATGTCCTGTATGCTTCCAACAAGATTGGAAATCCTGCTTCTAAGCAGACTATTGCACGCTGGATTTGTAATACGGTTCAGCAGGCTCATTCTTCGGCTGGGCTACCGCTGCCGAAGTCAGTAAAGGCCCATTCTACCAGGAAGGTGGGCTCATCTTGGGCGGCTGCCCGAGGGGTCTCGGCACTTCAACTTTGCCGAGCAGCTACATGGTCAGGTTCAAACACTTTTGCTAAGTTCTACAAGTTTGATACCCTGGCTGATGAGGACCTTATGTTTGCTCAATCGGTGCTGCAGAGTCGTCCGCACTCTCCCGCCCGGTCTGAAGCTTTGGTATAGACCCCATGGTTCTTTTGGAGTCCCCAGCATCTTCTAGGACGTAAGAGAAAATAAGATTTTAATACCTACCGGTAAATCCTTTTCTCCTAGTCCGTAGAGGATGCTGGGCGCCCCGTCCCAGTGCGGACTGTTCCTTGCAGTTGTATTGATACTGGTTATTTTCGGTTACACGAGGTTTGTGTATCAGTTATATTCAGCTTGTTGCTGTTGTTCGTTCATACTGTTATCTGTTTCCTGCTGCTCCAGTTGTACGGTGTGTTTGTGGTGTGAGCTGGTATTTCTCTCGCCCCTTAGTTTAACAAAAATCCTTTCCTCGAAATGTCCTTCTCCCCTGGGCACAGTTCCTATAACTGAGGTCTGGAGGAGGGGCATGGAGGGAGGAGCCAGTTCACACCCAGTAAAAGTCTTTTTAGTGTGCCCATGTCTCCTGCGGATCCCGTCTATATCCCATGGTACTTTTGGAGTCCCCAGCATCCTCTACGGACTAGGAGAAAAGGATTTACCGGTAGGTATTAAAATCCTATTTTCTCTCCCCTCAGGCAATATTGACCAAGCTCAGTACTGTGACCGGATAAAGGGAATAATCGAACTGCTCGGCAGTAAATTGTCCTTGGATGAGCTTTCCAAAATCTGGAAGATACAGGTGCGTGCTATTCAGTGGCCGCTATAGTAACGGATCCCAGCCTCCTGTCACATTATACCAGTGCACATCCGTTATATTGACGTTAACACGTGTAGATTTACTCTGTGTCCTGTTTTCTTTCCCTGTTCACAGTCCGGACAGTCCTCCACTGTGATAGAAAACATTCATACCATTATTGCTGCTGCGGCTGTGAAGTTCAGCGCCGAACAGCTCAACCATCTTTTTGTGCTTATTCAAAAGGTAAAAGTCTGCTCTTTGCCCCACCCAAGTCTGCGGAATTCTATCATTAGGAAAACTGGGGCTCATGTTTTCCCCTGCAGCTGTAGACAGTTTGTTTTCATTGTTCTCATTAGGTATTGAAGTATTGTGGAGCATACAGGCCGCTCTTTACAAAGAGACCTTTCCATGTATAAAAGGATGTACCAGTAGAATACTGCCATCCTCTATCCCGTACCTTGCCATTGTCCACATTTCTCTCTTCCTCTCCGCAGAGCTGGGAAACGGAGTCTGACCGGGTACGGCAAAAATTACTGAGCTTCATAGGTCGCATTGGGCGAGAGTCGCGCAACGAGACTACGACAGGAAAGGTGACCCTCTGGAACAAGCAGAAGTACCTGCGGGCTGTTAAGGTCACATGACTCACATCTGTTCTTTTACAGGTCCTGGAAGTCCTCTGGGATCTCGCCCACCTGCCCACTCTACCATGCAACTTAATCCAACAAGCCTTAGAAGAGCACCTGACAATCCTTAGCGATGCCTATGCAGTGAAGGAAACCGTGAAGAGGAGTTACATAATAAAGTGTATAGAGGACATCAAGAAGGTTTGTATTATCATGTATAGCTACAGGATCTATTATCTGCAAAGCTCAGGTCTTCTGGATTTCCCGGATAGTTGATCGTTCTACAAATAGGGGCCCCGTGCCTGAACTATGCTGATCTGCATGTAAAAATGATCGCTCTTCCCCCACATTGCCCCTGGCGTTCCAATATTTAAGAAGTTTAGCAGTGTTCCTTGCGCGATCTGCGGGAACATGCACTACAGCTGTAGTCTGTTTGTTTGTTTCTAAAACTTTCTGAATCATTTATGTGCTCCATCCCCTACCAAACTGTGGGGGAGTGCCTGGTGATGCCGCTCCAGCCTCCTGGACCCACACACTCTGCTGTGAGAAGAACAAGGTAGTGTGGCAGGCTTTTCTGAGCATGTGCTTACGTGATGGGTACATGCGGAGAGAAGCCCCATCTTGGGCCTGCGCATGCTTGGAAGGGTGATATAACGTTGCTGGGTCCTGTAGCCGCTGCACCTCTTGCAGTTTAGGTAGTGCCTTCCCCACTTACCTTCTATGGCAGTGGTTTCCAAATTCAGTCCTCAAGGCACTCTAGCAGTCCAGCTTTTAAGGATATCCATGTAGAAGTACAGGTGACTTAATTAGTACTTCAGTCAGTTTGGTTATACCATCTGGGCACAATCATGGATATCCTTAAAACCTGGACTGCTGCCTTTATGGGATGTATTGTGGAGAGGGGGCCTGGACTGCACGGCCTAGCTTCTTATAATGGGATGTGCTACCTTGCTGGGACTTGGTACTACAGTATAGAAACAAGGGTGCAGGTGCACCGTACACCATTAAAATTCTAACAACCATCATATCCGAGGTTCTTGGCATATATCAGCCAGTATATGAGCCTGCCCACCTACTTCACGCTCCTCGTCGGACAGGTCTCTAATATTATGGGGGTTCGCCTCTGGGGCGCAGAGCACCCCCAAACCACCCCAACCATACCACCCCAGGGCATCACACAAATACGGGATAGAAGTGAGGGAAGCTGCTGAGTGTTAGGCAAGTGAGGGAAGCTGCTGAGTGTTAGGCAGAGGACAGCAGTAAGTTGTCAGAGTATTAGAGAGTGAGGTTAGCTGATCAGTGTTACAAGTGTAAAACGTGTGAAAAATGCTACATAAAAACAAACACAGTGTGATATAGGTGTTAAAAATAAATGTAAGGTGGTGATGCCCCAAAGTGGCCCAGCCAGAGCAATCCAAGGAGCCCCACGCCCCAAAAGTTCACCCCCAAACTGACTTTCTGTATAATTGAAAGGATCTTATCTATACCTTTTAGGGGATGTAGTCAGGTGACCAGCGGTCGGGATCCCGGTGGTCAGCATTCCGACACCGTGATCCCAGCCGGCAAGGGGGCCCAGTTCTATTCCCACTTGTGTGTGTCCACAACACCCATAAAGGGGTGTATTCAATAACTGTCGGAAGCTGCCGTCTTGTTGGAAAGATGGCAGCTTCTGACAGAAATAGGTCGGAAGGGGTTCCGACCTATTCAGTAGGGGCTGATTTTTTCCGACAAGTCGGCAATTACGTGGATCGGTGGAATAGCCGCTGATCCACGTGCTTCTGTCAGATTTGGCCCCCTTTCCGACTAACTCAATCCGACTTGAGAGAGGTGCCTGGCCGTCCCCCGGCCAGGCACCTCTCTCCCTGCAGTGCCCCCCCCCGCACCTCTCTCCCCAGACATGTCCCCCCGCAGCCAGCTCCTCCCGCCGGCCGCTGATCTCTGCTCCCGCCGCCGCCCAGCTTCCCCCTGCTCACGCCCGCCGCCATCTGCATCACTAGCCGCTGCCGACAGTCGGATTTGACCATTCGTTGTGGGAATAGAACCTGTGGCGGGCGCAGCGAGCCACCGAGCCCGCAAGGGGCTACGTTGCACATCTTACCCCTCCCCGGTGGCCGGGATCCCGGCGTATGAATGCTGACCGCCAGTCTCCCGACCCCAACCTGCGTTGAGTACCGAGTGTGGGAAACCCTGTTCTCTGTGGTATAATAATTATGTTTGAACGGACTAGATAATGGAGGTGTCTCCTCTCTTCGTCTTTCCAGTCATCTCAGCACAATAATCCGCAGGTTGTGTGGGTGGTCCCAGCCTTACGCCAGCTTCACGAAATCACGCGGTCATTTAACAAGCAGACCTATCAAAAGCAAGACAAGGTAAAGGCTTGGGGTTCAATCGCATGGAATACACGTCTCCTGCCTATTTATTTTTTCATTAGAATTTATATATTCCAGAAAATATTTGTCGCAACCTGTTCTCCTTTCTGCATGATGTCATTATTCCAAACCAGTTCCGGACTTGTTAGCCTGTTAAAAAAGAAAAAGGGTTTGTGGTAATTTTTTGTTCCCGTCTTTAGAGCATCATTCAGGACTTGAAAAAGAATTTTGAAATTGTTAAATTGGTGACGGCGAGTTTAGTGGCGTGCCATCGATTGTCTGTAACCGCAGTCGGTCCTGGTGGGCTCGTTGGATCATCTTTGGTGGATGGCAGATTCACTTACCGGGAGGTATCTGATATTGAACGTCTTGCTATAGAAATCAAATATAAGTAGAGGTTGTTGAGTGCATTCCCCAGTTTTAGAATGATCTGATTCAAAATATGAAGTATTTGTGGTATCATGTAGAGGAGTCTCATACATATCTGCAAATGTAGATCCAGCCATTGCTGAAGGCAAAACACACACGGATAACAGGAACATCTCATATAGCCAACTTCTTGCAGAAATTATTATTTGTGTTCTTTAGCCCTATAACACCAACTGTATCATATTTGCTACATGAGTTTCTGAGACCTCTACATCAACTGATCATTACTTTCCTGATTTTAGGGGTCATTCCGAGTTGATCACTAGAGAAAAATGTTTGCAGCGCAGCGATTAAGTGAAAACGCGGCACTTATGCG